>NC_132839.1:80803357-81420357 GCF_048164855.1 Canis lupus baileyi
AAGAAGAGACTGCACAACAGCTCTAGATACAGGGAAATAAAGAAAGATTTTAACTAAATGCAACATAGATTCTAGATAGTGTTTGTTTCCTATGAAGGACATTATTAGGGTAACTGATTAAACTTGAAATGACTCTGAAATTTAGATGATGGTAATATATCAATGTTCACCTCTTGATATTGATGAGTATATTGTGGTTATGTAAGAGAATATTCTTTCATGTAGGAAATGCACTTCCTTATTTGAGGTGCTAGGATACCATAATCAGCCACCTACTGTCAAAAAGGTCAGGATAAAAGAACCCTTTTGTATTTTTTCACTTAACATTTCTTTAAGTGTGAGATTGTTTCAAGTTAAAACATTTTAAAAAAGTAAAAATGTAGCATAAAAATGCTGAATATCTGTATGCCATATCCACAGCAGATCAAGGGGAAAATATGTGCTTTTGAGAGATACTAAAAAATTTGCCTTAGATCAAGTGTGACAGTCAGAAGTATACTTCTCCCTTGGGGTGAACTGAAATTTCTCCATGTGCTATTATTTTATAAAAAATTAATTGTTACATTTTCTAATCAGATGCAACACTGCAGTGAACTTTTTTTTTGCAGTGAACTTCTATGATGTGACAATACATCTCTTTTCTTACTACCTCCAAAGATAATAGTATTCTAAAAAGCATATTAAAAGTATTAAAATGGGGGCACCTGAGTGGGTCAGTGGTTGAGCATCTGCCTTTAGCTCAGTGTGTGATCCCAGGGTCCTGGGATCGAGTCTTGCATCAGGCTCCCTGCAGGGAGCCTGCTTCTCCCTCTGCCTATGTCTCTGCCTCTCTCTCTGTGTCTCTTATGAATAAATAAATAAAATCTTTTAAAAATATTTTAAAATGATGTACACATTGAAGCATTTTCCAAGCAGGTTGTTCGATATATTGATACCATAGAACTTCTTTGAATATCATATAGGGGCAATTGTGTGTATGTGCATGAGTGCATGTGTATCCATGCATATATAGCTTTGAAAAGCTGGGGACCAGTGGTACCAGAATAGCTCTATTCCCACCTAAATTGGATGCATGAAGAAATGGCTGATTCTGTATCAGGAAGGGAATAAATAAAAAATGTGGCCATTAACATTTTGTTGAGCCAGAAAGAAAGGAAATGCTCCAAAACTACTGAAGATATGTCAGAAGGATACAGACCTCAGTGCAAAGAGCACCATGGCCAAATTCTGTACAATTTGAGCATTTAAAGGAATAATAATGACAATATATTTTATTGAAACAAAAAAAATCAAGAAGTCCATAATAATTCATGAACTTAGGAAGAAAGAGGGAACACTTTTATTTAGAGAAAAATATGAATTAGACTTAAAAAATCATTCTCTTACATTCCTTCAAGAATTGACTCTAAAATATATGTAAAGGTTTGGGAGAATAAAATCCACACTGCCTGATAATACCACCTTATCGTGTCCTTATTATTTCAAAAAGGAAATAAATGATTTTCTTAGAGTGGAGAGATCATAGAAGGTGCTTCCTTGAGCAAATAGTGAAAATTAGCATCGCCAATACCAGGGAAAAAAAATGACCTTTCATGATTATGGTGTGACATAATGAGGAACATACTAGATCAAATACAAAATCACCTTTATAAGATTTCTACTAAAAATTTTTCTCCTGAGTCTATTCAACCACAACAATCAAGCACAGCTAAATTGTTGGAAATTCCATAAACCAACGGCCTGAACTGTTGAGTATCAATATCATACGTGGTTAAAAAAAAGAAAAGTGGGAGCTCTTCTAGATTTAAAAAAAAATGACAATAATGACAAGAAAATGCAATGTGTGACTTTTTATAGCATCTGGGTTAGATGGGAAATAGCCATTATGGAAACCTTGAAGACAATCAAGAAATTTAAAAAATGAACTATATGATTAGGCAATAATATGATGTCAATGCTAATTAACTTCCTTATGTGTCTAATGCTATTGTAGTCATGTAGCAGATTGCCCTTATTCTTAGGAGTTCAGTGCTAAAGGATTTCAAATGTTTCAGTATAAAACAGAAGAAGAGGGAGAGAGGAAGGAAAAGAGAAGAGGGCAAGGAGACAGAGGAAGAGGTAAATCAACGTGGCAAGTGTTAACAATTGATGACTCTTAGGTGAATGGCACATAAGAATTATTTACTCTAGATCTCATTTTCTGTAGCACTGATATTTTTCATAATAAAATGTTGGAAAATAAATAAACATGTGGTTCACCTGTTTATACCAATGCGTGATATATTCACTGCTATTCATGATATTTCCACTTCATCCACTTAAAAAATCTTCTGAAAATTCAGACTCATACTTCCATTAAAATATATGTTTACTTCTTCTCTATCAGTGATATTTATATATACTCATAATTTCTGTGAACAGGAATCGCTATTTGTCTAATACTGATCATTGTAGTGTCATGTACATTTATGATGCTATTTAGATAAATAAAGTAATACTCAATTTGTTGCACATTTTATTGCACTCCACTAAAATAAAATAAGCATTTAGAATTGATGTCTCGCATAAATATTGGGTTCATATTTATTTATTATCTTTGTCACAGATTCATAATAAAATATTTTATTCTCTATTTCATGACATTTTGCTTTTATAATCTGAAAAATCACTTCAATTAACCTATGAAATATTCAAAACTGGTATATAGCTGGGGAAAAAAACTGTATTTTAGAAGTATTTCACTTTCTTAAAATTTTTCTGTTTGAAAAATTGATAGGATTAATTTCAGGAGTCTCTTTTTGTATAAAAATAAACATTTCATGCAGTCCTCAGACCCTTTTTCATGCAGTTTGGGCTTTAGAGAACATTCCTTCACTATTTCATAAAAGGGAATAGCAGGGAGAATTAATCTTCGGTGCTAGATTGCAAATATGACTACAATTCTTCCTTCCTTCCTGTATCTTCATCCTTTGCATTTTGACAGCATATTTTCCTTACTTAAAAGGCAAAGCCTATTTCCTTGTCAGTGGAATCTGCACTGGCCTTGTAAGTTACTTCGGCTGATAAAATATAGCAGAAGAAATTGCACACCAGTTCAGAAGCTAGACCTCAAGAGGCCACGTGTGCTTCTCTGAGAGCTCCCTCACTAGAGAAAACCCTATCTGTGAAAAAGCTGCAATGTGTCCACAAAGTAACACCAGCACGGTCAAATATTAACCTCCGAAAGCTGTCACCACATTTTTATCCAACTCCATTTTTCGTTTCATTTTTATTTACTACTAGAGTCTTATTTTATGTCTAAATATTATGATTTTTGTTTAACATATTGAATCATAAATCATAAATGAGCTTTAAGAAAACCCAGTTGATGCTACCAATCTTAACCTTTTCAACCTCTGATAATTCCCCCAAAATATTTACACCTATGTGTAAAATTTATATATATATAAAATAACATATATAAATATACAGCAAATATATATCATGATAAATCTATAAAATAAATAATAAATGCATATATCAATAACATCATATATAGAGAGAAATACTATATAGATAAAGACTGTATTTGTGAAAATAGTATATATACATAAACACATTCACATATATAAAGAGACAGAAGTCGAGAGTGAATCCATGTTTAGGCAACTCGAATATATAAGCTCTGAAAGAGTTCAGGGCCACCAGGATGAGGTCATCATATCTCATGCTGCATTTAGCAGTCTTTGCAAAAGGGCTGGAAAACCTCTAAAGGAGTATTTTTCACTCCCTAGAGAAGATACTGATGACTAGGACAAACTCTTTCCTGGTTAGCTATATTTGCTAACATTATTTCTTGGCTCAGTTTAGTGTTTCCCTTTTCAACTCGCCTGTTCTCTTTAATTAAATGAGTTGGGGAAAAAAGATGCAGAGGCAGAAGTAAAAAGTAGCAATAATCTCCCTTACCAGGTGGAATTCTCTGTTGCCTTGATCCTCAAACATAAGAAATTTCCATAGCAGCCATGAATCTTCATGAATTAATGCTGCCTTCTTTGTGAAGAAAAAAAAAAGAAAGAAAGAAAAGAAAGAAAAGAAAAGAAAAGAAAGAAAAGAAAAGAAAAAAGAAAAAAAGAAAAGAAAAAAGAAAAGAAAGAAAAGAAAAGAAAAAAGAAAAGAAAAGAAGAGAAAAAAGAGAAAAAAAGAGAAAAAACAGAAAGACAAGACTTTTGGTTTGATAAAGCTATAAACAATTCAGCAAAAATATGTTAGTAAATAAATATTTACTCTAAAAAAATTCTACAGGAAAGCAGCCTGAAAGAATAAGCTTAAAGGCATAGGTTTGTTTTTTTCTAATGCAGGCAAATGAGAATAATATGTACAGTTTTTAATATTTTTTCATTTATGTTTAATGAAAAGTTCTCAGAAGGCTGAATTCTCAGAAGTTAGTATAATTAAAATAGGGCTTGGATACTTGAACTTCTCAGAGTTGATTACAAGAAGCAAACTTCATCTTGTAAGAAATAGCAACAGACCATGGCTAGGTTTTCTGAGGTCCTTCTGCCTTTCTAGGTTATAATTTTCAGATTACTTGAAAGTGCTTTTGATTAATGATGTTTGGAATTAATGAAAGCTATTTAATGAAGCTTATTTATGAATGATTTTTTACAAACTACTACTTTTATTGGGAAAATTTCTGCTTGACATTTTGTGTTTTGACTGGCATTTTCTTGTTGCCAGCTGTCATAAAAGGGACGGCAACACATGCCGTTAGCAGCATATGCCTTTTTGGGTGCTGAATAGCATTTTCATACAAAAAAATCAAATGATCCATAACATATTATGCTGTCATTTGAAAACAGCATCAGAAATGAAACATTTTTCATGCCTGTTAATACATTTTGTTCCCCAAGGCTCAATCCAGCATTTCCTCACTACTTTTGAAAATATAATGAGGTGAACATTTATTCTTTTAATTGACACTATTAGAGTTTTCAGAACACTAACTTTTTTTTTTTATGTAGAGGTTGTAAAAATACATTTTAGAAGGTTTAGTATATTTTGTTTATTTTATTATCTCCTTAGCTTTCTGTTTCTCAGGAATGCTCTTTCAAATATTCATTATATATCAATAATTGTATATACTTATCTCCAGGGAAAAAGACATCTAATGGCTATTTCATACTTTGGATTGGAGCTCACTTAAAAGAATGTATGCAAACCAATGCAGAATATTTAGTCATAGATTAAACTATATGGTTAAAATACACTGTGAATTCTACTTAATTTGTTATGTGATATTTGCATCAAATAACAGCTTAGGACTTAAATTACAAGGATAGCATTCAAATATTTAAAAACAATAGTTTGCAATTAGCAAAACCCTTTTCCCAGTTACTCCAATCTGACCCTCAAAATTTGATACTGCATACTTAATATAACTATTTATTTATATATTCATCTAATTTTTTTTTTTTTTTTTTTTTTTTTTTTTTTTTGTCAGTGGTGTTAGTTGAACCCAAAGTAGCAGGGCCCAGACAGGTTGGAAGGACCTCCCCCAAGACCTCTAACCTGAAGATAACTTATTTTTAAAGTGTCATTATCCTTTTTTACTTAACTGAATCTCAAGGACACAAATGTATTTGTTTTCTAACGAATAGTCCATATTTGTGTTTGTTAGACGAAAACACAGCTGAGCATATAATTAGTTGTGTTTTATATTTCTGGATTTTGATGACTAGAAGAATGTACTAAGTTGTATAAAATGTCTGGTTTGTACATCATAATTTCTCTTATTTAAAATAGAGGGATTGCTTTACTATCTCTCTGTTCTTCCCAATACCTGTGTTGGTCTCTGGCACAAAAATACTGAATGGTATTTGAAGGATTAGATCGTGGATGATAGAATGAACACATAAATATATTGGACAATGTTAATTTTTAAGAAAAAAATAAAGCACATTGATTGTTACATGAAAGTGACAAATCTAGAGACAAAATTATAAAGAAATATTTAACACCATCAACTAACTCTGGCCCCTGAGAGCCACATAGTTTCCGACAGTCCTTGCCCATCAAGCATCACTTTAAAATGGGGAGTTCTAAACCCAGTCTCAAACACCGGAAATTGAGGATGCCTTTTGCATCATCTAAATTGATCTTGATGGGTCAGCCAAGATGCTGATTCCCCAGTACTAACAGTGGAGAAAGTGAAAATTTCAGTCCACCCTAAGACAACCAGCAGTTTCCTAAGATAGGTCTTGAGTGCAATATTCAGGAAGGATAAAACCAACCTTTCTGTTTTTAACCTTGAGGACAAGTGTGCTTCATACTGGTGGATCCTTTACTGAAAATAACTTGTAATGTGTGAGGACAGATAATTCAGAAAGGTGATAAGAATTAGCATCCATCCAGAAATTCTTGCCAGGACTTGTGGTTCTCAGTCTCTTAAGAAGAGTGATATGCAAAGTGAGTTTGAGCTAGAGGTTAAGAAATTTACCTTAAATGTCTTATGACAAGACTATTAGGGGGTTTAAGTACTTTGCTCTAGAGGCTTGTCAGTGAGGAGATGGATCAGAAGAAATAAATTAAGCTTAGAAAGTGTTAAGCTGAAGGTATCGTCGAGCAGGCATTTAGTTATAAATCAAAATCATTTATATTTCATGAGAAGAATTTTGTTTCCCTTGAAGCAAAACTGATTTATGCCAAAACATTCCACTCAAAGTACACTAATCTCAATGATTTTATATCATTGCTAACTAAGGTTATGGCGTATAACCAAAGAGAAGGAGACCAGAGACAAGATTATCTAGATAGTAGGACAAAAGTGGTTCTAAATGAAATATATAAGTAAGACAAAAGCATTTTTCAACATGAATAAACTACACGATAGTTGAAGTTTGGCGCACATGGGATCAGTTATTTGACATCCTTAAAGCCATGTTCTCACACGTTACCTGAAAGCAATTCAAAATAGATTATAAGTTAAACTTTGTACTTAGTAATAATCAAGACATATTTTGAATATAGAAAATAATTTAAATTAAAACATTAAATTAAAATGTGGCAAGGTTTTAATTTAAGGGATTTTGAATATAATAATTATTCAACAGATTTTGCCTCTGTGTTCCTGATATGCATTCTGAATACAAAGAAACCATTCCTTCTCCTGTTTTAAGAAAGTACATTGAGATCAAGGGGAAAAAAAGGAATTTTAAATGTTGAATTAAGGTTATCATCTCTCACTTTATTTGAAATGAAAAATGTATCTATAAATTTTACAGATGTATCTTTCAAGTTATGAAATCCATCATTTTGTATCTGGTTTATCTCATAGGGAATAAAGGAGGGAATCATTGTTAGCTAAAAGTATTTGTTAAAAATGTGACTTAAGCGTTATGAGTGACCTTGAAGAAAATATGGAAAATTTGTGAGAAAAATGAAACAAAAATTCCTACGAATATTGGATTTAGTTGGAAAAGGAAAAATAATTAACACCTAGCCATTTATTTATTTGTCCTTAAATCTTCAATTAATTTTTGATAGTAACAGTCTGGTAAAGTAATGTAAACATATAGACAAGAGCAAGAGCAAGCCAGTGGTGAATACATTTTCCAAGGGGATGACCAAAGCACCTGGAAAAAGATATAGCGATTTTTTAAAAAAGGAAATGTTTGGGCAGCCCAGGTGGCTCAGCGATTTAGCGCTGCCTTCAGCCCAGGGCATGATCCTGGAGACCCAGGATCGAGTCCCACCACCGGCTCCCTGCCTGGAGCCTGTTTCTCCCTCGGCCTGTGTCTCTGCCTCTCTCTCTCTGTGTTTCTAAGAATAAATAAATAAAATCTTAAAAAAAAAAAAAAAAGAAATGTTTAAGGTATTTAGAACGAGTTTTCAGCCATTAGCCTCTCTCAATTTCTGATGATAGAAAAATACTTGAATCTCAGAAGAGGTATACCATAGACTCTTATAAAAAAAAAAAAAAAAGAGTTATACCTTTATCTATTTATGTCTTTTGTGGTATTTTCCTATAAGAGATTGAATATAAAAATGGAGAATGGCCAGATCTTATATGAAAACAGAACTCTGATTCAGCAACCAACCAGGGACCACAACCCATTTCTGTAGCTATTTGACCATAACGGACAGGACTTGGTCAATAACTGCCAGCATCCCTAATTTTTTATTTTCTCCTCCTGACCTTTCCACTCCTCTGCTTCTTTGGGTCTGCCAAATACAAGTGGTGGTGTCTTGCTCCCTTGATATAGCAAGCTCTGAATTAGTACTCTCTGCTTCTACTTATGAGTGGACTTTGTTTATTTCTGTATCTAAAATGTTCAAGAAATTTTATTCATACTTAATTGACTATATACAGTACAATTTCAACAATGGTATTATTGTCCACATAACTTCATTTTCAACTCAGCACTAGAATCCTTAAATAATTAACATATCTTCATTTTAATTGAAACCCCAAATTAGATGCAATTAAAAATCTACTTCGTGGGATCCCTGGGTGGCGCAGCGGTTTGGCGCCTGCCTTTGGCCCAGGGCGCGATCCTGGAGATCCGGGATCGAATCCCACGTCAGGCTTCCGGTGCATGGAGCCTGCTTCTCCCTCTGCCTGTGTCTCTGCCTCTCTCTCTCTCACTGTGTGCCTATCATGAATAAATTAAAAAAAAAAAAATCTACTTCGTTCTGATTTTTTTTTTTTTGCTCTACATTTTGTCTTAGGAGGGTCTATGATTTCTTTTCTTCCAAGATTACAGATTATGTAGCATGGCTAGAATGAGCCACTAGGGTGATTTGTGAGAAACAAGAATTCGACCTGGATTCAGATCATTACCTGGATTCAAATCATGTCTTAGCCTCTACTTAGGTCTTTTACAATATACATTTCTCTTCATCTTTCTGGGCCTCTATTTATCATCTACAAAATAAGGATATTGTCTTATATGATATCTAACTCATTTTTTATAACTCTAAAACTTATATTCCAGTCAAATATCCATTTTCTTCTTTCTTTTCACTTTCAGTTTTCACTGAAGGTTTACCTAAAGCTTTACTTACTTAAAAGGCAACCTAAATAAAATGGTATACAGAAATTTTCAAAACATCACTATTTATTAAATAGACTTCATTGCCAATAAATCAGCTGTCATCCAACTCTCACTAGTACCATCCATGTACAACACAAATGTTGTCTAATATTTCACTTCATTTAAAACCTTTATGCGATCCCTACTTGATGCAGGATAAGTTCATATTATAATCTATATTTACAGTATAACATTATAGTAAATATTAGTGTACATCTCTAACTTGCCTACCAAGCCAGAAGCTCCTTAAGGGTTGAGATCTCATATGTATTTGTCTTTGTATTACTGGATCTTAGCAAAGAGTGAGAAATTAAATAACCACTCAGAAATTATTTAAGGAATGATGGAATGAATAATAAGTTCATCTCTGACTTTTAACAAGATTTAAAAATGCTATGCAATTAGTGACACTGAACTAGATTTCCCTAATTAATGGTCTATTTAAACACAAGTTTACGACTTATATAGGGACTTCACAAAGAATTCCTCAGAATGAAAGCATAGGTTGAAAATAACACCCCATTGACATTTTGATTTTTGAAGAGTGCTATATTTTGCCCTTGACCTTGTTAGTTCACTTCATGACATTAACAATCCCTTAAAATGCCCCCAAGTAATACAAAACTCATCCTTAGCATTTAGAAATGTCGTTGTGAACATTCTCCCAAGAGTATATTTTGTTTGTTTTGTTTAATTAATTTCAGCAAGATAAAATAGTACATATATTAGACACATACCATTCAATGAATTATTTGCCTAATTATTAATAATACTGTTATAATAGAACATGAAGCTAAATGATATCTTAAGAATAAGAGATTTTAGTTTAAACTTCCTAACTTACTTACATAACTTTCAGTGAGAAAATGTTTTTTCAAGGAAAAATATTTTTGAGAAAACTCATAAAGTAATATAAAATAAATCAGATGTATATCCAAAATACAGAAAAAACAAAAAACAAATAATAGATTTAATATTTAGATCCAAATAAATGTGCAATGGATACTAAATTAAGTCAATATTTAACATGTATATAAGTACAAAAGAATGAAGCTTACCAATGATTACCTATATAAACGTAATTGACCTCCTAAAGTATTTTATAGCAATTGTGTAATATCGATTTGTCTAAAATGTTTGATATGCTCTACTTTTAATTACCTAAAATAATGATTAAATGATATTAATCTATGATATTCAAAATAATTTTTAAATGTGAGTTTCTGATCTCCTAGGTAATACAGTTGAGCAGAAATTATGAATAGACAATAGAAGATTGAGTTCTTATATAAGAAAATTTATTTATTCATTT
Organism: Canis lupus baileyi; assembly: GCF_048164855.1. Classification (NCBI taxonomy): domain Eukaryota; kingdom Metazoa; phylum Chordata; class Mammalia; order Carnivora; family Canidae; genus Canis; species Canis lupus. The sequence goes on from NC_132839.1 coordinate 80,813,741, forward strand.
ATTTTTATCTTTTAGAGAATGAGAGAGAAAGGGAGGAAGGACACAGAGAGGAGAGAGAGAATCTCAAGCAGGTTCCACACTCAGTGCAGAGCCTAATGCAGAGCTCAATCTCACAACCCCAAGATCATGACCTGAGCTGAAATCAAGAGTCAGACCAAATGAACCATCCAGGTACCTCAAGAAAATGCATTTTTATATGAATCTCCCATCATACACCATTGACTGAATTTCAAATTGAAAAAGAGAAAAAGGGATCCCTGGGTGGCGCAGCGGTTTGGCGCCTGCCTTTGGCCCAGGGCGCGATCCTGGAGACCTGGGATCGAATCCCACGTCGGGCTCCTGGTGCATGGAGCCTGCTTCTCCCTCTGCCTGTGTCTCTGCCTCTCTCTCTCTCTGTGTGTGACTATCATAAATAAATTAAAAAAAAAAAAAAAGAAAAAGAGAAAAAAATTGAAGAGATGCATCTTTAAGGAAGAGAGAAACAAACTTTTGCTTCTTTTCTAACCTCTTTTTACCTCTCTGCGTCTCTAGTTCCTCATTCATATGATGAGATTTAAAACTAAAAATACTAAAAGTTGCTTTTACTAAACTATTAAAAGTCTCAAATAAATTATTCTTATGTTTTTGTCACAATGTGTAGAGTAAACCTTATCTGTTTGATTTTATTAGTGTTCATCTTCATGGGAACAGCTACTATTCTTCTTCTATTACGAATATTTACTCACAATGAAAAAATATATTAAAAAGCAATGCCAAAGAAAAAGAATATTTACCAAAAATGAACTTACATAATGATTAAAAACTACATTAATAAATATTATTAGCTCAACCAAAATAAACAAAAAACCCCCAAATTATGCATCCAGAACTTACCTGATACACTTGCTTTTCATAATTAACATTTAATTCATTTACTTTTTTAGTAAAAAAATTATTTAAGAATTTTTAGGTTTTTTTTTTCCTTTTCGCTTATTTCTTTTGCTATGGGTTAGTGAACAAAATACATATAAGATATATAAGAGAAAGTTTTTGAGAAACACACTATATATATACATATATATTATATAAGATATAAAAAATGTTTAATCTGTATGAATTCTTTCATTCACCAAATGACTATAGCACTGATCTGAAAACCTGGATATGTTGACAGGACCATAAATTGAGGAAAGTTAGCTCTTTTTCCTTTTTTTTTTTTTTTTTTTTAGAAAGTATTTTTTTAATCTTTTGGCACACCATCATGAACAGGTGTCACTAAATGTACAGAGACATGTGGAGCCAGTGTGGCAAGTCTGTCAGAAAAGAGACTTCCCTCCACTCTTCCAATTTCACAGATGTCATAAGGAAAATTCTGCAAGACGCCTTTCTTAAACTCAGTATTACCTGGCACCTCAGGCTGTTGCCACTGCTGCCAAGGGTCCTACCAATCCTTGAGTAGGCTGCATGCCATGGAAGCAGATGGGCACAAATATAAGACACCAAAATGTAAAACCTAAAGATGAAATACATGTTTCTGAGGATTGTCATCTTAGGTGGACACATTGACATGACTGGTACCACATGAATTATCTTCAACAGTGTCAAATGCAAGTTGCCTGTGAAGAAAACCAAAACCAAGGGGGAAAAAAAAATGAATTGTAAAGCCACTTTCTGCATTATGCAACCTGATTGCTACTAATAGCATCCATCCTTCTTCCATGCTTTTTATTTTTCTTAAAAGATGTTATGTATTTATTTGAGAGAGTGGAAGTGACAGAGAGGGGGAGGGATGGGGAGGAAGGGAGAGAGACCGACAGACTCCCTACTGTGCATAGAGCCCCATGATGGCTGGACCTCAGAACCCTGAGATCATGACCAGAGCCAAAACCAATAGTAGGATACTTAACTCACTGAGCGACTCAGGCACCCTGTTCTTCTTCTTCCATGCTTCTAATTAACTATTTTGCTAAAGAATTCATGATTGCTCATTAAGCAGTGTTTTCACTGTTCTCTCTTCCATTTCTCCTCATACTTATACTGTTTATTCCTCCATTTGACTTCTAAAGCATAAGACCAACAATACCACTCTTCCACACTAACAATATCATGTCCATCCTCTCAGTTCAAATCATGTGCCATTTATCTTGGCCAAATTAGCTCATCCTTTTTGTCTCTATTCGCATTGTATTTTTGTGGGTTGGCAACAATAATTTTTATTTCATTCTGCTTTGTATGCTGTCTTTTTCAGTACTTTTTTTTTCTTTGAAGTCAAAGCCTAATTATACTGCAGCAGGGAAATTATTTAGTTCAACTTCTAGTCCTAAAATCACAAAGCATCTTGTTGGTATGTATTAATTATTCCATGTGTAAAATATTTTTCCATGTATAAAAGTTAATAAGATCCTCAAACATGAAATTTCAGTATTTTAAGAATCTCTCTAAAGATTTATCAAATTTATCAATTTGTTTCTGTGTTCAAATTTATTTGGGCCTAAAATCAATCAAATGCATCCGTAAAGGTAATGAAGTTTAGCTTGGACGTTAAGTAATGAAATGAAAATCTTCAAATTGTGAAAGACAAAGATATATATGAAATATAAAGTAATAAAAAGTAACAGCATCCCCTGGCAAGCAGAGCAATGCTGTTAAAAAAAAAATAAAGGAATCAAATCATTTATTACATAAAACTAATTAATTAAATGACTTAGATATACTACTCTTATAGTTTTGCTGCTGAAAGTTTTCAAATATTGAACAACAAAAATATGCTATTTATTGCTTTAATGCATGCATTCTATATACTATCTCAAGAGTTTTGATGATCAAGGAAATGGACAATACTTATTCATGTAACTCTTGCGAAACAGCATCAGTAAGTCAGTATTAGTGCTCAAGTTTATACACCATCACTGCCTCTGCATAAAATCTAGCCTCCCATTTACAATATATTTCATTAAGTTCCCACAGAACTCTTCAACATGCCCTGTAAGAAAGTTGTATCTTCGTAGTGCCTCTAATTCTCTTCTGTTGGTGAACAACAAACAAACAAAAACAATTATTTTTGTTTCTAGTCCCCAAATAATCTAAAAGAGCAAATCTACTCAAAGCATTTGGGCTATGTGGAAAGTTTTAGCTTCTTAATTTTTAAGGTAAGTAAAATATTTGGCAGTACTTGAAAACTTTGAATATTTGGAGATGTGGAATTCTAAATTGGTTGCCGAAACTGTGAGACTCTTAGGTGATAACCACAAATATGAGTGACTTCCTGCAGAAGTATTTATAAACCATTATAACAAAACTATTCTTAATGTTCTAATTTCAGATGGAGTGTTCAAAACTTGAATTCTAGAATGCAGGTCTCTGTGGGCATAAAAATGGCACTTCCAAATAGGTGTTGTCAGTTAAAAGTAAGCAGAAGAAATCCATGGCTTGTTGCATGAGCAGCTGTAGGGTTAACTGAAGTAGAATAGCCTCAGTGAGCAGAGGAAAAAAAAAAGTACCAGGAGACATTAAAGAATAAGTTCTACAAAGGGAGTGACATAGAAAGTAGAAGAGAATAGCTGTGGATAGTATTCCCACTAGCAGGCAACAAACACATTATTTAAACACTGCTATCAAATAACCACTCTGAAAATGTGCAGGATTTTACCCCTTAAATTACAACTACTTAAAAATATATATATATACATACATTTGAAAAATGTGAGATTGGCAGAAAGGCAACATCCTTTAAACTGAAAACTGTAGCACCTTAAAATGATGACTAAACCGGAGAAACAAGGAATGGAGGTAAGTATGAGTAGTAGCTTTCAATCACTGACTGCTTACCAAACAGCAAGATATATACCAAAGATATTAAATATACTCATTCACCAAACTCTAACTAGTCTGTGAAAGTAGTGTCAGACACATTCTCCCACACCTAAATTTTACAAAGGAAGGGACCGATTCAAAGTTTAAATGGCATACTCAAGGAAAATTTTATTGTGGATGCAAGGCTGAACACCTGAAAATGCAAGATTAAAAGAAGAAACATTTGGGACACCTGGGTGGCCTTAGGCTCAGGTAGTGATCCCAGGGTCCTGAGATCGAGACCCACATAGGGGTCCCCACAGGGAGCCTACTTCTCCCTCTGCCTATGTCTCTGCCTCTCTCTGTGTGTCTCTCATGAATAAATAAATAAAATCTTTTTAAAAAAGAAGAAGAAACATTTAATTTGCCCATGTGCTTATAAAAGAATGGACAACGCATATCTAAAACAATGTTTATTTTGGTTCCTAAATTATTCAACTAAGTTGAGTTGATGACCAAAACAAAGCCAATAATGACCGTGTAGTCACTATATCCAGAGATTTTTATATACAGCTTCTCTCTTTACAATGACAGTGAACTTATAGGTTAGTGTGATGTCTACTTAGCTCTAAAGAAAACTGCCAGGGGAAGGAGGGGTGGAGCAGTCAGAGAACAGACATGAAGGCAGAGAGCAGACAAAGGCAGGTACTTGCCCAAATGTAGCTCATCTGTGTAAGTCATGGTGGCAGTTGTACAAACCTATGATTTAGAGGAATTTTCTTTCACTTGATCTATTCAGTATTCAATCTTTTAAAATGTTATGGGTGGATTCGCACGAAGATAGAAGACTTTTTTTTTTTCAAATTTATGTATAAAACGATGAAGTATTTCTGTTAAAAAATGTTATTCATTTTATTTACCAATATATAGTTTCAAGCTCATCAAATTTACTTAGAAGCTTTAGCATGGGTTTTCTGCCGAATATTAGAGGATTTCTGTTCTTTCTTAACTCTAAAACTAAGTACAAGCACAAAGAATCAAAGTTAAAAAGAGGGCTGTTAGAATTCCTTTGAAGAATATAAAAAGACTCAATTTTTGCTACCATGGCAGTGAAGTGAAATCGGAGGTTATCCACTGTGGGAGTAACAAGGTTTTAAGGTGAGACGTTCAAAAAGCTCTTCTTTGAATCCACTTGTTGTGCTTTTGATCCTTCCTGAGAAAGAGAAAAAAAGGAGGGGAAAAAATAGTGTGTGTTACACTGAATATGGCATGAGCTCCAGAAATACCTGGAATAGCACTGCATTAAATCTATCGCATTAGAAGATATAAATAACGCACAACTGATGGTTTGGCAGTAGTTGAATGGTAGTCGAATGTAAAACATCCCCTCTCTCTCTCTCTCTCTTTTTTTTTTTTTTTTTTTTGCACAATTTCTCAAATGACACGAGCAATGCAGCATTCGGTGCATTAGATGTAACCAATTTTATGGAATTTCTTTAACAAGTGAAATAGTCTTAAAGTAAGATCTATTCCGGCAGCTGCCCGCTGACTTGGTATGTGCTTTCTAGATAGCAATCAAAGGACAGTTACTATTTTTTTTTCCTGTTGCTATTGTATCTTCTGGTGTAGCAGCATCCCATATCTACATATGCTGTTGTTGATACTGGAAGTGAAAATACATAATCAGACCACCTACTGTTCAATTTTCTTTTCAATCTGTAAACAATGGAAGTAAATTTACGTTTTACCAAATCTTTGGAGGTGTTGTGTTTCTCTCCCTCTCTCTCTCTCTCTCTCTAACATGCAACGAGGAAGTAATGTTTCAAAGGATAAATGGGGTTCACTCTAAGCTTAAAAATCAAGAAAGTTACAAGCATCTAAATTGCCATCCAACTGAATAGGCTATTTAAAAAAATCCATTTGAAACGAGAATGGTTTCAGTCCTTGTTATAAGGAGTCATGAGCATTCAAGGAAGATTAGTCTCATCAGCTCTCACAGGAATTACCCTTCCACATGAATCCTTTCTCTTTTTCATATTCCAAAAAAAAAAAAAAAATTGTCCTTTTCTTCCCAAATGAAAAAGAAAAAAAAAAACTTAATAACTTTAAAGATCTTGACAAACATTTTCTTAAACACTGACTGGCAGACATGTTGATGATTCCTGCAAATAGATTAAAATGAAAATGCATTAGAGGGAAGAGGGGAGAAACAGAATTGCTCATGTCCTGCCAGAAAGACCCTCTGTTGAGGTCAAGTCAATGCCGGAAACACACTTCAGGGACCCGAGGATTTTACAGCCAAACCCCTCAGTGAGGCCAGGGTTAGTCCTGAGCTGGGAAAAGACAGCATGCATTTCACCTTGCCAGCAAGTTGCAATCTGTATCCAAATTATTGTGACAGAGCTGGCCTAGGAGACAGAACGTGTGTGTGTGTGTGTGTGTGTGTGTGAGACCCTGTCAGCAATGGGTGGAAGAATAAAACATTTAGTGACTAAGTTGTCTATCTGTGTAATTTCTACCAGACAAGTAGCTAGGATGGAAACAGAAGACACATATAAAAATTATTTTTTAGATGACTTTCTGGGTCTATGGGAGCACAGGGGACCTCCTTATGGCCACTGTTCTAGCAACCAGTTCTCAGCAGCTTTGAGCTGTTGAACATAGCAGAGACTTGACTTTCCCTTTTCTGAGGATTGTACCCAACATTTTACCTCCTATCCCCGATGCTGCCCTGCCCTAGAAATCTTTTAGTGTCCTAGCACGTGCAGCCCACCAGTGTAGCCGTGTTAACACCTGAGGAACCACCCTTGACCAATGTGGGGATGGAAGCATTTTTTGTCCCCTGGTAAAACATAGTTTTTAAGATGTGTAGTGTTTCTCTGACTTTTCTGTAAGATTGATGAGCACTGGGTGCCCAAAGGTGGCCAACTCAATAATCCCTTGTATACAATGTTTTGGATCTCTTGTCTCTCATTCTCTACACAAAACAGCTTTCCTAATAAATGAGTCTACTAGCCTTTGTTTCAGTCTCTGCTATTGGGGGAATCCCAGGGATATTAGGGGATACATCTTATTAGAGTAAGCAGGAACTATTATGTCTAGGTAATGATTTTTTTTAAACTAACTCTCTTTCTGGAAGTTCCTCTATATCTGAGAAACTGTGGGTGATAATTTTTGTTTCCTTGCTTGTTTTTAATGATTAAACTACATTAAGCTGAGCAAGGTTAAAGTACATGCGTGCCTTGCCATTGTGCATGCAACAAAGTCCAAGGAATTTAAAGCCATTCAAGATCTCCAGGAAACACAGTCCCCTAACCATCGCCTTAGTGCATGCAGGCACACACACACACACACACACACACACACACACACACACAAATGCACACACATCACTCATGTACATACATACAGAGCCTATGTTACCAAACCCAAACAAAATTATTCAATGTTCTCACAGTCCATCATACTTTCTCTTGTTTCTGGGCCTTTCTGCAAGATGCAGATCTTCTTTCTTCTACACAAAAACTCTTCAGCTATTTTCTCATCAGACACAACCTCCTGTTTCTTTTGAATGTCTTTCGCTTGGATCCTTTCAACTATGTTAGTCTGACAAATTTATGTGATTCTCAGTGGGCTTGTAAAAACATTTCCATATACCAACTTTGTGATGCACTGGTTAAATAAGGACACACATTAGCATGTTTTGTATTTCATTAAGGGTAGGATCTTTGTCCTGTTTATAGTATTATCTCTAACACATCAGAGTAGATGCTCTATAAATATTTGAGAATAAATCAGTAATTGAATTATGGTAGTCCTGAGCCTTCCCTTAAATATCCAACCCCTCTCTAAGGTATCTTATAGAGATGACATTGGTTGAATGCTTCTTAAAGAAATGAAATGGTGTAGCTCCATTTTGTTGCCCAATAAAAGAAATTTGTTTTTACAATCTTCAATTTCAACACTCTTTGGTTATTTCTCCCATATCATTCACTCATTGGATTAACATTAATTGTGTGCCCATTATATACCAGGTGCTGAGAAGAACACCTGGAAACCAAGATACAGCACTTGCTTTTTTAAAACTTAGATTACAGCCTAATGGGAAACCGGGAATTAACATCTGAATATGGAACTACAATTTATGCAGTTAACGAGGTGATATGTAATATAAAGGCAGTGAACAGCTTGTGAGAGAAAGCTCTGCTTCCGAGAGATGAGGAACAACAACCTAAAATTGGACTTTTACGCTCTAAGAAGAGCAGGGAGAGGCATTGAAGGCAGAGGGGACAGCATATAAGAAAAGTCTGACATAGAAAAGGACTGGTTATCGTCTAAGAACTGAAAGGAAAGTGGGAGGAACAGACTGAGCGAAGGAGAGGAGAGGCTGGTAAGGAGAATTCAGAGAGGAAACCAAACACAAGAACGAGGTCATGAAAACCATCTTCCAAATTAGGCAGTGAAAGCTATAGGAGGTTTAAAGGGACTGGAGTTACAAGATGCGATGAATACTGTATAAACAATTAGGCTTTCTACTCTTTTGAGAATTGAGTGGAATAGATTGAATGGAATTGAGAAGAAAAGCAGTTAGATAAATGTGCCTGCCGCCTTGCAGAGAAATTGCATGTGAGATATACATTTATGAGTCAATATTTAAATGATATATAAGGCAAAGGACATAGATCAGATCATTAGAGAATGAGAGGAAGAAGTAAAAACTGTCCCTGAGTGAATTCATCAACAACAATTCAGCCTGTTGGAGGGAAAGTCTGGAATATTCAGTGTCCCAGAAACTGCCAGATAAAAGTGTTTCGAGATGTTGAGAAGCATTAAGTATGTCATATGCTCCCAAGAGTTCTAGAAAGTTTATTACCAAAGTGTATTATTTGAAATTGGTAAAATGTAGGTCATTGCCAACCTCAGAAGAAAAATGCTCGTGTAGACTTGGTGTAGAGATGATAGATGAAGATGCTAGGAATGAGTCGCAGTATCAGCGGAAACATGTATATTTTTTGTTGTAAATTTGCCTATGAAGAGATAAATGCTGGGCGTTTGAGTAGAATTGTCACAAGGATATGAAAATCAGGCAGAGCAAGATTATTTATGCGTTTATTTATTTTTAAGTGAAATTTATTTGTTAGTTTAAATTATTTTTAATTTTTTTTTAAAAATTTGAGTCTAGTTGACACACAATGCTACATTAGTTTCAGGTGTACTACTTAGTGATTTGGAAGCTTATACATTGTGCTATGTTCACCACAAGTGTAGCTCCCATTTTTCCCATTACATTGTAATTACAAATCATTGACTATATTCCTATGCAGTGCCTTTTATTCCTGTGACTTTTTCATCCCATAATTAGAAACCCATATCTCCTTCTTCCCTTTACCTGCTTTACCCACTCACCATCCCGCTCACCTTTGGCCACCATTAGTTTGTTCTCTGTACTTACAGGTCTACAGGGTTCTGCTATTTGCTGGTTTATTAATTTGTTTTCTTTAGATTCTACTAATGAGAGGAATCATGTGGTATGTGTCTTTCTTGGTGTGACTTACTTTACTTAGCCTAATACCTTTACATCTATCTATGTGGTCTCAAATGGCAAGAATTCATCCTTTCTTATGGCTGTGTATTATCATCTGTCTATCTATCTATCTATCTATCTATCTATCATCTATCTATCTATCTATCTATCCATCTATCATCTATCTGTCTATCATCATCATCTATCATCTATTTCACATCTTCCTTTTCTGCTTGTCTAATGATGGACACCTAGATTACTTCTATACCTTGGCTATTATAAAGAATGCTACAACAAAAACCAGGGTGCATATATATTTTCAAATTAGTGTTTTCATTTCCTTTGGGTAAATACCTAGTAATTGGATTATTATCATATCCTTCTATAGCTTTCACTGCCACCTCATAAAACCCAATTTGGAAGATGGCTTTTGTGACCTCGCTCTTGTGTTTGGTTTCCTCTCTCAATTTACTCTTTACCAACCTTTCTTCTTCACCAAGTCTCGCCCTACCACTTTCCTTTTAGTTCTTGGAAGATAACCAGCCCTTTTCCTTGTCCAATTTTCACATAATCTGCACCCATCCAGGTGGTGAAATGTAGAATTTATCACCTCCTCCGAATTAATAAATTCAGTAAATGCAGATCTACATTTTTCTTCATATATCATCCTTATAATACATATGGAATTAGAGAAGATTGGACCTCTACAGGAGTACTAGACCACAAGATTAATTTGCAAATTAAATTTTGGTAAGTATCTCTGCTACAAATAGATACGGATACAGATAAACTGTATCTGATGTTCAATTTTTTGTTGCCTTTGTAATTTTAAAAATTTACATATACTGTCTGTTTAAAATCAAAATAGCTCTTTTTTTTGTAAATTATAGTTTATGCTTGCTTAGTTCAATGTACAATCTAAGTAATTGTAAAATATGAAGCGATTTCAAATACTAGAACTCAAATCTTACGCTAATTTCTTCTATAACTCTTTAAGGTCCTTTAGTGAGAAGAATATTATTACTCTATATGCAAGTTGCTTATATCACTTTTCTCAAAGGGTTATTGATAATAAGATGTTCAGGAACACTAAAGAGGGAGTAACGTGTAAATTTTTGAGAGAACATGGCTGACATGTGATCTCTAGGAAACAACTACACTCTTGGGAGAGGTTTTTATTGGGTATTCTGGAGAATATTTTACAGTTATCACTATGTCTTCAGTAACACAAAATGTTTTCTAGGAACTTCTTTGGCTCTAAATTCCTGAAACAGGAGGATTAATTCATTGACTTTGATTCAGAATTCAATGAACTGTAAAAATAAAGACTTAATTTCATTTCAAAACTCTGGAGAATAAGGCAGTTGGACACAAGAGTATAAGTACCTTACGTTGAGGAAGTAATATTAAGAAGGTATCCTGCCAGCAGTTATGTGACTTAGAATTCAGTATGTCTGGTCCTCAATATAATACTGAAATATACTTTATTAAATTACTTATTGTCAATGAAAGCTAGAAGCATACGGAAAATCATTGGCAAAGTGACTTTAATTAATTGCCTATCCTTGTAAAAAGCAAAGTTTAATAGCTACAGAAGACCAAAATTAAAAAAAAAAAAAAAATCCTGACCTGCAACCACTGTAGAGACATTTGCATTTAAGTGGAGTCAAATTGATTTCCTCCATTTTATAAAGCCAAGCACTCCTACCCAGATAATTTAAACATACTATCTAATGTGTAAATAATTAAAAATAAAGACATTACACACTGTGGCCTTTTAAAATTCCTTCAAGTCTTTTTAAACAAATTTATTTTGAGTTACGTACATATTTATTGAATAAAGTGATGTTAAAGAAAAAAACAATTACTTTTAGAAAGCTGTTACCGTTTGTAAGAACTAAGACAAAATTGTTACTTTTAACTAATAAATATAAAACTTGGTTATAAAATATTTTGTACAGGTGAAGCATATTTTAAATGTAGATCTGCATATACTGGGAGCTAGATAGGAAGCCAGAAGAAAGTGAACAATCTAGAATCAAGAAGCCATTGGAAGCTACTACCTATTTCCCCAAGAAGAAAAATGTATAGATCAAAGAATCAATATTACTTTGTATATTAGTCTGCTTTGGGTGCCACAACAGAGAACCATAGACTAAGGGATTTAAACAACAGAAATATATTTGTTCAGGATTCTGGAGGCTGGAAGTTCAAGATCAAGTGGCAGGGTTGGATTACAGGAAGATCTCTTTGACTTGCAGATGGTAACCTTCTTCCTGTGTCCCCACATGGCTTTTGCTCTATGTTCTCTCACTCATGATGTCTCCTCCTCTTCCTATAAGGAAACTAGTCCTACTGAAATAGAGCCCCACTCTTCTGACCCCATTTAACCTTAACTATCTCCTCAAGGCACTATCTACAAATACAGACAGATTGGAGGTTAGAGTTCAAACAATGATTGTGGGTGGGGGAGCACAGTGAGGAGAAACACAATTTACATACAATATTTGGGAAATTTTTCTTGGTTTAGCATATTCCAGTGATGTTTTCAGTGACATGTGGTACACATTAGCTGAATAAAGCATAAGCTTAACAAGTGAATTGAGCATTGTACTCACTTGCTGCTTCCAAACTCTTACATTTATCCTAACTTTAATTATGTCATTTATTGGAACTTTGAAAACAAACTATCTTATTACTTAATAATGACTTTTGGCTAAAAATGTTATACTTACTCCTTTCATAGACAGTGGATATTTGATGTACTTAAATCTATTTTTTTTTTAATGGAGGAGTATTTTGTAGTCTATTTTCCTTCCAACCCAATTTTTAATCACTATACTTCCATTTATATACACTATCGTAATGAAAAATATAGGGAACAAATTTATTTAAATAAGTTTTTTTTTAATGTATTACTTGCATCCCTACACTTCTTTTTCTAGTGAAACATGTAGAATATACACCAGTCTAGAGTCTTAATGAATTACAAGATTTTTATTTTTTTTAAGATTTTATTTATTTATTCATGAGAGACACAGAGGCACAGGCAGAGGGAGAAGCAGGCTTCCTGCAGGTAGGTCGATAGGGGACTTGATCCCAGGTCCCGGGGATCACGACCTGAGCCAAAGGCAGACACTCAACCACTGAGCCACCCAGGTGCCCCAATATTTTATTTTATTTTTTTAAAGATTTGTTTATTTATTTTAGAGAAAGAGCATGCATGATCAGGAGAGGGGTAAAAAGGGAAGGGGAGAGAGGGAGAAACAGACTCCCCACTGAGCACAGAGCCCCACACAGGACTCATCACGGGGCTCATTGAGGGGTTTGACCTCACACCCCAAGACCATGCACAGCAAGGAGCCTGATGTGCGATTTGATCTCACCACCCTTAGATCATACCTGAGCCAAAATCAAAAGCCAGGCACAAAACCAACAAAGCTACCTCCATGCCTCTACTAGATTTTAAATAAGCTATAGCTAAAAAATCTTTATTTTTCAAGTGCCTTAATTATGTAATTCAACCTAGATGGCTGTGTAGATTGTTTTTTTTTTTTTTTCTTTAGATACAGGATATCTTATATTTGTATTTTTTTATATTCCAGTATTGCTGTTACAAAAAACAAAACAACAAAAAACAAAGCTTCAAAACAGTAAAGCAGGTCATAGATTAAAAAGGATAAAGAAAATAGATTAAACCAATTATGGTTATAGAGCTGTAAAATATATTGGAAATAAAGAAGTCACAGAGAATTCCTAAAGCTGAAGAACTTGAGGAATACTTTATAAATACAGTATCTTATTAGTTAAACTTATAGGAAGAAGAGTATTTTAATTGGCAAGGAAGTAGTTTACAGAAACATTTCCTCTATTTTTTCTAGGAGTAACATAAAATGTGTAATATTTGGACTTCATGAAATTTTATTTATAACTGGGAATATTTATATTATATATAAAATATATTATATTTATATTTATACTATATATTATACATTTCCTCTTATTATATTAGTATATATATTATATATAATTTATTCCATTAAATATTGTGTTTCATTGTTACTATTCAAATTGTCTTATGCTAGCAAATAATGGTAAAAAAAAATAACTACATGATTTCCTGAACAAATAAACTAAGCCAAATAAAACAGAGATGTTTCATGCTATCCTAGAAACTTATCTTTGAATTCTTGTCATTCTTCTTTTTTTCTCCTCCTCTTTTGATTTTGTCCTCTGGGAGCTGGCAGTTTAGGGACTGCACTCAGAAGCTAGGGGGTATTGGGAGAGAAACTGGCATTCCATGATCATAATCACAATTCTGGATGACGCCAAAATTGATTTGGTCATTGTCCATCCCTCTACACCCAAACATCATCGAAAAAAATGGCATCTTTTCATCAAATAGTAGCTTAGTTTATTTTCATTTTTTATCATTTTATTTCATTATTATTATTATGAGAGATGTTATTTATTTATTTGACAGAGATAGAGAGAGCACAAGCATAAAGAACAGTAGGCAGAGGGAGAGGGGGAAGCAGACTCTCCATGGAGTGGGAAGCCTGATTCAGGGCTGGAACCCAGGACCCCAGGATCCTGACCTGAGATAAAGGCAGATGTTTATCAGACTGAGCCACCCAGGCGACCTTATTTTATTATGTTTTATTAACTTTTTAAATTTAGTATAGTTACACACACAGTTATATAAGTTTCAGGTGTACAATATAGTGATTCAACAATTCTATACATCATAACTCAATGCTCATCGTGATAAATGTGTTAATTCCCTTCACCTATTTTACTCATCCTCCCACCCACCTTCCCTCTGATATGTTTTATTTTAAATGAGTTCCCTCAGTTAATGTTTTTTTTTTTTTCCAACAAGAACATTTTTTCCTTGAAGCATACTTCAGAACACATGGTTCTAAAAGAGATATGCAAAACATTCTACCCAAGAAAAAACAGAATATACATTCTCTTCAAGTATTCATGGAAGATTCCCTTGCCTAACTCACATAAAAAGAGACACAACAAATACTACAAATTTAAGAAGACTGAAATCATACCAAGTATATTTCCCAGCTACAATGGTACAAAACTAAAGATCAACTGGTGACACAATTAAAATATGCACCAAAGTAACTTGGTAGCAGAGAAAAGTGACACAGAAACAGGGAGCCCGGGGGATGGGGGGGGAGCAATACAGGCTAAGCGGATGGTGAGGGCAATGATACATTGACAAGAAACCAAGCACAATGCGTCTATTTTTATATTATTGGAACCTAAAGTGCAAGGCAGAGAGCCAGAAGCGGTGAAGCAAGAGCAGACCAAAATGGCATTTTTAGAGGTTGTAAAAACAGGAAGAGTTTATAGCTATGCAGTTATTGATTGAAAAATATGACTCATATATTACTGTATTATTAGATCTAAATCAAATAGATTTCAGAGATTCAAATATCCTTAAATAATGAACCACAAGTTTTTACAAAAATTTCCCCAATTACAGTCTATACAAAGCCAGTTCCATAATAGATAAAGCATTAGAATAGTCTCAGTCTCTTAATCTGTTTAACTACTTATTAATTTTTCAGATGATATAAGAACATAAAATAATGAGAGTATTAGTATTTCTAAAACTAAACATTCTTCCTTTTCTTTTTCCAGCTGGCTTTGCATTTTTATTTCGGCCTGATTTTTTTTCTTGCACTTATTAAGTCTTTTATTAAGATCCTGAGATAAACAATGCTTCAATAATTTGTGATATATAAAATATGTCCTCCTAAACTTCTATGGTTCATTTTATTTTAAATTTTATGTCCATAATTTAAAACTGATTCCTAAAATAAAAATTCTATATATTTGCACTCGGGCTTCAAGTTTGTTTGCCTTTTGTTCGTTTTTAAAAATATATGTATGCTTTCTGAATATAGGGTGCCAGCAAACAGTTGCTATATCTACATAGAGCTGTATATTTCCAGCTGTTTTATAAAGCTTATCTTTATTTTTCAATATGCACGCGAATGAATTCTTTATTCCAGTGAAATTCACATGCTTTCACAGAGCCACTACAAACTCTAAAATGAAAAGAGTTCCTTGCTGTGAAGTAGAGACATAAAAATATGTTAACTGGGAGTTATTGTAAAGCTATTTTTTCTGAGCAATATATTCTTGGTATAATTACCTTTGCTACATCAACCAGACAAACTTGGAATTTCAATCTTTATGAGAAAAATAAAATAAAACATTAATCCGTGTAAACTGGAAATGATAATAAAGCCAATTTTACCCTTATAAAAAATATACTACAATCTAATTTCCTCTAGTAGGAAGACATGACTAGTATGAAAACACTGAAGATGAATATTATTAAGCTGAAACCAGACATGGAAGTTTTGAAAATAAGTTATTGTATTTAATTATTTAGAAATATAATCAATATTAAAGATAATCTGCTGCCAAAGATGAAAATGTTGAATTAGAGCTGTTATTACTTTACTTCCAATAAAATATCACTGGAACTGAAAATCAGACAGGAAAGAGAGAAAGCAAACTAAGAATCTGATAAAAGGAAGATTTCATCTTTTATAACATGAATATCAACAGTGGTTTGAACAGGAAATTGGGACTTCCACTTTCAGCTGTTTGATGGAGTTCCTGTCCAGAACCCACCTCACTTACAGATCACATGTGGGGTATCAGGCTCCCAATATTCTCTGTGCAATAACCATGAGGCTATATTCAGTGCCTTTTTCAAGCCTTTTTTTCTGATCCCATTTTCATAAGACAGAGTAACCATCAGTACATGCACTCCTAGGTTTGAGACATGGTGAAAGGGAGCAAGACCGGAGGTAGGGTGGGGCTTATGGAACTTAGGACATAAATGCTGCACTGGTTTGTTGTACCAGTGATGGCATCAGGGTCCTTGTTTGCCTAGAACATAACTGAGAAGCTGGAAAAGAGTGGACAGCAAACCAGAGACCTACACTTGTGCTCTTGTCCCAGCCACACAAATGGTAGAGATGCACCCGGTCTCAGGATTTATCTCCCTTTGCAAAGTATCTCCCTGACTAATTTATAATCAGAAGCCTATGCACAGCGGTGCAAATTTGCTCTGTGTGAGTGGTCTGAAAAGCACCAAACTAAACAAAAATCTTTAAGAGGATCTTTGTTTACAGAGTTTGGAAACGACTACACAAAGTGAAAGTAATCTCTGAAAAAATTCAGCCCCTCCCCCAATTGAAAGACGAGCCTCTCCTTTCCCCAGATCAGAAGAATTTTATGTAGAGTTTCTAAAACTGAAATTAAACTAAAAAAAAAAAAAAAAAATGTTTTAATGTTCTACTCCATACATGCCATACTCACTTGGACCCTCTAAATCAGGTTTGAACAAACTGTAGACCTCCTTTCCAGTTGCCTGTTGTTCAGCCTGAAAGCTAACCATGTTTCTTATGTTTTTAAATGGTCGCAGATAATCAAAGGAAGAATAAAATTTTGTGACTTGAAGATTATAAAAGATTCAAATTTTAGTTTCTATATATAAAGCTTTATTAGCACAGAACTCCCCTCACTTGACAATCCATTGCTCTCAGCTGCTTTTGTGCCTCACCTCCAAGTTCTATGAACTAAAACTGTCTACCCCACACCTAGCCTGGATGCTAAGAATGCAAAGGTAACCTTACTGTCTATACTGACATGTGTTGCTATTCCACAGTTTTTATTAGCATACTTTTTTATTTTCTAAGACCCTCAGATCCAGGGAAATAGTTTGATTACTCATTATAGGATCTGAAAGACCCATTAACTCTTCAATGGAAAGCATCAGCCAAGAGTTTGGGCCCTAAAATTCTTGGAGTTGGAGATCCCTGGGTGGCTCAGCGGATTAGCACCACCTTCAGCCCAGGGTGTGATCCTGGAGACCCAGAATCGATTCCCATGTCCAGCTCCCTGCATGGAGCCTGCTTCTCCCTCTGCCTGTGTCTCTGCCTCTCTCTCTCTGTCTCTCCTGAATAAATAAATAAATAAATCTTAAAAAAAAAAAAAGATTCTTGGAGTTATTTGCTTCCAATCTTTACCCTCCTGTTTTTCCTAATTCTGGGACTGTTATGTCAGCCTTACCCAATCTTAATCCAATCAAGGTTTCATATTGAAAGATCTACCACAAACAAAATTTCCAATTCTCAACCAATTTACCTCCCTCCATCTGAGGCACTGCCAAAGCTTCACAAAAGTGTTTCCTCTCCTCATGGTAAACAGTAAACTCAGCTTTGCCTTGTCAACAGATTGTGTTGGTAATATTTAGGGAGACAGCTTTCAACAATTTAGTAGATGCCATATAGGCCGTATGGCCCACAAAGTCTAAAAGATGTACTAATTGTCCCTTTTAGAAGAAAGTTTGTCAACCTCTGTTTTATGCGAAACTTATTAGTCCCTTTATAATAAAAATGCCCAATTGAATATATTTTCTTTTTTTTGATATTTAAAAAAAATTTTTTGAATATCTTTCAAAGGTGCATTATTGTTTTCTTTATTTCAGACTATAAGAGCCTATTTCCTTGTAGATTCCAAAATGATTTCTGGGGAGATGATGAAGTATGGGGCTGATCATAGATTATGCTCATATATCCTCCAAATCTGATATTTTAGGATCTGAATAGCCACCTGGCTTTTATCTGGTGGATGCCCCCTTCATTTCTTCCTGTATGCAGAATTTTTTTGTAAATGGCAAAGATCATATTTATAAAAAATCTAAGCATATGATGTCATTTCCATCAAAATTTGGTGCAATCTTAGCAAGATTTGAAGTAACACACATATCAAAAATTAGTGGAAAAGGTTACAGGACAAGGATGGAGTTTGTAAATAGTCAAGGAGTTTGGTGTCTTACTTTAATTTCCTTCTGTGGGAATATATGAATACCACCCCCAATGAGAACAAACATCCAATTTATTCATATTCTTAAGTAATGTTTGTTTGGGAAAAAATATCCTTCAAATAAACAAGATAAATATAGCACAAGAAAAGTGGTGAATTTTTAGATGAGTGTTTTGACTACATGTGGTTTATTGACATCTAGTTAAAAACTACAGGATGACATTTCATACCTGAATATAAAATTGGAATTTATGTTAATTTGACCACATGAAATAATTATTCTAGCCTTTATATCAGTATTTTATGTTAGTTGGAAAAATGAGAGGCACCTGGGTGGCTCAGTTGGTTGAATGTCCAACTCTTGGTCTTAGCATAGGTCTTGATCTCAGAATGGTGAGTTCAAGCCCTGCATTGGGCTCCATGCTGTGTGTGGAGCCTACTTTAAAATAAAAAAATAAAAGGGTTAGTGGGAAAAGTGAAACTTGGAGATAAGAAGTAGCTACTGGCTAATTGATGTAAATTGGCCGAAGGTCAGTTTCAGAAGTCAAATTATAACTAGTATACTAAAAAATAAATACAAGTGTTCATTGGTATACAATGTTGGAATTTTTACAAATTACACATTTTATCCTATTAAAAATGAATTTATCTAAAACGAAGTTAAAATATTATTACATGTGATTTCATATCTCTAAACTTTATAATTATCATTTGTAATAAAAGAATAAGAGCATGACATATTTTATAGAATTATGAATCTCTAAAATTTATTAATGAAGTTATTTGTCCAGAGTAAATTTACAATAAATGATAGCCACTATTATGTCACGAATTATAGTAACCAAATTTTCTTTAGACTTGAACAACACAATTTAAATTTTATATATTATTTCACATGATATTAAACCTGATTTCATTTTTTTTAAATTTATTTATTTATGATAGTCACACACAGAGAGAGAGAGAGAGGCAGAGACACAGGCAGAGGGAGAAGCAGGCTCCATGCACCGGGAGCCCGACATGGGATTCGATCCCAGTCTCCAGGATAGCGCCCTGGGCCAAAGGCAGGTGCCAAACCGCTGCGCCACCCAGGGATCCCCTTAAACCTGATTTCAAAAGTAAATAAAATTCATCATGGAATACTTGATTTGTCTGAAAATACAAATACATTTTAAGAAACAAACTGTAAAATAAAACTCAGGAATACAGTTCACAGTTTGGTGTTTATCTTCTACTTTTTACAAAGTATCTTTATGCAGAGACATATATTTTCTTAATATTGAATATTTTTTTCTTCACATATCTTCAATGTTTTCCTCCTAAGTACACCAAAAATAGATTTTTAATAGCTATAGAGTATTCTGCTTATACCAATCTTTATTTGCCTAACAGTCAATTATTAGACTTTTGAACTACCTATTTTTTCATTATTATAAATAATGATTCAGAATATCTTTTGTATATAAATATACACACACCAATTGCTATTTGCTTAAGATGAATTTCTAATAAAGGAAGTACGTGCCAAAGGATGTAAACAATTTACAAAGATTTGGATATACGTCATCATATTTCATTTTCAAATTTTGAATCAATTTATACCTCAAACAAGGTATAAAGATTTTTTTCCCTGCACCCATGCCAACACTGAGAATTATTCTTGAACATTTGATAGACAAATTCATTTTCAATTTAACATAATGAAACTCAAAGGTGCACTTTACATAGTTTATTACAGAAGTTATCAAAAACTGAATAAAATATTCTTAGACTCAGTATATATAATCATAGTAGACTCATAGCAATCATTCACTAAATATATGTTGAGCAAATTCCACAGCTTCAAAGACATAAAACATAAATCATAAATTTTTACACTTTCTATACACCTTCAATAATTTTTAACCTATTGAAAGTGGATTACTAAACAACAGATTAATATAAATTTAACTTTATTGGCATTAATCTTATTGAATTTCAAATTTACTATTATCAGTTTCAAGAAAATATTTATGAAAGTTAAGAAAAGCCTTCATCTTATGACATATTGATTATTTTTGTAAGAGCATTCATCAATATGTTATATTTGACATGTCATTTTGATTTCCATCTTTATACCTGATATAATAGAGCTTCAAGGATATTCATTGAAATTTAAGAAAAAGGTATAATTTAAAATGTTGTTTCTACTTTCACTTCTGTAAAATATAATGAGGACCTGACAGAGAGTCTTTTAAGTTTTTAAGAAAATCTTTGTTTATAATCTGAAATTCTGTGAGTTTTATTTGAAAAAAAAAAAAAAACAAAATACTAAGAAAACATACAACAGTTTTCTTTACTTAAAATATTTTATTGCAGGCAACCTGGGTGGCTCAGTGGTTTAGTGCCTGCCTTCAGCCCAGGGTGTGATGGTAGACCCGGGATCGAGTCCCACATCGGGCTCCCTGCAAGGAGCCTGCTTCTCTCTCTGCCTGTGTCTCTGCCGCTCTCTCTCTCTCTCTCTCTCTCTGTGTCTCTCATGAATAAATAAAAAAATAAAAAATAAATATTTTATTGCTTAACCTACCAAAGGATGAAAATCTCAAAATCAGTATGTTCTCACACAGGAAGTAAGTTAGACTTATAATATACTAGAATATAAATAAAATATTTCAATATAGACTCAATCCCATCAATTTCATCTCATACACAGTAAACTTTTTGAGTATATCATGTACAGAATTCTCATATACTCTCTGCAGTAAGTTATTACTTATCATTCAAGGATTACTCAGAGGTTCTTCCTCACAGAGCATATGGCAAAAGACATGGCAAAGGAGAAAACTTCTAAATTCACCCCATGAGGCCAGCATTACCCTGATACCAAAACCAGACATACACTACTAAAAAAAAAGGAATTATAGGTCAATATCCCCAATGAACATGGATGCAAAAATTCTCAATAAGGGGCACTGAGGTGGCTGAGTTGGTTAAGCTTTCAACTCATGATTGAGGTTTAGGTCATGATCTAGGATGCTGAGATAAAGCCCCACTCTGGGCTCTGTGCTGAGTGTGGAGCCTACTTAAGATTATCTTGGCCCCTCACCCTCACTTGTGCTCATGCACACACACACTCCTTCTCTCTCTCAAAAAAAAAAAAAAAAAAATCTCAATAGGTACTAGCAAACTGAATCCAATAGCACAATAGCAAATTAAAAGAATCATTCACCACAATCAAGTCAGATTTATTCCTGGGCTACAAGGGTTGTTCAATATTCACAAATCGATCAAAGTGATACACCACATTAAGAAAAGAAAGGTAAGAACCATATAATCCTTACAATAGAAGCAGCAAAAACATTTGACAAAGTACATCTATGCATGATTGAAACCTTTAACACAGTAGATTTAGAGGGAGCATACCTCAATATCATAAAGGCCATAGATGAAAAACCACAGCTAATATCATCCTCAATGGGGGAAAAACTAAGTTTGTTCTCTATGGTTAGGAACAAGACAGGGATGTCCACTCTCACCACTGTTACCTAATATAGTACCGAAGATCCTTGCCACAGTAATCAGATAAGAAAAAGAAATAAAATCATCCAGATCAGCAAGGGAAAAAAATCAAACTTTCACTATTTGCAGATGATATGATACTCTATATAGAATACCAAAAAAATTCCACCAAAAAATTGCTGGAACTGACACAAATTCAGTAAAGTTTCAGGATGTAAAATTAATGCACAGAAATCTGTTGCATTTCTCTACACCAATAATGAAACAGCAGAAAGATAAAGCAAGGAATCAATCCCATTTATAATTGCACTCAAAACTATATGATACTTAGGAATAAACCTAACCAAACAGGTAAAATATCTGTACTATGTAAAGTATAAAACACAGATAAAATAAATTGAAGATGACATAAAGTAATGAAAAGCATTCCATGTTCATAGATTGGAAGAATAAATATTGTTAAATTGCAATTTACACATTTAATGAAATTCCTAAGAGAATACTACCAGCATTTTTTAAAAGATTTTATTTATTTATTCATATTTATTAAATATGATTTATTTATTCACATGGAGAGAGAGAGAGAGAGAGAGAGGCAGAGACACAGGCAGAGGGAGAAGCAGGCTCCATGCACCGGGAGCCCGACGTGGGACTCAATCCCAGGTCTCCAGGATCGCGCCCTGGGCCAAAGGCAGGTGCCAAACCTCTGCGCCACCCAGGGATCCCACTACCAGCATTTTTAACAGAACTAAAACAAACCTAAAATCTTTATGGAACCACAAAAGACTCCAAATAGCCAAAGAACTATTAAAAAAAACTGAAGATATCATAATTTCAGACTTCAAATTGTATTATAAAGCTATAGTTTATCAAGATAGTATGTTACTGGCACAAAAACAGACACATTGATCAATGGAACAGAATAGAAATCCCAGAAATGGACCCCCAACTACATGGTCAACTAACCTTTGACCAAGTAGGAAAAAAATGTGCAATTGAAAAAAGTCTCTTCAACAAATAGTGTTGGGAAAAATGGACAGCAACATGCAAAAGAATGAAGCTGGATCACTTTTTCACACCAGACACAAAAACAAATTGAAAATGGACTAAAGAACTAATGTGAGATAGGAAACAATTAAAATCCTGGAAGAGAACTTAGGCAATAATCTCTTTGACATTGGCCAGAGAAACTTCTTACTAGATATGTCTCCTGAGGCAAGGGAAATAAAAACAAAATAAACTATTGAGACTTCCTCAAAATAAAAATCTTCTGCACAGCAAAGGAAATAATTAAAACTAAAAGACAACCTATGGAATGAGAGAAGATATATGCAAAAGACATATCTAATAAGGGTTAGTATCCAAAATCTATAGTTAATTTTCAAACTCATCATCCAAGAAACAAATATCGAGTTAAAAAATGGTGAGAAGATATGAATAGACTTTTTTCCAAAAAAACATACAGATGGCCAATGGACACATGAAAAGATGTTCCACATCACTCATCATTAGGAAAATACAAATCAAAGCTACGAAGAGATATCACCTCACACCTGTCGGAAAGGCTAAAATTAACAACACAGGAAACTACAGGTGTTGGCAAGGATGCAGAGAAAGGGGAACCCTCTTACACTGTCGGTGGGAATACCAACTGGGGCAGCCACACTGGAAAACAATATGGAAGTTCCTCAAAAAGTTAAAAATGTAACCACCCTATGACCTAGTAATTGCACTACCAAGAACTTACCCAAAGGTTTCAAAGATACTGATTTAA
Source organism: Canis lupus baileyi (assembly GCF_048164855.1). Taxonomy (NCBI): domain Eukaryota; kingdom Metazoa; phylum Chordata; class Mammalia; order Carnivora; family Canidae; genus Canis; species Canis lupus. The sequence continues at coordinate 80,837,176 of NC_132839.1, forward strand.
AGGGATACCTGCTTCCCAATGTTTATAGCAGCATTATTATCAATAGCCAAATTATGGAAAGAGCCCAAATGTCCATCAAGTGATGAATAGATAAAGAAGATTACACACATACACACGCATCCCCCCCCACACACACACAGGAATATTCCTCAGCCGTCAAAAAGAATGAAATCTTGCCATTTTCAATGGTGTGGATGGAGCCAGAGAATATTATGCTAAGCAAATAAGTCGGTAAGAGAAAGACAAATACCATATGATGTCATTCATATGTGGAATCTAAGAAACAAAACAAATGAACATGGTTGGGGGGAGGAGAGAGGCAAACATAAAATAGAGCCTTAGCTATAGAGAATAAAGTGATGGTTACTGGAGGGGAGATGGGTGGGGAAATGGGTTAAACAGGTGATGGATATTAGGAGGACACTTATGATGAACACCAGGTGTTATATGTAACTGATGAATTACTAAATTCTATACCAGAAACTAATATTACAGTGTATGTTAATGAGCTGCAATTTAAATAAAACTGGGGGAAAAGAAGCAAAAGGAGAGAATAGAGTTGTTCATATAATATACATATGAGTTTTTATGAGAACATATATATGCATGTGTATTCATGTATGAGTTTGTTGAAACACAAGACCCTTTAATAACTTGGTTTAAGTTATAGATACAGATTTAAGATGAAAAACTTAAAAGGTGGTTCTACTTGCCATAGAAATAGGAAATAGTGGGGTTGAGGTGATACGGGGACAAGAGAGACTAATGTGTACCACTGGAGTTTTCCAGAGGCAGTGCCTGAGACAAAAATATTGAATAAAGTGACTTACTGGAGATTAAACATGAAAGAAGGTAAAGGTAATAATCCCCAGGAAAAATATGATAGTAAATTCACAAAAGCAAAATTATCCTGTTGTCCTAAAGAAGACTGTCTGGAAGTAATATCTTTAGGGGAAAACAAGAACAAGTTCCTAGTAAGAACTCAACAAAACAATGATAAAAAATGCTGGCATATAATTTTCTATGGGTCTTTTGTGGGTTTTGTTAGCAAGGCACTGATGTTTTATTCCGGACTATCTCCTTGGACATGGTTTTATTACATACTGCCTTGAAAGACAGAGATAGTAACTCCTTCCAGAGTAAAGAACAGGCATGATTACTGTCCACTATGTAAAATTTGGGTTCTCTAAGCCTTAGATATCTATGGGGTAACACTCTCCATTGTGTATGCAAGTGTCATATTCATAACATCTTCTGGGAATAGATCAGAGACAAAATGAAAAATACTTACCCCTTAGGTATTTCTGTTGCTGTGAGACATGAAATAGTTCTTCACGTCCGATGCCAGCAGTCTGTTGGTCCTCCTAACAACCATGCGATGGACTAGCTGGCTTGTGAGCTTGCTAGTAGTGTAAAATATCATATTCTTCACTATTTTGGAAACCTGATGGCTTTTGTTCTTTGAGTGCAGCAAGATTTATTATTTATTTATTTATTTATTATTTATTTATTTATTTTGCTTTCTTTGAGGCGTTTAGGGATGAATTAGTAAAAGATACAAAGAAATCTTAAAGGTATATCTTTGAGTGCAGCAAGATTTATTATTTATTTATTTATTTATTTATTTATTTATTTATTTTGCTTTTGTTGAGGCGTTTAGGGATGAATTAGTAAAAGATACAAAGAAATCTTAAAGGCATATAAAAATCAGGAATTGCTTTTAATTTTAAGGGAAAAAATGCACAGCTTTTATACAGTGTTACTCTACTAATTGATCAATATTGCATGGTATTTATGCTTTTTACAATTAAGAGTATGTAGCGTTTAGAATTGTGTCTCCAGATATGTTGATCTCCCAACTTCCGGAACCTGTGAATCACACATTGTTTGAACATAAGGTTTTTGCAAATGTGATAAAATTAAAGTGAGGTTAGACTACATTAGAGTAAACCCCAACCCAAAGCTGGTGTTCTTAGATAAAGAGGAGAATTTTGATACAGACGCAGAAGACACATAGGACAACTTAGGCAGAGATTGGAGGAAGGCATCTACAAACCAAGGGAAGTAAGGGTCATTGTCATCTGCCAGAAATGACGAAGTGCCAATGAAAGATCTTCTCTTGGAGCCGTTAGAGAGAGTATGACCCTGCTGACACCTTGAGTTTTGGACTTCTAACCTCCAGAACTATGAGAATAAATTCCTGGTAGTTCAAACTCTCCAGTTTGCAGTAATTTGTTATAGCAGCCTTAAGAAACTAAGACAGACATTAAGGCAAAGGTTTTGTTTTTGTTTTTTTTTTTCCTCAATTTTGATAATGATCAAGTACAATATGATTATGGGTCAGAAAGAAAAATAGGCTTCTCAAATAGGCTAAGATCCTCCCTTGCACAGGCTGTATCACCAGCTACTATGTAGGCACATTAGAGATTTTGGAGCACAAAGAAAGCTACAGAGAGGCCCCAGTTAGGAACTGAAACTAAGGCAGAGTCTTCTTTGAAAACTCTATGAAAAAAATTATTTTCTCCAATGCTGATCATATCTATAATTGATTCTAGTCTTCTAAGGTGTTTTATTCCTAGTATGGGATGACAGTGGGAGTTCAAATGTATTCTGAAGTCCCATGATACCAGATCTTTTCATACAAAGAAAAAAACAGAGGAAGAAGGAGGTTCTTAGCAAACTGATGGGCTGAAGGAGAAGGCTTCTGACTTTTAAAAGCCAATGTGGGCAACACAAAACAGGCATCCAGTACTCAACCATGGAAATGGTGGCAAGAGGTTGAGGATGGGCCACAAACATGATTGATCTTTTCTTTGCAAACAGCTTCAAGTGCTATCCTGATAAATATGTATGAGATTGCTAATCTATGAGGATGATAGCTTGAGAACTAAATTTCAGATCTTTACCAGAATCATTAGGATAGGTCACATTGACAGATTATAGTGAGTGCTACAATCACTTGAAATTGTTAGTATCCCTTTAAATCCATACACTGAAGAAACATGCTATTTTATTAACTCTATTTTTTTACATGGAATAATTACTGAAGCAATAATAAAATATATTTTTCAAAGCTAACATCAAATTATTTGCACTGAATACATTACATGATAGCTAAATCTTACTTGCAATGTAAATGCATGACTTTTTGATTTTTGATTTTTCTCTTTTACCATCACAAAAGGTAGAATATTGTAATTTACTGTGCATTTTATCTATTTATGTAATTATCAATAGTACATTTTACTCTGAAAATAAATTTCAGTAAATTGCGTGATTCAGGGATGCCTGGGTGGCTCAGCAGTTGAGCATCTGCCTTTGGCTCAGGGCATGATCCTCGGGTCCTGGGATGGAGTCCCACATTAGGCTCCTTGCAGGCAGTCTGCTTCTCCCTCTGCCTATGTCTCTTCCTCTCTTTCTCTGTGTCTCATAAATAAACAAATAAAATCTTTAAAAAAATCTTTTAAAAAATTGCGTGATGCACATTCTTTTAAAATTTATTATACATTTCTATAAGCTTAATCTTGCAAACAGGAATTTATCATATATTTGATGAAATTTTTCATATTTAAGTTGGAAAAAAAATTATTCTTCAAATAAAACTGAAGCCCCAAGTCATCAACAAGTGCAAGGAAATTCTTGAACAAAGAGAATATATTCTAATCAGTTACTTAGAAACTCGTATTCCATACTATTAAGACAGACTACCAATTTCAAATATTTACAAATCCTATTGCCTTTTGCTGTCCAACTGAATGGAGAGAATTTGATTCAGGGCATATGTACATACATACTCTATATACCCATATATACAGAATATGATATGGGCACATACCTATGACCATATACATGTAGATATGATGTGGGTATATATCTATGACCATTGATATAGTCTGAGTCCCAAAGACAAAACCCTAATAGTTCTAAGACAATGTTCATCACTGCCAATTCTTTGTCTAAACTACAATATTTTCTTCAAGCAAAAATGTCCACTTTCTTCAGCGATAAGTTTGAATGAGGTTTTCCCTACTATGCGTTCTCAAGCTTATAGTTTATGATGTTAGCTTTCAAATCACATGCAGTGAAAGCTCCAAAGAGTGTCAACTAAATTGAAAAGCACTTTTCTAATTTCATCAAATATAGCATCCTGGAGTCATTAATAACACAATACTTTTCTGGGGATCAAATCTCAAGTAAAAGGTCAGTTTATATTTTGAACCTAAATAACATTAAAAATTTTTGCTATATTTTACATATATTAAATTTCCATAATAAGCATTTAAAAAAAAAACTTTTGCTATATTCCATTTCCAAGATCAGTTAGGTTCCTTGCATATTTATTAATGTGACTTAGGGAAACCCTACATTTCCTCATCCATGTTGCATCCTGTCTGTGATTAGAAGTGGGTTTTGGCACTTTTGTCACTATAAAAGAGAAATACAAATATTTAATCTATAATGGGGTATCCTTTTGCTTAGGCATCAGGCTAAAGTTTAGACTGAAATGTTAGTGTAAAGATCACAATATTTAAAGCTAGAAAAATAATCATAACTTCACAGAAGGTAGAATGATAGACTTTACCACTGCAAAAGATTATATTTCCAATGAAATATAAATGTCTCTATTTGTATGTCAATATCTCCAACAGACTACAATATCTGTTTATTTAGCTGAAGCAATCTTTGGCAGAATCCAATATTATTCATCTAGAATTGTGCTCAGCTGCAGAGGAAACAAAGAATCATATGAAAACTGTAGTTTCCTTATATAGCAGTTTTGTCTATTATCCCTCGCAAGCATGCGGCTAAAATTTCTCTTCACAGCCCAATTATTTTTTATTTCCTTGAGAATTAATACACAAATATAGTTTTAATCTCTCTCATATATAAGGCATCAACTCTAGTAACTTGGTTACAATGATGGGCAAAACAGACATTACCCAAGCTGTAGTGTACCGATTCAGATCTTCCCTGGCCCCGAGATTTCTTTCTGCATATATTAGTAACAGTTACACAGAATTGAATCTTTCCTGTTCTATCTCTGGCCACATGCTACAGTTCCTGTGATATCTGGATCCCAGTTTGGTGATCAGATCTTTTATACGATTGATGGCATTCTTCAGGCTGATATTGGTGCTTCCTTGTAGGTACTATTTCTCTCCACATTCTTTTTTATTCCATTGATAATGTGGAGGAGGCTTTACCACATGTCTCTAAAGCAGAATAAAGAGTGGGTTACAGCTTTTAACAAGACTTCGTAAAATATTTATGGATAACCAAATGAATATTGTAACTGAACTATTAGAATTTTCTCTTTTCATAACCTACAGGCCCAGCATGTTGAATCCAGATTCTGATAAATCTCTTCATGGCAGGATCAAACTCACATCCACCGCAAGGGGTAGAGTTCTATTTAGACCACATTACCAGAAGTTCTGAGAAGAAAAGTTATTTCCTACTTCCTGTATTTTTTTTTTACTTCCCGTATTCTAAGATAGCCATCACCAAGCTCCTCAGAAAAGTCCACTCCTTTGAAACACCATACCCAGGGATGTTGTAACTCCTCTGGATAAAAGAGAAAAATTCTATCACAGTACAAGAAACCAACATCAGTAACTTTTGGAATATTCAAGCATAAATAAAATTGTATGTTTAACCTTTAACAGTTTAGTCCAGTTTCCTAATATTGTACTGTCTTCTGCTTGAAGGAAAAAAATTAATGTCATCTTCTTCCTGTCATCCTTTCCAGCTCATATCCTTTATCTTAATCAATCAAGACACAAACAATAAATAGAAATAGTCAATAATCTTAGGCTGATTAAAATATATATTTACATAGTGTAAAGAACATGAATTTCTCTATGCCTATTGTCCCTCTTCTCAAAAAAAGTTTAAAAATATCAGACACCTATGTATATACTACCATATATTGTATTTCACAATGCAAAACAGTAATTTTTTTAAAAAAATTCCATTTATTTATTCATGAAAGACATAGAAAGAGAGGCAGAGAAATAGGCAGAGGGAGAAGCAGCCTCCCTCCAGGGATCCTGATGCCAAACTTAATCCCAGGATCCTGAGATCATGACCTGAGCCAAAGGAGTCTAGATGCTCAACCACTGAGCAACCCAGGTTTCCCACAAAACAGGAATTTTAGCTTTTTGGATATATTAGGCTATATTTGCTTTGCTCAACTTATGTATGTGGCATCTCCCTATGCTTTTCCCCTCCAATTATAAGAAAAAAATAATTTAAAAAATTGAGTGTGAGGCACTTAATCTTTTGTGCTCAGAAATTATTAGTTAAGTAACATCTTCTGACTATCTTTTAAATCATTTTTATGATTTGTCCAAAATTTGTTTTACCTATTCTTAATTTTAAAGTGTTAAGTTTGTCTGGCACACATATTTATTAAGGGATAACAAATCTGTCTCTCTCTCACCCTCAAATGGAAATTCTATTTTGGAATGCTCAACACTCCCCAAATCTACTTCCTACTAATACCCTTCTTTGTGTGGAATTTGTTCTGTTGTGAAAGTAGTTACTTTAAAGTTTGGAACATTAAATGAGGAGTAAGGAGAGAATAAGAGAAGGACAAGTAACAAGATAAGGTATGAGTGATGAAGGTAAAGACAGGATAGGGGATTGGAGGATTTTGAAGTGAAAGAGGCTCAGATGTATCTGCTTTCCAAGTAAAAAAGAAAGAAAAGGCAAGTAGAATAAGATGTCTACAGAGTCTCCTCATGGAGAATGAAATACACCTAGAAAGTTAAATTATTTTGATATTATTTCTGTTTTTCACACAGTGTATTTTATATGCAGAAACTAGACCTCCTGGGTAAATGTTGCATATCATACAATATCAAATCCAGAAATATTGTTCAGATAGTTTGTAAATGATTTTGAGTTTGGATGGGGAGGTTTTTGCAAAACTAAGTCAAACAATTTTCTCACATAGGAATGGACAAAGCTTGTAGGTTTCAATAAATTATCCTGGTTCTACTTCTGAGCTAATGAAATTTCTAAAACCAAAACTCTTTCTAACATATTAGCTTTATCTAATAATCATTTTTCTATCAATTTTGGTTAATAATATTTACACAGACTTCATTAATCTTCAAAAGAATCTAAAGCATTCTGATTGTTTCTTTGAATTTCATGAGATTCAACAGCATGTTCTCTGAACTCTTTTCTCAGATTCTTTGCTTTGAATGGACTTTTTTGTTGAAAAGTAAATCCTGTTTATGACAAGAGAACTACCTTCTGTACGTTTCCCTCATTTGGGTCAAGACACAGCAGCAACACTGATGATGTTGACAGGAGCCTTACCCCCAGGACAGTTCAGAACTGAAAGAAAATGCTGAGATCAGCTTTGCTCTTTTGAGCCCAAAGGAGGTTAAATTTCACTATATATTTTTTCTGGCTAGTATCAGTTCCTTTAGACAATAGGAGAGGCCTCATATGGAAAGATTTCACCTTCTTCCCGCCCACCTCCATTTCTGTCACATATGCTACACCACCTTCCCTCCCAAAATACAGGCCAGGGAAATGAAAGGGCAGAGACTCTGGCCCTCTTGCCTCAAGGTGAGGCCAACTCTGAAGTAAAATCTGGGCTCTAGCGCTTCCCTTGGGGTCAGACTGAACCTGAGATTTGTTTCTGAGGAATATGTTCTAAGGTGGTATTCTTCAAAAACATTTTTGCACATGAAATACTATGTTTCAATTCATTTTGAAGTGATAGGTGCCTATACAAATAATTCTTTCAAATCATATGATTTATTAATATTATTATTAATCATTATTAGTTTACTTTAAAATGATAAATGTGCGTGCATGTGTGTATATGTGTATGTATGGGAAAGTATTTCCTCATAGTTTATTCTGAATTATCCTAAAATTGTGTACAAGAAAAAAAAGTTATACTTGAATATTTTCTGTTATTAGTTTTTTGTTTTTTGTTTTTTTTGTTTTTTTTTTTTTTTGCAGGGGAAACATAGATTGGGGATGAAATTCCATGATTTACACAAATCATTTCACACTGTCAAGATCAGAATCCAGATCTTCAAAAACTTGACCCATTGACATTTTGTTTAAAATTCAAATTCAGGAAATATTTACTGAATGACAAGCCAAGGGCCCAGTACATTAAAAAATAACTCTCATTAAGTAATTGATGAATGAATAATACATAACCGAACAATGGGCATATAAATTATGATGCTATCAGGCTATGATTAAAGCAAAGTACTCAACTCTTTTCACTTTCTTATCAGTCTAATTAACGCACCCACAAAACAAATTACTCGTTCTTTGCCTTTATTCACTTTATTCTGAAGTACTTCCTTTCTGTAGGCATTTATGCAGCCAATATTAACTGTGCCTACTATGTGGCACCAACTCTGCTAGTTACTGGGGTCACTCTGGGGAATATGGCTCACTCTAAAGTGATCTCAAAAGAATCACCCATAATATCATGGCCAGAGTTATTTAGGATAGGGACACATACAGGGAAATTCTCCTCCTCTGTCTTTGTGCATGAGAACCAAGAGGAAAATTAGTTCTGCATTTTTACAAACCTGAAGAATGTGTAACAAACCATCTCCCACAGAGTCATCTTCTCAAATGTCCTTCCATCTCCAAGGCAACCGGATGGTTTTTCTAAACTTTAAAGAACTTTCCCAGCTTAGATTCATCATATCCTCACCAAACAACTTTGAGCATGAAATTAATCCCCATAATAGGCTTATACATTCTACTCTTCATATATCTTTTTTTTTGCTTTTGAATATGGTAACTCAATAGTATTTAACTAATTGTTTATAAGATGTTCACTTAATCTCTTATGTATTCATCTTTCACATATCCCCCACATAGTTTTTTTTTTAAACCAAAGAAAGCTATTAGACTCTTTTGTATTTCTACTTATTTCCAGATAATGTGATCCTTTGATGTTTTTCAGAGGGTAATACATGAATAGTATTAAAATATTCTAAGACAGATGATTATGTCTGAAAAGGTTTACATTTACTTTCTGAAGGTGCTGATGGATGAGAAGATATTACATAGCTTATTCTTTCGATTAAAAATAAACTTTCCTGGGATTATTATGCTCTTACACTTTTTTTTTAATGGACTCTGTTTCAATAGTTCCTAAAGTTTCCATTCTCTCTGTTATAACATTTAAAAATAAGTATAGAGTAGACAAATACAGTGTATAAATATATGATTCCTAATATCTTTCATTAAGTTTGATAAAAGTTCTTCCTTTTTTTTCTTCTAATTGAATTAAAACTATTGTCACATCTACTGAGCTGAGACAATGAAATGACACATCATGCAAAATAAAATTCATAAACAGAACTAAAATTGTAAATAATAGTATTTTTATAAAGGGAACCCACATAGGTTGGCCAGTTATGTTCCTATCCTTCAACTGTTGTAATTAGAACCACCAGAGTAGTTTTTAATAATTTTTCTGAGTTTATTTTAATTCTGAATATATCTGAGATATTGATTATTAATTATATTTACTATGGTTGATTTAAACTCATTTAGTTTCAGGTGATGAAATTTCAAATATTTAGTAAATATTCTAAATACCTGTGTCAATAAATACCAAAAAATCAGAATATATACTTATTTTATATAGGAGTGGATATCAATTCATATAGTTTCAGAGAAAGTTATAAATTGTAACACGGATTCTTCTGCCTTTTAAGAATTAAATGAAATTTGAGCAAACTCAATTCTGAACAAAGAGACAGACATATTTCCCAATATTCCAGAATTTGTCATTGGAACTGAGGTACATATGTGGGAGAGAGGTTTGCTTAGATTTCTTCAAGTTCTTTCTGACTTTGAGTTACTTCTATTGAATGTGTTCAATTTATGGAATACTTTCTCTTTTTATGTGGTTGTCTTCTTTTCCTGCAGTATTCACATTAGACATCTCCCTTATTTCTTTTTTCTCTCCAAAACCATCAAAACAAGAATATAAAATTATAGACGATATAAAAATATAGAGGATATAAAAAAGAAAAGACTGAGAAACCATCCCTCCAAATATAAATTTCATTGCTGACATCCTGTTTTTCAGCTGCACTCTCACCAGGCTTTTCTCACTGGCTACCTTTACTACAAGATTACAGGCTTCTTTTACTGTACTTCCGTCTTTCTAGCCATAATTCTATTTTCTTTTCCCATATCCTTGTTAAAGTTCTCCATGTAAAAGTGTGTCTGGTTCGTTCTTTCTCCTTGTGTTCAACATTTATACTTCAACAACAAAGAAGGCAATATTCTGATCACAATGTTGTCTCAAAAATACTTGCTATATTTCAAGACTCATGTCGATTTTGAATGTTGGAAGTACATGACCCAGGAATTCTATAAATAGCTAAGAAATCATTCTCCTTTAGGTCAGAAGAAAAATATTTGCAGAAATGCAGGAACAGTGTAGAATACCTGTGTAAATCATCTGAAGAAATCCCTGATATATGGCCCTGAGCAAACAGCAAAGAAAAGTTAAGTTGGGGCAAGAAGTAGTACAGTCTTTCTGCAACTCCTGTGGTTAAACTATCCATAGTATCCACTGTTTGCTCTCTCAATAATTGAAGAATGTGCAATCAATTCCTCATATTCAGTTTCCTATGTGAAATATGTAGAGTGATTTATGTTTTCTTGATTGACACTGCTATAGAAAACCAAATAAATCAAGTATATGCATGCTACTCATAAGTCTTTTTTATACATATATTCTCTGGATATTTAATTGAGGGTAGCATTCCCATTTTTTACAATATGTGATAATTTAAAAAATATGTTTACTATTTTTTTTAACTAAGGGTAAGGTTGCATAACTTCTATAATTAACAGCATGTGGGGATCCCTGGGTGGCGCAGCGGTTTAGCGCCTGCCTTTGGCCCGGGGCGCGATCCTGGAGACCCGGGATCGAATCCCACGTCGGGCTCCCGGTGCATGGAGCCTGCTTCTCCCTCTGCCTATGTCTCTGCCTCTCTCTCTCTCTCTCTCTCTCTGTGACTATCATAAATAAATAAAAAACAAAAAAACTTTATAATTAACAGCATGTGGAGTGTACTAAATGTACCTGCTTTTACTGAAAGTTTCTTTGGGAGTGGGAAACTGGCAAATAGTCCCTGGTATATTTTTAGAGGACTTTGTGTGTATGCATCTACTATATATAGTATATGTGTGTGCATCTATTGTGACTTTGCTCAATTAAGGTGTAATCCTATCTCCTTTTTATTGCCCAAATTATGACATTTCCCAAATTTATATCTGCACTGAGAAAGCACATAAATGACATGATACTGTGTATTATTCTAAGATTATAGTGTTTTATGTTGGTTTGGAATGCACTCATTAAGATGTAGTGTAAAACAAAAATAAAAACTAGTTCACTCTATTTTATGACACTTCTTTACTGGGAGTCTTAATGTATAATTGTTTTTAGAGAGAAAGATAGTGATATTTTGCTGGGAGAGGACAATACATGATTAAAAAAAGAAGACTCCAGAAATGTTATTTACACAGTTGAAAGCACAAAGAATCATCTATTTTATTTGTCCAAAGTATATTTATTTTTTTTATTTTTTATTTTTTTTTAAAGATTTTATTTATTTATTCATAGAGATGCAGAGAGAGAGAGAGAGAGAGGCAGAGACACAGGCAGAGGGAGAAGCAGGCTCCATGCAGAAAGCCTGACGTGGGACTCGATCCAGGGTCTCCAGATCACGCCCCGGACTGCAGGCGGCACTAAACCGCTGCGCTACCGGGGCTGCCCATCCAAAGTATATTTAATATATAGACCAGAGAGTAGTTTTTTTGTTTGTTTTTGCTGTGTTGATTATGGTGACAGACACTTGGTTTCAGAGAAACATAGGTCCTTTACGATAATGTTATAGTTTCCTGGAATGCTCAAGTATATAACATTTAAATTTTCTTCCTTAGAAAATCCTTTCAGGGCAAAACCATTTAATCTGACCACTCCTTTGATGTTTGAGATCCTTTCTAAACTTCCTAGGTACAGAGTATGTCTATCTTCATGCTTATACCATTTTTATGATAGGGAACTCAGCAAATCCTAAGTAATACATTCTGATTTTTTTTTTCCTGAGCTATTATTTATCTCGTTGTGACTTACATTCCTTTGGGATAAATAAATTGATATTCTTTTTGCTTGACAGCTCTCCAAATATTTAAAGAAAGTCAAGTTAAACAGCAGAAAAGGAAGAAATACATGAGAAAAAAAACTTAAGAATTTTTAAGACTTTTTAAAGTAATCTATACCATGCCCACCAAATAAATCTTAAACATCTTACAAAGGGCTATGCTCATTCATTCAGGCTCTGTGTAAAATGAAAAAAGTCTGGAGAAAGATAGGAAAAAAATTGAACTGGTCTTATTAAAATTCACTGAACTATGCAACTAATAAAACTACCAACCACTCACATAAAAATTCCCAAGTGATTCCTATATTTACAATAGAGAGAGAGTAAACAAAACCTAATGACTTGATTATGGAAGGTGGTGGGTACATGCATTATATCCAAAGGATTAATCGCTGAATTTACACTTGGTGAATAATACTACAATACTAAGTTTGGGTGACTGTATAGAACAATGACTTTGAATGTGTGGTTACTGGGCCAGCAGCATTTGCATCACCTGGGGACTTGGGTGAATACAAATTCTCAAATCTCTTAGTAATCACACCAAATCAAGATCTCATGTGGTAGGGCCCCTGGTGCTTTAATAGGTCCCCCCAGGTGATTCTGAACCATGGGATAACTGGAAACGACTGATAAATACTATAGTCTTCTCTAAGTTTTGGTTGTGTTTGCACCTTTAATAAATAGCAATGATACCACCAATATTAAATCCAATTGACACAAGTACATAAATGCTCCCCTTCCTCACCCTGCATTAAAATGGTAAATAGAGAATGTAAAACTTTTGCAGCTGCACCCCAGCAGAGTCTAAGCCTAGGGTGGGTGATGGTCCAGTGAGGCCAAAGACAGGAGTCTTTGTTGCTCGTTGAGGAGCATTTTGAGGAAAGAAAATTTAAGAACATCTTAGCTAGAAATCATTTACTATGAATTTTCAGATTTGAGCTACAACTTTTTATGGAAAAAATACTGGGTGGACATTACATCCCAAGAAAATTCTCTGATCTGCCTTTCGTCGTGAAATGTGGACACATGGAATCAAGTTCTCCTGACCTGTGAGGCATCTCATTCTATCAGTAGGGCCAAGACAACAGCAGTAGACTCTGGATCATGATTCTATTACTGCATGTTGCTCGTGCCATCATCATTGTTTGTGTTTAATGATCTTATCCTCCACATTGTCCTAGTTCAAGCAATGCACTGCAATAAATAACCACAAGACTACAATGCTTTCAATGTATTCTTTAGATCAGAATATTTAAAACTAGTCCTATATTTGGGAACTTGGTATTCTTTATATTGGCTTGAAAAAGACTGTCAGGAACCAAGAAACAGACTCAACTATAAAGAACAAATTGAAGGTAACCAAAAGGGAGATAGGGAGGGGTTGGATTAAAAAGATAATGGAGATCAAGGAGTATACTTGAGATGAGCACAAGAATGTAAGTGATAAAAGTGTTGTCATGTAAGTGATGAATCACTCAATTCTACACCTGAAACTAATATTACACTATATGTTAATGAACTGGAATTTAAATAAAAACTTGAAAAAAAAGAAAAAGAGAAAGACTGCCAGGAAGTTATAAACCATTACTAATAAGCTAATTGGGCAAAGTTCAGCGATAACATTTTAAGATAGATTCAAAGAAAGGCATTCAATACTTTCGGATCAAATGCTTTTGTAAACAACATATTTAAACAACATCGCATTAAAATAGATTTCTTTGGACTTTAATCTCATGTTTGAGAAAATATCGAAGGCAATTTCCAGCATATTGATCCCAAGAATAAAATGTTTGCAAGAGGAAAATTTGAATCATGCACTTATTTTGATTAACACATTTATCCCTTATATATTACATGTCTGCATTTAGTAAATTTTAGCAGTCTCTCCAAGTACATGCCAGTATCCTCATCCATTCTGAGTTATCAGATAGAAAAAAAAGAAGAAAGAAAGAAAGAAAGAAAGAAAGAAAGAAAGAAAGAAAGAAAGAAAGAAAGAAAGAAAGAAAGAAAGAAAGAAAGAAAGAAAGAGAAAGAAAGAAAGAAAAGAAGAAAGAAAAAGAAAAATGAAAGAAAAGAAAAGACTAAAGTCTATTGCAAGTAATGTCGGGAGATAGCCTCCAATTCTTGCTTATTTATAGGAACTAGCTCATCAGACATGTACTCTTAGTGGTTTTGAATATTTTTTCTTGAGCTTCAATGTATAGTTACTTTAAAAAATATATAAACCTTTAGTTTCCCAGATCTCAATACTGTTTCTGCAATGAATATCCTTTCAAACTTTGAAGAAATATATAGTCCCATGCATAAAAGGAGATGAGGGCATCTCAGTCTTATTTCTTCTTAAATGCTGCACATAGAAGGTTCTTTTTTCTTTTTTTTTTGAAGGTTCTGTATAAGTTGCAAACTCATGTATTTTCAGGAACTAAGAAATTCATACAATACAGGGAGAAGGAAGCTTTAGCAAATTGGGATGTCATATCACAAGAAGGTGGAAAAATGTAAAGAATGTACTGATCCATTGTTTTTAGGTCCATTACTTGGTCCACACATTGCTAATTTTATCCCCAATTCCATGAAAAAAAAAAGAAAACGCTTTACTTAAAAAAAAATAAAAAAAACCCTTTGCTTTAAATTGTTTTATATTTTATATTTGCTCTTATTAAAAGTTGGTGAGATTTACTTAAGACATTACAGAGAATTTTGTAGCATCTAATCTCACACCATTAATCCAATATAGATCTAGGAATCTCAGGTTATTACGTATCTTCAAAGGTTGCATATAGGAAAAACTGACCTCTTCCAATTAAAAATATAATATCGTCTCTTAATCTTCCATCCAAATTAATTTATCACTGATGATATTTCCAAATTTTATTAAGATTATCAAATAATTTAGATGTGTTTGTACACTTAGCACTGCAAACAGAAAATCCTATTAATTTCTTCATTGCTGATAGTATGCTATTATTATTAGGAGCCAGAGTATGTGTAAGAGATAATCAAAATTATTACCATTTTGGGAAGAGGTTCATCACTGCTTGAATGTGCTAGTCTAAATAATCTGATCCCAAAAGATTGATACTAATGACTACTTCTGGGTGCATCTTTATAACGAGCATCTCAGTCGAAAAAGAGATGTTACTTAAAAGAAAATTTTCTCAAATGGGGACCCATTTCATGGGGAGATTTTCATGTAGTTAAGGGGGTCAAATCATCTTTTTTTTTTTTTTTTGCCACTTTTGCATTTCACATGTCATCCTGTGTTCTTTAGTGCTACTGGCTCCCTAGTTTTTTTCATGTTCAGATGCCTATTTTAAAAGTAAAAGCAAGAATAATAAATTTGGACTTCAGCAGAAAAGTGGAAACTGTTTTCAGGATTTAAAAATAAATATAGAAATTATAAGAGCTACTAATATCTTAATAGTTGAAATGCATTTTGTCAACCAAAATAGATTTTATATAACATTAAGTTTTATAACATATTTGTTAGAAAGAATATCAGTTTATTTTGAATAACAATATTGATTGTTAGCTTATCAAAATAACTTGCAAGCAGACCATTTATATATCAGAAATATATTTGAAATATATTGGATGGCACCTTAGTTGGGCAAATTCCATTAGTTTTCAAGGCCATATAATAATCATCTGTCTCTGAGAACTCTGTCTTCTGGGACTGCTGGGATGGCAGCCCTGCTCTTTATCCCCTCCTAGCATGGGAGTTTTCGCCCCCTGCAGTCCACTATTGGCCATGCCTCAAATGCATGGTTCTGCCCTCAGGGTCATTCTTCCTTTTTTCATTCTGACTCTGACCTTTTCCTTTCAGAAGATGGCATTTCTATTGGTATAAAGTTCTCAAAATTTTATCTTTCTCTTGTGCAATTCATGAGAGTCCAAAGCTATCAGTCAAGAAAGTATTCTACAGATCATTCTTGGGTAACTACATTTCTATTTCTGGCTTCTGCTGAGATGGTTAATTGGATCCATGAATTACACACCTAATCTCTTGGCAAACAATTGCTTGGCCTCAATCTTTGTGTTCTCTCCAGAGTACATGTTCTTGCTTTTTATAATAGGAATAGGCTGAGAATTTTCCAATTCATCAAGTGGTGGTTCCTATCTGCTTAAAACTTTATTCTTCAATTTTATCTTTCCTCTCACATTTTGTTAAAAGCAATAAGAAGATAACAGGTTGTTCCTTCCACACTTTGTTGGAAAATTTTCTCAGCCAAATATCCACTTTCATCACTTTGTAAGTTCTACTTCCCAGTAAAAACTAGTTTATCATTCACCCAAATTCTCTGTCAAGGATTTCCTTTTCTCAAGCATCCAATAGTATATTTGTCATTGCCTTCTACGATCTGATGTCACTGGAAGGACCTAATTGATGTTCTTCCCTTGTTTAATAGCTGACAGGGCTTACTTTGGTTTCTTTCAGTTCAAATACTGTGAAAACAATCACAGAAAAGCACTAACCACTCAAATGTGATTGTGAGACTGTTTAACTGTTTTTTTAATATAAAAAGCATTAATCATATCATTGGGGAACTCACTGTGGGGAGGAAGGTCCTAGGAACTGCTAATATATGTAAGGTAAAGTTAAATTTTGAAATCTAAAGACTACTTAGAAGTCAAGGAACAATGTTAAAAAGTCCTAACTCACAGTTTTATTTTTTTAACTCACAGTTTTAAATAATAAGCATAAATCATCACATAATGCTAATAATTTCATAATATCAAAAGAAGTGATAATTTTGTCTTTCAACCAAGGTGTCTGTGGCAACCATGGAAGTGTGCCATGTACATCTTCCTTCAGGAAAGAACATGCTGAGAGCCATGTAGGTACCTGACAGCCTCAGATTGCAGCATTCATGCCAAGGCTGTGCATGTGCAAGATTTTCACTGACAAAGCATGGCAGGTGTACTAGACTCCAGATCATTTCCACCCGGGAGGGGGTGTGTCTTATAATGGGCATTCTTTGCCTCAAAGTCCTCCACTGACCTGGCTAGGATATCCTTATAAATGTACTGCAGTCTGAATCTCCTTGCACTGTCCTCTTTTCCTGAAGGCTTTCCCTGCCCACTGCTATACCTTCTACCCTTTAGCAATCAAGTATTTGTCCTCCTCAAAATCCTTTGCACTTTTAATTCCTTCTCATATCACCCAAACTGTCAGAATATTTATATCCAATTAATCATAGCTAACTTTACTTATAGGTTAAGTTCCACATGCAATCAAAATTCTCCTGTCTTCTACATTAAAAAAAGGTAATGCTCAATTAGACGTTGGCAGCTAGTATTTGGCAGTATTGAATAATTTCCTATCTTCAGATTAAACATGGATCCAGAAGTTTTGGTGAGACTCACACCAAAGCACTCTTTGTATAGCCTGTCTGCTGCTAAATGAGTAAGCACAGCGTAATCAAAAGTGAGAAAAGTGAACATTTCACCTTGGGAGTATCCATGACAGATGCATCCTAAAGCAGTCTTTGGCTGCTTTTGACTTGTGAATGTATTTCTTCCTGTCCTGCTGAAGGATTTGGACATCATTGTTTAATGTGTTTCATAACATGTCTTTGGTTTCTTGGTCTAAAAATGAAAGAAAATAACATGTTAGAAAAGTGTCCCACTCCACCAATCAAACTATTTGTAGTAAGAAGTTCCTTATTAAGAGCTTCCATCTTTGTAAGAAATTCTGAGCATTAAAATTCATGAAAACTTGATTCTGAAGTAACAGATTCAGGTGATTTTAGGAAATGAGTATATTGCTCATAGATACCACTTTAGCAAGTCACTTAAAATCATAAAAAAAAGTCTTTGCTGGTGTTATCAGTGTCATAGAGAATGATATCATCTCATCTTTCATGTCATAACTCAGGAGAACACTTTTACCCTTGTCAGACAGCATACTTCAATACATTTCCTTTAAAAGTTTTTTATAATGTTTTAGATTTTTTTCTAACTCTGAATTTTGTGTAAATATACACCAGTTAATTGCTCCTCTTCAACAAATTTAACAAAAGAAAGAGACCAAATAATATCTGATCAGACTTTCCCTCAAAGGCTAGAATTCCCTTCTGTTTGCCTTTCCCTGATGATGAGTGATGTTGAGCATCTTTTCACATGTCTGTTGACCATCTGGATGTCTTCTTTGGAAAAATGCCTATTTGTATCTTCTAATCATTTCTTAACTGGATTATTCATTATTGGGTTGTTGACTTTGGTAAGTTATTTATAGATATTGGATACTAACCCTTTATCAGATATTTCATTTGCAAATATACTCTCTCATTCTGTAGGTTGCCTTTTAGTTTTGTTAGTTGCTTCCTTCACTGTGCAGAAGCTTTTTATCTTCATGAAGTCCCAATAGTTCACTTTTGCTTTTGTTTCTCTTGCCTCGGGAGACATGTCTAGTAAAGAAGTTACTCTGGCCAAGGTCACAGAAGTTGCTTCCTACGCTTTCCTGTAGGATTTTAATGGTTTCTTTCCCACATTTAGGTATCTCATCCATTTTAAATTTATTATTGTGGATAGTGTAAGAAAGTACTCTGGTGTCATTTTTTTGACATGTTACTATACTAACACCATTTGTTGAAGATACTATCCTTTTTTTTTTTTTTTTTGATTGGATATTTTTTTCTGCTTTGTACAGGATTATTTGACCATATAAATGTGCATCCATTTCTGAAGTTTCTATTCTGTTCCATTGATCTCTGTGTCTGTTTTTGTGCTAGTATCATACTGTCTTGATGACTACAGCTTTGTAGTATAGTTTGAAGTCTGGAATTATGGTGCCTCCAGATTTGCTTTTCTTTTTCAAGATTGCTTTGGCTAGTTGGGGTCTTTATGGTTCTACACAAACTTTAGTATTGTTCTAGCACTGTGAAAAATGCTGGTGGTATTTTCATAGGGATTGCATTAAATATGTAGATTGCTTTTGGTAGTAAAATTTTGACCACACTTGTTCTTCCACTCCACGAGCCTGGGATGTTTTTCCATTTCTATGTGTCATCTTCAATTTTTT
Source organism: Canis lupus baileyi (assembly GCF_048164855.1). Taxonomy (NCBI): domain Eukaryota; kingdom Metazoa; phylum Chordata; class Mammalia; order Carnivora; family Canidae; genus Canis; species Canis lupus. Next base: position 80,856,391 of record NC_132839.1, read on the forward strand.
CATAAGTGTTCTATAGTTTTCAGAGTACAGAGCTTTTACCTGTTTAGTTAGGTTTATTCCTAGATATCTTATGGTTTTCAGTACAATTGTAAATGGGATCAGTTCCTTGATTTCTCTTTCTACTGCTTCATTATTGATGTATAGAAATGCAATGGATTTGTGTATGTTGATTTTATAACCCGTGGCTTTACTGAATTCATGGATCAGTTCTAGTAATTTTTTGTAGTATTTTGGGCTTTTTTTTTACATAGAGTATCATGTCATCTGTGAATAGTGAGATACCCGCCCCCCAACATCTATCAGACTGGCTAAAATTAACAACACAGGAAACAACAGATGTTTGCAAGGATGCTGACAAAGTGGAATCCTCTTACTTTGCTAGTGGGAATGCAAGCTGGTGCAGTCATTCTGGAAAACAGTATGGAACTTCCTTAAAAAATTAAAAATAAAACTACCCTATGACTTAGTGATTGCACTACTAGGTATTTACCCAAAGGATATAAAAATACTGATTTGAAGGTGCACATGCTCCCTGATGTTTATAGCAGCATTATCAACAATAGCCAAATTATGGAAAGAGCACAAATTCCATTGATTGATGAATGGATAAAGAAGAGGTGGTATGTGTACACACACACACACACACACACACACACACACAAACACACATGCAGAGGAATATTACCCAGCCATCAAAAATAAGGAAATCTTGCCATATGTAACAATTGACTAGAACTAGAGTATGCTATGCTAAGCAAAATAAGTCAGAGAATGACAATTACCATATGATTTCACACATATGTGGAATTTAAGAAATAAACAGATGAACATATGGGAAGAAAAGAAAAAGAGAGAGAGGGAGGCAAACCATAACAAACTCTTAAGTGTAGTAAACAAACTGAGGGTTGCTGCAAGGGATATGGGCCGGGAATGGGCTAAATAGATGGTAGATATAAAGGAGGGCACTTGCTGTTATGAGCACTGGGTGTTATATTTAAGTGATGAATCACTATATTCTAATCCTCAAACCAATACACACTGTATGTTAACTAGAAGTTAAATAAAAACTTAAAAAATAGAAAGAAATAAATACAATTTAAAAAATAAAGTAAAAAAGATTTTGCTTGAAAATAAAGAAAATTAAGAAACTAGAAATTTTATTTTGTTCTATTATGTTTGCATTTTTTTAGTACAGTTAAATTTTATTTTAAGTATCTTTTTTTAGCCATGGTAAATAATAATAATAATAAAAAAGCACAATCCCAACAAACCCATGTACAAATTCTACTGGTTTTGATGGTTTAAACATTTGTTAATAGTAAGATAATTTTAAGTGAGTTGCAATATTTTGAAAGCAGTGTGACTGTGAAAGTAAATTAAAATTAAAAGGTTGTGTGATTTATTCTCTTTTTCTGTCTTTTTACCTGCTTATAATCTTATTTGTGGTTCAAAATTAAAATACAAGTTTGTTAATTTTGATTGAAATGTTACCCCCTTTTCAGTAAGGATAGTATTTTTTAAAGATATTATTCATTTATTCATGAGAGACACAGAGAGGTAGAGACATAGGCAGAGAGAGAATCAGGCCTCCCCACCCCAGCCCCCACTGTGGGGAGCCCGATGTGGGACTCGATCCCAGGATCCTGTGGTATCACCACCCGAGCTGAAGTCTGAAGCTCAACCACTGAGCCACCCAGGTGCCCTGGACAGTATTTCTTAGCAACTTCATAAATACTACTTTTGGTCCTGCAATATATGTTTCTTTAAGTTTCTTCACATTTTAACAAATAAGTTCATAAATAACTTTGTATTGTAAGTATTCTACTTACCAAAGAGTTTAGATTGTTATGATAATACTGAATAGAACATGTAAACCAAAAATGGTATAGTCATCACAGTCAATAAAATATTTTTGTGTACTTACTATTTATATAGCTTCTGGCTAGATGTCAAAGATAAAGAAAGAAATGTTGCATACTCGTAGGCCCCACATTATTTAAATATTGGAAAATATATAGGACAAAAAGCTAAGGGAGAATAGAGAGATAAATAAAAACTTGTTATAAGAGAATAAGAAAAAAAATTGCCTTTATTATTACATTCTTTCTTCCTTTATTTTTATACTTAGTTATAATTCTCAATATTTCATTATGAATATAGTATTTTATTAAATATATTTAATACTGGAATGGAATCATTTAACAGTGCATTTACTACTTTATCGAACTATCAAATTAATACCCACCACCATTGTCTGCATAATTTCTTAGCATTTATAATAATGATAAAGTCCCTGTTATTTTATTTTGGGTCTCGCAATGCTTGTGAACCTATTTAAAGACGTGTTTGAGCACAGCTTGAGAAAGGAATATACTACCTGGGGTTTTCCCCAACTACTGATGTTATGAGGTTACATATTTGCTGAAAAGTTTGCTTGGTAACTTAAGGAGATAATTTAAATAATTCAAGATCATTTGAAGACAGTGATTCTATTTCTAAAAACACCTCAGATTAATGTTGCCTAAACAAATTCTCTAACAGCAGGGTATATATCTTCAATGTTTAGTTTATAGCCTATAAAATTATAGATGACAAACATCAATTGATTGGTTGCATACATTAATAAGTTGTTGAATGTCAAAGCTGACCTTCTTGATATTATTCCTTAATTCTTATCAATAAATTATTACCAAAATTTCTGATTAAAAAATAATTCCATATATATTTACTAAATGAGGGCAGTAATATTTTGTTTAAATTAATTTCCTTGTTAGGAAAATCACTTTTCTTTACATTTGTGAGTGTAGCTTTCTCCAGCTTCAGTATCTAGTTCTAGTTGTCTGGAATGTGTTAAACTAATATGTGAATTTTCATGTTATATCACCCTAGATTTGTTGAAGGCTTCTAACTATCACAAGAAGAGAAAGGGGGGAAAATGAGAATTTCTCCTTTGGATGTGCTGAAATACCAGAAATGGAATTTTAAAGGTAGATGAGAGCTTAGATGTTATCTAGTTAAAGCATCATTCTGTAACACAGAGAACTGTGGAGGTGACTAATTCAGTTTTCTAAGCTGGCTCAGTGCTCAGCATGGATTTAATCCAGATCACCTTGCCCAGATAGTGGCACATTCAATTAATTCATTTCCACTTTAGTCTTTCCAAATTGAACTGTCGTGATAGTTTTTCTTGTTCTGCTACAACAGTTTCTTACTATCCTCAATCACCTAGAAAGCTAAAATTACTTTTTTTTCTATATCATCCTTGCTTTTATATATATTTTTTCTTTATTTACTAGAATTTGAGAGATTATTCTCAATTTGAATGTGTTTTACAAAGAGCCATTGAGGTACTGCCCTCTTTGACAATGCACTGGGGTTTAGATTTTTAGGGTTTTCCTTCATACATTTCTGTCAAGAGTAACTTTCAAAGTTTCATTTTGAGTCATGGTCAAATAGTTGGCACAAAGTAAAAGGAAACTTTTTGTGAAGGAGTAAATAATCGATGAAGAATACAGTGCACTACTAGATGAGCTATATAAATCATTTCCTGAAATATAGTTATATAGCCATAGAAAATTTCCCAGAGAAAAATAGAAGAACAAACAAATCCTATTTATTATATTTTGTTAGGCTATCCAGAATATTGTTGGACGTCCAAATGCATATGTATTTATTCTTAAATAATTAAAATTTAAAGGGGCACCAGGGGCACTCAGTCGGTTTAACAGCTGACATGTTGACAAACAAATTCAAGTTGCAGGTTCAATTTAGTACCCAGATTTTCACTGTGTGTTATATTTACCATGCATTATATTAACATGGGGTTAGCAATGTTTTAGAATTCAATTATGACTTACAGGGGGTTTCATTCTATAATGTACTATTATTACCTGGGTATACTGTTTTTCCCTGGCTTCATGTTCTCTGCAGGAAAAACTACTTATTGCTCCTACATATTCATAAATTTGAGAGAAAAAACAGGGCCTGTGTGTCTCAGCAACTTCTGAGATATCTCTTGTTATCTACCTGCTTACACATATTATGTGTTGTAGTCCTCTTTTGCACCCAGTAAAAAGTTTAGCTCCTCTTCTACAGAGGCCTGAAACTGTGAGGCAGTGCCTGCCTGAGTGGCTGAATTTGTCTAATTCAAGTTTCCTGCAGATATAAGGCCTATTAATTTTCATTTGCCCGCCTCCCTTTTCATTTCTCAATTGGTTACAAATTCTGGCACAGAAGAGAAGTTATTTATTAAGTTTTTGAAAAAAATCTAACAATCACAATGTACTTATATTTTTTGAAATGTTTATCATTTCCAATGTTTGGTTACTCTAAATAAGTATAATACAATTTTGCAAATAAATTATTATGTATGTGAGAATTGATTTTTGAGTAGAATTCCAGAGGGGTTTATTATGTCAAGAAGCATGAGGATTTTTAAGTTTTTTGATAAACAGTATAAAATTATTTTTAATTATAATTTAAAAAGAATTTGAAGAGAAAATCCATTCATCCTTATCTATGTTGATGCTTGCTAATTTTGAAAATCTTGCTAACTTGATCAACTATGCAATTATTTTTTATCTGAATTTCATTGGTTAGTGACATTGTAAAATATGAAATGATAAATTAGCAATTTTCTTTTTTGCATCTTCAAAAACTTTAAAAAATTAGTACTACGTGACCTATCTTCACTCCATTAATTTTTCTCATTTCCTGTTACCTTCTCATCTACTTATTATGACCAGAGTGGCTTGTTTTTTAATGTGTGCATAAAAATCAATATGTATATAGATTTAAATCTTTCACCTGCCCCAAATTTGATAATATTCATGTAGAGCTTGTATTCTGTTATTTTCACGTGCCATGAGTCTTTATCTTATACTAGTATATTTACTGCTAGTATATTTTCTTTTGCCAAAAATTTTTAAAATCTACACTATTTCCATTCTACTAAAATTTTTGCACGTTACATTGTTATCAGTCATTTGTGTTTATATTTAGACAAAATAAACACCTCTAATTTTCTGTGAAAAATTTAGAAATGTATTTATATATTTTTATTTTAATAAGGTTTTTCATCTAATTACTACCTCCCAGCATTATGATTTATTATTTTTTAAAATAATAAGCATACACTTATGATGACAGTGAATAATGTATAGAATTGTTGAATCATTATATTTTACACCTGATACTAATATAACACTGTATATTAATTGTACTAGAATTAAAATTAAAAACTTAATAAATATTTAGCAAATACTGTTGAAAAATGTATTTATTATTCAGTTCATCTTTTAATTGCTACTATTATTCTTCTACTTGCAATTTTTTTGGTGCAGTGACTGTTTATTTTGTTTTCCCTATTTTAAAATCAATGTTAGTATTCTTTGAAGTTTTCAAATAAAAATTAACATTTTTGACTTATAAATATTATGCCACCTTTATTTCTTTGATTTGTTTATTTACACATTTACAAATGGCAATAATATGTGTATATTTTTTTTCTAATACTTTTTTTATGTCTTTCTTACTTATGACATATTAACCCAAACTGGCTGATGATACATTATGATAAGTATTTGATTCTAGTTGTTTATGCTCTTAGTATTACATTAATTCTTTAATTACGCTGGTATACATTTTGGATAATCATATAATGATCAGTTTCTTTTCAAAAATAATTAATAAACCATATATTAACTGCTTATATCAGAATTTGACTTAGCATATATTCAACTCATGTACTTAAGGAGCCAAACTTAAGAATAAAAATAAAAATCTTAATACATAAACTATCTAAGCAATAAGCCATAGAATATAAGACAGGAATAGACAGTCTTTAAAACAAAATCTATTTGATTAAAATGAAACTACCACATGAAGAAAAAATTGTATTTGAGGTATTGAAAATAAACTGAAAAAAGGGATATTGAATTAAAATCTATGGAATATATTGGCATTATTTAAATGCGCTATAAAGAGACAGTACTTGCATAAAGATATTCAACTTATTACATAAAGAAAGTCTAAAGAAAGCCTTCTAGAGTGTGAAAGAAAAATACATAAATTTAAATGATCAGAGAGAGAGAGAGAGAGAAAGAGAGAGAGAGATAAAACAAGGACAAAGAGCAAATCCAGGAGATTGAAATTCTGTGTAATTAAATAATTAGAGAATATTTGTAACAATTTTAAGACTATTAAGTAACAAGATAAATTGAAAATAATCATTGGATTGCCCAAACCAATATAAATTAAACTAAATTAAACTAAACTAAACAAACAACAATTTTAAAAGGACACCTATATATAACCAAATAAAAAATACATTTCAAAAATCCTACAATTATCCATAATAAGAACTTACTTTTTAAAAAATGAGAAAGCACATGTTCCACATATAAAGAACTTAGAAGTCATCAATCCATCCTAACAACAAATAAGAAGCTGAACAGACAGAAATATCAACAACTGTTCTTGGATCCCTTAGAGAGGTGAGGACACAGGGCAAACTGCTGTCTGCACGCCTGGAGAAACAGAGGGAACATAAAGCAGAGTCACAAGTGGAAACTGCTGTGGGAACTACTGCCAGAGGTAGGGAACCTGAACTATAATTTATGATTGCTGGACACCTGTGAGATTTAAGGGCTCCCAGGAAAATAATTCACAGGAAAATGAAATACCACCACAAACCTATTAGAATGGGTAATTGAAAAAAAATCTGATGATACCAATTGCTACAAAGAATATACAGCAACAGGAATTCTCACTCAGTGCTGGTGGGTATGGTAAATGATAGAGTTCACTTCGGAAGAAAATTTGGTAGCTCTTTACCAATCTAAACATAATCTTACCATATGATTCAATTATAGTGCTTCTAGGTATGTGAAAATCTGTGTCCACATGAAAACCTGCACATGAATGGGAGCAACTAAGATCTCATGTAACAGATGATGGACACACTAACTATGGTATATTTATACAATTGAACATTTTCAACAATGAAATGAACTATTAAAATATGAATGGGCATGGATAGGTTTTAAACAAATTTTGGTATGTGAAGGAAGCCAATCTGATTCTAATTGTATGACATTTTGGAAAAGCCAACTATAAATACAATAACCAGATTAGTGGTTAAGTATCAGGTGTGATGAGTATAGGTAAGGTAAGTGAAGGCAGGGGGTATTTTAGGTTGGTGAACTATTCTTTTTTTCTTTTTTTAAGATTTTATTTATTTATTTATTATTTATTTATTTATTTATTTATTTATTTATTTATTTAATTTGAGAGAGAGAGTGCATGCTAGTGAGGGCAGGGACAGAAGGAGAGGGAGAGACTGCCAAGCCGACTCAGCACTGGCATGGAGCCCAATGTGGGACCCAATTCCATGATAACCCCAAGATTATGGCCTAAGTCAAAACCAAGAGTCTGTTCAACAGAACAGAACAGAATTGAACTCTGTGCAACTGTTACTTAACTTCTGAGCCTCCCAGGTACCCTAGTTGGAACTATTCTATATACTATTGGAATGATGGATATATGACATTATTCATTTGTCAAAATCCCAAAAATTTAGTGGCAAGAATGAACCTTCATGAATGTTAATTAAAAAAAAAAAAATCTTAAGGGATGCTTGGGTGGATCAGTGGTTAAGCATCTGCCTTTTTCCCAAGGCATGATCCTGGGAGTGCTGGGATCGAGTTCCACGTCGGGCTCCTTACATGGAGCCTGCTTCTCCCTCTGCCTGTGTCTCTGCCTCTGTGTGTGTGTGTGTCTTTCATAATAAATAAATAAATAAATAAATAAATAAATAAATAAAATCTTTAAAAAAAATCTTAAGATTTTGAGAAATATAGGAAAGAATGCAGATTTTGACGAGAAATCTGATTATATTACAAATATATGCACAACTTTGCTGAGGCAAATGGAGGGAAATGGTGTTAATATATACAATTTTAGAAATGTCTAGAGTCTGTAATATTAATGGCAAAAGGATTTGCATGTAAGCAAGGTTTTCTTGATATAGTTTTCCCCAGTGGGTGTAGAGGTTAATTAGTCTAATATGCCATAGATATATACTAAAATTGAAAATTTAATGAAGTGGAGAGTATTTGGTAGTATTCAGGTTTGTCACTGTTAGAGTAGAAATTTACAGATTTGCAAGAGGAGGAGGCTACAGTGATTCATGTGGCAGTGGATTAGATGAAGTTGATTAGATCTTAGATGAAGATGTTACTATGAACTCATGTTTGGTTTCATAAAGATACAAATGGCTGCCTTAGAAATATCTATATAAACGTATATATCCACAGGTTGGGTTTCACATATAGATTGCACTTGTCTTCCAACCAAAAATCCATACAAGAAATGACACTTCAGTAGCAAGAAGGACACATAGCACTCAGATCCTGGTTCCTAATACCATTCTTCAATAAAATGAGTCAGAGTTCCTTGAACAAATGGATGATTCCAGGGTTGCATTATGTCATATATAAGATGAGTTTGGAGCATATTGTAGTGTCAGAAAGCAAAGAAGTGCAAGGAGAAGAGAGGATGGAGAGGAAAGAAGGAGAGAAGACAAACACCATAGAGATGAAGGTAAATTCAAGGGGACACCAGAGCTAAATGAAAGAATTCCCAATGACTGAAACTGGAAAATTTGAGCAGCAGAATATCAGAATATATAAATTAGTATTGGGTTATAGCCCAAAATATAAAATAAATATCTATGAGTTCATACTAATATAAATGAATGACTGAAAAAATAAAGGTGTAAGGATAGAAAAATACCCCATGCAGTATTTTACATAATTTATGAAAATACCCTGGCTTCAGTGAGGGGTGGCATAGCTTCCTCTCAAGTGTGAGGTATGCATAGTGCCTTCCTTACAGAGGGTACAGTAAGTCAAAGGTGAAAAAATAATAACTTTACAGCAGAGAAAGCTGACAAACACTACATTAGTCAAGGGATTAAGGTCAACATGGAAGGAGATGAATCGTATTAATAGTACTTACCCTTTGTATGATAAGATTAAAATGTCACTTTACACATGTGGTCTTTCTCTTCATAAGCCATAACCCTGCCTAATTATGACAAGAACACTGGAAAAATTCTGATTCTGTAGGAACACCTTACAAACAACAACAAAAACAACAACAACAACAACAACCCTGCAAACAAAACTGGCCAGTACTCCTCAAAAATGTCAGGGTCACCAAAAGAAAAAAAAAAGTTTAAGAAACTGTCATAGACAAGTGGATCCTAAGAAGAAATTACAAATGTCTTTGAAAGACTGGGGATCCCTGAGTGGCTCCGTGTTAAGTGCCTGCCTTCAGCCCAGGGCATGATCCTGGAGACCTGGGATTGAGTCCCATGTCGGGCTCCCTGCGTGGAGCCTGCTTCTCCCTCTTCCTGTGTCTCTGCCTCTTTCTCTGTCTCTGTCTCTCATGAATAAATAAATAAAACTCTTTTTTTTAAAAAAAAAAAAAAGGTATTGTGGGGAAGATAAAAAGTAAATGGGGTAAAATCAAGGAAATCTCTAAAGTATGAATTTTAATAATTAAATAATCTATCAGCGTTGGTTCATTGGCCATAGCAAATACCTCATGCTCATATAAGATGCTAACAATAAGAGAAATTTGGGTTTGGCAGGTAAGGGGAACTCTCTATAACATCAAAACTTGGGGCATCACAACTCTGGACTTCAAGTTATATTACAAAACTGTAATACTTAAAACAATATGGTGCTGGCATTAAAATAGACACAGAGATCTATGGAACAGAACAGAAAACTCAGAAATGGACCCACAACCATATGGTCAATTAATCCTTGACAGAGGGTGAGGAATATACAATGGGAAAAAGTTTCTTCAGAGATAGTATTGAGAAAACTGGATAGCAACATGCAAAGGAATGGAAGTGGACTACTTTCTTGCACCATACACAAAAATAAGTTCAAAATGGATGAAAGTCCTAAATGTGAAACCTGAAACCATGAAAATCTTAGAGGACAACACAGGAAGTAACCTCTTTGACATTGGCCATAGCAACATCCTTCTAGATATATCTCTGAGGCAAAGGAGACAAAAGCAAAAATAAACTATTGGGAGTATTCAGGATTGATTAATTGATTGATTCATGAGACACATAGAGAGAGAGGCAGAGACATAGGCAGAGGGCGGAGCAGGCTCCCTGCAGGGAGCCCAATGTGGGACTTGATCCCAGGACCCTGGGATCATGATCTGAGCCAAAGGCAGAGATGTTCAACCCCTGAGCCACTCAGGCATCCCTATTCAGTTTTTCTTTTAAATGAATTTAAAACTCTTCTGAAGAATAAAGTCAATTATAATACAAAATAAAGAACCAAACAAAACTTACAAAAAAGTATGATGTCAAAGCTTAATTTCCCAAGCCAATTCCCAGTTTCTTCCTCTCCCCAGCATTGGATCCCTCCAGCTTGCCCTGCTGGAGGAAAAGTTGGCTCCTTTACTTTGATCCCTATTACCTTTTGTTCTTTCATAGCAATTCACTTTGCTGCCTTTGCATTCTCTGAAGTAGGAATGGAAATGAAATGTTAAAGAGATAATAATGATAAAATTCTGACATCTAGAAATCATAAGAGAAGGAAGATCATGGACTAAAGTCTGGAAAGATTATTTTTAGACGAAAATTTTGACATGATATATGTGGCCAGTACATCAATGATGGGTATTACTTCCCATTAGCCTAGCATACGGTATCCAATTAATATGGTGCCTGCTGAGATTTTCTTTATGGGGTTGATGCCCCCACCTACCAGCTTATGTGGGTGTCATTGTCTGCAAACAGCTCACAGCTGGACTAGTCCACAGAAGTTACTGAGCATACTTCTGAGTCACCTGGAATTGCTTTGCCAAAGTTGCTTAGAAGTATGCCACTCCTGAAAGGGGATACCTCTTGTCAGTGAGTAATGTGGGCATGTAAAAAGTCCTGTGCCCAGAGTCAGACAATTTAGTTGATGCTCTTTATGCTTCTATGTTCTTCTTGGGATCAGGATAAAGCTAGACTTAGATGATGCCTGGCTTTACTCATTTGCATCCCTCATCCTATTCCTACTTTCTTCAGTACCAGCTTCAACTGAGCACATTCCCTTGGTAATCACTTGCACAAGAATCTCTGTTTCAGTATCTACTTCTAGAGAATCCACCTAAGAGAAAGAAAAAAAAATGTCTCAAACTTTGTACTGATCTCTCCTTTCTTCCATTGTGTGTGTAATTTCATCCAATGTCAATCCAATTTTTATAATGAAACCACCTTACCTCCTCAAACTAAGATTTTTCATGGCCTTCAGTAAAAAGAAATTTTTGAAGTACTCTGTTATTTTCAGCCTGAATGAAATTAGAAAAGAATCATTAATAGTTTCATCTTCTAGGACGAGATTCAAATAGATCTATTTAAATATATAGATTTGTATTTACATATTTATATATACTACATATATATAAGATTAAATATATGCAGAATATGATGTATACCTATATATGTAAATATATACACATTAACACATACAATAAATATAAAATGCACATATATTAATATAGTTACAAATTTTAAGTGCAATTCATACTTATTATAATAGGATAAATTTAATTTATTATTTGTAGAATGACTAATAAATTCACATAGTTTAATATTAGCATTATGACAATATAAATAAAGGATTTCTGCAAAATTTGGAGGAGCTAACTTTCAAAATTGTGGTATTCACTTCAGTTTTCTGTAAAATATTTTTTTAATAAAGAAAATGTGGAGGCTTTTTTTTCTCAATAATGAAAGGCAACAACATGCCAGAAATGCAATGTTGCCTCCAGTATGGTAATATATTCCTTTTGAAGACTGTTTTGCTGTGGACAGAACATAGTTTAAATCCTGAGTACACAAGAGACAGCAGTTGGCATGTGCTCTTCAGTTTGACAACTCAACTTAGGTTTTATACAGCTCAGCACATCTTTATTAGTACATCAAGCACTGTTATTACTCAGAACAGAAGGAGCTATGCTTAGGTATTCATGAGAGGTGGAGTAGTTAAGTAGGAAGATTCTATAGAATGTAGACTGCTTAAAAGACATAGAGGTTTTTTTTTTTATTTCCTCTCTTCACCACCACCCCAGTCAAATGTTAATTCCAAAATTAATTTGTTAAAATGATTATTTTGATTCAAGTAATAAAAAGATATTGTATATGTACTGAATAAGTGCAAGATACTGTATTAGGTCCTGGGTTTGCAAAATTATGTAAGAATATAATTTTTCATTAAATATATATGTTTTCTTTAAAAATCCTCCTGATTTATATCTTTATGGAGTGAAGAGTTGTTTTTTTTTTTATTTTTATGTACAAGTTTTATTTGGCTTCTCTATTTTTCCAAGAGATTTTTCTACTGAATCTCCTGTTCTGCTGTTAAAAAAAATCATATTACTCTCTTTTCAACAGGAGGTATATTGAAGTTATAATCCATATAATTTTCAGAAACCTTAATCTTAAATCCATTGTCATCGTCTTTTTAAAAAAAGAGTTTATTTATTTATTCATGAGAGACGCACAGAGGGAGGCAGAGACATAAGCAGAGGGAAAAGCAGGCTCCCCGCAGGGAGCCCCATGTGGGACTCGATCCCAGGACCCCGGGATCATGACCTGAGCCAAAGGCAGACGCTAAACCACTGAGCCACCCAGGTGTCCCCTGTTGTCATCTTCTTAAACTAATTCTGCAGTACAACCATGCAGAGATTCATTCTCATGAAATGAAAATTATTATACATTCAATTTTGCCACAGAGGTATTTGAATTCATTAGACGTTGTCATAATCTATGAAAGCACGACTTGGACTTGATAACCATCAATATAAGTTAACTTTCCTACATTGATGGTATCATGATAATTGCCCCCTTACAGAAAGACACTCAGCAAAATTTAAGAACCTTAGTCACTCATATGATGAATAGAGATGTACTGAAAACTTTGGGTAAATTCAAAGTCCAACCCAGTTCATGAAAAAAATAATAATAAAACTTAGGGATTGAACAACCAAAGATAATTTCCATATTATAAGTGATTTACTAACTTGTACAGACATTATCAATATGCAAAAAGCTCAAAAGCTATTAGGTTTCTTTGGTTTTCAGTAAATTCATATACCTCAAGTGGAAATCCTGTTGAATCCCATTTACAAAGTGACCAGAAAGAAATCTCAATCTGAATGTATCAGGGGCAAACATTAAAGTATTTGCAGAGGAGGTGGTATAAGCAGTCCAGATAGTTCAGACAGTATTAGAAGTACTGCATTTACAACATAGGCAGGCAGACTGGGCTTTGGAAAAATAGTGCTACTTTTGGGTTTAGCATTTGAAAGACAATTGCTAGCTAGTTATCAGTTACTGGTCAAAACTGTCCATGCTTCTGAATGGCATCAGATAATTCTGAGCACAGAAGCACTTCATCATATTTGATTGAGGTCTGAGAAACATTTAAATAATCAGGGAGCAGCACTTCAAGTCTCTCACATATTGTGGAAATGGTATATTGCATAGCATTCTAAAGAATGAATAGTAGGGGTAGTGCAATGCATAAATGAGAAGGTAGCATTACTTCCTGTGAAGCCAACCATAGAGCTCCCCATGGCATCCTCACTGCCAGTGCTGTGTGGTCTGAATTCTATGATTCTATCCCATCCAAGTCAAAACATGCTAACTGGTTGACTGATAGAAGTGTCTAGATTGAAGACCGGGTTGTTTCTTGAAATCAGCAGTTGTATTATGACCATATGCTGTAAAACTAGATGGAAGAAGGCAAAGGAAAGTCTGTGTAGTGAAGGAGAGATACAAACTATTTAATAATAGAAGAAAAGTAGGGTATTTTAAGGAAACCACTTCAATTTTTATAAACAGGCTCTCGTCAATGGATTTGCTCTATTGCTGTGCATACAACACTTAGTGATTGGGCAAGAGTGAACCCCCTTAAGGGTAGTCATTTGTGGATTTTTTTCTGGGTATTTACAGGAAGGAATAGAGTAAGTTATGGGGACTCCTAACAATATAAAAGGAGACAAAAATAAATATAACCCACTTCCCAGCTCAAGCAGAGACTGTAATACTAATACTAATGTTCGAGTCCAATTCCTTAGTAATTATTTGGATTCATAAAATAACTGGACATCCTATGCATACTTAGGATGTGCACTCATAACTGTAGAAATGACTGCTTTCTCTTGGATTAAACAAAATGACTAATATAAAGACTCAAGGTCAACCACAAAAAAAGAATAATTTGAAAATAGGGTTTACATTATCAGAGGATACAGATCATAGCCAGAATATGAATTATGTAGAGCACTAACAGTAGTTTCATGGAACTACAAGTTTCTGTTAACAGATTTACATCTAATATACTCTAAATATTACTTATCCTGTAATAGAAGTAACCTTAGAATAGAATTAAAGCTTTGTAACAGAAATTATTAATTCACCCCAACCCAAGATATATTTCTTCTGATCGAAGTATACATTCAATGTTACTAATGTACAGAAATGGACAAGGAGACACTATTAAATAATTTTCTTTATCCTTTAATGTTGCAAAACTAATATGATGCTTGTGACTTAAAATAAGTGACACAAAAGGCATGGTAAAAATTAGTAACTTAAATATGAAGGAAATATGTATGGGGAGAATACTACAAAAAATTTATAGAATCATGAAGTGAATAAAGGAATAGGAGAGGATGCAAATGTACAACTAAATCTGTTCCCCACATAGCAGCTTTTTTTTTTTTTCATTTTGCCTTATTCAGTAGTGTTGGACAATATTTAAATTTATGTGTACCCACAGAGGCTTATATTAATGCAAAAAGTGCAGTATCATTGGACTTTGCAGCATATAATCCTAAAGGCACTTGGGAGGTAGATAATGATTTACCCCATCTAGCCAACATAGGACAAATTGTAAATGCAGCTCCATTACCAAGTGTCAGGGACAAGATCTATGATATCTGCTTGAGTAAAGACTAAGTAAAATAATTAACAAGCTTGCCATTATTACCTGCTCTGTGGGTAAATAATATACCTGATAAAGCAGAAAGCCTAACCATAGCAGATAATAGTGAGGTTCAAGTGAATAAAATAAGGACATAAGATATCATAGCAGATAGTAGCAATGGCAATTAATAGATTTCAATCCCCATCATGATAGTCCTATGTGATCAGGTCAGTGCAAGAGAAGAGTACTCTTAGCTATTTCTCTCATATCTGTCATTTAGTAATGACTGCTATTAGGAGAACTTTTCATATTGATTTCCTTGTATAAAGGAGATTGGATTCTTGTTGGCTTATAAACATTCCTTAAATCTTCCATGTATATAACCTGAAAAAAGAAGTAAACAGGTGTCAGCTAATGACTTCATATATGGGGAACTGACTACAACTCCCTATTTGTGGTTTTTATGTTGTATTTACCATCATGGTAAATTTTCATTTGACCTGAGGACAATATTTGCCAATGAATCAGATGGTATAAAAGATGCTGAAAAGTGGAGCTTTTAATCCCTGAACAGTAACAAATTAAGAAATTAAGCAGCTATCCAGTGATTCACATACAGGAAAAGAGCTTGGGAGGGGGGATGTGGAAAGAAGACAGAATAAGAATAAGAATAAGAAGAATAAGAATAAGAATAAGAATAAGAATAAGAATAAGAAAGAATAAGAATAAGAATTAGAAAGAAGAGGAAGAAGAAGAAGAAGAAGAAGAAGAAGAAGAAGAAGAAGAAGGAGAAGGAGAAGGAGAAGGAGAAGGAGAAGGAAGGAGAAGGAGAAGGAGAAGGAGAAGAAAAGAAGAAGAAGAAGAAGAAGAAGAAGAAGAAGAAGAAGAAGAAGAAGAAGAAGAAAAAGAAAGAAGAAGAAAAAGGAAGAAGAAGAAGAAGAAGAAGAAGAAGAAGAAGAAGAAGAAGAAGAAGAAGAAGAAGAAGAAGAAGAAGGAGAAGAAGAAAGGAGGAGGAGGAGGAGGAGATGGAGAAGAGGAGAAGGAGAAGAAGAAGGAGAAAGAAGCAGAAGGAGAAAGAAGGAGAAGCTGGAGACAGATGACCTGGTGTAGTCTTGTAAATATGCTGAAAATTGATGTCTTGGAAAATAGATCAATGATATTGGATATAGTCTTCACCAAAGGAATAATTTTATTAGGATATCATTGGTCTAGTATTTTGTTATTGTTGTAAGCAAATTATAATCTACAGAAGGAATAATTTTATAAGGACATCACTGGCTTAGTATTTTCTGTGGTAAACAAATCATAATCTACAGATTTAGGGAGAAGCATAGCTACTTGGAAAATGCCATGTACCCTATCCAACTTTTGAATATAAAATGGAAATACATAGTAACTTGAATTAGGTCAAATACATTCTCACCCTTGGGGAATTATAGTCAAGAAGCACACAAAGATTGACAATGAAATATGATTTTCCTAATCACTTCATTTAAAATTGTAATTTATGTCCAAATTCATCTTTGACCACCTAGTCTTTGCTTTTTTTCATAATTCTTATTACATCTTAACATAGTATATAATTTACTTTTCATTATTTATTGTTTACTCACTGTCTTTTTTCATTAAAATATAAGATACACAAAAACAGGAAACTATTTCCACTTTTAAAAAAAATAATTTTCTTTATTTATTCAAGAGAAACACAGAGAGAGAGAGAGGCAGAAACACTGGCAGAGGGAGAAGCAGGCTCCATGCAGGGAGCCTGATGTGGGACTAGATTCTGGGACTCCTGGATCATGCCCTGAGCTATAGACCGGTGCTCAACCACTGAGCCACCCAGGTATCCTAGAAACTATTCCAACTTAATTGATTTATACTAAATCCATTTATTAGTGAAAAGTATGTAAATAGATGCACAGAAATAATGAATGAATGTGTTCAAAGCAACTGTTACTTTGCAGTCTAGAGGTACTCTGGACCATGGGCAAAATAAAATGGGATTCTGGATGGGGTTAAGAGTTTGTATTTATATGAATAACAGAGGTAAAAAAGCAGAGAGACAGAGGATGAGGAGAAAAGAGATAAGAGAACAGGGGAGGAGAGGAGAGTGAGGAGAGGAAGGAGAATGAGGAGAAAAATAGAAAGAGGGGAAAAATGAGGAGTAGAGGATGAACTCATCTTTAGAACTCTTTCAGTTTTTGTCCCTATGATTCTTCACTGTTTATCTTTCTGGAAGCTGAAGTAGTTCTCTAAGAAACTCCTATATATAAATAATATATATTATTAGACTCCTATATATAATAAATCACATATTTCTCAAACATTTAAGGAGTGGATTTCCAGAGATGCCTGAGTGGCTCAGTGGTTGAGCATCTGCTTTCAGCTCAGGGCGTGATTTCAGGGTCCTGGGATGGAGTCCCACATCAGGCTCCTTGTGGATTGTTTCTCCCTCTGCCTGTGTCTCTGCTCCTCTCTTTGTATTTCTCATGAATAAATAAATAAAGTCTTTATTTAAAAAAGTGGATTTCTAGTTCTTGATGCAAAAAGGCCTGATGAGAAGGAGTAAGTCTTCTGAAATGTAGTACTCAATATTTTTCTCTAGTTCCATAATAATATGAAAAATAATAGTAGTAAAATCATTTTGGTAGTAAACAAAGGTGTTTTCACTTTTCACTTAAAATGAATACAATCCATGTACCTTTCAAATTCTTTAATTTGATGCTTTTGGAGATATATGCATTTTTTTCATTTCCAATAAAAACTATAAAAGTAAAATTGAGAATGTTAGGAGTTATTTAGTAACACATTACTTCTAGTCTACAATAGTTATAATTAGAGTTGACTGTCTTTTCCTTTTGACCTTGCAGAAACAATAAATGTTAATGAGGCACTCTTATTTTTGTTTGTGGAGTTGTTATGCAAAACAAAAAACAAAAACAAAACACCATTAAAAATTCACCTGCTAACATCTGTGGTGCCCACAGACCTTGCACAAAGACTTGAATGCTTTATTTTCAAGGATGCACAAAAATACCCCTATGCTTGCAAATTATAAACTTGTAGCTCCAACACCTCGATTATTAAAAAGAGATAATGAAAGAAATCTAAATTAATTATAAAATTTTTGACAAACTTGACTACTTAAATAAGCATTCTGTGAGAATAAAAAAAAATCAGATAATTTGGTGAAAGCCACTGAATACTAGAGTTGGAGTTTATTCTCTTATTCAGCACTCAACAATTAAGCCTTATAGTGTTTTCTTCTTAATTTGATTTTAATACTTAGGAATTGATGTAATAATGGTTTATCTAAGAAAAATATTGGATCTAGGGCAGCCCTGGTGGTCCAGCTGTTTAGCACTACCTTCAGCCCAGGGCGTGATCCTGGAGACCCTGGATCAAGTCTCACCTCAGGCTCCCTGCATGGAGCCTGCTTATCCCTCTGCCTGTGTCTCTCCCTCTCTCCCTCTCAGTGTCTCTCATGAATAAGTAAATAAAATATTTTTAAAAAGAGAGAGAAAAAAATATTGGATCTATAAAAATAGAGGCAAAACAAATCAGGCAAACTACTTAGAGTTACAAAGAGTGGCACTAAAGTTCATGGTTCCTGAAGGTAAAATAGAAAAGGGGTACTTTATTAAAGAAATTAAAATAAGTGAAATAACCTAAAATATTTCTAATTTGAACGGCTTTTCCTCTATCCATGTGTGACACGTAGAATAATGGACTCACAAAGATGTCCACATCCTAATTCCCTTAGGCTCTGATTACATTTTTATAGGGAAGAGGGGCATTAAGGCTGTAGATGAAATCAAGATTGCTAATCAGCTGACTTTGTGATGAGATTATCTGGATTTCTTCAAGTGGACTCAATGTAATTATAAGGATCCTTTAAATTGAAAGAGAGAAATAGAAGAGGTCAGAATGAGTCAATATAGTAAAACCTCAAACAATCATTGTTGACTTTGAAGATGGACGAAGAGAAATGTAAGGCAAGGAATGTGGACACCTAAAAAAGCTGGAAAACTAAAAGATAGATTCTCCCTGGGTCTCCAGAAGGAGCACAGTTGTGTTGACACTTTGATTTTAGCCTAGTGAAACACATTTTGGATTTTTGACCTCTAGAAACTATGAAACAAATTTACGTTGTTTTAATTCATAATTTATGGTAATTTTTACACAATCTATAGAAAATTACTACACCAAATCTCTTCCAAAAATAGAATTCCTTTCTAGATGGCCTTTTTCTTACTCAGGCGTGGGCAAGTTATTTATCTTTCATTCTTTCCCTTAATCACCCCTGTTATTACCGATGTTTTGAAATTTCTTAATTCATTTACATGGTTTCTCATTACATGAGAAATCTTTTTTCTAAAGATTTATTTCTTAGAGAGAGAGAGAGAGAGTGCTCACACAACTGGGAGGTTGAGGAAGGGCAAAGGAAGAGGGAGAGAATTTCAAGCAGATCCCTGCTGTGCACAGAGTCTGACAGGGGGCTAGATCTCACAACCCTGAGATCATGACCTGAGCCAAAATCAAGAGCTGGATGCTTAAACTATACTGAGTCACCCAGATGTCCCAAGGTAAAAAATATTAACTCGGGTTAACATTACTTTATTTATTTCAAGGATTTTCTAACTAATAACATTAATGTAATAAAATACCCTGAATCAATGATCTCGGATATTTCACACTTCCAAATCTTCTTTAGGGCATTGTACTCTTTCTTTGTTTTTATTCTATTCCTATCTATTCCTACCTATTCCAAAGGTAAGTTGATTTTTATTAATTATGCATTTTACTTTAAATACTCAGCTCAGCATCCAAAGTCTTTGTAATAGGCAGCTTCTAGGAGGCCCTGAGATTCCTACTTCTGTCACGATGCACATACTCTGTGTAATCACCTCCTGTTGGTTGTGAATTGGCTTGTGAATATAATAGGATATAACTACTGTATTTACATCAATTTATACAACAAAGAGATTTTGCAGAAGCAACTTATGTCCCTAATCAGTTGACTTTGAGTTACTCAAAATGGGCGTTTTCTTGGATGAGGCCTTAAAAAAAATGTCAGTGAGAACTGAAGGGAAAGAAATATTTCCACTGGGCTTGAAAGTATAATCTGCCATGATATATGGAGAGGGACACGTGGCAGGAATTGTTTAAGGTTTGAAGGAGCTCAGAACATCCTCAGTTGATGGCTAGAAAGAAAGCACAACCCTCAGTCCTACAACCAAAATGAATTAAATTCTGTCAATAACTGGTGAGGATCAAAAAGGACTTTGAGCCTCAGATGAGATCACAATCCTGGTTTACACTTTGATTTCAGTATGATGAGGCCTTGAACAGAGTAGTAAAAATGTACTGGCCTCTTCATGCATGCAAACTGTGAGATGATAAATATATGTTGTATTGAGTTGCTAAATTGGTCATAATTTGATATGTGGCAACAGAAACAGTTGCACACTCATAGTAGTATTTGGCCAACATACTTCTCTTCATTTCCTTCTCTCCCTTTACACAACTATTCATGTGTAGGCCAATGGTTTCATTGAATGGAGGAGACACCATATCCTTTATCCTTCAAATCCTTGATGATGCTATTAATCTGCAATCCTTTAGTAATGTGGTATTGCTTTTTGTTTACTGTTTTCCTCAGTAAAGGCAGTTCTAGCGGCTTCCATTTGGGCTTTCTACCATTGTCCTCATTTCACATGTTCTCATATTCTGCCAATGTCTATTTTAATCATGCATTTTGGAACTGGAGAAATAACCAAATGGTGTGTTTGAGGAGCCACTGGTTCTACTGTGAGATGAACCTGATCTAAAACTTGAGTGAGTGCCATCAGCCCTTTCTCTGGCTAGTGGGCCATAGTTGTATTTTGAGTCTCCTGGAATAAGTATTGGTTCAGACCATGTGTCCAGAAATTCCCAGAAGGACTAATTATTCCTTTTTCCACAAAACACAATCACTTTGGAAGCAGTCCTTTTGGGGATGTTTGAGAGAAAGATTAGCAGTATAAATAATTTTAAAAAGTACTGGTATCCTTTCTCCAAGGGTCTGGTTTCCTCTTTCAAGGGGTTTTGGGCTTAGAAGCAGGCTCAAGTATGGGAATTAATTAAGGGACTATGATTTTTTTTTTTTTTTGCTTGTTTTCTGTTTTGTTTTGTTTTGGTAATTCAAATTAAGCTTTGATTTGCTTAACCTGGAACACTTCCACTTACACATATCAAATAATAATTTATTAAACTTCCCATCTTCTTCTCTTCTAGGGACACCATGATTTCCACAGGTTGGATTTTTCTCTTTACTGCTCTACTCTGCTGTTAATTAGAGTAACCAGGTCCACCTTGTCTTTTGCAATTAAATGCTGCCACCCAAACCTTTGGCATCTAATTATTCCCATTGAATTTAAGAATCTCAGTTCAGTGGCATCAGACTCTGGTCCATAGAAAAGAACAATCACAGAACTCTTCAAGGATGCTGGATCTCTCCTCACAAATATATCTCTCATGGTATGGTAAAAAGTATGTATCCCTCAGTCAACGAACAGATCTTAAATGATAAATCCACTAACTCTCAAATCTACCTAAATTTTTAATACATTCTTCTACAGGATTCCAAGGTACTTATGGCATTTCAACATAATTTATTGTTTGGACACATTTTGGTCTATATATTTCAGCAAGCCAATGAGACAAACTGTTAAAGACTTTTCAAACCTTTCAAGTTCCAGCACTGGATCCCAATGCCCAGTTTGGTTAATGTTCCTTCTGCCATTATCCTAGACTCCTAATATCCATTTCTGTGTCTTTAGAGTTTATGCCTGTATAAATTGGAATATTCATGCAATTCTTTTGGAGTACAGTACATTTTTGGAGTATACTACATTTCCTCATGGGTCATATTTTGTACCTCATCTTTCAGTCCTATTGATACTTGAGTCTCGTTAGTTAAAGGTCTGGAAGCAAAGAGGAGTAGCAAGGATGGATCCTGATAGGAACCTTGCCAGGGTCTTGCCAGCCAATTACCTACGAGGAGGATGTTACAGCTTTCTTAGCCTTCTCAGACAAGGACTTTGCAGAATGTATAGCTTAAGTGTCTCTGGCTAAATCATACTGCCCATTCAGATTTTCAGGATCCCATCCTTTTCCAATTAATGAATTCACTTTAACAACATATACCCCATGAGACTGAGAAATCATTTGTGGCTGTAATTCAACCACTCACAGGATAAGGCTCTTGGTTTGGTTTTAGAAATCTCACCTTTGTGGATATAGGAGATAAGAGCTTCATTCAGGGAAGATATAGGCACTTCTAGGTCACTCATGCAGGGAATTTAAAGCCCTGAACTCATTCTGTTTCTGTATTCCATGCAGTATTATTAGGAGCAACCAGCCAATCTCATTATAGTCATTAGTTTGATAAAAATGTTTTATGATAGCAAATACATGGTCACTCAGAACCTTCCCTCTTGTAAGTATTTGGTTAGGAGTGTCTAACAGTGATAATTTGCATATCTCTACTGCCACCTCTTGTCATGGATGATCAGTGCCCTCTTTACTACTGGAAATAGAATAATTAGTATCTTTAATTAGAACCAGATTAGTGAGTCAATTTCACAAACCCCAGAACTAATTCAGAGAACTCATCCTTAAGATTCTGTCCCTCTGAAACCACTCTCAGTAGCAAAATCTGTAACAGTCAGGGTTCTCCAGCCAAATAAAACCAATAGGAGACACACACATACACACATTTATACATATTTATATTTATACATTTATATGTATTTATTTTAAGGAATTGGCTCATATATTTATGGGGCTGGCAAATCCAAAATCTATAGAGGCTGGTAGGCTGGAAACTAGGACGAGAGTTGATGTTTGCATTCTTGAATTCAAAATCCATACACAAGCCAGGAGGCTAGAAACTCAGGAAGGATTTCTGTTAAAATCTTGATGCAATACTCCTTTTCTGAGAAACCTGTTTCTTTCAATTGATTGAATGAGGTCCACTCACATTATTGAGGATAATCTACTTTATTAAATGTCAACTGATTGTAGATGTTAATCACAGCTACAAAATACCTTAACATTAACATCTAGACTAGTGTTTGACCAAGGTCTGTGCCTTTGGCACTATAAGCTAGGCAAGCTGACATACAAAATTTAGCCATTACATTCAGCAAAGACATTCTCAAATGCACTGCCTTTATTTTTCCTCCCAGTTCACAGAAGTGTAAAATACGATGACTACTAATACAGTTTGATGCCACTGACTTGATTCATGCTGAGGTGTTAGCAATTTAACCAACATTATTTTTGTACCAGAAGTGCAAGTGTCAGCATAATGAAAAAGACAAATAATGCTTTAGTATTTTCATGAAAATTGTTTTGACCTTATGGACCTTTTCAATTGGTTGGATAAAACCATAGAGGTACACAGAACTACTATGAGAATCCCTGTTCCAGCAAATTATTATTAGCTTATTTCTAGAAATTAAATTATTATCTTTTATAGAGAGAGGTAAGATTGAGATGATTTGCAATCTTTCTTTTCTTGAAGAACTGTATCACAGTTACTTACCTCTTTTTCCCTGGGGGTAATAACTGGAAAAAACATTGAAAAGGCATCAGATCTAGTGTTTAGGCAGTTTTTAAGGCTCTAGACTCAGTGAGGAGTCTGTTTGTGCACTCTCTCCTTCTTCCTCTCCTCTCCCCCACTTGCACCCTTCTTCTTTCTGTCTCTAAAGAGAAATAAATAAATCTTAAAAAAAAAACAAAACAAAACACAACTGGATTGTATCTTCCATCAAGAGGAAATGATGAATTGTCCAAAATGAAAGTGTACTTCAAATAGAAGCATTTGCATGTACTATTGTGCCAATATATTATTAAAATATTTTAATGAAACATAAATGACTTATTTGTTATGAATCAAAATGAGATTCTACATTATATTTTGAAGTTTATTAGATTCTGAATAATAATTTTAATAGAATTCTTAACAAATAAATTAATTCATAGTTTATTCATAAAAATAATTCTTAAAGAAATCATAGGTAATCATTGAAGTGAAATGCCTCTTAAAATAATCTTTATAATAAATGCAATTTCTTTTAAGAATCATTTTAGATTAGGTATCAGCTAATCTAATCAGCTATCACTAAAATCACAATTTTAACTTATTTTTTTTTTTAATTTATGCTTAGCTGATTTGGAAAAACCATTTCTATAACGTAAAAAGAAGAATTTTATTTATATAGCTAATAGCATAGGACATATGGTTACTGCTTTTCTCATTTCCAGAAACTTCCATCAACCGTTTCCCTTCTTTTAATATCATTCTTTAAACTTTAAGGCTATGAGATACCTTTAGCCTTACATGCTTTTTTTTCTTCCTTTTAGCCAAAGCTGAAATTATTAATATGTGCCATGCAATATATCTTTTCTACAATAAAGCAAATGAAATTTTATAATACTCTTAATGACACAAAATCTTTCTTATAATTTTCTTATAGTATTGATAGTTTACAATTATTTATTAGTCATTTAGTACATTTTAGAGCATATTATTATTATTTACAATAATACTTTAATGCTTTTGGTGCAATACCTCAAAATTTAAATCTAAGATCAATTTAACAATCTATAGCAATGTCTAATGGCATGTATTTAATTAGACTATTTATTTATGTTTAATATTTTTCTGAGATGCTAGTATCTGGCACCTAACTTTTGCAGCAAAATCCCATAATGAAAGAATTTTTAAAACACTCATTTTCAATGCATTTTAAGTCACCGTTGTATTTGGTTTTGTTTGAATAAATAGATTTTTTTTTCAAAACTATGTTAAATAGTCATAATATATATTATCTTTTATCTGCTCAGTAGATAATCTCTACTTTGTTTCTGTTCATATATAATTACACTTTGGGAATGGGTGGTATTTACTTGATTTTAGGGAGTTAGATTCTTAGATTCTTTATGCATATAATCAGATGTGAATGACTCAAGACACAGCACATATCTTGTGATTACAGTGATTCAGCAGGCAAAAAGGACAATAATCGCCACTTTAATGACAACAGAAAAATAGAAAGTGTTTGTGTCCCAGATGGCCTCATGGAGCAACTAAAGCATGCCAAGCACATGTATTCCTCCTAGAGGTCCTATTTTAGTTATATCACTATAAGTCCAATTTTATTTCCTTGGATTCAAAAGCATTTATAAGTAATGAAGAATGTACCACTAAGGGACACTTGTCATCACAGAGTAGATCACTACATTTAATATACTTGTCTTTTTTTTTTTTTTTTTTTTTTTTTTTTTATAAAGGACAACTGTAATGACTCATCTTCATCTTTGACAGCTTTTTAAAATTGGATTTTCAGGTAATTGTTAGTACATCTTAAGGTGGTTTACAAAAAGAGTTCTGATCATTCTCAATTTAAAAGGAACTTATAATTATATACTCACCATCTATGATAATACAGGCTGTTACTGACTTAATAGAATATGAGTAAACAGAAATATATCACAATATTCTTTAATTTAATAAAATAAGAATTAATGTTTCTGTCCCCGTACTTCATGTAACCCAGAATACATTATTTTCTATTCATACTCATGTAATGCATGTAATATGTAACTATTATAGACCAAATAAAAGTCCTTGTGTTAATTTGTATATTAAGCATGAATAAGGTTTTATTTATTTGTATTTCTTAAAGATTTATTTATTTGTTTTAGAGAGAGAGAGAGAGACAAATAGGGAGAGAGAAAGAGCATGCATGCAGAGGGGAGGAGCAAAGGGAGACGAAGAGAGAAACTCAAGCAGACTACACACTGAGCATAGCGCCAGAAGCAGGCCTCCATCTCACTACCTGTGATCAAGATCTGAGCCAAAATCAGGAGTTGGGCACTCAACCAACTGGGCCATCCAGGCACCCCTTTTGAATTTTTATTTATTTATTTTAAAAAGATTTTATTTATTTATTCATGAGAAACACACAGAGAGAGGCGGAGGCAGAGGGAGAAACAGGCTCTATGCAGGGAGCCGATGTGGGACTCAATCCCACAACCATGGGATCATGCCCTGAGTCAAAGGCGGATGCTCAACCACTGATCACCTGGGCGTCCCATCCCTTTTGTATTTTTAATATTAAAAAATAAATACCTAGATTCAGATTAAAGATGGTAAATTAAATGTTTATCTTTATGAATGTCCTAAACTCTACTAAAAGTAAAAAATGTTTTTAAAGATACATCTTCAAGGAAAAAAAAAAGAAAAAACGGAGAAAATAATAGCAACAGTATTTTGGAAGATAAAAGGTAGTACAAATTATTCCTGATTTAGCCATCTCAGGAAAGTTAAATTCTAAGCCCCAAATTATAAAAACAGCAGAAATCTAATATGCTTAACAACATCTGTATATGGCCCAGGAATTACTGGTATTCTGACTGTATGAAAATAAAAGTGAAGAGAATTGCCGGGAATGGAGTGTGGGGTAGCCTGTGAAAATCTGTTTAAAGAAGTCTAAATCCCAATATGTGGTTATTCTGTCTTTCCTGCACAATGACAGAAAACAGGGAGATCTATTCTCTGAAAAGCATAAAGAAAATAAAGATAGATATCTTGATAAAAATGGAATAGCATTTTGAAAACAGTTAAGAAGCATGATATTATTTCTCTTAGGAATTTGATCAGCATAAGAGAAAAGTTGCAGTGATACAGACAAAGACATTTCCTAAAGAAACAACCACCAATCTGATCAAATAAAATCAATAGGATAATTGGGACAGATGATCCCAGAAGGGCATTAGGGCATTTGTGCAATAGATATACAAAGAAAATTAGAAACCCAGTGAGAGTAGCCTGGAGAGCAGATCTACAAGAAAAAGAAATTTAGTGCCATCTTAGGGATTTGAATGTACTGTAAGTGATTTAGATTAATTGGGGGCAGAGGAGCGTGTGAGTGAATTAAGAATAATTATTGGAGTTAATATAGTTATTTGTACTCCTCCAATATCAATTCCTATCATTGTTCTATAGTAATAAAATACTTCTATTTTAGCTCAGCATGTGGTTCCATGAAATATATATGTTTCATACTCACACTAGCAAGTACATATGGCCACATGACCAGGTGGTTGCAAAACGATTCCTGTAGGTGTTAAGTGCAACTGCTGGAACATGCCATTAAAGAAAGGTAAACCCTTCTTCTTCCCCTTCTTTCCTCCTTCTCCTTCTTCTGTTTCTGTTTGGCTGAAATAAAGATATCATGACTTACAATGACCGGATATCCTGAAACACAAAATGATTTTGAAAATATAAGCTTCAACAACAGAGTGATGTGATTGATAGATAAATCCTGACACTATATGTTGGACTATCTACTTTCAGATACTTAAATGGGAGACCAATAAACATATGGCTTAAACAATGGGTACATTGTATGATCCATCAATGGAGACTATCATACCAACAATACAGTTTATTCCCAGAATGGTATGTGGCACATTAAAACACTTAAAATATTTGTCATTGACTTAGTGCAGCAGAAAGTGGAGCCCAAGAACTCTATCTAATAGTGTAGGCTAGAAAACTTGTGCTTTTTGATAGGTTCACACAATGTACTGAACATCTTCCTACTTTCTAGCACAAAACAATGTTCTAGCTCGTCTTGCACTTTTCTCCAACCAGCTCTAGAATTAATGTTTTTAACCAAATTAACTTGGTCCCATTTAATGGAAGATGTCATTTTGAAATCAATACCAGGGCTCTCAGTATCATTATTACCGTGGGTGTTAATTGCCTCTACACTTAACCAGGGGATAAAATTAGAAAATATATTCTGGAATATCCTTTTTTTTTTTTTTTTTAAGACTTTATTTTTTCATGGGTGACACAGAGAAGCAGAGGCATAGGAAGACAGAGACTGCCCCGGGGGAACCTGATGTGGGACTTGATCCCAGGACTCCAGGATCACGTCCTGAGCCAAAGGCAAATGCTCAACCACTGAGCAACCCAGGTGCCCCTATCTTGGAATATACTTATACACACTTATATAACTCTGCACTTATCTCTATTTACCCACCCATAATAAAATAATACCTACAATTGTAATTCAACACTTCAGATTTCATTGTAAATTTCTCCTGGTAATGTCTTAAAATACTTTCTCTGGCAATGATAAATGGCTTCAGTGACCATCAACACATTTACTTCTTTTATTCAATTAATCTATATATTTGTTCAATGAAAACAATCTCCCATATCCACTATCTTCCATACCTACCCAATTGCTCTATATCCTTGGACTCTGGGACCCAGTATATTCTAGTTCTTTGTATTTTAATGAGTTTTTGTTTGTTTGTTTGTTTTTGTTTTTGAGTTTTTTTTTTGAGTTTTTTTTTTTTTTAATACTTTGGTTGTTGACTCAGTAGAGTCAATACTAAGTCAATACTTAATATAACCCTGGTATAGGCATTATATCTGGAAATCATTAGTTTTCATGATATTATCATTATTAAATATTTATGACAACTAAAGAACTCTAAAAATAATATGCAAAATGATTTCTTTGTATTTACATTTATAAATTTTAATATATAATTATATATGATAAATAACATTAATGAAATCATATGTTAATTTAATCATAACTGCAGTTAATGTTGACTGGGCATTTTCTACATGCTAGACACTATGTTAAACACTTCATTTTTGTTCTTTCATTGAGTTGTCATACATGTTTTTCAGTGGGAACTATGTAGACTTATGATCATAAGCGGTGAATCTAGACAAGAATAGATTCAAAATTTAATTCCATCATTTTTAGTTGTAATATCTTGATATTAAACCTATTCTGTTTCAATTCACACACACAAACACATGCACACCTTTTGTATTAAAAGAATTAAATAATCCAATGCTTAATAATATTCTAACCATGTATTAAGAACTTCAGAAAAGTTGGCCATTATTATTGCTTATAAAAGAAGAAATTAAGGATTTAGAGGGGGTAACTACATTGTCCTAAGCTAAAGCAGGTCAAAATTAATTATTGGTATTTATTTTATAAGTATATATTTCATAAATGGTATGGAGATTTAAAAACATCTTTTAAAATTTTACTACTGGAAATAAAATTTTTCTAGTTACTTTCTAGATTTCAGATGTTGAGATCTCCAATGGCTATAATGATTGGAAGTCTTTATTTTATTACTAGTCTATGCCTCTCTTAAAAGCAAATCCATATATTTATATATTATTATATACCCAGCATGTGTTTTAGTAGCTATCATCCTCCATCTTTGTGTTAGACCAGCTCAACAAATTTTTGAGTGAATAAATGGATGCATATTTTTATGTTCCTTTAGTATGACCTTTTAGCTAATGAGGTACATACTAATTATTTCCTAATGATGGTTAGTTTTAAAATAAACTCTCAATTCTTTGGCATCAGTTTCATTATTTTTAACATATAAAACATAGCTTAGGAAATAATTGGAAAAGAAGCATAAAATTTATTGTTTGAGCAATGGAATAGAATACAAATTACATTAAACAAATTGAAAAAAAAGCTAACTGAAGAGCTATAGTGGGTAGATTCTTGAAGATCACTTCCTTTCCTCCAAAAATTGTAAGAAATGTGTATAAAAATGATTGTAAATAAGGTAATTGCTATACAACCCAGTTGATAAAATCTCAATGTAAAAATAGTAGGTTATGCTAAGAAAGAGTACAAAAAGAAATATTTTAAGAAATATAGATATGAATTTATAAATCAATAGGACATGCTTTATTAAAAAAACAAAATATTAATATTAAGATATATCTTGATGAAATTACTAAGCTTTCAGGATGAATAGTCATTTAGAGAAAGTAATATTAACTTTAGATTTTTTTTTTTTTAGTATAATACTCAACTCCAAGAAGAGTGAAACAATTCCTACAAAATTCTCAAAGAAAGATGTTACTAGTGATTTATAAATAGTGAACTGATACTTCTCTCAGGTAAATAAGAATTCAGGGAAAATTGTACCCATGAGCCGTGCTCAGGTTAGGGAGACATTTGATAGTAACATACAGAGAACTGACAGATATCAAAACAAAAACTTTATTGATTTAGAAGTCATAAAAGTGACACAATTGATAATTCAATCCATTTGCATAACACCACAGAAACTGAAGAATGCCAGGAATTATGGCTTAAGAAATTTTAATATTACTTCCTTTGATTTAAAATAAATAAAACACCTAAAAGGAAAAAAGTAAAATTAAACAAACATTAACATAGGCTTTTAAAATCAAAGCTATTTTAGTAATAGTATATTTTATGATTACTTGAAGATTAACAATCCTTCCCCATTAACTTTAGTGCATTCTGTATTAAACTTATAATTAAATGAATTTGTGTTATATCAGCATATTATGGCATTGTATCATTTTCTAAATTTCTTTAAAGCTCTGTTTCTGTGTTTGGCTTATCTACATTTTTTTCTCTTTGTAAATACAGGCTGAGAAATAAAATATATGATGTTCATCAAAAGTTAAGAATGGTTCTTTTTTTTAACATTTTATTTACTTATTATGAGAGACACAGAGAAAGAGAAAGACAGAGACATAAGCAGAGGGAGAAGCAGACTCCATGCAAGGAGCCTGATGCAGGACTTGATCCCAGGACCCCAGAATCATGTCCTGAGCCAAAGGAAGATGCTCAATTGCTGAGGCACCCAGGTGCCCCAAATTTATAAAAATTTTAAATTTATCTTATCGATACCATCTGAAGTTTTTAGAATCATCATGAATTTTTTTTGAATTATTAATCTTGCATAATACACTCTAGTTCCATCTATGTTGTTCCAAATGGCAAGATTTCATTTTTTTGATGTCTAAGTACTATTTCATGGCATATATACACCAAATCCTCTTTATTCATTCTTCAGTTGATGAACACTTGGAGTCTAAAAGATGATTCCTAATTGAATATTTTTGACTTCTAGACACCACAATATATGACTTTATTTTTTTCAGATTTTATTTATTTGAAAGAGAGTGAAAGAGAGTCTAAGTAGATAAGAGAGGGAGAGGCAGACTCTCCACTGAGCAAGGAGCCCTGTGTGGGACTCAATTCTGGATCCCTAAGATCATAACATGCAGTGAAGGTAGACACAACCAACTGAGCCACCCAGGTGCCCCAATCTCTGACTTTAATAATATAATTTTCCCTGAATAATTTCTAAAACCTTCTCAATTAAAAAAAAAAGAAAGAAAGAAAGGAAGAAAGAGGAAGAAAGAGGGATGCCCGGGTGGATCAGCAGTTAAGCACCTCCCTTCGGCTCAGAGCATGATCCTGGAGTCCTGAGATTGAGTCTCACATTGGACTCCCTGTATGGGGCCTCCTTCTCCCTATGCCTATGTCTCTGCCCCTCTCTCTCTCTCTCTGTCTCTCATGAATAAATAAATAAAATCTTAAAAAAAAAAAAAGAAAAGAAAGAAAAGTTACTCTTTTCATAAAGAAGGCTTCATGTAGGTATCAAAAAAAAAAAACTTGCATGGTGGCAACTGATTCTCAATATATCAAAAGAATTCTTGGAATGAGTTTAGGCTAAACTCACAAAATAATATTTCTTGAAATGTCATTACAAATATCAGTAACTCTTCCTATGAATTTTGCAAAGTTAAGATGTTATATTTAAAGCTGACAACTTTACTAGGATTTTGAACTATCAGATTAATCCTACTATTTGTAATTTATTTTCGGATTTTCAGAACTTTTCAATTTTGTGATTTCTGCTTCTATTACCTCTTGGAATGATTAATTTAGTTTTGTATTCACATGCCACTTATTTTTCACTTATCTCTAGATGATAAACTGATTTTAAACAATTTTTTACTTCTTTTAGTTTTTTTTTTTTTTTGGTCCAGACATTTCTTAAAGATTTTATCTATTATCTATCTATCTATCTATCTATCTATCTATCTATCTATCTATCATCTATTTTTCTATCTATCATCTATTTGAGAGAGAGAGAGAGCATGAGGGCAGAGGGAAGGGCACAGAGAGAGAGAGAGGCAGAGAATCTCAAGAAGACTCCATGCTGAGTGCAGAGACACCGGGCTTGATCTCACCACCTGAGATCATGACCTGAGCTCAAACCAAGAGTGGAACTCTTAAGTAACTGAGCCACCTAGGCACCCTTGCCTAAACATTTTTTATAATCAAAGATCTCTTCCAAAATTTGTTGTTATTTCATTTTAGTTTTTTTTCTAATATTCAGATCTAGTATACTTTTTTGAAATAATATCTATTCTGTCCAAAAGAAGTGCTAGCTCTATTTGTTAAATTTATTCACCTTATTCTGCAATAGAATAAAATGAAGTTCACACTGTACGATCTAAAAATTATACTTAGAGGGACACCTGGGTGGCTCAGGGATTGAGTGTCTGCCTTCGACTCAGGGCATGATCCTGGGGTTCTGGGATTGAGTCCCACATGGGGCTCCCTCCTTGCTCTCCCTCTGCCTATGTCTCTGCCACTCTATCTCTGTCTCTCATGAATAAATAAAATCTTTAAAAAATAAAATAAAATAAAAATTATACTTAGAATTAATATAGAGACACCCAACTTTTGCAATGTTATATGGTCCATATTTATTTAAAAGTTTTAATGACCTTAAGTTATGTAATGAGAGACTTAAAACAATCTTTAAAGGTAAAATTAATGAACACTATTTGCATAAATCTTATTGACATGTTCAATTATTTATTTCATGACAATTTTATCTGTTTTCAGTAGAGCTTTACTTCATCTCTTCTGTTCAGGAAACAGATTTTTAAAAATCTAAATAGCAGATTACTTGTAGTACTAATAAACATATTCAGAAAAGCAAGAAAAAAATAATGTTACAATAAATTTTAAGATTTCATGTGACCAATTACATTCATGTAACACTGGAAATAACTGAAGAAAAAATATTATCTGTCCTACTATTTCTAGAGTCATAGTAATTAATGGTCCAACATAATAGTTTGACCAGTCTGATCTTTTAATAGTCCAGTCTGATGTTTTAATAAGATCTAATTCTGTGGCCATATTGTCACAATAATGATAAAAATGTCTGCCTAATTTCTTATCTTACTTTTTAAGTGTCTTCATACTATAATGATGCTTTTTAACTGAATTATTTCAAAATAACCATGTGCTATAGTTTTTTTTTTCCTTTATATCATTTGGTAATAAAAGTATTCCTGTTTTCATATTACTTTGGACCAATTTAAAATAAGCTTTGTTCTGCAATTAGTGGATAGTTTTGAAAATATTTATTAATTCTCAATTAGGTTTAAATGCCTCTTATCTAATTATAAAAAGTTGTAATATCTTAATTCAAATTTTATTATGTACAATAGATATTTTCTAAAATACTAAACCATTTTCCCAGTAGTTAGTTTAAGAAATATATTTTATTCCTAAAATAGAAGCTATTCTTTTCTGGTATTAATGTCTTACTTGCTCTCATTTTTCTACAGATTGAATAATTGACAATCCTAATTAACTAAGTAAATCTACAAGATCAGTTTGAGCAACAATAGAAATGAAATAGAATGTAAAATCAGAGAGCTAAGAAGTTGAAGTATAAAATCTTTCAGATAATAAAAGTGGATTTGACTTAGTAATGTGTCCATCTGGTAGATCAAAGAAAGGTATCTATAGAAGAGTTTCCTGGGCATTCCAACATGACTTTGAGAAGGGTTATAACAATTGTTTGAAGGAATAGTAACATAAAATTTAAATTATGTATGATTGAAAATGTGTTTTGATGAAGATCCATGTCTTAGAAATGTGTTTGGAATCCTGGTTTTATTAATATTTTCTTACTTATAAAATAGAAATACTATCATTTGCCACATAATGTTATAGCAATTTTTTTAAAAGATATCAAACACCATACTAGGTACTTACTCATCCTTGCATTCCTTATAATAGTATCAACATATTTAAAACTAGCCCACATTCAATATCTTCATACTGTGTTTCCCTTTCCATGCACTGTCTTTATCAGTAAATGCAGGGTTTTATAATATTTCAATGTGCAATGCATGGTAATTACAAATCTTTTTATATTAAATGTGGAAGAATGACAAGAAGAAAAGTATAAACTAATTCATTCACTCATTCATCTATTAGTGCAACAAATATTAATAAAATTTGTCAATCATCACCTTATACAGTGGAAATTAAAGTGAAGAAGTTGTATCATCTCAGTCCTCATGGAGATTATACAGTATTTTGACTTCATCCTGTGTTAAAGGCTTAAGATAAATTCAAAAATTCTTGATGTTTTAGCTATAGAATGAAGATGGTGGAGAACTACAGAAATGGAAGGTTTTCTCAAGTCATTACAATCACATTGCATTGGAAATTGAATATCAGATACTTGTTTATAACGTTTATAACAATGTAATATGGTTCCAGAATATAACACTGAAGACGACAATTTTGCTCTCCATAAAGAATTCATTATCTATCAAAGTATGGGGAAAGAGATTAAAGAAAGAAAAAATTCAAATCTAGCTGATTAATGTTATTACTTATAAATTTATGTACAATTTGTGGAAGCACATGAAATAAAAATGATAAGAATTATTTAGTAAATTCTACTAAAATGAAAGTTATATCTTCTTAAATTATATTCCTTAAAGACTTTTATTTCAACTAACTTCCTATATTGTTGTCATCATGCACTTTTTTAGCATACTTACAAATAGGACTGCATTTCTGTTATACTTGGCACTTCAAAGTTGGTGGACTATATCTAAGGAGAAAAATTAAAGAAGGAACACATTTTCATTTTCCATAAATATTGAAAAAATTCCTTGGATTTAGAGACTATAATTATATCTCCTGTCAAGCTTAACCTTTGTTTATATGATGAAATGACTGAATGATGTATTAGCATCATTCAAAATTTTTATTCTTTTGTGTCATTTTATTAATGTTCTATAATTATTTAAACATGGGAAAAAATAAACATGGGAAGACATAAGAAGCACATGAATACTGATAGCCATGTAATCTCATGTATTGATTTAGGTGCCTGGATCTATGCCCCATATCTTTAAAGACATACTCATATTTATATAGTCATATTACTAAAGAAAATACTCAGAATATTGTAATAAAATATAAAGTCATTCCTACATAACTAGTTTTACATATCAGCTGTAAAATATTGACTTTTCAAGTAGTAACACGAGCTCAAATGTTTGCATCCTAATTAAGTTACATGAAAATGGCAAAAGGAAAAAAAAATCTATTGTTTGAAAAGATAAAAATCTATTGTTTGTAACCTAGTACAGAAAGACATATATTAACACACTTTAATTGTGATTTTAAAACATAAATTATTAGTTTTCTAGTTTTGGTTAATGTGATACATGTTTGTTTTTACACATATACTTGCCACCGAAATATGCCATACATACATATATATTTTAAATACATCGATATATTTATATACAGTCATATAAATATATGGGTGTGTGTTTCATATCCTTACTTACTCACATGTGTCTTGTGATGGTCCACTGCATACTACATTATATCCAGATCTTCCCTCATCAGAAACCTTCATAACTTTGTCCCAACCTACTATTCTGACCTGATTTTTCTTTTCTTTTTTTTTTTAAAGATTTTATTTATTTATTCATGAAAAACAGAGAGAGAGTGAGAAGCAGAGACACAGGCAGAGGGAGAAGCAGGCTCCATGCAGGAAGCCTGACGTGGGACTTGATCCCAGGTCTCCAGGATCAGGTCCTGGGCTGAAGGCGGCACTAAACTGCTGAGCCACCGGCCTGACCTGATTTTTCTATATGTGTTCTACCTTGTAGCCAGATTGGATTGCTGTGACTCGGTGAATATGTTCTGTCTTCATGCATTTATCACTTTCTACTTCCACTACTAAACATTCTTCA
Organism: Canis lupus baileyi; assembly: GCF_048164855.1. NCBI lineage: Eukaryota > Metazoa > Chordata > Mammalia > Carnivora > Canidae > Canis > Canis lupus. The sequence continues at coordinate 80,892,391 of NC_132839.1, forward strand.
ACAGAAACTACAAATGACTAATTGGGTAACTGTGTTCACGAAGTTTTCCATGACTTCTTCAAGTTAGCTGGTATCTCTCATTCATCTAACCCCTTTTCCAGGTTTCTATTAAGGCATAACAAATATCCACATACTTACTGACCTAAAAAACAGAACTGTGGATTTTGTGGGTGAGGAATTATGACAAGGCACAAGGAATATGGCTTATCTCTGTCTCTCAATGTCCTGGGCTTAAGGATAGAGATCCGAATGGCTCAAAGTGATTCAAAAGACTGGGTTAGAACCATTTTGGCATGATTTTATTTACTTGTCTATCGCCTAGGCTTAAAAGGCTCAAAGATCAGGCTCAGCTCAGACTGTTGACCTAAGCACCTACATGAGAGTACTTCACGAGGTGGTAGCTCTCTTAAAGATGCTATCCTCAGGATAATCAGACCTTACATTGCAACTCAGGGCTTCCGGAGTGATTGTGGACAGAGTGGAAGCTGAATAGTGTGATGTGCCTACTTGCAGAAGTTATGCGTTAAGCCTTGCCAACAGTGTTATCTAAGGCCAGTTGAGATTCACTGAGAGGCAATAACTCCTACTTCTAGATAAAAGGAGGGTCAAGGAACTTGAGACCACTTAAAAAAATTATAAACCCGTCTATACCATCCTCAGAAACATAACTATAGCTTGAGATTTTTGTTTTATTTGTTTTTGTTTTGTCCCTGATCTCTGTAACTGGAGTAAAACACTTCAAAATCATAGCTATCTTACTGTCTCCCAGATCTTTAAGTGGCCATCACACTAGAATGCAGCGAAGATAGTCAATTGATTTCGTGAGTAAAATTGCATTTAATTTATTTCTGGCAATGGCCATTATTTTGCATTTGAAAAGACAACAATTAAGTTCAGTTGATCATACTTAGAAGCGAGTCTGAATGTACTCCCATATATGAACACACACGTGAATGCACTTTTTATCATACATTGAAAGTTTAACATAGTTTCATTTATTCATTTATTTAACAAGTGATTATTGGGCACCTATTATGAGGCAGGCACCAAGCTTGGCAACAAGTGTAATGTGATGATCTATAAAACTATAGTGTAGTGATCTGAAATCTATAGTGTAGTGATGATGACTAATGTTCATATAAACCAACGTGTTTACAGAATTATAGAATAAAGAACACAAAGAATAAAAATAGGATCCTATAACTATTTAGTTAGGACTATTCATATTTAATTTATTTTTAAAAGGAAAATATTTTACTTCATAGCGGTCATATAAATTAATACCTATTGTACTGCATAACTAGGTGTTAAAATTTTATATGCGTATATAAATATTTATTACAAGAAAGGAAGCCAAAATAATTTTAAATTCTAAAATTATTTTATTTAACTAATTACATTAATTTAGGTCTTACAAAATTGGTTCCATAAGCCCATTTCTACTTAGAATAAGAGAGAGATTTAAAAATTATATTGGCATTTACATTGTATTTTAAAACTCAATATAGATCCTGAAATCCCACTTAGTTTATCTTTCTTTGGAAAATGAAATCACATATAAACTCAACTCAACTATTTATTTTTGCCTTAAAATCATGGCATTTTTCATTGTTATTGTTATATCCTGCTACCTTACACTAGAATTTCATCCTGATCATACATATTGAATAAATCATTCAGTAATACACTGGGATTCTTCTTCTTCTTCTTCTTGGCTAGCACATTCTTGAATTTTTTGCAGATAGCTTTTTTTATGTCATCATATATGAGTTCAATCTGAGCCAAAATTACTGACACAAATGGGGGACAATTTTCTCATACACAATGCATACACATCAAGATTCAGTGATTTAAGTACTCTTTCATTTTTGTCAGCATAGAAATGAGCCTTATTGCTAATGTTGTTTGTCTAAACAAAATTTAAAATTTATATGTAATGCTCCACAAACAGCCCACCTTAAAATACAATATTTCTGAGAGTTATATAAGTCAGTACAGGGGCACCTGGGTGGCTCAGTTGTTGGTTAAGCTTCTCACTCTTGATTCAGCTCAGGTCATGATCTCAGGGTCCTGGGATCAAGCCTCAGGTCTGAGGTTCTTTGCTCTGTGTGCTGAATGGGAAGTTTACTCGGTATTCTCTCTTGCTTTTCCTCTGCCTCTCTTGCCCTGCTCTCTCTAATAAGTAAATCTTTTATAAAATAAAATAAATTGGTACATAATAGCCATCAGAATATATTTTTACTTGATAGCTCAAAATCAATTTATGACTAAAATAGTCACAACTCAAAATTCTGAGCAGGTATTAAATAAAATTGAATCTAGATCTTGGTATTTTTTTAATAATACCAAATGACTCAATGAGTGTAGCTTTTTGATATAATGCTATAGCGCAGCAAGCAAGAAAGTGATGATAAATACAATTGATAAAGGGAACAGCAGATGCCTCATTGTTTATCTGTACTACTTTACTAAAGAGTAGAGTTGCAGACGTTCTTTGACTGTGCATTTGCAATGATGTTGATGGGAATCCTATTCATGGATTCAACTGGCTCATCTTTGTTAACCTGAGAAAAAGACAATAAAGCCTGTGAGAATATGACAATGTAAATCTGAAGCTGTGACTCATAGAACAATCCTATTGTTCTTGAAACTGACCCAGTTATAGTTTACCTTAACTGTAATTCATAGAAAAGGTCTGATTTTATTCATTTTGTTATAAGATAATTCATGTGCATCCGAAGTGTAAGTTCACATTAAGAAGAACTATGGAAAACAAATGTTCTTAATTCAGGTATTTGTTTGTATTTTGTAGCTTCACATAAGTGTAAAAGAGAACTGGTACAGAATAGTTATCTTATATTAACCCTAGAAAATTTCCATATTATCTATTGCATTTGGAAAATAAAAATCAACATATTTCTTACCCATAATAAGCATATGATATGTTTGAAGCTCTGAGTCTTTCAAAATTTTCAGTGGGAAGAGACTTAAAGAGTATCCTAATGCTAAGGACACCAGAAAGATGAGTGTTAAATTTTCCCTGGGGGAGAGTCAGTGGCAAATTCTGCATGTACAACACCTTCTCTATGAAGAAATTACTAAAAACAATGAGTGCTTCCTGAAGAAGAAGTGATAATTATGCCTTACATTTATGGTACTGCATTATGTGACAAAGGAGTATTTGTGAATTCCTTGAACGGCAAGATCACAAATGTCAAAGTGACCTCAGTGTCACAGGGCAAATCTGCAGAGCCGCCACAGGGCAAATTAGTTTCTCCAAGGCAGTGCCCTTTAGCATAGGTCTGCTGAAGGTTGGGACAGGTGATTGAGAGCTACTTTTCTTTTCTGGTGCCCGGAAATTAACTCAAAATATTTCCAATGTGAAAGATATTCAAGTCTCTGAGATTGATATACAAACATAAGCAAACAAGCCAGCAAAAAACCCTCCAGTACTTTTTATTAAGAAAAGAATTATTGAACAAAAGAACAGCTTACCATATTTCAAAATTAAAAATTGAAACATACATCAATATAATTATTGAATTATTAGCTAACATTAAAAGTATGTGGTTCCATAAGGAGAAATAAGCAATGATATCAAATGCGTTGAGGGATGCCTGGGTGGCTCAGCAGTTGAGGGCATGATCCTGGAGTCCTGAGATAGAGTCCCACATTGGGCTCCGTGCATGGAGCCTGCTTCTCCCTCTGCCTGTGTCTCTGCCTCTCTCTCTCTGTGTCTTTCATGAATAAATAAATGAAATCTTAAAAAAAAAAGATATCAAATGCATTGAATTATTAGAGCTACAGTGTATAAATGACTTGAAATGTAATAATAATAAATATATTTTATTATACCATATGTATTATTATGTCAATGAATAATAAATGTACAGAGTTTGAATTACTTTCACATAATTTATCTATATGAATATTTCACTAGTGTTATCCTAGAAGAGTATTTCTTAGGGGGTTGTTTTGTCTTTTATCATCTTCAAAATATAGCATGCATTAAGTTCAACTCTATGTCATCATAACTACTTGGGCATCAAGATCTTTTAGTGGAATTCAAGGGTCAGATTCAAGTTGTAAGCTAAAGACATGGTCATGGTGAACAGCTAAGGTTATGTGAATTTGGAAAAAACAGCACAAGAGGAATAATTCAGAACATACATTAAGAGTTACCAAAATTCAGAAATAGCCAAAGAAATAGAATGCATGAGTCTTGCCAGACTTCAATAAGGAAATTCAAATCCATTTGTTTCTTGCTAACCTATGCTAACTTAAAATAAATTTTTCACCCAACTGCTAGATCATGAGCCAAAACATCTGAAACTTTTCAACTAATTTCTAAAGACCCATACACTTTTTTTAAGGCACACACTCTACATAGGAGATATATAGATATAAACTCAAAATGAGTTTTAAAATGAGTATTGCTTAGGAGGTCCTGGTTTAAATGAGTTTAGATTGTCCTTTATGAACACTCCACTGTACTGAATGTCTTTATTCTGTTGATTTACTAGTTGTTTATTCAAGAAATTTTTCTTTCAGGTTTCAAACATACATGAGATTTAAATTTGTAGATTGATTAGGTTAGTGAACATCTTGGAGATTCAGAAACAAATTTATTTTCAATTTTTTTTAAATTTTTATTTATTTATGATAGTCACACAGAGAGAGAGAGAGAGAGGCAGAGACATAGGCAGAGGGAGAAGCAAGCTCCATGCACCAGGAGCCCGATGTGGGATTCGATCCCGGGTCTCCAGGATCGCACCCTGGGCCAAAGGCAGGCGCTAAACCGCTGCGCCACCCAGGGATCCCTATTTTCAATTTTTTTGATGTTATATACATGGCATTTGTGTTATCATTATCTATATTCTCAAGCTTTTACCTCAAATCAGTTTTAATGACATATTGTTTCACTAGTTGATTTTTAACAGAAGTGAAATAAATTGAAATTAGAGTGGATTATATTCATAAAGGTATTTCATATATACTAGCGAATGTAACACAGGGCAAATAAATCATGTAATAAGGTTCGTGAATTTGGCTAGAGCTAGGAAAAGTAATTATCCAGCATATGTTAATTGTTATTTCCTCTTCACCTTTATAGCATATTTCTGTATCAATGTAATTGCATAATGGTTAAACAGCTTCCATTAAATAAATTTATTTATTTATTTAGAAGTTTTAATTTATTTATTTGAAAGAGATAATGAGCAAGAAAGAGCATGAATTAGGGGAAGAGGCAGAGAGAATGGGAGAAGCAGGTTCCCTGTTGAACAGGGAGTCCAACTTGGGGCTTGATCCTAGGACCCCAGGCCCCTGACCTGAGCTGAAGGAAGAGACTTAACAGACTAAGCCACCCCTGCACCTCAAAAATAATTTAAATCAATCCCACAAGTGATGTTCAGACACACAGTGGCATAGGTCATGGTGATTGGAGAGTGGAAGGATGAGATAATAGAGTAAAAATTTTGGAGCTGTGCTAAGAATCCTTGAATTACATTTTCTCAAAAGAACAAAGTTATTATGAATGGCTTCAAAAGTGAGATCTGGGAGTCAGAAGATAGGAAAATTTATAGCAGAGCTGAATTTTAGCAACAACAAAGGCAAAGAACGTGGTTGAAATGTGAGTCAACAGGATAAAGGCCGTTGCAGCAATGGTATTTGGTTTACCCATGCTTTTCAATGGCAGTGGTTTCGAGAAAAAGATTAAACTGATTTAAGAGTGCATGTAAGACTATCTCTTAGACACAAATTAACTGCATAAGAAGACCTAACTTCTTTCACTGGTATAAAGAAGCAAACGAGACAAACACAATCTTGGAACTAATATGGCTATATTGCCGTTTGCAATTTTGCTGATGCTTGGGGTATTTGGAATAATTATACATAGTAAGGTAATGTGCATTACTTTGATTAGAAAAAATGATAATATTGATTAAATCACATAGTAGGGCAGGATTGTTTTTAGAAAACCTGGCATCTTTTATGATCTTTTTCTAATTATTTGACTGCAATAGTGAAATCCTTAATTTCTTATCTCTTCAGAATTAAATCTGTTTTTCTAGTCATCTTACAAAGACTGTCTTATGATGAGAAAAGTTGGAATTTACTAAGCAATTTTTAGCAATTATTATGACTATAATATACATGATGCCCAACATTTCAAATTTAAACATAGACTGTCAACTGTACGACTCTCTAGGGGCTCCTTTATCTTTGTTTTGGATATGTGGTTTTATCTGTTTATGCTGAAATGAAACAATGCATAAACGTTCTTTCATCTTGATATCTCATTTTGTTAAGTTGCAAAAAATAATTAGTATATGTGGTGAGTATAAATCTTACTTCAAAACTCATTTTTAATCCTTATTCTGCTGCCACAGTGGAAATAAATTTGAAGTCAATTTTTTTCTCTTAGTTTTAGTTCTGGGTGTGTAGAGTGTGTCATGGGATCAGTAAGGGCGGGAGGTAGTAAATCTTGTTTTCTAAGTCAAATGTCCACAATATAATATTGCCACCAAGATGTTCATGGTGTATAGTCACTGGCCACTGATCCACACAAAACTCTGTGAAGATTCTCTTCATTCTCTCTCTCTCTCTCTTTTTAAAAATTCTTATAAGTGAATAGGTACCTTTACTACTACCTTGTTCCAACTGACTGTATTTGAATTATTTTGCCCATGTAACAGTCTAACAAAAAGAAAACACTGTTTATAAGGCTCAGTCTGCTTACATACATCATGCAGACAATTCTTTATTGGAGTGTTGCCACCCCTCATCTCCTGGTTCTACCCAGGTAGTCATGGGTAATCTCTAAAATTTTAATCTCTAAAATTTTTTTTAATCTCTAAAATTTTTCAGTCTTATAAGAACTGGTTGCAGACCCCCTTTCCTTGGAATCCCATTCCTTTTTGCTTTTCCACTGAATTTCTTTGCCTTCTCAAGCCTGGAAGAATCTTTTCTAGTCTTGGAGGGAAGCAAGGAAGAAAATACTGCTCTCACTAATTGTGTATCCTGATAAATATTTTGTATCTGCTTTGACTCTTTTATATCCCTTTAGGTGGCTAGGGTTTAGGAAATTAAAATCCAGGAATAGACTCCCATTTTTTATGCTCTATTCTATGGCATATTTTCCTTGAGGCAAACTAGTACAGAGTGGCCTAGATGATTTAATAGAAAAAAGACAGTGAAGGTAATAGGAAATCATATTTCAGAAACAATCTTGAGTTACATGTAATACATATGAATATTAAGACTGATTAGAGGGGCAGCCCGGATGGCTCAGCGGTTTAGCACTGCCTTCAGCCCAGGGCCTGATCCTGGAGAATCAGGATCGAGTCCCATGTCAGGCTTCCTGCGTGGAGCCTGCTTCTCCCTCTGCCTGTGTCTCTGCCTCTCTCTCTCTCTGTCTCTCATGAAAATAAATAAATAAATAAATAAATAAATAAATAAATAAATAAATAAACAAACAAGAGAAAGAGGAAAGAAGTTAATAATTCTTGGAATAATTGTAAAAATAAATAGCAGAGAATCCTTAAATAAAACTTAGAACCCTTACAAAATTGACATGGAACAGGGATTGAAAAATGGGCTATAATAAACACTATGGAGAAAAAAGTTGCAAAGAAATATGTTAAAGTAATGCATAACACTATTGACCAAACATTTTATTGTTGTCAGTTGCATATTATATGTCAGGCACTGTGCTAATGCCCGGGAATGAAAGCATCAGCAAGACACAATTTCTTTCCCTAAGGACTTCAAAGATCAGCGGTAAAGACAACAAAATAAAATACAAAACACAATGCATCATAAGCATAATGTATAAATTTAGGAAGACTTCTCAGAGTGCTGATATGCCAGTGATGGTGATGTGGTGTGTTTTCTGTGATGTGATGTGAATTGTTTCTGCAAGGAATGGCACCTCTCTTGAATTTTAGAAGGAAAAGAAGATAGGTAAACAGTAGAGATTGCGGCAAATTTACAAATCTACAGTCTGTATGTAAACAAAAAAATAAGATTAAATAAGATTATATGAAATAAGAACTGGATTACTATGAAATTGTCTTTCTCTCTCTCTCCATATATATGTGTATATACACATATGTTATTTGTAGAATGTAATTAATAATTTGTTTCTTAAAAAAAAAAAAAAAACTAACCAAACACCTAAAACATTAGTGGCAGGGCTATATGCTTGGATTTACTTTCTTATGATGATGATAGCTGAAAATGTCAAAGAAGGAGAACAATCTAGAATGCCTAAGAAATGAAAGAATTCATTCCCCTTCTTCCATTTATTTATTATGCTTAATATGTATCATGAGCAAGGGTACTTGGGGAAAGGTAGACAGTTATAGTTCTTGCCCTCGGAGTACTCATGCTCACAGCATAAAGACAAAATAGAGAGAGCTAAATTGATAATTATGTAATATAAATGTATAGACCTGTGAATAAAATTCTGAGGAAATCTGAGGAGAAACTGATTGTCTCTCTGGGATAGTTCTCAAAGTTTTCACTCATGAGTGTAAACTTGAGTTAATACTTTGTATAAAAAGATTAAGAAATAATTAAAAAGAGCTGAGAGTAAAGACATTCTCAAGGCAAAGGAGAAAACACAGATATGGAATTTCTGATTCTAACTAGAATGGATTAACTAGTACTCAACTAGCTCTACCACTGTGGACAACTACATGAATGGATAAATTATATGAATCAACTGTCTGCAGACATTAGACAGGAGGCAGAACAAAATTATTTTCCATGAGAGTAGGAATACTAGCAAGGTGAATCCCAATGAAGGTACTTCAAAGGAGGAAATTTGTTGATATAATAATTGCAATTTATTCTAATAAACTTTTATTTTTTTATTTTTTAAAAGATTTATTTATTTATTCATGATACACACACACACACACACACACACACACACACACACACACAGAGGGGCAGAGACACAGGCAGAGGGAGGAGCAAGCTCCTCACAGGAAACCTGATGCAGGACTGGATCCCGGATCCCGGGATCACGACCTGAGCTAAAGACAGACCCTCAAACACTGAGCCACCAAGCCACCACGGGTCCCTCCAACAAACTTTTAAATAAAAAAGTAGTTTCAATGACTCCTTTTCCTTTTATTGTTACTGAGGAACAAAGAAAGGGAACAGATGAATGTATAGCTAAATACATTTACTCTTTATTTCATGCTTATAATGTGCATAAGAACAGTGCTGAGTATCTTATACACTCCTAGTCAAGGACTGACAAAGTTGTGGAGTTAGAACATTAATTCCAGTAGAGCTAAGATGATCAGACACATGAGAAGAGATGGATGAAGTGGGAGGCCTAACATATCCTCATGAATATTGAAATTATATTTCAAGATGGCAGGAATTTTTGAAACTCCAAAACGTTTTAGAATGAAATTGTATACATTCGAAGATGTGAAAAGCTTAATTTATATATTCTCTTAAAATCTTGAGTAAATATTTAGGATTATTATTCCTGGTAGATAAAGGAACAGCTAACGACTTGCACGGATAGTCAATAGAATACCAAAGTCACACCACTTCTTAGGCAGAGGCAGAAAAGCCTGTGTTAACTGTGATACGAATAATATTTGTGATTTAAATTATGGGTAGCCTAGTTCATAAATTATGGTCTAATATTAACCCTGCCCTCCCAGAGCATCTGTTCTTTTCAGACAAAAAATGCAAGGAAGCATGTTTACAGCACAGCATGTGAGAAAAGATTTAGTATTTTAGTTTTATCTTGCCCATTGGCAGACTTGAGTAATTTTTATATTACAAGGAAAAATGGATCCAGAGAGTCTGATATTAAATCCCTAGCAAGGCTCCAAAATGTCAGTTGGATCTTAAACTAAGCCGTGTTCCTGTGTAAGCTCCATAAAGGGATTGCTGTACCTGTGTATTGATTAGCCACCTGTGGGAGATTGCATTCTGGAGGAAAGATAAACATCTGCTTGGGGTCCTATTCATTGAAAGAAACCACTTATTTAAGTGAGGAAATCTAAAACTATTTTTCTTAATCTTGACATTGGCATTTTTTCTAAATTATTTTTTTAATCTTGTATGATTAGCCAAAGGAAAATAGAATCTAGCTCACAGTTTTCCTCAATTTTATAACTCCTGCTATCACATAATGTGATTACAATATCCACGAAGACATCTTAACTTTGCAAACAATTGACCTCTTCCACTCTCATAACCCTCAACTCAGCTTTCTGTGCTCTGGAGGTCTCTGGGGCTGTACTGCTATAAGTGGCAAATACAGAAATTTCAATCTGTGACTCTCTTCTCACACTCTCCCATCTTGCAATCTGATTCTTTTAACTCATTACATATTTCTTTGATTTTCTTTCATTCATTTGTTTATTCAATCTTTAGGGATCAGACCTCTACTAAATGATAAAAACTTCCTAAACTCTCCAAGTTGGACGCTGAAAAAATACAATTGGCCACCCTATGTACTTGTAAGGAGTATTATGTAATGTGTGCATTTTTCAAGTAACCAAATCATATGAGTATTAAGAATGATAAAGAAAGGCTTTAGGTGCTGTGTACTTACTGTGGAAACAGAAAAGAAAGAATAGCAAACTCTGTCTAGAGGGTTAGGGATCATTTTTAGAGAAAGTGGTCTTGAAACTGAGTCTGAGATAGGTGGGATATGCAGAAGGATCCATGCTGAAAAGCAGCCCAAAGTCCTGGGATGCCCTGTGATTTCAGGGATTCAGCTGCATTGCATCTGCAGACATAAAAGAAAGGTTGGAAGTATGCCGTCAGATTCATAAAGGAGCCTGTGTCCCACGCTAAAGATTAGGAATCATGTACCACTTTGCAACCTTTAGAATTTGGGTTTAGTTATCATTAATCAGAAGTGGAGTCAAAATCAGGAAGAAGATATAAATCTATTTCTCACTGTCCTTCATCTAACCTATTCCGACCTTCAAGTCCCTATTTCAGAAGTGTGAACCACAATACCTGGCTGAATGATGGAATAAAGTTTCAAGTTAGACAACATAATTATTGTGTTGTTAAAACCCATTAATCATAGCGAGTCTACAACCACCCTCTTGATTATTAAACAATGGAAATATTGAAAGATTGACCTCCTATTCAAATGAAAAGAAAAATGACAGCTTCTCCCAAGAAATCATGTACTGGCATTTATTGTCAGTTAGGGCCATGCAGAAAATAGATATTCCAAGGAAATAATAATGTCAAAAATTTTATTTAAAATATTAGTGCCATTTATCTGAGAGCATATGTGGGTGTCTGAACACATATCAATTTATCTTTTGATCTCTCTCTCTTCATCCCTGTCACTCACTTCCTTTCTTTTGGGTCTTGGTATCCACCTCTCTCACTGGTAAAAAAAAAAAATCCACCTCACCATTCCTGTATGAATGCTTGTCCTTCATCAACTTAATTTTGGCTTCTGTCCACACAGATGGAATTTCATGTATTTCCAGAATGTGCCCCTATGTTCTCTCTGATACTTTTGTTTTCTATTTCCAATGAAAGTTCTCTCAAGAGACAACCTGACAGGCTCAACGATTAATTAATGATTTAAGTATATTTTTACTGCTCCAACTTCCTGTCATACATTATCTACTTTCTGTCTCTGTCCATTATAGACAAACTTTACTATTTCAATCTTCACATGAGTCTGGTTCTCTTGCCACTGTCCCCAAACCTAGCCCTACTCTACTTCATCTACTCCATTCACCCTCAGCCCCTAATTGAGAAAAAGTGTCTCCGGAGTGTCCCCTGAAACTAGTTTGGAGTTTTTTTAACTACAGAAAACCTTTCTTTATCACAACATTTTAGGAGGATATTTAAATCACCTATTGTTTTACAGTATCATCCTCTAAACTAGAATATTTGTGAGGGCAAAGCACTCGTCTGCTTTGACCAATATTGTATTCATGTGTTTCAGTTTATTTCCTAGCATAGATTTTTTAAAAGATTATTTATTTATTCATGAGAGACACACAGAGAGAGGCAGAGAGAGATTCAGGTTCCATGCAGGGAGCCCGATGTGGGACTCGATCCCAAGACTCCAGGATCATGTCCTGGGCCGAAGGCAGGCTCCAAACTGCTGAGCCACTACTTGCTAAATAAATCAATGACTAAAAGGAGTGAAGAAAAATTCAAATTTTAGTTCAAATTCCTTAGTAGGTTTACCACCTTAAACATCATCCCTGAATTTCCCTGGCCTTAAGACTTACAAGCTACATAATGAAAGTTTTGAATCAAATGACAATTACAAATGGTAATATGGACTCCAGAAATGGTCATATTCAGAGGGAACGTACTTTCTATTGGCATCATATTTCTATATTGCAGGATCTGCAATAGAGTAATATTTCTGACTTCATTCCATTTTTGACAAGGGAGAATGATTTACGTGACTGGCAAGGTCAGAAGGAAGGGGCCATGAATGCAGCTGATTGCAAAGTGGCCATGTTCTCTCCTCCTTGCCCGAAAATGATCAGGGCAGGTTCTGTTTCTACAGGTGAAGACCTGCAGTTGACCAATAATGCTTATGACCAATGAATTAACTATGCCTAAGATCCATTTGCCTATAGATCTAGTCATATTACCTAGTCACTTTATCAAAAATGGAAGTACTATTTTGATTTCCATTTTCCTCACTTTGTTTCTAGGCTTTAGCGGAAAACTTAAGAGTGTTATTTATAAAGACATTTACAATCTCAAGATGTAATAGCCAAATAGAATATTAGTTACTTATTTGCCATTTCAGATAAGCAGGAATATATATATATATATATATTTGTCACATATATATTTAAATTTTATTTAAATTCCAGTTCACATACAGTATAATATTAGTTTTAGGTATGCAGTTCAGTGATTCAACACTTGTATCCAACACTGGGTGCTCATCACAACAAATGGCCAAAATCTATTTAACCATGCCCCCACTTGCCTCCCCTCTGGTTTGTTCTCTATAGTTAAGAGTCTGTTCCTCAGTTTTCTGCTGTCTTTCTTTCCCCTATGGTTATTTGTTTTGTTTCTTAAATTCAATATATGAGTAAAGACATATGGTATTTGTCTTTCTCTGACTTATGTTTCTTAGCATAATACTCTCTATCTGTATCCATGTCATTGGGAATAGAAAGATTTCATTCTTTTCTCTTTTATTTGTATAAAGGAATATTCATATTCCTTTCATTCATATTCATTCATTAATGGACATTTGGGCTTTTTCCATAATTTGGCTTTTGTTGATAATGCTGCTATAAATATGGAAATGCATATATCCCTTTGAATCAGTATTTTTGTATCTTTGAGTAAACACCTAGTAGCTGCTGGATCATAGGGTAGTTCTATTTTTAACTTTTGAAGGAACCTCCATACTGTTTTCCAGAGTGGCTACATCAGTTTGCATTCCCATCAACAGTGTAAAAGATTTCCCCTTTCTCCACATCCTCCCCAACATTCTTTGTTTCTTGTACACATTCTGACTAGTATGGGGTTATATCTCATCATGGTTTTATCTTGTATTTCCCTGATGAGTGATGTTGAGCATCTTTTCATGAGTCTGTAGGTCATCTGGATGTCTACTTCGGAAAAATGTCTATTCATGTCTCTATTTTTTTTAAACAGGATGTTTTTTAACGTTAAGTTTTATAAGTTCTTTATAGAATTTGGATACTAACCTTTTATCAGATATATCATTTGCAAATATCTTCTCTCAGTCCCTGGGTTGCTTTTTAGTTTTGTTGATTGCTTCCTTTGCTGTGCAGAAGCTTTTTATTTTGATGAAGTCCCAATAGTTTTTTTTTGCTTTCATTTTCTTTGCCTCTAGAGGCATATCTAGTAAGAAGTTGCTAGAGCTGATGTCAAAGATGTTATTGCTTATGCTCTCTTCCAGGATATTAATGTGTTTCTTGTCTCACATATAGGTCTTTTATCCATTTTGAACTTATTTTTGTGTGTGGTATAAGTAAATGGTTCTGTTTTGTTCTTCTGCATGTTGCTGTCCAGTTATCCCAATACCATTTGTGGAAGAGAGTATATTTTTTCCATTGGATATTCTTTCTAAGTAGGATTATATTTTGAAAATTTAGTGGATCTGTATTTATGGGTGTGTATTCCTATATTCATAACGAAATTTAGTCCTTAACTTCTATAGAAATTTAAACTTGTATACTTAACACACTCAATCTGTAACTGGTTATATTACTGTTCAGATTCCTTCAATGATATGGAGAAGGGCAAAAATTATAAGAGCAAGACAATTCCACTGTGGAGATCTGTACATTTTGAAATGGAAATAGTCACATATAAACTGTGAAAATAAATGATTTAGAAAGTTCCATTTTACCAATGTTGTTTATAACATGGCTTTTCATGATAAAAATGTTTCATTGCTTTATGAAAAACAAAATAATAATGAGACTTTCATGCAGACTGAGAAGTGGTTATTTATTCCTCTTGTTGCATTAAAATGGACTTTTTATTTTGGAGAGGGAGTGGTGAACTGCCTTCTGTGTTCTTGTTGGGTCAGCCATAGAGGCGACTGGCAGACCCAGGGGGATGTTACCTCCCTCAAAACAGAGATTGATTCATCTGGGAATGAGTATATGACCTACATCGAGTCAAGTTCCCTTTCCAGGTATTAGGAGGTTGCTAGAGACAATGAGAATCTATTACTGAGGTCATGGATCTTAAAAATTATAAAAGCCTGGGAATTTCTAGAACCATGTTCACTGCTAATGGAGAATACACCTCAGCAGAAGAGGGAAACAAGTGGAAGACAGAGGGAAACAGAATTCTACTGTCATTGCTTCAAATCCTAAAATCAGTGTTGCATAAGGCCACCCTTACTCCATATATTCTAGATTATGAAAAAATTCACTTCTCTTTCTCCATTTAGCTAGTTAGAAATTGATTTGTGACACCTCTACCAAGAGTCGCACCTCACACATAATCATAAATACATTACACATAGCAAAAACGATTCTCAAGGTTTAAAAATTATAGAATAAAGAGGTCACTTAGGAAGAGTAGAGATTGATTATTGGATTAATTAAATATTATCTACTTCAACATTTTTTTTCCATTTAAAAAAGTACATTTTTATTTAGGAAGTGACAAGATAAATTTGGAGAATGTTGGCATAAAATAGTATATATATATTAAACTTGTTTTTCTTGACTTTTTTGTCTTGTGACAATTCTAATACAGTTGCAGAAAAAGGTTCGAGCATCACATCAAAGTTCAGAAGAAAAGACAACTTTAACATTGGTAATGTATCCCATGCTTGCAGTGAGGGAGTTGATATATGGCAAATGAGTGCCACACATGGTGTTATGGAATGATTATGGATTTTGGAGTCATATTAATCCACTACTACAAGTTTAAATTTTCTATATAAGTTGTTGTTAACTTGAAGGTATTACAATACATTTTAATTATCATTACAGCTTTGTCTGGCAGTGATTTTTATGCTTATTTCAAAGATGAGAAAACCGAAATTCATAACAATGAAATAGTTAACACATCAGAACTAGAAGATTTGAGAGTAAATATGCAAATGAATGTCAGAAATAGTCTCAAACTGGTTTTCAAGTCTTTTTTTTTTTTATGGTAAACTTGTCTATTGACCAATATCCCAAGAGAAAAAAATCTGTCATTCTGATATTGATACAAATATAGGAAAAAAGAACCAAATGGGATGTGTCACTAAGAAGTCTTGAGTGAGATAATATAGCAGTTGACCAAAAAAAAAAAAAAAAAAAAGAAACAAAACAAAACCAAGCATTTTTGGAATTTAAATCAATAATAGTGAGAGTTCCTGAAGAAAATTTTGTCTACCTCACAACTTTATGTAAGTTTTGTGCCTTTCTGTGAATTGGACAGCACAATAAATAAACATTATAGGACAATTTCAAAATAAAAGAACACATATTTCATTTTAAAAGGAGCTGTTAAAGTTATTCCTTTGTTTTCATCATTCTTTTACTCTCAGTATTTATTCTTAAAACAGCCTAGAAATACAAAAAAGTTAGTTTTGTGAATTAAATGCATTTGACAGATTTTTTTCTTATTGAATATTACATTAAATTTCCATACAAACTTATCAGAAACTCTTCCTCCTTAATCTATAATACAATACAGTATGACAGGTCATATTTTACCACCATATGCCTAAATTTCTTAGAAGGTTCATCATAACTTCTATACCATAGGGAGTCATGTGTAGATTTATGAGTTGCTGAAATTTTACATAGTTTCAAAATGAAAATACTATGTTGCCTAAGTAATGCCAAGAATATATTTTCATCCTCAATCCATTCTGTAAAATACTGTCCTCCTGAAAAGTCAAGGTCAAATATGAAATAATATATGTCAAGATATTTTCAGTTATAAGGATGAGTAATAGTTTAAAACTTCCAATCAGGCATGATAATATTAATGTGGTACTAAAATCCATTAATCAAAATCAAAATGTTCTGTGGGTAAAGAAAGAAACCATGTAGTTATCATGTAGAAATAAACATGCCTATAAAAATAAGTAATGAAAATTTGAAGAAAATTTCTGTGATCCAACCTTTTACAGTCAAGAACAGATCAATGCATTTAAGAATTCTTTTTTTAAAACCCAAGTGTGGCTCTTTTTGTTAATTGTACATAAAGAAACTGCTTTCTTGGTCACTTCTTGTGACAATTATACAGGCATATTTTCTGAAGAGCAGTAACATTTTGCAATACAAAACTCCTGGCTGAGAATTTATGGCATTCAGAAATTGGTCTCAGCTGAGCCATCGATAATTATCACATCAGGTATATCTTGCACAGTAATTTTCCTCTGCCTTTGTTTCCTAAGTGGTAAAATAAGTTACAAGAGCATGTAGAGCAAGGTACCTTTATGGATTTTTGTTGCTGTGAAATATGTGTTTACTCTTTTGGAAAAATCAAGGATGAATTGTAGATTTTCATAATAGTGGGATAATCATGTTTATGCCCTTGTTAAATTAACATTGCTAATTCCCATGTTTCCTAATATAAAATCACCCATTTGAAAATGGGCCCTAAGTATCCAGATGGATACTGCCATCAAGTGAGTGCATACTACTTGGTGACTATTGAACAAGGTTGTATTTGGAGTGTGATTTCTCTGGAAACATTACCTTTCCTTCACTTTCTCACTCTAGCTTCTGTGGAAACTTTACAACTGTTTCTTCTACATATGGCCAAAGAATCCCATTAAAGTTGAAATGAAGGCATTTATCCCTATTGCATTCATTGGTTCAGATCAACACCAGCTGGAATTTTCATGGTCTGTGGTTCTACAAACCAACATATTGAGGTCATTTCTGTTTTTCTTTTTTTTTTTCCTGTCAGTTGCGAATGATGGAAAATGTCAGTTCATGATGAGCAACAACTCTAAAAGTGGGATGGTCAACTAATTTAAGCTGACACATGGGGCTCCTGTTCACTTTGATGGTTTTATATATGCCCAGACATAATGTGCCTTCAGAAAATGCTGAAGGTGCCATCTTTTAACCTTTATTTGAGAGAATACTTTACCTTGGGGCTTCAATGGATTTTTTTTTCTCAGTGGATTGTTATAGCTTAAGCCAATTACGAAATCTCAAAATTCACATTATATTCTGATATTTTTTACAGTTGATTTTAACCGCAAAGTAAAATATGAAATTCTCCTCATTCTATTTCAATGTCCATTTTGGCTTTTGAACTCAAGCACAAAAATAAAAGTTAGGAATGAAATTTACAGAATTGTGTGACATAGTTTACTAACACAAAAGAGACATACCAAACTTTGATCACAACTGCCTTTCACCTCTTAAAAATTGGTATTTAATCTGATGAAAGCCCAATTCCAGAGTGATGTTGATGATAATGACTAATTTTCATTATAGTAAAATAAATTATGTGGACTGAAAGTAAATTCGATTTTAATACATATTTAGTTCTTCACAGTCATCTTTCACCTTTTCTAGTTTTCCATTACTAAATTCTACACAGGAAACATCAGAAAAATTATATATCACATTAAAAAAATACAGAGAGACATCATGGAAGCAGAACAACAATAGCAACAAATGCATATGGGAAATCTAAAAACATAGGCTACTTATAATATCATTGAGAATATAAGGTAGTAGTATTTTCTCCTGCAAAATGGTCTTGTTTTACATGTTTATAGAGAAATTTTTCAGAAGTTTAAATTACAAATAAAATACTGAGAGATGCTTATTAACTCTTTTCTTTATAATCTATCAGGGTATAATTTGTGAAATATCAAACTTGAAGTAAAATAAAATAAACAGCAGAAATAAAAAAAAAATTTGACATGGTGTACCCAATTTTCACTAATTCACTGTACTGTGATAAATGGTAGGTGAGAGAAAAACCTGTTTTCCTACCATGCTTTTCTTAAACTTCAAGAGCTTATTGAGCACTTTCATGCTGAAGGCAGTAAACAGTAAGTGGGTGTAGAAAAGTAAGGAATGAGAGGACATGAAGATAGAGATCATAGAAATATATATGTAGAAATAAGATTGACCATGAGAAGGTTCTATGCAAAATCTAATCCATGTTTCCTGTTTCAGTCAGTGTCCCTTTGTTCCTTTCTGTGTGTGTGTGTGTTTCTAAATACCACTCTTGCTATTTTCTTTACAGGTTTATTTTAGCAGACTCTCACTCCTCAGGTGTCCTCCATCAAAGGCTGTCACATTTGAGCATGCCCTCAGTCAGGTTGTGGTTGGAAGTCAGATTCTATGTGCTTCTCCTTGTGGCCTTGTAATTGCCTACATGAGAGCAATCAAACATATCAGCTAGAACAATCACCTGTATCAGCTGGAAACCTTTCTTTAAGTGAGCACACCAGTTTAACACATTTATTTGGACAGTTATTTCTGTTGGAAAGACATCACATATCTATCTCAAGGTTTCTTGAATTGAAGAATGTGATGCATGGATTTAAAACCAGAATGTGTGAAGATAATCAGAAGACGGGCCTTATTCTTTGTATGTTGCTAAGAGAAATGATGTAAAAATCAATATTTGGTGACTCCTTTGAGGAAAATCTTCAAAACCCAGGCTTTCAAATATTGTTTAGCATTTTTGCAATCTTTCTTCATTCATAATAAACTAAGAATGAGAAGCTATTTTGTATTTACTAAATGGATTTTCTTCTTTACTTACAAAAATTGAATTGAACAGATGACAATAAGTAACTCCAGGTCACTATCTTTATTCAATTCAGCTTCTGCAAATTCAACAATGATAGCAACTAGAATCCATAAAACAAAAAGACAAATAGACTAATGGTTAATGTGGAGTTTGGCTTAAGGAGGCATAGAGGACTTTGATTTAAAAAAATGGTAATTTAATAGTATTACTAAGATCTCTTTTGATATTAAAAACATACATATAAGGAAAATGAGGAAACCATATCATTTCAATCTCTTTGTTTTTTAAATACCGCAGATTTGTGGGGAAAAGGAAGGGCTTAAAGAATAAAATTACAACACTAGATCCTTTGAAATGTAATATATCTCATTTCAGAATGTCCATTGCCTTCGAGTCACTAAACTACTGAGTAATGTTCTTTGGACAGCTGTTAAACCATCTTTTAAATAATTTGCTAGGATCACTCTTACCAAACTAGTCCCTTGGCTTCAAGTGCTTAGTTTTCCAAAATCGTCAGTCCTTAAGAATAGTGCCAATGTCTTATTCATCTATGAATCTTTACATATTTCTGAAGATATAAAAGATATGCAGTGCTTCTTGAATGAATCACATCAAACTATAACCACACATGCACACACACAAACTCATACAAGATATAATTAGTCCACTATTCTCGGGGGGTTCCCTAAATGCATATGTATAGCAACTCATCAGCATGATAAACTAGGAAACAGGAGAAATTTCATATGTACTGTTGATAAACATTTTTAAAGAGATCTTCTAATATCTCCTCTTTGACTGAATTTGCTATTTGGTGTTGAACCAAGTGTATGCTTATTTGATGAATATATTATTCTAAGCAATCAGCAACTTGTGAAGAGAATTGAGCATTCTTCCAGACTTTTTAAATACCAATGAGGCAGAAGAGTTGCTAGATACATTTGCAGTGTTCTAGCTGAAGTGAAATTAAGCATTTATGTTGCATTAACATTGCATGCTTCTTCCTATTCGAGTAAGAAAACTGTATTATAAACTCTATTTATTTTGCTAATGCACTTTGGAGAAATAAAGACAAAATAGGGTGAAGAAACTTTCTTTATTCTCAGTGCACAAAATGTCTCATGTGAAATCATTTGCAAAAGAATAGTCATTTAGGAGAATTGAACTAAGAGACTTATTTTAGCTATCGTTTTACTCACACAGGAATAAATATTTTTATAGCATATAGTGCATAGTGGAGGTTAAATGAGTATTTATTAAATCGTGCTGAAATCACAATTTCTCCTCCACATTTTGTCTTTATTTCTCTGAAAGTATAATAAGGTTCAGGAACATATGTAACTAGAATATCAATTTAATTTGGTTCAATGCAGCACACATTTAAAAAGAATTCCAACCCACAGCTCATTGGTTAGATAATTCCCATTCCTTTCTTGACAATCTTAACATTTAGGCTGAAAAGTGAAGTGTTTTAAGATAAGAATAAGTATGTACCATGACTCTTGACAATGAAATCTATGTGGAACTCTACAGGTATGCTAGGAAAGCTTTAGCCTCCCTAGTATATTAAAGAGACAGATTCCTGCCTTCTTCATGTCTTGAACATAAATTAATACTTGGATCTGTGGCAGTCACAAGATTAATAGACCAAGAGAATGCAGAAATGCTGAATGAAGACCGGCTACTGGCTATTTCCAGATAACTTGTTAATTAGGCAGACTATATATAAACTGTGATTTTATTGAACTTTAAGTATATTTGTAAGTTACCATTTAGCTTACTGATCCATTTTCCTACCATGTATTAAGTTGTAGTAAGTTCAGCTCTTAGTAAAAATGGGAAAATGAAGACTATGGTTAGACTGTACTTTTTTTCCTCAAGAATTGTTATTTATTAAGTGTCCTTTCTTTTTCCAAGTCCTTCCCTGGCCTGAGGATGGAGGAGATCAAAATGTGCACATTAGGGGCAACTGAGTGACTCAGTGGCTGAGCATCTGCCTTCTGCTCAGGGCCTGATACCAGGGTCCAGCATTGAGTCCCATATCAGGTTCCTTGCTGGGAGCCTGCTTCTCCTTCTGTCTGTATTTCTGCCCCTCTTTCTGTGTCTCTCATGAATAAATAAATAAAATTTAAAAAACTTTAAAAAATATGCATATTAAGACACTGTTAACTTCCTAATATATAAACAGTTATACATACGGGCATATATTATCTAACAAGATAAAAATGTTAAATGCCAGGAAGTATAAAAATTATATATAATCTGTTCTAAAAAAAAGTATAAAACTCAGAAATCAATACAAGTCAATAACATTAAAAATATAATAACTTGAAAAAATTTTAACAATCATCTAAACATCATTTAAGTTGTAAAGAAAATATAAAATTATTTTTTGATAATCTAGACATTAATGAAATTTAAAATCGTATATATTAAATCCATGCTACATGGACAGACATCTATTCAAATAAAACTTATACCTTTCAAAATGTTATTATTAAGCCAAGATTAATACAATTAATGTTGAAAATTAAGAGATAGTAAATCTCAACTTATTAGGTGACATACCAAGAGAAAATGAGGATAAGTTAATAAAACATAAATTAGGGAAGAATTTGAAAATAAAAATTATAAAATAAATAAAACTATGGACTGGTCCTCTAAAACAATCCTACATAAATAATTAAATTCTGACCACCTGATCAACACACCCACAAGCAAATAATTTCAATTTGAATGAGAAAAATGTATTTAACCACAATATTAAAGAAATAATAACATCTTAAAAAAATTCTATGCAAATTTTTTCAATTAATCTGAAATTACTGAAATAAATACTGATACTTTTGAATTCAAAAGACTGAAATTAATTGATGTACAGATTTAAAATAAAAACATGTACAGAATAAACCAAAAGAGAAAGAGCAAATCTTTTTTTTTTTTTTTTTTTTATTGGTGTTCAATTTACTAACATACAGAATAACACCCAGTGCCCGTCACCCATTCACTCCCACCCCCCGCCCTCCTCCCCTTCTACCACCCCTAGTTCGTTTCCCAGAGTTAGCAGTCTTTACGTTCTGTCTCCCTTTCTGATATTTCCCACACATTTCTTCTCCCTTCCCTTATTTTCCCTTTCACTATTATTTATATTCCCCAAATGAATGAGAACATATAATGTTTGTCCTTCTCCGACTGACTTACTTCACTCAGCATAATACCCTCCAGTTCCATCCACGTTGAAGCAAATGGTGGGTATTTGTCATGAGAAAAACCAAGAACCATATGATCCTCTCATTGGATGCAGAGAAAGCATTTGACAAAATACAGCATCCATTCCTGATTAAAACTCTTCAGAGTGTAGGGATAGAGGGAACATTCCTCGACATCTTAAAAGCCATCTATGAAAAGCCCACAGCAAATATCATTCTCAATGGGGAAGCACTGGGAGCCTTTCCCCTAAGATCAGGAGAAAGAGCAAATCTAGTTAAAATTCAATCTCCAAAAATTCTAAGCCCAGAGTTTTATAGACATTTATATGAAGCACCCAACACTCATGGTGCAAACAAATTGGAAATAAAGTTTCAAGTAAATAAATGCATTAAGAAAAATATTATAAATACATGGTATAAACAAAGGCTTAGTTATAAACAATTCATTTATGTTAATCTAGCAAATAAGGATCGAATGTCAAACATTGTTCTATTTTGATGTGTATCAATAAGAAAAAATTATACTCAATAAAAATAAGACATGGAGTAGCAATTCTAATAAAAATAGTAGGTAAATATTTTGTAAAGGCCATTCTCATTAGCAATGAAATGAATGCAAATTCAGTCAAGAAATTAGAGATTTTTATTCTTCAGGTTGGTGTCTGAATATATCAATAACTCCTAATGCTCCCCTTCCCTCCACCAATTGAAATTTCATATCCCCATACCCATGTATTCTACTTCTACTCTACAATATACATTTAAAAATGCAGGTACCTCAAGCTCCACAGGTCCATGCAAAACTCCACACGTCCATGCAAAACTCATACTCTCTACCTGCTTTTTAAGGAGGTCTTTTTCTGAATTCCTGACCTCAATAACAGCACAATTCATGTAAAAGTAAGAACTAAGACTTTACTGGAGCACATTTTGTTCTTTCTTAAGAATATTTTCAAGAGTGGACTTATCTTTTTCTACTTGCAATTGCTCTTAATGAGAATGGTTCTGTAATTGACAGTAATGTCAGGTGTCACCTATCATAAAGGGTAAAACCTGCCCAATTGTGATACAGGTCATTTAGCCTAACTTGTTGTGGACCTCTCAGTTCTGTGTAAAACTGTATTTGACAACGCTGATATCTCTAATTGTGTGAAATATAAAACACATTTTAAAGTAAGATTGAATTATTAAATTAATAAGAACATTGTACATTCCCGAATTTAAAAAGTAATTTATCATCTGTTGGCCTTAAAAATCAGGACAGCATATTACTAAAAAGGAAATTTTTTTATAATAACAGGCGAAATGTTTATAATAATTCTACATTTCTGTGTTGACTTTCTATGCTTGAAGGTAAAAGGTATTTTGCTGTAGCTAAAAAAGGAAATTGATCTTATTGCTACTCAATGTATCCACTGGGAATGGATTTGGTGAAAGGAGAAGGGAAACTATCTAGATAAAGCAGAATACTGTCTGTTTAATTATGTCTGAAGACCTGGTTGATCATTATTTTGACGTGGCTGTACAGAATTCACTTTTCTGGTCCAGAAAGACCATTTTTAACCTTGGAGTGGCAGCAATGTGGCTATCAATAAACGTACAGAATCAAATGCTTGATTTCACTAGGCTTATCCAATGTGTCAATTATTATGTCACTCTAAATGACATTGGAATATGCCAAGTTATATCAAATGAGAAGAGGCAAAGTTGTATCATCATCTTCTTTTTCCCTAAATATTTCCTGGAAATTAGAGTTATTAGCCTACCTCCCACCTCTTGTCCCAATAACTTCCATGGGACTTCATGCTGCAGATTAAGTCAAATATATACTATAACTATACAGTTATTCTTAGAAAGGCCAAGGCTATCACAAAAGTATGTATTAGGAATACAGCCTAAATAAATTGATAAAGTAGACAACTCCACTTGCAATTCTATTTGCAGAATAAAGAGGAATCTCTAGTCTTCTGCTTCGGCAAGCACAGAATTCTCAATTTACAGCCCTGACCTTTGTCTCTCTTCTTTGGTATCTCCCCACCTACATAGAGTCCTCTTTTCATCTTTCAGCAGAGTTAGAGTTAGAGAAAGCCTCTAATTCTTCCCACTGGAAAAGGTTTTACCTCTGACTTTTCCTTGTTTTCTGTTACTTTGAGCAGTTCCTTCCATTTGGTCCACATGACTATGTATATTTTCTCCTCAAACTTGTTGGACTCAAGAAGAATAAGCACTTCCAAGAAGGAAACTGAATAAAAGTGACCCAATTATTCTTCATCCCACCAGTAGAAGTTTTTCCTTGTATGAAGAAGCACAACTTCAATGACACACTTTTTGTCTTTAGTCATTCAATTAACCCATACTGAGTTAATGTCTTTTCTCCTTTTCATATGGTTCTAGTTTTGTCAGTTAGAAACAATAGGCTCCCTTCCCATTCTTGTTCCTTTGAGATAAATTTGGATCTTTTCTTTCCCACATGAAGTCTGGCTGAATTACAAGAGAAAGCACGAGGAGTGGTAAATGCTGCTCTTTCTTTGTTACTCAGCAGAACTGGTAACAGATCCAGTGAACCAGCTCAGACTATCATATTTTGATTTGAAACTTCTTTTCTAGGGGCTCGTGGGTAGCTCAGTTGGTTAAGTGTCCTACCCTTGATTTCAGCTCAGGTCATGATCTCAGAGTCTTGAGATCAAGTAAGTCTTGCATCTGGCTTATGTTGGGCATGGAGCCTGCTTAAGATTTTCTCTCTCCCTTTCCCTCTGCCCCTCCCTGTTCCCTCTCTCTCTCCTCTGGAAAAAAAAAGAAAGAAAGAAAAAGAAAACTGAAATTTATTTTCTAACAGAAGAGGTAAGAGAAGGATGCTGCCCTTTGTGAATGTTCTCAAAAAACTTTTTTTTATCAGTTCAAAAACAATCCCCCCAAAAACCTCTTTCTCACAGTAACATATAGATAAATCTTTTCTTTTTTAAGAATAAAAATAAATTATCTGGTCATGTCGTAAAATTATAATAAAATAATCATGTTATAAAACTATATACATATAATCATACAAAAATGTATTTTATAAAATATATAAACTAAAATTGACAAACTAATAGTTATAAAAATAAAATATATAAAATATAAAAACTCAAGCTTTATAAATATAAAACATACATGTATTAGTTCCTGTATTAGACCTTCAGAAGTATTGAGATCCAGAACTTCTTGGATAACCAAGAAAAGAAGAAGGAAAGAGAGAGGAAAATAAAGAAGGGGGGAGGAAGGGAAAGAGGAAAAGAGGGAGAGAGGGAGGGAAGAAGGAAGCAAAGGAGAAAGGGAGGAGTAAAGAGAATAGAGAAGATATAAGGGAGGAGACAAATATATAAATAAAAATTCTCTTAGGAGAGGGATTGATTTGTTGTTGTTTTTTTAATTTAATAACTTTTGTTATGAGTGAAAGGACAGTTTCAGGTTTTATATTTCCCCTGAAAAAAATAATTGTTTAGATCATTGCTTATTTAAACATAACCGAAGTTAGGCTTAGGCCAGAGAATGGGGCCATTCCTGGTTTGGAATAGGTCTGAAACACTAACTGTAGAACAATAAGCAAAAGCTAAGAGAGTTTGTTTTAGCTTTGGTTTCAGAGCATTTAATATTCACAGTAAAACTAAATAGAAGAGATTTCCCAGGCTAGCTTAGTCAGTAGAGCATGTGACTTGATTTCGGGTTTGTAAATTCAAGCCCCACATTGGGTGTAGATTACTTAAAAAGAAAGAGAGATTTATCATATACCTCCTGCCCCCACACCTGTGTGACCTCCAGCATTATCTTTTTTTTAAATAAATTTATTTTTTATTGGAGTTCAATTAACCAACATACAGAATAACACCCAGTGCTCATCCTGTCAAGTGCCCCCCTCAGTGCCCATCACCCTTTCACTCCCACCCCCCGCCCTCCTCCCCTTCCACCACCCCTAGTTCGTTTCCCAGAGTCAGGAGTCTTTATCTTATGTCTCCCTTTCTGATATTTCCCACACATTTCTTCTCCCTTCCCTTCTATTCCCTTTCACTATTATTTATATTCCCCAAATGAATGAGAACATGTAATGTTTGTCCTTCTCTGATTGACTTCACTCAGCATAATACCCTCCAGTTCCATCCATGTTGAAGCAAATGGTGGGTATTTGTCGTTTTTAATGGCTGAGGAATATTCCATTGTATACATAAACCACATCTTCTTTATCCATTTATCTTTCGATGGACACCGAGGATCCTTCCACAGTTTGGCTATTGTGGCCATTGCTGCTAGAAACATCGGGGTGCAGGTGTCCCGGCGTTTCATTGCATCTGAATCTTTGGGGTAAATACCCAACAGTGCAATTGCTGGATCGTAGGGCAGGTCTATTTTTAACTCTTTGAGGAACCTCCACACAGTTTTCCAGAGTGGCTGCACCAGTTCACATTCCCACCAACAGTGCAAGAGGGTTCCTTTTTCTCCGCATCCTCTCCAACATTTGTGGCTTCCTGCCTTGTTAATTTTCCCCATTCTCACTGGTGTGAGGTGGTATCTCATTGTGGTTTTGATTTGTATTTCCCTGATGGCAGGTGATGCAGAGCATTTTCTCATGTGCATGTTGGCCATGTCTATGTCTTCCTCTGTGAGATTTCTGTTCATGTCTTTTGCCCATTTCATGATCGGATTGTTTGTTTCTTTGGTGTTGAGTTTAAGAAGTTCTTTATAGGGGATCCCTGGGTGGCACAGTGGTTTGGCGCCTGCCTTTGGCCCAGGGTGCGATCCTGGAGACCCGGGATCAAATCCCACGTCGGGCTCCCGGTGCACGGAGCCTGCTTCTCCCTCTGCCTGCGTCTCTGCCTCTCTCTCTCTCCTCTCTGTGCATTCTCATGAATAAATAAATAAAAAATCTTAAAAAAAAAAAGAAGTTCTTAATAGATCTTGGAAACTAGCCCTTTATCTGATACGTCATTTGCAAATATCTTCTCCCATTCTGTAGGTTGTCTTTGAGTTTTGTTGACTGTTAGTTATCTTTTGCTGTGCAAAAGCTTCTTATCTTGATGAAGTCCCAGTAGTGCATTTTTGCTTTTGTTTCTTTTGCCTTCGTGGATGTATCTTGCAAGAAGTTACTGTGCCCAAGTTCAAAAAGGGTGTTGCCTGTGTTCTCCTCTAGGATTTTGATGAAATCTTGTCTCACATTTAGATCTTTCATCCATTTTGAGTTTATCTTTGTGTATGGTGAAAGAGAGTGGTCTAGTTTCATTCTTCTGCATGTGGATGTCCAATTTTCCCAGCACCATTTATTGAAAAGACTGTCTTTCTTCCAGTGGATAGTCTTTCCTCCTTTATCGAATATTAGTTGACCATAAAGTTCAGGGTCCACTTCTGGGTTCTCTGTTCTGTTCCATTGATCTATGTG
The DNA here is from genome assembly GCF_048164855.1 of Canis lupus baileyi. NCBI lineage: Eukaryota > Metazoa > Chordata > Mammalia > Carnivora > Canidae > Canis > Canis lupus. The sequence continues at coordinate 80,920,225 of NC_132839.1, forward strand.
TCTGTTTTTGTGCCAGTACCACACTGTCTTGATGACCACAGCTTTGTAGTACAACCTGAAATCTGGCATTGCGATGCCCCCAGCTATGGTTTTCTTTTTTAAAATTCCCCTGGCTATTCGGGGTCTTTTCTGATTCCACACAAATCTTAAAATAATTTGTTCTAACTCTCTGAAGAAAGTCCATGGTATTTTGATAGGGATTGCATTAAACGTGTAAATTGCCCTGGGTAACATTGACATTTTCACAATATTAATTCTGCCAATCCATGAGCATGGAATATTTTTCCATCTCTTTGTGTCTTCCTCAATTTCTTTCAGAAGTGTTCTATGGTTTTTAGGGTATAGATCCTTCACCTCTTTGGTTAGGTTTATTCCTAGGTATCTTATGCTTTTGGGTGCAATTGTAAATGGGATTGACTCCTTAATTTATCTTTCTTCAGTTTCATTGTTAGTGTATAGAAATGCCATTGATTTCTGGGCATTGATTTTGTATCCTGCCACGCTACCGAATTGCTGTATGAGTTTTAGCAATCTTGGGGTGGAGGCTTTTGGGTTTTCTATGTAGAGTATCATGTCATCGGCAAAGAGGGAGAGTTTGACTTCTTCTTTGCCAATTTGAATGCCTTTAATGTCTTTTTGTTGTCTGATTGCTGAGGCTAGGACTTCCAGTACTATGTTGAATAGCAGTGGTGAGAGTGGACATCCCTGTCTTGTTCCTGATCTTGGGGGAAAGGCTCCCAGTGCTTCCCCATTGAGAATGATATTTGCTGTGGGCTTTTCGTAGATGGCTTTTAAGATGTTGAGGAATGTTCCCTCTATCCCTACACTCTGAAGAGTTTTGATCAGGAATGGATGCTGTATTTTGTCAAATGCTTTCTCTGCATCTAATGAGAGGATCATATGGTTCTTGGTTTTTCTCTTGCTGATATGATGAATCACATTGATTGTTTTATGAGTGTTGAACCAGCCTTGTGTCCTGGGGATAAATCCTACTTGGTCATGGTGAATAATTTTCTTAATGTACTGTTGGATCCTATTGGCTAGTATCTTGTTGAGAATTTTTGCATCCATGTTCATCAAGGATATTGGTCTGTAATTCTCCTTTTTGGTGGGGTCTTTGTCTGGTTTTGGAATTAAGGTAATGCTGGCCTCATAGAACAAATTTGGAAGTACTCCATCTCTTTCTATCTTTCCAAACAGCTTTAGTAGAATAGGTATGATTTCTTCTTTAGAATTCCCCTGGGAAGCCATCTGGCCCTGTACTCTTGTGTCTTGGGAGGTTTTTGATGACTGCTTCAATTTCCTCCCTGGTTATTGGCCTGTTCAGGTTTTCTATTTCTTCCTGTTCCAGTTTTGGTAGTTTGTGGCTTTCCAGGAATGCGTCCATTTCTTCTAGATTGCCTAATTTATTGGCGTATAGCTGTTCACAATATGTTTTAAAATCGTTTGTATTTCCTTGGTAGTGATCTCTCCTTTCTCATTCATGATTTTATTAATTTGAGTCTTCTCTCTCTTCTTTTTAATAAGACTGGCTAATGGTTTATCTATCTTATTAATTCTTTCAAAGAACCAACTCCTGGTTCTGTTGATCTGTTCCACAGTTCTTCTGGTCTGAATTTTGTTGAGTTCTGCTTGAATTTTAATTAACTCTTTTCTTCTGCTGGGTGTAGGATCTATCTGCTGTTTTTTCTCTAGCTCCTTTATGTGTAAAGTTAGCTTTTGTATTTGAGTGCTTTCCATTTTTTGAATAGATGCTTGTATTGTGATGTATTTCCCCCTTAGGACTGCTTTTGCTGCATCCCAAAGATTTTGATCGGTTGTATCTTCATTCTCATTAGTTTCCATGAATCTTTTTAATTCTTCCTTAATTTTCTGGTTGACCCTTTCATCTTTCAGCAGGATGGTCCTTAACCTCCACGTGTTTGAGGTCCTTCCAAACTTCTTGTTGTGATTTAGTTCTAATTTCAAGGCATTATGGTCTGAGAATATGCAGGGGACGATCCCAATCTTTTCGTATCAGTTCAAACCTGATTTGTGACCCAGTATGTGGTCTATTCTGGAGAAAGTTCCATGTGCACTTGAGAAGAATGTGTATTCAGTTGAGTTTGGATGTAAAGTTCTGTAGATATCTGTGAAATCCATCTGGTCCAGTGTATCATTTAAAGCTCTCGTTTCTTTGGAGCTGTTGTGCTTAGAAGACCTTGATAGAAGCACGAAATCTTCTCACTGTAGCGTTCCAGCTATTCTCTTTTTAAATCTCAGGCCGAATTCATAGATTTTCAGGATGATTTGAAGGTTATCTAGGTAATTTGGTGGGGACAGGTGATTTGGGGACCCTACTCTTCCACCATCTTGCCCCTCCTCTGCTCGACCTCCAGCATTATCAACATCTTCCACCAGAGTGAGTATATTTGTAACAGTTGCTGAACCTACATTGACAGATCATAATCATCCAAAGTCCATCATTTATATTATAGTTCTTTTTTTTTTTTTTTTTTTTTTTTACATTCTTGGTCTTTTACATTCTATAGGTTTGGACGAATGGATAATGATAGGTATCTATCATTATGATATCATACAGAATCTTTTCACTGCTCTAAAAAGCTTCTGTGATCAATGTATTCATGTCCCTTCACCACACAAAACTCCTGGCATCCACTGATCTTTTACTGTCTCCACAATTTTGTCTTTTATAGAATGTCATGTAGTTGGAATTAGTGTGTAGAGTTTTCAGATTGGCTTCTTGCACTTAGGAATATGCACTTAAAGTTTATCTATGCCCTTTCTTGGCTTAAAGACCCATTTCTTTTTAGCTTTAAGTATTATCCTTCTGGATATAAACAGTTTTTTTCTTAATCCATCCACTACTAAGGGACATTTTATCTGCTTCCCAGATTTGGCAATTATGCATAAAGCCACTATAAACATTCATGTACAGGCTCTTGTGTGGATAGAAGTCTTCATTTGGGAGGATAAATACCAATGAGCACAATTGCCATGTATATGGTAAGGGTATGTTTGATGTTGTAAGAACCATTGTTTTGAAAAGTGCTTATAGAATCTTGTATTCCTAACAGCAATGCATGGGAGTTCCTTTGTTCCGCATTCTCACCAGCATTTGGTGTTGGCAGTGTTTCAGATTTTGTCCATTATAATAAGTGTAGAGTGGTATCTCATTGTTGTTTTGTTTTTCATTTCCCCTGATGGCATACGATGTTGAACATCTTTTTAAAAGTTTATTTGTCATCTGAGTATCTCCTTTTGTGAGGTGTTTGTTGCTGCCTTAGACCCATTTTTTTGTTTTAATTCACATTGCTAGGTTTCTAATGTTGAATTTTAAGAGTTCTTTGTATATTTTGGATAACAGTCTTTTATCAGATGCCTCTTTTGTGAACATTTTCACCCAGTCTATGGATTGTCTTCTCATTCTCTTGACACTGTAATTTGTGGAGTAGAGGTTTTTAATTTTAGTTAACTTCAGTTTTTTAATTATTTCATAATTCATTGTCCCTTTTGGTGTCATATCTAAAGAATCATTGTCGTATTAAAGATCATCATCTGAGTTTTCTTCTATCTCCTGGGAATTTTATAGTTTTGTATTTGACATTGAGATCTGTGGTCAGTTTTTAGATAATTTTTGTGAAGGCTGTGAGGTCTGAATCATATATATATATATATATATATATATATATATATATATATATACTGCATGCAGATGTCCATTTGCTCTAGCACTGTTTGTTGAAAGATTAGCTTTGCTCCATTATATTACTCTTCCTCCTTTCTTGAAGATTGCTTGGTTAGATTTATGTGGGGCTTTTTCTTTATTTTATTCCATTCATGCATTTGCTTATTCTTTCATTGAGATCACATCGTCTTGATTAACTGTAGATTTCTAGGAAGTCTCAAATTAGATTACATCAGTCCGCCCAACTTTGTTCCCCTTCAGTACAGTGCTGGCTATTGAGTCTCTTCTCTTTCAGTAAAAATTTGAGAACTAGTTTGTCAATATCCCAAAATAACATCCTGAAATTTTGATTGGGAGCGCATTTATTCTGTAGACCAAGTTGGAAAGAACTGACATCTTGACAATATTGGATCTTCCAATGTATGAACAGAGAATATCTCTCTAATTAGTTTTTCTTTGATATTGTTCATCAGAGTTTTATGGGTTTTCTCATATATATATCTTATACATATTTTATTAGATTTTTTCCAAATTATTTCATTTTAGGGAAAGCTAATGTAAATGACATTTTGTTTTTATTTTTTTGTTTTTACTTTATTTTTTTTATTTGTTTATGATAGTCACACACAGAGAGAGAGAGGCAGAGACATAGGCAGAGGGAGAAGCAGGCTCCATGCACCGGGAGCCTGACGTGGGATTCGATCCCGGGTCTCCAGGATCGCGCCCTGGGCCAAAGGCAGGCGCTAAACTGCTGCGCCACCAGGGATCCCGACATTTTGTTTTTAATTTCAATTTCTATTTGTTCATCCCTAGTATACAAAAAAAGTGATTGACTTCTACATATTAACTTTGTATCCTGCAACTTTGCTATAATCACTTATTGGTTATAGGATTTTTCTCTGTTGATTCTTTCAATTTTCTACATAGACAATCATGTCATGTATGGACAAAGATATTTTTATTTCTTCCTTCCAAATCTGAATACCATTTCTTTCCTTTTTAAAATTCAAACACATTTGAAATATAGCATTGTGTAAATTTAGGTGTAAAATATGTCTATTTAATACATTCATATATTGTAAATGTGATTGCCACTGTAGCAACAGTTAGCATCTCTATTCTGTCAATAAAAAAGCCAATTATCAGAGATTTTTTTTTTGCCTGTTGAAATGTGGTTGGAAAAGTTACAATCTGATCTCTTAGAATGTTTGATTATTATAATATAATATTATTGTCTATATTCTATTTTCTTTTTAAAAAAAAAACATTTTATTTATTTATTCCTGAGAGACAGAGAGAGAGAGAGAGAGGCAGAGACACAGGCAGAGGGAGAAGCAGGCTCCATGCAGGGGGCCTGACGTGAGACTCTATTCCGAGGCTCTAGGATCATGCCCTGGGCCGAAGGTAGGCGCTAAACCGCTGAGTCACCCAAGGATCCCCTATTTTATTTTCCATACTTATCTAGAACTTTGAGTATGATGTTGGAAAGGAATAGTGAAAGGAAACATTCTTGCCATTGCCTGATCTTAATGGGGAAGTTTCTCACCAAGAAGTATGATGTTAACTGTAGATTTTTTGTAGATATTCTTTATCAATTGAGAATTTTTTTATTTTTATTTTTATTGGGATTTTTTTTTATCATGGAAAGGTGTTAGATTTTGTATCCTCACTATGTATATGTTACATCTTTTACAGTTGTCCTACAATTCTTGGAAATTCTGGGGTTTTTTCAATGTTTGCTATCTTTGCTCTTTTGTTTTTGAGATTTCTACTTATATACCCTCAAGCTCAGATATTCTTTCATAACATTGTCGAGTCTACTAAGCCTGTCAAAGACATTCTTCATTTTTGTTACAGTGTTTTGTTTTGTTTTATCTACAGCATTTCTTTTGGTACTTTAGTAGTATCTGCATCTCTCTGCTTATATTGCCCATCTGTTCTTGCAAACTGTCTACTTTATTATTAGAGCCATTAGCACATCAATCATAGTCATTTTAAATTCTCAATCTGGTAATTCCAATATCCCTCCATGTCTGCTTCTGATGTTTTTTCTCTACAAGTTGTACTTTTTTATTTTATTGTCATGACTTATAATTTTTTCTTGATAGTTGGACATGATGTACCAGATAAAAAGAATTGCTCTAAACCAGCCTTCGTAATGTGGTGATGAGGTGTGGGGGGGGAAGGGAAATGTTCTATAGTCCCATGAGTAAGTCTCAGTCTTTTAGTCAGCTTACACTTCTGAACTATTAAATTGAAAAGTTTTTTTGTTTTATCTTTTCTCCCTTTAAATGAGGCAGAATGACTAGAGTGGGCTGGAATTGGGTATTTCTTTTTGCCCAAATCTTTAAGTTCTATGAATACTCCAGCAGTTTTAGGCTTTGGAAAACTAACTTCTCCTGAGGATAGACATTCTTAAGAAGAACAGAGTGCTCTGGTATATTTTTAAATGATCCTTTTTCTGTCCCCCTGCCATAGCATGAAGGGATTTTTCTCCAATATATACTATGGGAACCTGGACAAGTTCCTGAAGGTAAATCTCACAATATTGTGGGGGGCTCCTCATAACAGGGTTCCCCTGGAGTTTTTAACTCAGACTCATCTGCAATTTGTCAATTACAGTTCAGGTTTTCCTGCCCTGGCATTGATTCCCAGGGTGGTTTTGTTCTGCTCTGGTAAACTCTGACTCCCTGTACAAACAAACAAAAAAGAGATCTGTTTCTCTCTTTGATTAGGTTGCCTTAGGATCCTTCCTTCTCTTATGGATCCAGATAAGTTTTTAATTTTTCAGTCTATTCAGCTGTTCACTTGTCATTAGGACTGAGTAGCAATTTCTAAACTTTAAAAATGCTGACATTCAAATATACTCATGTTAATCAATAACTTATTACATTTAATGACAAAACACTCTTCTCTGTTTTAGGAAAGTTTTGTTATGAACTTATCAATGGAATGGTTTATCATTTTCAGGGTTTAATGGTGCACTTTCATTTTTTTTAAAAGATCCTTAAATAAGAACTTCTACGTATTATCCTCCCTATAAAATGTTATAGGTGGCTGTTAATTTTGGGCACATTTTCAGGAAGAATTGTATCTAGGCACTACAATATGATAGAGTGGAGAATTTTTATTCTTCCTGGTTCTCACTTTAGAAGGAAAGATTAAAAAAAAAAGAGAGAGAGAAGAAGAAGGAAAGATTTTCCAATTGATGGTTAGGTACTACAAAAAAGTCAAGCAATTGTTGGTATTTCCCATCAAGGAGTTAGATTAATTGAGAGAGTACTGTTCAGAGAAATATAAAACCTGGGTCTGAACACTTTTCATTATCAAATATCCCATGACCCCATTGGTGAAAGTGGAGTTGTTAAACTATTGTCATAAGTAATTTCTAGTTTATATAATAATGGTCTGCCTACCCAAATTCTTCTTGTGCTTTCAATTGATTTTTTTTAGACTTCCTGCTACACATTAGTATAAAGTCCTTGTACTTTGTTACACTGTATACTGTTAACTCACAGTTTCAATCTCACAGTGAAGGTTTTTGTTTTGTAGCATTGTTCAATATTATGCCTCCATGAAGTTAAATTGATTTGGTGCTCAGAAATCTTTGGAATATTAACATCAATTTGTTGGCAATATATTCTAAATTTATTATTTTTAAAATGTTATTTAAAAATATTAAAATATTGTTTTAAAAAAGAAATATATTTTTTGATGTGGAGGAGGGAGCAATTTTTACTTTGCCCTTTGCTTAGTGAGATCTTTGAGAGACCTGAGTATTTATACAGTGCCAACCTTAGGAATTCTGGACTTACTCATTATATCCATTACATCTTACTGTACATCCATTCATCTGAAATTTGTTGCCGTGAACTGACAATGATCTTTTAGTTTGCTGTCCTGTGGCTTGGAAAATGAGTCTGGGCCTTTGTTGAGCTGAGCAAGATTGGCCGTTCTGGGCTGGATTTCTCGAGAAGCTGCAGTAAACTACGGATCACCTGCAAGTTGAGTCTATAACCCTGCAGCAGGCTAGCTATTCTTTACATGTCTATCTCAGAATGCAAAGGGTGAGAGCAGAGACACAAACCCTTGGGGCTTAGGTTTAGAATTGATACAACAGCAATTCCTACCCACAGTTATTGGCCAAATCTGAACACATGGCCAATTTAGATTCCAGGGGAAGAGAAATAGGTTCCAGGAACAAGCAACAAAGAATTGCAATCATTTTTGAAATTTACCACAATCACTTTCCTCTCTTTCTGGTTCAGTGTACATGTTAGAGGTTTTAGTTGAGGAAAAACTCTAGGAGAAGATGGTTGAGAATTTCAATATTTTATCATTTTTGAAGAAATTTATGAAAAACAGTGAAAAAGTCATATAAATTTTTCTCAGGATTTATGAAAACCATGGTGTATTGATGAGATCTTTTTTTATATGTTTTGAAAAGGATTTTGATTATTCTAGGAGAGTCAATCCTAGGCTTACAAGGACTTTCAGTTTCCAGAATGGAAGGAGCAGAGTCATCATAGCCCAGCATGTTCTGTCAGCAGATCCAGGCAGCAACACTTAAGCTGAATGAAGACACAGCAGCAGACATTGCTCTACAAGCTGAATGTCAGACACAATATTGAGGAGCTTTCTGTGTGTGTGTGTGTGTGTGTGTGTGTGCACGTGTGTGTCTTGGAGGAAAAGGAGGATTGGGCTACTGTTAACTATTGACTGCACATGCCTATGAATCATCCTGCAGAAGGTGGCCTGTGCCCATACCCAGCAAATTTGCTGAGTCTTTTTTCAGCTACACTGTGTATGAGGTATATTCATAATGGCATAGGGCTTGTGCCTGCTTTTGAGAAGGATTTCAGTGCTGGAGAAGTTGAAGATCCATGCCCCTGATTTCAATGATACTATAGGACAGTACAATATACCCATGTCACATGATTCCTTAACATTGAAGTGTTTTTCATATTTTCTTATTTTTATGAACTTAGTCTCATGCATTCTGTATTTCCTTCTCTATGTTTAATAGAGTCACTTGTTAAATGTGGTAATTCCTGGAAAGATAATAAATTTAAGCAAGGTGAACCAAGATAGGACCAAGCAAAGAGAGCTAGCCAGAATGTAGCTGGTGCTCCTGGTCACTTGGGGACCATCGATGCCAAAAGGAAGAAGGAACATTGAACAGAATGGAAGGACACCAGATTTTTATCTATTGGAGAATATCTCTTTATTAGGTTGAGTAATGCAAGCAAACATAACACAATTATTTTTCCTTTTTTTCATTCAAGAACTTCAACAGATCCTTCAAGCTTATAATATTACATTTTGCCAAACTATAGAAGAAGCTCTATTATAAAGTCTATTTTGAAGCTGATTTGTGATAAAATCTATCAGAAAAGAAATATAAAGAGTGGAATTAACAAAGTAATGAAATACAGCAATCCAATTAAAATTAACATCACTTTCCCTCATCAAGTGGGAAAATGAAACAGTCTAACAGTTAGCTTAACAGCATGAGACACCATCGAAAACTAGATATAAGTAAAGAAGCAGTAACATTGCTTACTCTATCCAAGAGCTAGGGTACTGGCACAGTGATAAGAAGAGTATTTTGCATTTAAATGTTGCCTTACTTTGCAAAAAGTTTTTCTAATGATAATTATCATTTTTAGAATGCTACTGAAATGAAGATAGGTAAGAACAATATTACTCCTGTCTTCAAATGAAATTCAGAGTAGGTTAATAGAGCTAATGTGCTTATCAATTTTAATTATTTGGGGCTTGTAGCTCCTAGAGTTGGTACCAATTACCTGCTAAATTTTTTTTGGAAACTGATAAGTATCTGCAAATTCTTTGAGAATATATATATTTAACCTACTTTGGAAACAGAAGATTGCACGACCTTTAACGTGAACTTATAATTTTGAAATTCCAAAGGTTTGTAAAACTATCTCCTGTTGTGGAAACATTTCTGAATCATAACAGAAACTATTATTTGGTGACCTAAGGCAAAGCAAAATAAAACTCCCATAGTCTTTGCTTAGATTTCTAAGAAATAGAATATTATTTCACACTAAAGAAATTCATATTCCTTCACTAGTGATTATGAAATGAAACTAGGTCTTAAATGGGTTCTGCACATCTGTAACCTATGTCACTTTGCACACTTACACTTTGAGCAAGGAATCCATGTTTTAGTTCTGCTTCATAAGTTGCTTAATTTTTCCTAAATTTTCTATCCTGAAAAGTTCACAGTTGCAAGACTAAAATGCCTGAAAATAATTTTTAGCATTTAAATATTATACAAATATAAACAAATTTTAGTTACTTCATGTACCATACTTCTAGCTATGAGATTACACTAAGATTTCCTAAAAATTCTCTTGGTTCATTGACTTCTCAAGATATTTATTCTGGAGGCACCCAACCAAGAAATTCTCAGCTCTGTAGATTTTCATCCCCAAAGTCACCTTTGCAATCTTCCCACAGAAGTAATGTAATAAAGACTGCTTTGTATGTGTCCTTCTATAGATAGAATTTAAATATTTAATTAATATTATTTAAATGTTGCCACTGATAACATGAAAACTTGAAGGCAAGGATTTCTTGATACAGTGACAATAAAAATAAAAAGCAGATCAAAATTAATAAGCAATGGAATGGAAACAAATCACTACACTAGATGTCAAGACACTCACCTGCAGTTCCCACTTCATGTAATGATGACCTTCAGCAACACACTTCACTTCTCTGGGGCTGATGCTGTCTTTTCTATTAGGAAAAGGTTATCGTAGGAAATTTTAAGGTCTCCTCTAACTCTAAATTCCATGAAGTTTTTCATCCTTTTCTCACAATGCTTCATATTTTGTTGACATATCAGCAGGGAACTTCACACTTCATTGGAAATCCATTAAAACAATTACCATGTCATTAGTGAAGACTTTTAATTATGAGCTTAGTAACCTAAAGAATTCACTGTGATAGGCAAGATTAGCTCTGTGAGCATGTGCTACATTGAGATGCATTGAGTGGAGAGATGTCTTTCCTTTGGAGAATTTGGAGCTGTCATTCATGAAGCAGTCAGCACTGTTGATTAAGCCTGTCAGCTGAAAAGTTAGGGAGTGGGGGAAAGATTGATAAACTTTCAGATGCCTTCATGACCAGAAATTTCCCCCCAGTGGATGAAACTTTGCTTCATTTGACTGATTCAATGAGAATGGAACGTTATAACACTAGGAAGGGGGACATTCCAAAAGTGACAGAGGGGAGGAAGGAAGAGGTGTAGATGTGAATTCATAGTTAATAAAGGAGATCAGAGTTATGACTCTAACCACTCAGCTGGAGCCTGAAGCACAAGCCCTGATGATAACTCACTGCATGTCTGCCCTGTTTTCACATAATATGTGCTTTTGTTAAAATAAAGATGGCCCTGGACATAGCCCAACCTATGGACCATGTAAGGAATATTTTTTGTTCTTCTTTCTGTACGAAAGTGAAATATCCTATAATGTTCCAATTCAAACCCAAATATAAAGGCTGGAAAAATGGCTGCATTGATTACCCCACTGATTCAGGGCAGTACTGAATGAGACTCTGTTTTCTTTCTCTTCTCCTTTGCTTTATATATTCAGACATCTTTTAATTTTCTCCTTTTCAGAAGATCCCTCTGCCATTCACAACTAGAAAAGTAAGATTATCCAGCATTGCATTGTTACTCACTTCTTTTCTCATTCCTCTCTCTAATTTTGTTTTGTTCAAAATTATTTGATTTCAAGGGAATATATGATATTAATAGGAGAGAAACATCGATTTTTGTGAGACTGAGAGGAAGTATAGGCCAACAAATTTCAAGTATGGGTATGAGACCTACATTTTCTGAATTCTGATTCCTATTTATTTGCTCTGGAAAATTTATCACAGTGCCTACACTGCCTTCATTTTGGTTTCTTCCTGTGTGAAAATAGCAGTCCCTACATAATTGGTTCCAATGAATACCTGGCTTATAATTGTTCCTCAATAAATTTTAGGAAGACTACACTATATCATGGAATATAAATATATTTCGGACACTATGAACTGGGAGCTAAGGACTGGGAAACATGAGGATCTAAAGTAATTCCACTTAATCTCTATCTCTTCCTATTCTGTGTGATGTAACTTTTTTTTTTTTTCCAGTCTCTCTCCTCATTGACCTATACTAGGAATACAACCAGTTTCTCTAGAATCAACATCCCTTAAAATCTCGTCCTGTGTGTCAGGGGACCCATCTGGCACAAGTAAGTCCACTAGTTCTTTCCTAGGACTTCAGAGAAGACTATATAGGAATACCTTCTAACAAAGGAGTGTATAGAAATATAATCTTGTATAATTATACTGAGTAATCACGGCTAGCTGCATTCCAAAGATATACATATGATCGCAACTTCTCCTTTCTACACACCTCTGTGGATCATGTCTTCCAAACTAATAGCACAGTAATGTTTGTAAATGTATATCACAAAATTGAAAAAAACAGAATTAATTTAACCTGCTGTTCTAACCAGGATAGGATCTTTTTTGTCCTTACATGTGGCCTAAGCATGTCCACTTATTATTGTTTTGATTTTTTTAGTCTTCATATGTGCCCAGTGCTTCCAACAGAGGATATCTATGGTTCTGGAACTCTGATAAATATATGAACATTCTGCAAATGTTAGGTTTATGTCAAAAGGATGTACAAGTATGATGTCATTTTTGTTCCATTTTCTAGCATTCTGGCTAAAACATGCTTAAAGCTTTATAAAGAATTTTTAAAAGCACAGAAATACATAAATTAAAGAACACTATTAATGATATAAGAAAGAATAAATACAAGTACCAGGATGATTTATTATGCATTATTCTTTCCAGCATTTATATTTCAATGATCTGAGTTACAATGAAGAATTCACCATCATTAAATCTGTCATTATTGTAACATTTGTCACTTTGACCTTATAAAATTGTGTATATATATGTTTAATCTTCTCTATCTCTTCTAATAGGTTTGTGAGTTTTTTTGTAATATTGCTTTTGTGTTTAGTGAAGAGAAGCTTCATATGTCATGGTTCATGACATGATCTTTGGCATCAGGTTCACTTGAGCTGGAAATTCAAGTATAGATAATTTGAATTTCATCACTGAGTGATACTGGTAGTAGTAAAAGTGTTTGGAATTATACAGGCATTGGCACAATCCAGAATGTTCCACTTACTAGAAATTTAATCTCAGTATAAGTTACTGAACTTCTCTGGGTCTGTTTCCTTACCTTATAATTGGGTTAATTTTATCTTTAGAGCATGGATTAACAAAAATAAAATAAGATGAGTAATTTAACTGGCACATTTCCTGGTACACAAAAGGCACTTAATAAGTCCTTTTTCTAGCTCCATTGCTTTTGAATCTCAAACTTTTGTGTCTTTAAAAATATATTGTTTCAGAACTTGACATAGGAAAAAAAGAAAAGTAAATAGAGCTGTTTAAAAAAAATTAAAGGGCTGCAAAATAATCTCTTTTTTCTCTAAGAACATTTGGCCACAAATAAGGTGCTCTTCATTATTATACAATGTAAAAATGAGAGTGTCACATTAGTGCAACAATTATTTTAACAAATGTTTTGGCCAAATAAACATCTCAATGGACCATGTTCTCTTTTACAACCCAGTAGGTCATATAATTAATGAGAGATGATACACTTTGTTTACACATTTATAGGAAGTAAACAGTGTGGGGCTTTGAATCAGGGATCATGAGTTCAAATGCCAGCTCCACCAATAACGAACAGTGTGATCTGAAAGGAGTCACTTACCTCTTACTGATATAACTTAATAATTGTAAATTGAATTAACAATAACACTATCATTATATAATTGGTTACATGAAAGAGATATTGGAGACAAACAGGAAAATATTTGATTTAGAGTAGAAAAAACTATAAATATTAACTTGTGTAGTCATCATCACCAATATTGTTAATCTTTGCCATAACACCTCAGTATGCCTCAAAGTCCTTCTTTTTAATTTCTTATTCTATCATATCATAGACTCTTCAAATAAGACCCTCCAAGGGTATTTGTATCTATGTGAGAATGCTATAAGTGATACCTCTTTTCTTCAAAGAGTTTATGGAGAAAATAAATGAACATATAATAATGTCCTTTTAGTCATCTGGGTGTGAAAGATGCCCTTTTGATTAGCAATTTTGAGTCCATTAAACTTTCTGGTTGTTTGTCAGTCAAAAACAATGATCCTTAGCCTACTAAGTTGCCAAAATATTAACTTACTGGCAAAATAAAAATCAAACTAAACTTTTTTTTCTTCCTGAAAGTTTATATTTGAGAATCATAATATAATCCATCAGAATTTCTAACACTACGTTCCGTGATTTGAAGTTAGTTTAAAAATAGTAATAATTTACATAGAAGATGTTTGAGGCCTAAAGTTCATGAGTCTTGAATTTACATCTCTGTTCTACCAGAAATAAGCTGTAACCTATAGTGTTTTCATGTATGCAAATGTTATTAAATACATACATTATACCAGACATGGCAGGAATAACTTTTCTCTTGTTTAATGCCCTCAAGTTTATGATGGATATTTTAATTTATAAAATATACAGAAATAACAACATACGATTGTAGTAGAAGAAAAACTAAATAAGAAAGCCAGTGAAGTTAAGTATCATCTAACACAAATTTTATGATAAATTTTCTATTTCATGCTTTTATATGAGATTATATGGTAAAGAAATGACCATTATTTTATTTCAGGCATTAACTCCGCAATTTCTCCTGTGACCTATAAATGCATTGTTTATTCCTATAGAATTTAATGTATTTATTTGAATTTACATGACTCTTTATGAGGCAAATATTGAGTTATCAGCTGGAGCAGCATATGTGTCGAGTGTTTTGATTGCATGTAAGCATTTTTAAAATGTTTGGCTTCAACTCTTACCCTAAATTCCAGGTTGATTATTTTCTACTTTATTTGTCAGCATTTTCAGATGTATAGTGAAAGAAAGTATAGCCTCCTTAAATATGATTAAATAATCTGTCAGCAATCATGACATATATCTTGATATATACTATTACAGTTTATCACAATTTAAGTTATTACTTAACATTCCAGAAAATATTGTGAGATGAGTTTACATCCTTGGATAAAAAGAATTTCAAAATCCATAGATATACAGGCTACACTATCCTGAGAGCCAAAAAACAACTGTGGGAAAAAAAATACCTCAGGAAGTTTATTCATAAGATTTTCCTTTGAAAACTGAGAATAGTAGAATTTTTTGTTATTGCACACACTACACTTTTACCTGTTTATATCATTTTAAAACATATACAAACCACTGCTTCTTTCTCTCTAAAATTATAAGTTGATATGACCAAAACATAATCTATTTTTATGACATATTGGCTTAACAAATAAAATGAACTAAATATAAGAAAGTTGCTGCCTGAACAAACATTTCTAAAATCCCATGGATGAATTCAATGTATTCTATGACTTTTAGACTATTTAATAAGACTCATTACTTAGAAAACATTAACTTAGTTGATCCCGATATATAAACTATTAGTATAAATCTGTGGATGTATAAATGTTAAGCCTTATTATTTTTTTAAACATTGAGAAACTAAAGCCAAAAAATGTTATACTTATATTTTAAGGTGGTACTAATTTGAATGTGAAATTAATTTCTGTGTATTTTTTTTATTACCAATGGTACTTGCTTTGTATTTTTCCACTTCTATGTTCATAGCACTCATGGGCACACACACACACACACACACACACAGGCGTGCGCACACGCACACACACTTTTTTTGCATCTCCCTCACTTATTCTTTGTTTTTTTCCCCAATCTAGTTCATTTGTTGATGTCTAAGGAAGCACAAAGATATCAGAAGCTCTATAGCTAGAAAATCCTTTCTTGTTCTTTCAGACATATTAAGAACCATTCTATCTTTTTTGTAAACTTGTTCTTTGAACTACATTATGGTTTTATACAACCTATCACGGTATTTTTGATCTTTGAGGACAATTTAATTATTCATGACCTTTCAAGGTTTTAGGGAGATTTCTTAATTGAAGTATAATTAATATTCTATATTAGTTTTAGGTGTACAATATAATGATTCAACAATTCTATAAATTACTCAGTGCCTGCCACAATAAATGTAGTCACCATCTGTCACTAGACAATGTTATTACCATCTTATTGACTATATTACCCATGCTGTACTTTTCATCTCTGTGCTTTTGTTTTGTTTTTTGCAATTGAAGTTTGTAACTTTTATTATTATTATTTTTAAAATTTTATTTATTCATGAGAGACACACAGAGAAAGGCAGAGATGTAGGCAGAGGGAGAAACAGACTCCCCGTGGGGAGCCTGATGTGGCACTTGATCCCAGGACCCTGGGATCAGGACCCAATCCAAAGGCAGATGCTCAACCACTGAGCCCTCCACGTGCCCCAGAAGTTTATACCTTTTAATTCCCTTTATCTCTTTTGCCCTTCTTCCCACCCACTTACCCTCTGGAAACCATAAGTTTGTTCTCTGTTTTTAAGAGTCTGTTTTACGACTGAGTAATTAATATTCATTGAATATATATACTACTTATTCTTTATCCATTCATCTATGGATTGACACTTGGGTTGCTTCCATATCTTGCCTGCTGTAAATAATGCTGTAACAAACATAAGGGTACATGTGTCTTTTAAAATTAGTGTTTTCATTTTCTTTGAGTGAGTAAATACACAGTAGAGGAATTGCTGGATCATATGATATTTTTATTTTTAATTTTTTGAGGAACTTCCATAATGTTTTCTACATTGGCTGTACCACTTTGCATTCCCCCTTTGTTATTTCTTGTCTGTTTGATTCTAGCCATTCTGACAAGGGAAAGGGATTTTAGACAAAGACAAGGGAACGTGATTTTAGACAAAGATAATGTAATATGCATGTGAAGGCATATTCACTTGAAACCTCTTTTTCACTCCACCATCCATTACATAGTGGAGCTCCATTATTGAGAACAGAGAACAGAGTTATTGTTCACATGGGCATGTTATATTGTCTCTACCATGATCAGGCCCTGTTCAGTAAGATACTGGAGTATTGGGAGTCATAATGAATAATCTCAGCTGTCTACTGCTCTTGAGAAGCTCAACATACATTAGGGAATTCTCCTACATTAGTGTGAACCTTCGTAACAAGGTGAGATGTATGGGAAGTGTGGGGAGAATACAACGGATTGAGAAATTTATTCTGCCCAAAACGTTGAGAGTTTCAACTGTGAGAAGAGAGATTTGAATTGGAAGTTAAAGGATGACAGGATTTTTCCCAACAGAAATAAGGAAAAAGACCAAATTGAATAGTTTGAGCAAAAGCAATAGAAGTTTTTTTTTTTTTTGCAATAGAAGTTAAATACAGACATATAACATTAAAGACAAAATAAGACATAGATTTCTTAGAGGGAAGCACCAGGTGATATATCCAGAAGAGATTATATTAGGATTTTGATAAATTTGAATATTTTCAGGTTTCTTGTTAATGGCACCTTTTATTTATATTTTATTAATTTATTTTTATTGCTTTTATTTTTTACAAGATTTTATTTATTTATTCATGAGAGATACAGAAAGAGAGAGAGGCAGAGACATAGGCAGAGGGAGAAGATATAGGCAGGGGAGCCTGATGCAAGACTGGATCCCAGGGCCCCAGGATCATAACCTGAGCCAAAGGCAGATGCTCAACCACTGAGCCACCCAGGTGCCATAATGGTGCCCTTCATTTTGTAGGGATTTAATAAATATTGTTGAGTTCAGTTATTTGAAGTAAGTTCATCTAATTTACAAACTATACTTTGTATCTTTATACTTTAAAAGAGTTTATTATGTAAAAAATTTGGTTATATACTTTGAACTTTATTCATAGTGTCTTTAAGATTTTTTCTATAGACAAATTTTGAAGGCTCTCTGCTTAAGGAAAGGCCTTACCTAGGTCATTGATGCATCTTCAGAGCTCTTCAGCACAACTCTCATGGCTTGCACACAGCTTCAAACTTTTTGCTTACATTGCTTCCTTGCAGGCCACAATTGTTGAGCATTATATAAGTTGCTCTGCTCTGTGTCTCTTTGTAGTTCATTGTTCATAGTACTCAATTTTGGGCTACTTAGTTAGCAGCTGAAATAATCTGAAAAATAAATTAATACTTATTGACCACATACTATGGCCTAGGTATTATGCTATAAGTTTTACATTTGTTATCTCAATTAATTATAATAACAAATATTTTAGTTGCAAATACATATGATCAGAGAAGGAAGCCCTTTACACCAAACCACACAGCAATGAGCAATTATGTGAAGATATGAACAAATTCTATCAGAATCAAGGTATTTTTTCTGTATACTTCACTGATTTTTCACTGAGAGAAATCTAAAGTAAAAATGCAAAATACACAGGAAGTGTCAACATAAAGAGTGTGGAAGACTCTCTCCATTAAATCTTCAAGATTGTTCATTATAGGAGAAGAACTTAATTGGGCTAATTACCAAGATCTAGTAATAAATCAGAGACAAACTGGAACCAATGACAGAAAAAAAAATTATCAGTGACTGGACAATAAAAGTGAAGCTATTTAGGAGTTCAGTGTTTCTTAAACACATTTGAACTGGCAAGATAATTTCTGTATCATAGAAGAAGTGTCACTAGGGTTAAGAAGCAGTAGTTAGTATGGGGACAGATATATTTGATACATTGCAATATCTTAAAGTACAAAAGCTTCCATTAAAAGAAATCATTCTGTAATACCTCAGCCTAAGTTTGATTCTGTAACAAACATATGGTTAAAAGAGACATAAAATAATAAGTTCTACAGTTCAAAAGAGAGATAAAAATCCTGGAAATGTTATAACAATTTAGCAAATAGATATTCAAAAGCAATGGGCAGGTGCACAAGGAAAATATGAGTAGTATATAGTGCTCTTATGCCTAAAATAATGGAAAATAATCTTTTGCAATTGTTTTTGTGCATTGATATTTCTATCCATATATAATTCATTTGATGATAAAAATATTTGACTGTCTGGATGCCTGGGTGGCTCAGCAGTTAAGCATCTGCCTTTGGCTCAGGGTGTGTTCCTGGAGTCCCAGAATAGAATCCCACATCAGGCTCCTCTAATGTGTGTTTCTCTCATTAATAAATAAATAAAATCTTTAAAAAAGAGTATTTGAGTTCCAAAGGAAACAATCAACAAAACTAAGACAACCTATAGAATGGGAGAAGATACTTGCAAATGACATATCCGGTAAAGGGCTAGTATCCAAAATCTATAATGAAGTTATTAAACTCAACACCCAAGAAATAAACAATCCAGTCAGGAAATGGACAGAAGACATGAACAGACATTTCTCCAAAGAAGACCTATACATTACCAACAAGCACATGGAAAAATGCTCCACATCACTTGCCATCAGGGAAATACAAATCAAAACCACAATGAGATCCCACCTCACACCAGTGAGCATGAAGAAAATTAACAAGACAGGAAACAACAAATGTTGGCAAGGATGTGGAGGAATAGGAACCCTCTTGCACTGTTGGTGGGAATGCAAGCTGTTACAGCCACTCTAGAAAACAGTGTGGAGGGTCCTCAAGAAGTTAAAAATAGAGCTGCCCTGTGATCCAGCAATTGCACTACTGGATATTTACACCAAAGACACAGATGTAGTGAAATGAAGGGGCACCTGCACCCCAATGTTCATAGCAGCAACGCATACAATGTCCAAATTGTGGAAGGGGCTGGGATGTCCTTCAACAGGACATCCATCTGAGCGGATACAGAAGATGTGATATATCTATATCTATATATCTATATCTATATCTGTATCTATATCTATCTATCTATCATCTATCTATCTATCTATCTATCTATCTATCTATCTACCTACCTATCATCTATCTATCTATCCTGGAATATTACTCAGCAATCATAAATGACCAATACCTACCATTTGCTTCAGCATGGATGGAATTGAAGGGTATCATACTGAGTGAAACAAGTCAATAGGAGAAAGATAATCATCATATGGTTTCACTCATATGTGGAATATAAGAAATAGTGAAAGGGACTATAAGGGAAACTGAGTGGGGAAAAATTAGAGACTCCCAACCCTGGGAAACAAACAAAGGATTGCAGAAGGGAAGGAGGGTGGGGGGAATGGCCTGATTGGTGACAGGCACTAAGGAGGGCACTGATGGGATGAGCTCTGGGTGCTATACTATATGTTGACAAATTTAATTTATATTTAAATTAAAAAACAAATTTTTAATTTAAAAATTTAAACAAATTTAAAAATTAAAAAACAATATTTGAGTGCCATTTGTTATTTAATATTTTGAAATAGTTTCATAAATAAAAATTATACATTATAATTATCACTTTGCTTTCATTCCTTATATCAATTTCCAACTTGGTGAGAATTAAGGAAACATTTCTTATTTTGAAACAATGGAGAAATGTACGTGTGTGTGAAAAAGAATGAATAGTTGTGTTGTTTAATTTAAAATCATAAAACATTTTAATAAAATTATGCTTATTATAATTCTCAGAAATATAATGTTATAGAACTCTGACTTTTATTTGAAACATTCTTTGCCTTCAGAAACCATTTTTGCTTAATTCTAGCTATCCCCTTTCTCTTTTCTGATTCTTTTTAAGCAGTTAATCCTAATTATATGCTTATGACCTAGACAAACAGAATTCCTGAACCAGATTTGATGAAACCATACTTTATTTAAGCTGAGAGGATTTCATATTGCTATAGTGAGATTTCAGATCATCAATTATTGTACTTAGCATCAACTCAAGTTTGGAATACAAAGCTTGTTATTCACTAATGGATTTATTTTTGCTATTTTCAAAAATAACAAATAATTTATATGGGTGTTTATAAAGCCCTATTTTTCCCCCAGAGGATTTATTTTTTTTATTTTTTTTTTAATATTTTATTTATTTATTCATGATAGTCACAGAGAGAGAGAGAGAAGCAGAGACACAGGCAGAGGGAGAAGCAGGCTCCATGCACCGGGAGCCCGACGTGGGATTCGATCCCAGGTCTCCAGGATCGCGCCCTGGGCCAAAGGCAGGCGCCAAACCGCTGCGCCACCCAGGGATCCCCCCCCAGAGGATTTTTAATCTCAACTAACAGCATTGCTACATCTTTTATGGCAACTTTCTGGTCAATAAAATAAAGTTCAAATCTTATGAAGGTTGCCAATTAAATTCTCTTTTAGAAATAATGGGGGAAATAGATTAGTGCCAAAATTATAGAAATAAATAGGGTTCATAGAGGAAGATCCTTTTACTCTCTCAGCCATATACAACCTTGTGACACTGTATTTGTCAAAGGATTTGCACCAGCCTGGAAACCAGAAGCGTTTCCTTGTTATTTTCTTATACACCACACAGCACTAGTATTTTTTCTTAGGGTGTTGCAGTTCCAGTTAGACTTTCAGAACTGGACCAAATGGAGTGAATCTGAATATCCATGCAAGGTACTAAGACTCTGTATTCAAAAAGTTTCCCAAGTGATCCTCATGTATAACATGTTTTGGGCACCTTTGATATATATTTGTTTTGTTTCTGCTATGCCTTCATTCCTAACCAGAATCACTCTGTCTTCATCCTATCTAATTTATGGCTTTGGTTTCACAATGAAGATAGCATAAAGTGTGTGGAAGATGGGGAGGGGTTGCTCTAAGGCAGAGATAATGGGAATTCTCCTGTATGTTGCAGTTTGCCTCATTCCCATTATGAAAATGAAGTGAACCAGATACAACAAAGGGGCAAGGAAAGAGAACTTCTCAAGTCTTGTTTTCTGAAAAATATTTTCCCATCTCAGATCCTTAAGACATAAATTCTTAATCAGCAGATGCCACCTTAACCCAATGATAAAAGTTTACATCACAGGTAATAAGGAATGGTGGCATTGTGAACACCTTGGCATGATGCACCAAGAATACAATATAATTTCTATGGTATCTTTGTTAAAAAATAAATAACTTCATCCAAATCAGGTGAACAGGACATTTAACAAAATATCTGACTACTGCTTTTCACAGATAGCAAGATCATTAAAGACAACCCAAGACTGATAAGCAGTGACAAATATAAGGAAGCCAAAAAGAGGCAACAACTAGATGCATTGTAGGATTCTGCATAAGATCATAGAACAAAAACGACAAAAAGAATCATTAGGAGGAACACTGTTGATATTTCAATAAGGTCTGTCGAGTACTTCATTGTACTGAATCGATGTGAATTTCTTGGTCTTGATCATTTTATTAAGGTTTTGTAAGATGTTTTTCTTAACCTAAGGAAGGGTAATACACAATAATTTTCTATATTGTTTGTTCAGCTTTCTCGTATCTAATATAAATTCACAATAAACACACACATAAATAAATAAATAAATAAATAAATAAATAAATAAATAAATAATAAAACTCTATTTTTCATTAGTGAATCAATTTGCAAGGGGAAAAGAAAGTCTAAATCACACAAACCTCAATAGGTGAGCAGAGTCTACTGGTTATCTTCTGACTATGAAATCTATATAATAGCTAAAGCAAAATCGGCATGGAAAGAGGACAAGGGCGGTATCCATACCTGGCAAACTGATAAATTCAAGGTTTTTATCTGCCATTTCTTTCTAGGTTTTGAACTAGATTAATAGAAACAAAACATTTAGAATATCAACTGACATGTGATAAGCATTATATAAGCGGCGGCATTTTTTTAATTGTTAAAGAAAGAACTACATCTGACTCTAATGATGTACTATATGTTGGCTAATTGAATTTAAACTAAAAAAAAGAAAAAAAGAGCAAAGTAGAAATAGGCCACTTTAAAAGCTTGACAGCATTACTGAAAACTATTTTCCTAGATATTCAAAATGAGAAAACACTGGTAATTATTTTATACAGTAAGAAGAAGCAAGTTTCATTTGGTCTTTTAAAAATCAATTCTAAATATATTTATTGATTGATTAAAATGCATCACACAATGTTTGGGCACTAAAGATATTAAGGGGAACAGAAACAAACCCAGTCACTACATTCATTGGGATTACACACTAATAAACTTAGTTTAGAATATGTATGTTCTATTTTGGGGAAAAGAAACATGGCTTCTATCAAACTGAGGCAAGTGGTCTTCTTTCATAAAGTGATATATTTAGTACAGGGGTACAGTTAGAGCTCATGGAATCAGACTGACTACACCTGAAATGCCAGTGAAAAAAATTACAGTGAAAAAATATTTTTCACTTAATAGTTCTGGGAACTGAACAAGTTTATAAGATTGAATAAATCACTATTTTCTTATCTCTAAAACTGAAATAATATTTACACCATAAGGATAGATGAGAATTAACTCAATATGTAAAGCAATCTATTATATTCCCTGCCACATTATAAGTTCTCACTAAATGGCAACTAGAAATATAACAAAATACATCTGTCAAAGGAGACTCTCAGAAATTATAATCATAAAAATTATACAATATAATATAAGGTACTGGAAATATTAATGACAAAATGTGTATAAAATATACTTAGCATATCAAGCTCAACACCTATAAAACAGATAATCTACTTAAAAAAAGGGCAGATGACATGAATAGACATTTATTCTAAGACATACAGATGACAAATAGATACATGAAAAAATGCTCAATATCACTCATCTTCAAGGAAATACAAATTAAAACCACAATGAGATATCACCTCACACCTATCAGAATGGCTAAAATTAACAAAGGAAACAACAGGTGTTGGTGAGGATGCAGAGAAAGGGAAACCCTCTTGTACTGTTGGTGGGAATGCAAACTGGTGCAGTGACCCTGGAGAATACAATAGATGTTCCTTTAAAAAGTGAAAAATAGAGCTACCCTGGAGCACCTGGGTGTCTCAGTTGATTAAGTGTCTGACTTAGGCTTGAGTCATGATCTCAGGTTTCTGGGATCCAGCTCCATGTTGGAGTCCACACTCAGTGGGGAGTATGCTTCTCCCTCTCTTTCTGGCCCCCTCAAATAAATAAATAAAATATTTGAAAAAACTGAACTACCCTATAATCCAGCAATTACACTACTAGGTATTTACCCAAAGGATATAAAAATACTGATTTGGAGAGGCATATGTACCCCAATGATTATAGCAGTATTATCAACAATAGCCAAATTATGGAAAGAGCCCAAATTTCCATTGAAATGTGGTATTATGTGTGTATGTGTGTGTGTGTGTGTGTGTGTGTGTGTGTGTATATATATATATATATATAGAGTGTATATATGTATAATGGAATATGTATATATAATGGAATATTACTCAGCCATCAAAAAGAATGAAATCTAGCCATTTGCAATGGTGTGGATCGAGCCAGAGAGTATTATGAGAAACAAAATAAGTCAGTTGGAAAAGACAAATACTGTATGACTTCATTCATATGTGGCATTTAAGAAACAAAACAAATGAACAGACAGAGGGAAAAAGAGAGAGGCAAACCATAAAACAGACCCTTAACTATAGAGACAAATTGAAGGTTGCTGGAGACAAGATGGGTGGGATGGTGATGGGTTAAATGGGTGATGGGGATTGAGGAGGGCACTTGTGATGAACACTGGGTGGTGTATGTCAGTGATGAATCACAAATTTTTACACCTAAAACTAATATTCCAGTTAACTAACTGGAATGTAAATAAACTTAAAAAGAAAAAAATAAGAGTGAGTACCAGATATTCAGGTGAGAAATTTTAAATCCAGTCTGTGAAGAATTTTATGAGAAGCATCTATGTTAAATAAAATAAAAACAATCATATTCTGGATTTCTAGAATTAAAACTACTAAACCTTAAAATGACATGAACTTCATATACATGACATTCTTTTAAAAAATATTTTATTTATTTATTTATTCATGAGAGACAGAGAGAAGCAGAGACATAGGCAGAAGGAGAAGTAGGCTCCATGCAAGAAGTCTGAATTGGGACTCAATTCCAAGACTCCAGGATCATGCCCTGAGCTGCAGGCAGACGCTCAACCACTGAGCCACCCAGGCATCCCCATATACATGACATTCTGATTTCTAAATTACTTCCCCAAAATGTTATCTAAATGTATATCTCTTCAATTAGTATATGAGAGTGTCCTTATCAACTAGTTGATGATGAATGTTTTATTTAAATACATTCCTTATGTTTTAAAAAAGCAATCAGCATACTTAAAATTCTCTTTAACTCAAATTAATATTCCTCAATATGTAGTATAAAGATATTCAATACAAAATTTATAGACAAGTCATATCTAAATGCATCATGGTGGAAAAAAGAGAAAAAGAAAGAAGAAAGAAAGAAAGAAAAAGAAGAAAGAAAGAAAGAAAGAAAGAAAGAAAGAAAGAAAGAAAGAAAGAAAGAAAGAAAGAAAGAAAGAAAGAAATAGGGGGAAATGTTTCTATAGGTAAGATCCAGAGAACAATTGAGGATAGAGACAAATGTAGCTTTAAAAGAAACAAAAGGATTCATAATCCTATTATTTAAATTACCTGAAGCAAATAGAGAAACTTTTGACAGTTTTGAGGGACAACTGAAGAAGTTTCTACCAAGATATCAATGAAAATGATGACAACAACAGCTCTATTACTTTTATGGACAAAGATAATAATAATAATACATTGGAAAAATAATTATTGTAATCTACAGTTGATTACATGTCTTCTTTATAAGGATATATAATTAAATTCTTAAAGCAATCTTATGGGTTGGATGGATATTAGTTTTATCATTTGTAGATGAAAACTGATTTCAGACAGGTCAATTGCCTGTTATTATACTAATAGTAGGATTCAATCTCAGTATTATTGTAATAATAATCAAGTATCTCTTCAAATGGAAAAGCAACAGAATAATATTACCACATATAAAAGAATTTGTAAGATGTATTGCCCGCTCACCCTTCCTGGCATGATATTTGAAAACGTATCATTCTGCAAAAAAGATGAATAATGATTGAGAAACTCATGTATGGGAAAGTTTTAGGGAAAAAAAAAATGGAGAAGCTATGGTTTCAAGAACTAGCAATTGTACAGAGCATTTAAGAGTTCAAAGGCTATTACTGACTTGGTGTAAAAATCTGTTTCTGCTAGATAATGACTCTAGAAACGAGCAAGTTCTTTAAACTCTGAGTCCAGCAAAATGAGGATAATAATAGCCATCTCCCCCACCCCATATGCTGTAAAAAAAAAATGAAGAAATCATCAAACACTCTTAGAACATGGCTAGATATGTTGTAAACCCAAATAGTGTAAGCTTGTATGCTTAATACCAACTCATGAAAATGGTTAGACAATAAGGCGAATCACAGTAGGTTACATAAACATTATTGCAAAATTTAGACTCTAAGTGCCAACCGAAATTATCAAAAGCAATAAAATTCACAAAACAAAACAAACCATGATTTCAAGGTCAGATTTCTATAATGTCTTTTAAAAATGCAGTTGCAAAATATAATTTTGTTCAGATAATTTTCTTCATACAGTCCTTTAGTAACTTGCATAATGATAATCAAGTCATTATTATACTGATTGTTTAAATTGTATAATAAGAAGAACTGAATATTCAAGTAAATAAACTTAATTACCAACAAGAAGGATTTTTTAGAGACTATTTTACAACTTTCATACTTGTTCATAATTTTTTTCTAAAAAATGAGGATATAAAAGGTTTGCTCTCGATAATCATACATTCTCTAGTTTGAGCATATTTTCCCAAGTGTTATAGGTAGATATGACTCAAGGTTCAGGGGATAATAAAATATTGCTGAAGTAGGTCAGCATGGGGGAAAATAAATAAAGGACAATGTTGAGAAAAAAATCTCAACAGCTGTTGTAGAATAAAATAAAGCTGCTTCTTCTATGAAAATATTTATTTGTAGGTGAACCAATATATTGTGTCCACCAAGTATGAAAGACAAAACAAAACAAAGTAAAAGCATCTTTGATAAATGCAGGGAAATCAAATAAATGATATTCTTTGTATGAATTAGTCTAACTTCTGGTTTGGTGTTGAATTTTTCATTATTATAACTATTATCCTCTTCTCCAACTTTTATTGTGATAATTTAAAAATATACATCAAAGATATATATATATATATATATACACCTTATATTATATATAATATTATATATGTGTGTGTATATATATTCATATATAAAACATATAAATGGTAAATCACAGATCACTACAATCTCCTTATATATTTTAGAGTGCAAATCATTAACTAGGCTTCACTATTTGTTTAAATTTCTTTTAAGTTTGGTTTTTAAATTTACATGAAATGGTCTTAATTTTCTTTTTTTAATATAACTTTTTAATGTTAAATAATACATTTGCCAAAAAAATTTATAAGAACTATTTACTATAGTACCAAAAAGTCATAAAACATTTTACCCAGCTCTTCCTACAATTAACATGTTACTTAACCAAAGAACGATTTGTATCAGCAAAATAGCCTTGGTAAAATATCATAAGTAGTCTATCTACCTTATCAAAATTGTACCAGTTTCCCTCTGTCTCTTCTTAATCCAGGCTCCAATTTAGGATTTCACATTACATTGAATTATGTCTCCTTACTCTTCTTTAATCCTTTTTTTCTTATATGACCTTAACACTCTGAGTGCACTGGTCGGTTATTTATCAGAATGTTCCTCAATTTGCTTTCATCAGATGTTTCCTCATGTTAAATACACATATTTTCCCACAAGAACAGCATAAATGTGCCATTGTCTGTGAAGCATATTGGGCATCATGCTAAGACTTCCATGGAAAAACTTGACACACGCCACCTTTGCCAAGTGGTCTTACCTTTTTGAAAGAGAATATAGAAGAGGAAGAGTGGAGTTTGTATCTTAACCATAGTTTCTGAAGTTATAGTTGCTTATCCCCAAGCTTATGTTTGAAGTTTTTTTGTTTTGTTTTTTTTGTTTGTTTGTTTTGTTTTATAACGTATGACTTACAGTTTAATTTGCCATCATGTATACCCAGCATAAGTCTCACTTTGGAGTTCTGATCTGAGACTCTAACTTCAGGAGTTATACTAACCACATTTTGCACTTCATAACTCTTTACTTTCTGATCTCCTTACATTTTTTAAGCTCCTAAAGACAGTATAGATGTTATATCTTTCTGAACCCTGAAAAGGATTTGTATACAGTGGGTAATAATTAAATGTTGTGGCTGCTGAATGGCTACCTAACAAGTCAAAGGTGGAAATACCAGCTTTAGAACTCATTGAAAATATTTCATATTTTCAAAGAGCTCACAAAAATGTCTCTATGGGCTTGCAAGGCAAGGAACAAGGACTATATGAGCCAGTGATTCTGAAAATTTTTCTTGCCTAATTTAGAAAACAAATAAACTTGTGTTCCAATGATACTTTTATACTGCCACTTACACTTTTTAAAGCACTGTTATTTCCTAAAATGCATTATGAAAAAAAGTTCTTAAACAGTTATCATGGAAATAAGGAATAGAAATAAAATGAGCCTAGTCAAATCAGCAAGATACAGTATTTTTGTTTCTTTATATTATCACACTTAACTTCAGTTCAACATCTGTTCAATGACATCTCAGGCTATATTTTGGGATGTGTGACAATTTTTTTTCACAAATTCTTTACTCACAACTCAGGATGTTCCCATTAATT
This sequence comes from Canis lupus baileyi, assembly GCF_048164855.1. Classification (NCBI taxonomy): domain Eukaryota; kingdom Metazoa; phylum Chordata; class Mammalia; order Carnivora; family Canidae; genus Canis; species Canis lupus. The sequence continues at coordinate 80,948,707 of NC_132839.1, forward strand.
GTGATTTGCAAAGGAAGCATTTAACTCAGGGCAGATGCTGAGCAGCATGAGTATGGAACTATGGCAGGTACAAAATGACACATGAAATTCGCAAGTGGGCATGGATGGGCAGATGGTATTGGCATCTGAGAGATTTGTTACAGCAACTTGGCAATAAAACATGTGTGATCACTAATTTAACATACAAAACTGGCCCAGAAAAATGTTTATGTTAAACAAATTTCCTCTCTAAATATCAGGTGCAACACATTTTATTACATAGTTTCATTTCTCAGTTGAGAGAATCAGATATAGAAAATTGAATCCTTCCTTTCCAACCAAAGTCCCATGCATTTAGGGCAAGTCATGCCTCCATAAACAAATTGAAGTTAATAGATGCATAATTCTCAAGACACTGTAGGCCAGTGAAACCAGAGAGCAGACAGATATGGATGTGATTTTCCAATATCTGTCTAAATTATCCCCATGGTCCTACACTAGATGTGGTTTAGATAAACTTTCAATTTTTGCATATTATACTAGCTAAAATGTTTGAAATTCCATGTAAAAATGTGAATTTGGTTTTAGATCACCAGATGATTCTTTATATTGTTTACTAAATCTTTTCTTAGAGGAGTGCCTGGGTGGCTCAGTGGGTTGGGCTTTCTCCTTCAGCTCAGGTCATGATCCGGGGGTCTTGGAATCAAGCCCCACATCTGACTCCCCGCTCGTTGGTGAGCCTGCTTCTTCTTCTTCCCCACACTTGTGCTCTCTCAGTCGCTATCTCTGTCTCTCTCTCTCAAATAAATAAATAAAATCTTTTTAACAAATAAATCTTTTCTTAGAAAACCAAGTATATAACAATTCTCCTAGTTGAATTAATAAGCAAGAACCTCCTGGAATATTGTTTCTTGTTTTCTCTTCCTACTTAGCTATAACACTTTTAATAAGTATCACTTAAAATGCTGTTGCATACATGAAGACCCCAATTTCCTCCACCATGGTCGAATGCTCACTTCTCATGGTTCCCTGGCAACTAAATAATACCTCTGTTATAGTTAGGCTCCCTCGCAATCCACCAAAATGACACAGTAGAGCTAACCTGACCAACTTTGGCATCATGTATAACTGCTTTCTAAGGTATACAACTATAGACGAGTTATTTTGTTATTTTTTTTCTTTTTAATTTGGTAAAATAAGCTAATAATACCAACTCCACTGGGAGTGTAATTTTTAAAGTTACATTAGATAATATATATAATGATCTAGCAGAATGAATGGAACATAATCCACAGTATTTATTATTTTACTGTTGTTGATACACAGCAACACCTCACTATATTTTAAGCAGTTTTGGTGGTAGAGACTGTAATTTCATCTTTATATCACTAAAGGTGTAGCACACTACTTAGAGTACACATATTTCTAAGTGTGTATGTGTGAGAGTGTGTGTGTGTTTAGATTGAGCAAAAATTTTAAAAAATCAAAAACAGAAAACAAGTAATACTAGGTAACATATGAAAGAGATTTTTATATTCCATGTACTGAAGCTTCTTTTCAAACCAGCGTTTACCAATTTGAAGAACTCAATTTGAACTGTAAAACTTATATTTTAATAGCAATATATGGGGAGTATTTCAGGAAGAAAAAATATTTTATGTTTGATGAGACATATATCTCTAAAAGTATTCCAAATGCTGGAACATGCTCATGGTCCGTGAAAGAGCCCAGGTTATAATTTAAAATGAGTAAATCACAGTATAAAATAGCATATGCAAACCATCACCATGAAATTTTAATATTATGCAAAAGTTGCCAGTATTTCTTGTTTATGCAATTCTAGATTCTGTTCAGAGCACTTTACATGTATATATACTTTTGTCTAAACTTCAAAATAAACCTATGATGTAGTTATTGTTATTGTCACCATCTTACAGATGAGAAACCCACGTCACAGAGTGGCAAAGTAATTTGCCAAATGTCATGCAGCTGGACCCAAGATTGAAATGCACTTTGACTGCAAAGTCCATTTGTTTTTCCACTGTGGTACAGGTTCTTGAAATAGAAAATTGAGAAAATATGCCAAAATGTTAAGTTATCTTTCAGGTGATCTTCCTGGTTAAATTTTTCGACAAATTTCTACATTTGGCATGAATTACCATCGTCATAAAAATAAGGGTTATTGTAATAACACCATTCATGCAATTTAAAAACTAAGTAGGCTGTCAAAATGACCAATAGAATCTATCTTCATAAATTGCTTCTAACAGATGAGATAGGAAGCTATTGAGATTTAGAGACACATTAAATTAAAGTAGAATGCCTTATTCTCATAGCAATACTGATTTGTGTTTTGATTCTACATGATTAAAGGTAACTCATGACTTTGCAAGTTATTCTGTTCTTTTGATTCTTGTCTAACACAAGACTGATAATATCTGACCAAATAAATGAACAAAACAGAGATTGAACAATATCCAGTGAATTCTTTGTGCTCCTTTGAATGTGCATCATATTATCAATGCATATAATTATATATATAGGTTTTCTACCACTTTAAATCCATTGCATATCTCCAGAAGACACCAATCAATTCACATTAAGCAATAACTATTTTTATAAATGCTTAAAACACTGAAAAACAACTTGACCTCCAATGATAAACTCATTCAGGGCAAGTTAAAAACTAACATTTAATGTTTTTACTTATTAATGAATTGCTTTGGGTTGCCACCCGTGCAAGACATAATAGGTCTGGGACTACAGGAAGAAGGAGAGACTTACTTTTTTTTTTTAAATATAAAGTAGTTCTCAGCTGAGGAAATGGATATGTAAAATAACTATTATAATCCAATAAGATATTTGCTGGAATCATGGAAATACAGACAGGGCATAAGAGCATTGAAATAAGTAGTTCTGAAATGTGCCCATGGAAACCAAGACAGGTTTTTAAGAGGAGACAGCCTTTGACCCTAAATTTGAGGAAGCCTTTACTAGATGAAAATTCAGGGAAATAATTTCCAGTTAGAAACATGTACAAATCTGAAGGCTTGAGACCTGAGAAAATATGGTTTGTTCAAAGAAACACAATTATTGCTCAAGTGTAAAGAGTGATGGAGCAGGTGAAAATGAGTCTGGATTAGTATTCACAAGGCAGATGAAAATCATGTCACATGCTGTGCATAGAAATTTAAAATGTGTTTGTTCTGAAGACTATGAGGGACAAACAGAGAATATTGAGGAGAGCAGTGAAAAATTACATATATGACTGTTCTTGCAGTAGACTGGGGATAAAGGAGCAGGTGGGTCCAATTATAAGGAAATTTGTTTAATGGGTAAAAAAACAAACAACAAAATGATAATGGGTCCAAAGACTTTGAGTAAATAGGAAGGATATTTATGTGAATAATAAATAAATAAAGGTGAGTCGATGTGGGAATAAAAGTCAATGTTGAGATTTATTAAACTTAGGGGCTCTTAGAATATTCAGATAGAGACTGCTGGTGCATATTGGATGTACAGATCTGAAGGTGTGAGGAATCTATGTTGATGGAGAATTATTTTTATAAAAGTGAGAGTATAAATGTTGGAGCCTAATAAAAAACAAGCCCAGAAGAATGTGTAAAAAAAGTGAGAAGAAACATAGGATGAAGACCAAAAGCCTCAGAAATATCCACCTTTATGAATGAAGAAAGAGAAACTAGCCAAAAACTAAGAACAAGATCCAGAAAGCCAGAGAGGGACAAACAACTGAAAAGCAGTAGAAGAGATAATAGTATTCCAGAAATTAAGAGGAGAAACATAGGAATAATTCCATTGGATTTATAATAAATGGCAGGAGCATTCATGAAGTGGTAGCATTGGAAACTAAATTTTAGTGGGTTGCAAAGTGAAAAGGAAGCACACCACTTGCAGAAATTTGGAATGGAATAAAGCCCAGAAGCAAGTTTGTGACTAGAAATAAATATAAGGCCAAGAGGTCTCTTGTATTAAAGCCACATACTCCACACTCATTTCGGACCAGAGTGGCTGCTCTTAACAGATTGAACATTCAAAAAATGCAGTTATTTTATTTAGAGTCCATATTCTAAGTTTCCAATCAGTTAAATAATATCTTTTAAGCTTTTTTTCTTTTCTTTATCTAAGCCAGGACTAAATCAATGCCATCTCTTTTGAATCTCTTTAAATCTAGAATCATTTACCAGTTCGCTTGCTTGATTGATTTTATTTCTTTAATAGCATTGCTATATTTTTAAAGTTCCAGGTCATTTGTTTTTCAAAATACCCCTCAATTTGGCTGACTTGATTTTTCCCTCATAATTAGATTCAAGTTCTCCTTCTTCCTCTCCTTCTTCTTCTTCTTCTTCTTCTTCTTCTTCTTCTTCTTCTTCTTCTTCTTCTTCTTCTTCTTCTTCTTTCTTCTTTTTTTTTAACAGGCATATCTTATGGGTGATGTTACGTTATTCTAAGGTATCACATCCTGAGCATGTGATATCAATTTGTTTCATTATTGGTGATGTTAAGTTTCATCACTTAACTAAAGTGGTATCTTTCTGATTGTTATGTCATGAAGATAGACAATTTCCCTTTGTAATGAGTGATTAATCTGTGAAGCAATAATTTTAAGCTATGTAAATAGCCTGTTCCAACGATCTCTGGCCCAGTTATTTAGCATCAATTCATGATTCTTTCCTGAAAAAATTTTTACAATGGTTTTATGAAATGAGGATTTTTCAAGTTCTATTATTCCTTCTACAATTATTAACAGATATTTCACGTGAGAGAAATTTGAGCAGGATTTAAGCTGACAAGCAAACTTAGTATTATTACTGTGGAAAATATATATCTGTTAAGAAACTTTGCCATAACACCAAGTTTTACTTCAGATAAATTTCAAAATATAATCCATCCTTATTTTACAAAAAGCATTGTTTCAAGGTTTAAGCTTGTTTCAGGCATACTTTTCCTTCTCTAGCGCTGCTGCTTATATAGTTAGCACTGCTTTTAGAGAGGTAGATTAAACTATATAAAAAAGAAAAGAAAAGGCAAATATGGGGAACCTGGGTGGCTCAGTCAGTTAAGCGTCTGACTCTTGATTTTGGCTCAGGTCATGATCTCAGGGTTCTGGAATCGAGTCCTGTGTGAAGTTCTGTACTCAACACAGAGTCTGCTTGTACCTCCCCCTCTGCCTGTCCCCCCCTGCTTGCTCTCTCTCATTCTTAAATATAAATAAATAAATAAATAAATAAATAAATAAATAAATAAATAAAATTTTGTTTTAATAAAAATAACAAATATTTTTTTAAAAAAAGCAGATATGAATTTTGAAACACTGGAAATACTTTCCAGAGGCAGCTTAAGATCTAATATATTTACTTTGGTGAAGAGTTAAAAAAGAGATGACACTAGTGCTAGGAACCATTTCAATCACTTTTTGGCCGAAGAACAAAATTAGAAAGAAACAATGTTCTCCTACATACTTTTCTTACCAATCAAAATATTTATCCTATCTCCATGGTAATGGTTATAAGGACCAAGTGGGAGCAAATAATCAAAATGTGGTGACATCACTGGACTAACAATATGTTGAAAAACACTCCTGTCGCCTATACCAACAAATGATTTTGTTATCGCTCATTAGCTACAAAAGACTGCATGAGACTGCCTGGAGAACTCTCAGAAAGAACTTTAAAGTAAATTCATAAAATTAGACTAAATTAAACAACTTGAAAATGTAATTGGAGTCCTATGAAGAAGAATTAAACATAGCAACAGCAGAAAGATTCTTCTGTAGCTGCTGTGCAAACTGACATCTGGAGAATATTTTTCTTTTCCTCCATATGTTGGGATACAACTCTTCTTGAAAAAGTTGACCTAAGTAGATATTTTCAATAAAACTTATAGTTGGTAAAAGTGTAAATGGAAAGATGGTCTCAAAGTTAGCAATATCTCATTTGCAAAGCCATAGTGCTAATTGTCTTTTGCTTTTTCTCACCTGGATTCTATTAGAATATTACTTCCAATCCTGATTTTTCTTTCTTTTCTGTTTATATCACTTGCAGATTAATATTTTTAGAATTGTACTTCTGCTATTTGCTGCTTTAAAAACATGACAACCTAATTCCTAAATGTTCTATAATCTTACTGTATTTTAACCTTTTGCTTAAATAGTTTCAATTAATTCCATCACACTTGTATTTTGTAAGACAATGTGTTAGATTTTGATCTCAGAGAACTCTCGGTAAAAATTGCATACCTATTACAGAAGTGGGTTGAATATAAAGGAATTGTGTGGCAGGTTTGGTTGGCTGTGTCTTAGTTCGAGCTGCTATAACAAAGTCTCAGAGTCTGGGTGGCTTATGAAATTCATTTCTCAAAGTTCTGGAGGCTGGAAATCCCAGATCAGGGAGCCAGCATGATCAAGCTCTAGTGTGGACTTTCTTTTGCATTGCAGACTTCTGACTTTTTATTTTCCTCACATGATAGAAAGAGAACAAGAGAGCTCTTTGGGGTCCCTTGTATAAGAGCACCAATCCCATTCATTAGGAAACTGCCCTCATCACCTAATTACTTCCCAAAAGCCCTATCTCCTCATAAAACTACAGTGGGGATTAGGACTTTAACATATAAATTTTGGAGAACATATACATTCAATCTATAACAATTACAATAGATAAATTCCATCATCAGGGTTTGCAAAGTTGGAGAAGAAAGCACATAAGATGTTAGACAAGTAGGGGCCCCTGGGTGACTCAGTTGATTATGTGACTGAATCTTGGCTTCAACTCAGGTCGATCTCAGGGTCATGAGATGGAGCCCCTCATTGAGTTCCACATTTAGCAAGGAAGCCTGCTTGGGACTCTTACTCCTTCTCCCTCTGCCCCTCCTCTCTGCTCTCTCTCTCTCTCTAAAAGAAATAAATAAATATTTTTAAAAAGTAGCAGCCTCCACAATTATGATAGGTTTGCTTCTAGCATACATTTTTTCAACAATTCCCAGGCCATGTTGAAATTGGATTGCTTCTTAATATTCAGGTTTAGGAGAGAGAGAGTTTGTGTGTGTGTGTGTGTGTGTCTGTGTGTGTGTGTGTGTATTACTGTGTAAGTGTTGGTTGTAGGGGTCAGGTGCTGAACTGTGTTTAGAACTTGTTAAATTTGAGAAATGTGAGTTTATCTAAAGGAAGTTGTATTTCGTCTCTGGTTGTCTACCTAAATTATTTATCACAAAGTCCAATTTCCTATTAGACAAAAATAATTAGACAAAACTTGATCCTTGCCTTTATTTTTCTGAAGATGAAAAAGGTATTTAGAGGGTAGGGATAACGTTAGGCTCATCTGGGTCCTAGCATAACTGATACATAGGAGATTTATTTAGTGTTTTCAAAAGAACATTTGGTGAAAAAATAAAGCACATATAAGTGTGATTTTTTTTGGTAATGACATGTGTTGCTTGTGATTTCTGGCATCCCTTATCCACCTTCGGTTGTCAGCATCCCCCATAAGGCCTTATAAAAAGTGGGTAGGGGGATCAGAATCAGAGAAGGAGAAATGATTATGGAAGCAGAGGTTGGGGAGATAGTCTTTGACAAAGAAGATAGAGTCTATGAGCCAAGGAGGGTGGCCATTAGAAGCTAGAAAAGTCAAGAAAACAAATTGTCCCCCAGAGTCTACAGGAGTGCAGCCCTGCTGACACCTTGATTTAAACCCTGTAGGATTTATTTAAGACTTCTGACCTCCAGAACTATAAGATAATAAATTTATCTTCTTTTAAGCCACAAAGTTTATGGCAATTCGTTACAACAGCATTAGGAAACTGATACAGTGCTCTGCTAGCTAATAGGTGGAACCATGACTCAAAGTAGAGCGGAAGGATACTTGCTCCTTCGACAATTGACATGGTGGCTCAAGGCTGACAATAATTGAATCTGGGACAATAATACCCTGAAGAAAGAATATTGCTTTAACAAAATTACCAGTATTTTCTTATCTTCTGTTATCTTAGTTTTGATTTCTCTAAAAACGGAGCTTGGAACAAGAATTTGACTGCATGGAATGGGGGAAGAAACACAGACATTGAAATAGGGAGGGAGAAAAAGCCAGTAAAAGATGTTTGATCTGGGTCTCTGGATGAGACACAAGGAGTGGGGGCTAGGAAGCTGTCGAATGCCTTTGACACTGGTGGGTCTGAAGGCTGGACATTACCCACTGCAGTTATTGGACGGTAGTTGAAGGCTGCCCCCAGAGGCCCTTAACTCCCTGCCCTCTCAGGGTATACCAGAAGGCTGAGCAGGCTGCCAAGGCTTCAGAGAGAGCCCTAAGGCACAAAAGTGAAGACACTAGTGGAGTCCTAGCTAGAGGCAGGACACTGTCAGCATGTACCGCTGTGACAGAAATCATAGATGAGCCCAGGGGATGTAATGTGGGCCACTGGAAGCATCTGAGCTCCCGTCCTTTATAAACCTGGCTCCTGAGCTCCCTGAACTTTTTATGAACTGCCCGATGTACTCTTACTTAGCCACGTTTTAGGTTTTTTTGGAGCTTTTGCAAACAAGTGCCCTAATCAATATATGTCTCCCAGGTGATTCCTCTGTGGTTCAATTCATTATTTTTCTGAGGTATATTAGTGTTAGTAATGACCTTCATTTCTTGCATATTCAGCACAAATCCTCAATTCATTTCCTTCTATTTATTTGGCTCACTTATCTGCAGCTTCCATACACTGAATGTGTCAGAAACAATTTAAAATATAAAACCATAGATAGCAAGTATGTCACCATCCTGTAAAATTCCTACATGTGTCATAATCAGGGTTGAAGAGAATCATGCTGTACTTCTAATGTCAGATTGTGGTTATAGATGCCATTGGAAGATAAGTTATAGAATACATACTTTGTCCCGTGGCCTCTCTGTTCAATTTTAGACTTTTGTGGACACTGATGCAAAAAAGTAAGCTGTCAACTGTATGAACCACTTCCTGAGGTTTCAGAAATCTGATTTCGGGGAATCCTGCATAGCCTTTTCCACTGTCCCCCTCTCCCTAAGCCTAACCCAGAGCCGTGTGGCCCAACCTCAGCAGAGACCAGCACAACTAAGCTGTCCCGGACTAGCTGGGTGGGGTGACACCATGTGTGGGAAGCTGTCAAATCTAGTGACCCCTTTCCACATTGGGCCCGTCCTGGCATCACAAATATGCCATGTACCACTTTTTTCCTATTTCTCCCTGCTCACAGTTTGGGTAATTTCACCTCAGAATATCCATTTCCGCAAGTACTTCATACCCATTAACTCTTCTCCTCTCTTTGTCTCATCCAATTCTTGCCTAATTACCTGTGGAAAACATCCTTTCCTGGGTTTAAGTGTCTACTTTTGCCACATTTCCTTCTCTCTCTCCTTACTACTCTTCCTCCTAGCTTCTTTTCTTTTTCCTTCAATTATCTTTTTCTTTACTCACCTTTTTTTCCCCTTTTTCCATTCTTCCATCTTTTCCTTTCTCCATTCTTCATTAACTTTATTAGCTGTGTAATTGTCTCTACTGAAACTCTTAACCAGTGATAGATTTCTTCCAGAAAAATCAAACCTTTAATATGAACATTACTTAATGAACAACCACTTTCCTAAAGTTCTAAAAAATCTTTGAAGCATTCAGTTTTTACCCTTCACCTTACTGGGCCCGCCCCCCAAAATAAAAATATTTTCTGAGTGTGCTACGCACTGGATGGGAAGATTTAAGAATGGCATTTAATCTCAAATTTTCCAAAGCAGTAACATCTTATAATTCAAATTAACTTAAACACCTAATGAGATTATGTGAGGTCATGAGGCTTTTGCATATAGTGTTCCTTTGGCAAGGTGGCTTTTATCTGCATTGCTATTACCTATAGCCTTTGGTCACACACTACCTCATTCTTTGCAGATTTTATTTCTGATTCAGTGTTCTGATCTCCAATATTACTCCTGTCCTTATTCTTGACGATTTCATTTTCCACATAGGTAATTGGATGGTTACTGGATGGTTACTACCTTGAAGTCTCTTCCTGGGATTTCACCCTCTCCTTTAGCCATCACTTTCCATAATCATGGCTCAGGCTTTCACATGAATAATGACTGGAGTCTTCATAATTTCATATTCAAACATCAGGATATTAATCTAAATCTCAAGTATTTCCACATTAATACTTTCAGAATCCTAAAGTCTAAAATTCCTTTGCTTAATATCAGCATCTATGGTATAGAAATTACGTATCATTTTTTCTTTCTATTTAGCTTCATGATGCCCTCAAAGTTTCAGAGATTATTGAAAAAAAACATGGTTTATTATTAAAATCAGTAATTTTTACGTATGTTCAAACTTCTTGTACTTTTCCCCTATCATTTATCTTATCTTGGAAAATAATCCCTCTGGTTAAATTTATATCTTTGCCTACAGAGGCAGAGCTGAAGTTTGCTGGGGAAAATTTCACAAACATGCTAACCAGAACCATTTAACTTTCATTATTTCAAATTACAAGATCACCCTTAGTGTTGCAAAACAGATCTACTGTAGACCTCTCGTATGCTTACTCAATTATTCCTCTTGAGAATTATACTTTCTTTTCTCCTCAGTCCTACAACACAGTTTTAGATAGAACCTCATACTATACTAATACCATTTTCTATTTTCCTGAGAAAAGGGGACCATTCAGAAACTTTCCACATGATCCCATCAATTCTATCTACCAACCTACTTTCATCTGTATCTGTAAATTATCCCTTTCTTCCATATCACAAAGGAAGATAATCCATCTTCCCAAACCAAACTCTCCACTTGAGCATTGTGTGACATAAGTAGTGAGTGTCTATGATCTCATCGCATGACACTAAGATCAAGTCTACTCTCTGATCAAGATTATCTGTTCAATTCCCTCTCAATAGACATAGAGGCTAAGTATCTCAATATTCCCAAGGAACACTGATCAGATCTGGTCCCTAGCTAGCAGGAGTTTTTATTTTTCTACCCTGTATCTACACTGGTTTCTTTGCTAATCTTCAGATTCACCTCATGTGCCAAAGTCCAAGAATTTGCTATTCTCTTGTATATATTATGGTTTCCTCCCTCATGCATTTATCATGATTTCTCATCTGTCTCCTTACAAAAAAAAAAAAAAAAACCTTTTCTAATTAACTATAAAACATGAAGTTCAACCATCCTAACTCATTCTTACTTTGTTTACTCTCTATAAATCGTGTCCATCTTATTTTTTATTTTTTTAAAAGATTTTATTTATTTATTCATGAGAGACACACAGAGAGAGGCAGAGACCTAGGCAGGGGAGAAGCAGGCTCCATGCAGGGAACCTGATGTGGGACTCCATTCTGGACTCCAGGATCATGCCCTGGGCCAAAGGCAGACACTCAATAGCTGAGCCACCCAAGCATCCCAACTTTTTTTTTTTTTTAATGTTTTCCCTCCCCCCACTACTGCCAGTACATTCAACATACCAGAATGTAAGCCACATGAGGGCTAGAGTTTGCCTCACACATTTATGCCATATCCCCAATGCCTAGAACCCTACTAGGATTTTAATAAATATTTGTTGCATGACTGAATAAATGAGTAGATAAATGAATTGTCATAACACCTAATTGAAGTTCCTCAAAATGTGTTCCTAGATTACTTATTTCAAAGTACTCAAGGTGCTGAAATTAAATGCATATTTCTGTGCATAATCTTAATTAAATATTAATCACTAGAGTTAAGATTCGATGATTTGTATTTTTCCTTTTTTTTTTTTTTACAATTGTAAAAGATTTATAGTCGATTAAGTTTTAGGAAGCATTGGTCTACAGGATTTAAATCACATCTCATAGTCTAATAAAACTTTTCTTCATAATCTAACCTTGGCTTTCTTTTTTACCAGCCTCATTTTCAATGATTTGCCCTTGTACACCATGTTCTCCAAGCATACTGACCTACTGGGTAGAAAATCCAATTAACTTTGTTACATGTGATGGCTTCCATCTACCTTTTTTACCTACACAAATCTGTGATGTGTACTTGACTCTTCCTCAATGATATGACAAAGAAGAAGTAATGAGGATGCCTTTACATATCATGTGTGGTTTCGAGAACCAGTATGAAGGGAACTGAGCCAGAAAGGGACATTTGGGTGGGATTAAGCATTTGTATAAGGCTTGTGTGTGTGATTTGTGCTACAAGTCAATTAAATTGTACATCAAACCCTGAGCACTGTGGGTCAGCAGTCACACTGTTATGTGTGTGTGTGTATCAGTCAGATTGCTAAATATAAGTATTTATCTCTATTCTGATAATCTTGAAGAAGGAAGGAGTTTGTGGAAAGGATTTTAGGGTAGTTTATAGCATCAACAAGAATGGTAGAGAAAGAGGCCTAAGAAACTGGGCAGATGTAGAACATGGGTAGGAAGGTAACCCACCCTGCACAAATCAGCCTAAGTAGAACCATCTGGTAAGAAGCACCATCACCACTGACAGATACCATATAACACAGCTTGCAGTATAGAGTCAGTCAGAACCTGACAGCACCATTTACAAGGTATTCTTATAACTGGATATCGCTACCATCACTTCCACAGCTACCCACTCTGTGAATTTTCACCATCTCCATTCTTGTGTACCAGTTATTAAATAAACATGGCCTGTGAATGAGTCTGTTTGGTTGAGTCAGGTCATCTGTTTGCACCAAACATAAATATTTGGCTGAGAGAGCTACTATCATGAGAGATGAATTCTGCTACACAACAAGGCTCATACGTGAGACAAATTCCAAACACAGAAAGGGTATCATTTGGATAATGGGCAGCAAATCATATGATAATTGTCCAACACATTTAAGAAAATTATGTTTTCAGTACAACTAAATTGAAAGATTCTGATTCTCTTCCAAGGACTGAGGTGTGGCAGGTATCTGGTTATGAGAATTTTATGACTTTATATGCTGCCATCTGAGTTTTAGGAGAAGGTAGTTCCCTAGTTTTGGTGAGCCTCTAACATAAGTAGCATGAAGTTTCTGCAACACATCTAGTTGTCTGCCATCCATATGCATTTGCTCTTGCTGTTCCTCTACCTGCCATTATTCTTGGAATATATCTGATATTTCTTATTCCTTCTTATAATACCACTTCAGAATTTTCTTCTTTCCAAAGCCATTCTTAATGCTTAGAAGCTACTAACTACATACTGGAGGAGTATATCTCTCTCTAGAGTGTTCTCAACTTGAGAACAGTGATGTCCATCTCTTTTGTATTTGTAATCTCAGCACCTCACACTGAGTCTGAAACATGACAAGTTGCTCTGTAAAGGCCTTCTGTGTAACTGAATAGAATTTGAAAGGGAGATATATTTCATTGGGTTGCCCTTGGTCTGGATTTAGTACTGACTAAAGAAAACATAATTATTAGGAGTGAGAGAGGGGAAATATCTTAAACTAAATAATTGACATTAGTATTTTATGGGAAGTAGGTTAAGTATATTCCAAACTCCCCATTGCCTGATTAAATTTTATTGCCTTTTTTTTTTTTCCTGTGCATTTGAACTGAACTAAAATATCAGGGGAAAAATATCAATGGAAATAATTCAATATAATTGTTTGCTGGTGACTCTTTGCTTGGAATTATTTTTCTATTGATCTATTGTATGTTACACTCAGAAGAGAAAGTTTGCCATGAGATAGTACATCATGCTGGTTATTGATCTGCTGTGATGTACTTCTTCATCCACTCAGTGCTCATTTATGAAGAGTACATTTCTACCATCAGGGACACTTTTGTGTTAAATTCCAAAAGCTTCATGAATCTCCTAAAAATCTCTTCCTTCAAAGAACATATATTATGACTATACAGATGTGGCTCTTGATGGAATTTCCAGAAGCTGCACTTCAGAAATATAGCTAGTACTCAAACAATAAGCATATAAGGATTTGGGAATGAAGTTAAAGAATAATGAATTCCACAGGCTATTTATTCTTTCTAATGTGCTCAGAACATTCTTGATCATCCCTTTGAAACTAGTTCAAGTATCTCTTAAAATAAAATTAGTCTACATTTTGACTATAACCAATGCATGTCTAAAGCTTGTCCACAATTTATCTTACCTTTATACACACATTTTGATTGAATACAAATAATGCAGTAGCCACATTGTGCCTTACAATTAGTAGGTGATTATAAATACTCTGTTTTTTTTATGATTTAAATTAAATGTTAAGTCTCAAATCAGGTAGATTTCACAAGAGAACTATCTCCACCTTCAGTTTAAAATTAACAATATCAACACATTTAGATTAGGGATATTTGAAAAAAAATGTTCTAGGAAAGCATACACACCACGAGTTAAAATATACTAGTCTATTAAATGTTTTGATATATTACATTTTATTAATTTATTTCAGCACTATGTCTTTAGTACAAATATTTTATATCCTTCCATTTTAAGTTTTTAGTAATAAAAAGATAAACTACCATAGAGCAATGTTAGTCTGTTTTGCCCATCCACATGCTGCTCTATTATCTCTGTCAACAAATAATTTTCCAAATGAATTACTTCTTTTTTTTTCGTCTCAAGATTGTTTTCTCCAAAAGAGTGTAGAAAATGTTATCATCAAACATTCCCTTGACTATAGCATTAATGATTGCCATAACCCATCGATCCAGGACATGTAATTTGGATAAATCAGCTAGTTCTATTTTTTCCTTATATATTAAAAGAAAATTAAAAAGTCTAAAACAAGATATCATCATTTAATTATTTTTTCAACAACTTATGTAAGCACTTCTTATTAAAAAGATGATAGAGTTGATTATAATTTACTTTTCCAATTTAGAGTTCCAATTAATATGTTATAGCACATATGATAGTGCAGAGGAAGGATTATAAGACATATCAGCTAGATATAAACATAAGTTACCTATCCAAACATCAGCTAGTGACACCAAAAATAGAGAATGTGATTTATGCTATAAGATATGGTTAATAAAATACACTGAGTTATTAAAGACAATTGAATCTGTTAGTATGAGTCACTATATAAACAGGTATATATCTTTATTTGAACATGAGAAATCCTAATGTTTAACTGATACCCAGATTGATTAAATAATGGAAGATTTGGTTTCATATTCAAAATTAAATTAGTTTGTAGTTCATGAAAAAATTAGAAAAATATTGGATGCCTGGGTGGCTCAGTGGTTGAGCATTTGCCTTCAGCTCAGGGCATGACCCTGGAGTTTTGGGATCCAGTCCCACATTGGGCTCCCTGCATGGAGCCTGCTTCTCCCTCTGGCTACGTCTCTGCCTCTCTCTTTCTGTGTCTTTCATGAATAAATAAATAAAATCTTTAAAATAAATTAGAAAAATAAACTTTGATAAATATTTTAGAATTGAATGCAAACTTTTAATGTCATGAACCTAAGTTGCAAATTCATAAAAATTAAAGTGTAAAGCTGATATCATAAAATAATAATTTAATATCAATTTTGTGAAGGTCATTCTAAAAAATTAAGAAAAGGATTGACTCTTATGATTGAATGCTTACCTAGTAAACTAATCTATTTCCAAAAGACTTCCCTAAAAATGAAACAAAAATGACAATTTGAAGGAAACATCTTTTTGGCATAAATGGAAAATAAATCAACATAAATTTCTTACAGTTGAGAGAAGACATACCAAAAATAGAGTACAAGCTAATCAAAAATAGAAAAAAAGGGCAAAATTTAAAATAAAATATTATTTAAAACAGAGTTTAGAGGAGTAGTTCTGGAGCTCCAACCTCTGAATGCTAGGAATACACCCCAAGAATATCATATTATAGAATTTTAGAGCATTGTAAACCAAAAGAATCCCTTGAAACTCCAGAGAAAAATAAAACAAAACAAAAAATGAAGAAACAGGTCTCAGAATGGCATCTGCATTCTAATTAGTAACAATGGAAGTGAGGCAAGACACACTTTCACTCTTCAACACTTGCAATCTGCCACCCATGTGGCTAGTTGTCTTCAGACAACTGGCATCCCATACATGCTAAATATCATCTTCGGGATTCATCCTTTTAGAGTCTGCAGTATTTGACAATGTTGGTCATTTTAGTCTCAAATTCTTCTCTCTCAAGTACCACTTCCTGTGTACTTGTCTCAGGACAGACTAAGAGGAGTGGAAGGAACAGCTCTAATACCTCTGTGTCGCAGGTGAGGTTTCTTTCTCCTCTTCCTGAATGTCTGTCTGATTCATTCAGTTTCAGCTCTGTCTGTGGTGAATCTTATTCAGGAATCTGGGTTGACAGAGCATCCTTCACTGGGAATAGGGAAAATGGAGAATCATTTGTTGGGTCTTAAGACTTCCACCTGTGCTACCTGCCATTTCTCCACAAGATCCAGAAGCTAGGAGGTCATATCTGTGTTCAACAAGGCTGGGATGTATAAACCTCTTCTTGTGGGGCACCACATCCTCATGGTGATATCTACCGGTCCACATTTCTATTTCTTGATAAAAAATTCAACTTCTATACAATTATTTTGTCTCAAACTTAGCATGTCAAAAATTGAACTTTCTTTTTTTTTTAAAAAAATATTTTATTTTTTATTTGAGATAGATGGAAAGCATTAGTGAGCATGAGAGCAAAAGCAGGGGAGGTGAGGGAGAGGGAGAGGGAGAAGCTGCCTCCCCTGAAGAGCAGAAGGCCCAAGAGCGCTCCATCCCAGGATCTCAGGATGATGATCTGAGCCAAAGGCAGACACTTAACTGTCTAAGTCACCCAAGTGCCCCCAAAGTTGAACTTTCTTCTTCTTCTTCTTCTTCTTCTTCTTCTTCTTCTTCTTCTTCTTCTTCTCTCTCTCTCTCTCTTTCTCTTTTTAAGATTCACTTGGAATTGAAGAAATCTCTCACAAAAAAATTTTGGAATGTAACTTTAATGCATTGAATAAATTATAAGCAATTAATGTGTACAAAATAGTGAGATGATTAATTTTATAAGAACAAAACAAAGTAAGAGCAAACGTTTCTCCTTAAAATGGAATTTTGACTAACATAGAGTAGGAATTAAAGTTAAAACTGATACAACATTGGGGCACCTGGGTAATGCATTCTGTTGAGCATCCACTCTAGGTTTTGGCTCAGGTCTGATCTCAGGGTCATGAGATCGAGCCTCACCTTGGGTTCCATGCTAGCATGTAGTCTGCTTGGGTTTCTCTCTCCCTCTGTCCTCATACACCCCTAAAATAAATAAATAAATATTTAAAAAACGATGTGATGTTATATGATGAAATGACAAAGGGATTTAAAAGTGATAATCAAAAGATAAAATCATTTAAGACATAAAATTTATTGAAATGAAAGCTAGGATAGTCTTTTAAGACCACTTCAACCAAATGAGACACGCAGTGTATCAGTATTTTTAATGTGAACTCTTCCCTATAATTGAGAAAGATTTGTTCATTTGAGGGAAATAAAAAAGAACAATAAGCAGAGTTGAAAGATATTATAGAGCATCATGAAATAAATGTCAAAAACAGTGATTCACATACACTCCCCATATGCTAATTTACATATGAGTAGTATGTGTTGCATATATCAAATTTTGTGACATTTATTTCAGGAAGCATTGTAAAACTCTCAACTCTGGTTATAGCAGTCACTTTGAATTTTATCTCAATGATGGTGTCATTGCAGAATGGAGTAGTAGCACAGAAATCGTTGCATATATTTTCTGTTCCTATCCCATTATGATTACATGAAGTTGTATATTTCTCCATAGTAATATTATCCCTTGTCAGTAGCATATCAAATATGATGACATTGAAACAAATGAAACATAAATATGTGTAATGTTTCTTGCTACTTCATCATATCTCAAAGTACATCTGCAACAAAAACTGAAATTAAAATATTGATGGGAGAAAGTTCCCTCTGGACGGTAGTATATTAAGAGGGAAGAAAGTTTGCACTTAAACCATATTCTGAATAGCTTATTTTAAAAGTATCTAATAATGTAAATATTTTATATATCACTATTTGTTAAAATATAAGCCATTCCTAGTGAACTTTCTAAAATAAGATCACTAAAATTTGATTTATTTGCATTAAGTTTCAATTAAAAAAATGATTCCATGTTTTAAGTTTTAAGAAAGAGCAAACATTGCAAGTTATTACATCTTTAGCAATTCGTTTTTATTAAATGGCCCCAAACTGAATGTTAGGAATCAGTTCCTCCCCCTAAAAAATGAATAGAAATTAATGATGTATTTCTTATTAGTTAAGTTTCTCAGCTTAGTTGAAAAAAAGTAGTTTTCAGGTCATGTGCCAAAGGAAAATCAGAGTTTATAACCAAAATCCTATAGCTGGATTAACTTCTGTTGTGGTGACATGACTAGAAATCTATAATTACCCAAATGCTTTATATTTGTGCCTTCCAAGCTACTTGCTCATTTTTGCTTTCTTTGAGCATAATACAGTATCCTGATTCAAAAGAAAAGATATTTGGTGCTATTCAGGGATTAGTAGAGGTTTAAATGTTAATACTCTGCAACACTATTTCTTCTGAAGAATTCTCATTTAAATTCTTACAAGGGCCCTCAGAGTATATGCTGTGCTTAGAAAGGGCATTTGAGGAAAAAAAATACTATCTTGGGAATGCAAAATGCAACACACCACAATAATCTTTGAACATTACAGCACTCTGCCTTTTACAGTGCTCTGAATATAGCAGACTCAGTAAATACAGCTTAATGGATATATTTTACTTAAGCAAATATTTACCAGGAGGAAAAACATAATTTTATTCCTTTCTTAATTATTTATATGTATAAAATACAATTTTTTGTGTTGGTAAAAGGAGAGATCAACTTTCTCAATGTTAAAATATAGGGTAAGAAATTTCAAAAAAGATTTATTTTAAGCACATTGAAAGCACTGTCTCTTTCCTTCCTACTCTCTTGCCTTCCCTCCCTTCCTCCCTTTTTTGGCTCCTTCCTTCCTTTTTTTCCCCTTCATTATTCTTCCATTCTGTTTTGTTTTCATACTTGGTTAATATAAGCAGAGAAACAGAACCTTAATTCAAGCCAAAATATGATCTGTAAGAAGAATGTTTATTGTCCACGGATTTTTTTTTAACATTTTATTTATTTATTCATGAGAGACACAGAGAGAGAGGCAGAGACACAGGCAGAGGGAGAAGCAGGGAGTCCCACGTGGGACTCGATCTGGGGTCTCCAGGATCATGCCCTGGGCCGAAGGCAGTGCTAAACCACTGAGTCACACAGACCTCCCTGTCCACGGATTAAAAAAAAAAATACTGTTTAATTTTCACCTAGTTCTTTGTGGTTCTCTGGAAATGTGTTATAATTTCTACTGTTCAGTGTGCCTTAGAAAATGAAAATTCATAGAGAAAAGAAATTATCTTCTCGGTTTTTCCATAGTGCATATCAGAATCTAATTTTTGCTGTATTCTGAGATTAATATATTCTCCAAACAGCATAGGAGGCAAGAACAAGTTTGGGGATATCTTTGAGGAGTCTTGAAATTCCTGAATAAGTTAGCTTAGATCCTTAGGACTATTGCCTTTGCCTTTAATAATATGCTAAACGGTGTGTACCAATTCACTTCCAGATAACCCAAAGGTCACAAGAGCTAATGTATTTCTTTAAACCCTCAATTACTTTGTTGATTGGTTTGTCAGTTTCAGCTGAACCTACAATAGCTATGTCCTATAATTTGGATTTTAAAATTAAATATATAAATATACCTTTTGAAAAAGTCTTTAATTTATAAATAAGAACATTGGAATACATTATGGTTAAAGTACACAACCATGGTTACAAATCTGGCTAATGACAAAAATTAGGCTAAATAAAATTCCCTGACACCTGTCCACTGCATTTCCTTATCTGTAATCTTAACATCTTTTTCCAGTTTTTACATTAGCTGAAGAAATAAAGGATAGTCCATGAAAGATAATAGCTCTCAGCTTTATACTGAAAACATGCTCTTTCCTGGAAAAGCATAAATTTTAACAATCCAAGTGATGGGGTCTTTGAGTGACTGCTCACCCGGAACAGATAGCACAGCAAGGCTCAGCAGACCCATGGACTGTCAAATCAGGTAACCACTTCTTTGGTCCTCTGTAACGGCAGTTCAAAGTTATGAAAATATGTGTAGGGGCAATTAGCATATGCCAATTTATTAACAGAAACATATGTGCATCCCTTACCAAAATAAATAATAGCTTTTTTTTTTTACTTTTTTCTCTACACATTATTCTTCAATGATGAACACAATAATATATTTCATAAGTAAGAAATCTCCTTATCCCAGTATTTGCAAGGTTGTATACCCATTAGTTTTAACAAATGTGCCTTTCAAATTAACAGGGGATGGAGAACTATATCTCTTAATGTATTATATATATATATATATATATATGTGGCCCATGAGAAATAACCTAACCAAATATTCTGAGTGATAATGTGGCTGATGAGCAACATTGGCAGGAACATACAACATAGAAATAGAGTTTATCTCCTAATAAAACACAAATTTTTAAAAATTAATAACAAACTATCCTTAAATCCCCTTAACCAAATGGAATAATGACTATGTTACTAATAGCATCTAAATTATTTGGAAGAGAGAAAGAGAACAGAGTAAACCGTGGTTAACATATGAAAGAACTCTTTGCCCTTTCACATCATTTAAACTTATGGACACCCCATGAAAAAGTAGTCAACAAGTGGAGACACTGGTACCAATCCCAAAAGATAAGACGATCTTACTTTC
Organism: Canis lupus baileyi; assembly: GCF_048164855.1. Taxonomy (NCBI): domain Eukaryota; kingdom Metazoa; phylum Chordata; class Mammalia; order Carnivora; family Canidae; genus Canis; species Canis lupus. The sequence goes on from NC_132839.1 coordinate 80,969,464, forward strand.
AGAGTAATGTGTGGTGAGCAAACAATGTTTCAAAGGTCAGTGTAACAATGAAATATGACTGTTGTCACCAGAGAGCATGAAGACAATGAAGTTGACATTGATGAAGTACAAAACTTATATGCCACTGAAACTTTGACCAAAGCTTGTCTAAATAAAATACATGACCATCTTGAGCTACTCTTTTTCCTATTGTAGTATTGCCCACCCACATTCATAAATCAAACCTAATCAGAACATAAGAGAGTAATGAACTAAAATGTAGGGACAATAATGTGTCTGATTCTTCCAAATCACGGTAAATTTCTTGTGAATTGCTATGTGAATTTAGAAGCTGTGGGGGAAAAAAAATCTTGCATTTGAGCACCTAATGGTTATATTTTACAAAATTCCACCCATAGTGCCTTGCACACAAAAGGTGCTTAATACTGTAAATTTTTAGTGCACATATACTGGTGTTGGAACTATGCTTGGACCTCATTAAAACACCAAATTTATCATCAGCCGTATATTAACAATCTATTTCAGGATAAGTTCTGTATCATACTTTCCCAAATATTTTACTTTTCTCATCTTTGTAAATTGGTTCTTTTCAAAGCACACAATTCTCTGTTATGTTCTTCTCACTTAAATTGTACCTTATTTTTTTCAAAATTCAACTCATCTAAATTCCCATTAAACTTTCCCTGTGTCTTCAAAACTGAGATTCTAGAATTGTGCCATCTCAACCAAGTGGTCATGGAATAGACTTATCTTATGAAACCTTCATATGTGCCTCACTGTATGATTTGTGCCCTTTAATGGTTGTTTATTAATATGACAATATATATAGTATGTACACAGTGAGCTTCATTAGTAAATACTAACCATTCGTTGAACATTCATGTTTTGTAATACTTTGTGCAGGGTAAACCTGCAAGGGAAAAATAGGATCATTGAGAGACTGCCTGGGGTGACCCAATAGGTCGAAGCTGTTCGTTGTTTAAGAAAATGTCCTATTTGGCATTCTGGTTATTGGGCCTCAATAAGTAGGTCTGCTATAAGAATGTTGGTGTTAAGAGTTCTGAATCCAAGTTTTAAAAACAAATACAAATAAGAATGAGAAAATCAGTGATAGTACTGAATGTTATAAGCATCTGGCACCATTATTGCAATTTATTTGATATTTGATCACATTCCCTTAGTGGCATCCTCTTTGTTACCTTTTTTATCTTCTCACCGTTTTCTGGAATGTCAACTTTGGAAGAAAACTGTGAAGCAATCATGGTTTATCCACTTTCCCAGTGTTTCCAAACTTGTACAATAGAACACCTTTGATTTATAATCCTATAGTCCAAAAATACACTATATGGTCAACTAAGTTTGAGAAATAGTGCACACTCCTTCCCTCTGTTGGGGATTCATAACCTCGATGTGGACATCAAGGGTTCAGAGATGTATTTTTATTTTACAAAGACATGTACAGCCAGACATGTGTTTGATCTATATACTATCTCAAATCTTTAACAATATTAACCCATTTATACTTAGAACAAACCTATGACAGCTACTATACTTATCTCCATTGTGTATAAGAAAAGATGATACATTAAATAATTTTTCAAGATCACAAAACTAGGATAAGATAGAACTGGATTTGTAGGCAGGCACTCTGACTCCAGAGTCTAGATTCTTACTCACTATCTGTGCTACTTGTCTAAATTGAGCTGCAATTTCATGCGAGTTCCTTCCACAGATTTATACCTAACTTGTTTTTTTTCTTTAAAGATTTTATTTATTTATTCATAGACACACAGAGAGAGGCAGAGACACAAGCAGAGGGAGAAGCAGGCTCCACGCAGGGAACCCATGTGGGACTCGATCCTGGGTCTTCAGGATCGCACCCCAGGCTGCAGGCGGCGCCAAACTGCTGCACCACTGGGCTGCCCCTTATATCTAATTTGTCATTATCTTCTGTAAATCAAGTCTTTCCAATACTGGAAGGCAATTTTTACTCTAAGTTAGATTTTTAAAAATAATGATAATTATTTTTATCTGAAAAAATAGGAAAAAATGTAGAGATGACTATAATGGCCTGCAGTTGAGATTTAGCCACACTGCACATTTGCGGATTAAAAATCAGTGCTTGGTAGCATCGGTTCTATTCTATTATAGGACAACAATCAGCCAGGGAAGAAGATCCAAGTTGTTGTTGTTTTTTTTATTCCCAGTACCTTTATATCATATACCTGGCCTGCCACACCCATTATTAAACACATGCACGTGTATCCGCATGTACACACACATGAACACACGTGTATTTAGTATACAAGGCTTTTTTAAGTGAAGTTTTCAAATCAGAATATATATTATCTATATGTGTCTAGATTACATAGATTATACATATATATATATCCCACAATCTTCACAGCAAATTTAATCTGTGGGACACTAATTGAGCATCTCTCTTCTCATCCATCATCTACCCTCTCTTTAAAGCCTTCTGTCACCAACTTAAAAATCAAGCCCCACATCGAGTCCCACAATCACATTCCCTGCTCAGCGAGAATCCTGCTTCTCCCTCTCCCTCTGCTCTTTCCTGCCCCACTCATACTCTCTCCCGCCCCCCAAATAAATAAAATATTTTTTATTAAAGTAAACTGTATCAGGTTCACAGAGTTTATGTTTGTTTTTGGTAATTTCATGTATACATTGTTTTTGAATCCAGATTTTGTATTTAAGAAAGGCAAAAAGCATTACTTACCTTCTTGCTGTCACCCTCTTAGCAGCAAGTGCAATAGTGTGCATAATTAAGTTAATTAAGGAAATGATTTTATTCCTTGAATGCATCTATCATAAACTACTTTGGGAAATGCATAACTATATTGCAAGAAAGTACTCCCATTTTTCTTTTGGTTAATCAATGTATTCCTTCGGTTAATCACTTTAAAACACTGAGCAGCTCTTTGTAATTGTATATGAAAGTGAACCCATTGTTACAAGGAAAGACACCTCTAGCGAGCATGGTTTTGCATGTACATCCCAAGTAGAAATACTAAACATGACACATTTATATAGTTGATTTTGGTATAATTTGTTCTTTATCCAAATTAGCCTGCTTGCAAAATATTGTTTTAATATTGTTTTTAATCATCTTCTCTGATTTAACTTTCTTAAGACATAGAGATGTCGTAACTAGAGAAAATGTCTTGAAAGTACCTTTTGCCTGAGCTCAATGATGTTTTTTTTTTCTCATAAAACAACTTTCAAAAAACACAGAGACAGAGAGAGAGAGAGATGAGAGAGAGAGAGAGAGAGAGAGAAGAATGTGACTTAATATAGTGCAGGCCAGCCTACTGCTGCCATGAATGACAGATTCCTGGTGCCATGAGACTCTCTGGGAATTACAGCCATGTCAAGACTCTGGGTCGCAGAATATCAAATAAACTGGCCCTTCAAGGTGAATCACTCAGCCAGTCAGTGTGTAAGTTTTGGCATTCCATATTTTGCTTAGGAAAACCTACTATCATGTAATTGCCTGCCACCATCTGTGACTATTTGGGAGAAATAGAAAATTCTCAAACTTAAGGGGAGCATGTAGAGATAAATAGTACTGTGCTATCCACAAAAACAGAGACAAAACCAGTATCTCTTTTTTGTAATCAGCAAACATCCCCTTATTATCAGGAACTCAATAGACTTTTGCTATTTTCAAAGTCTAATACAATCAGAGGCAGAAAAAAAGGAATTGCTTCTCCAACTGAACACCTCAATCCCCTGCATTTTTTAAGCCAATTTATCTCCCCAGATTTTAAGTGTCTGTCTAAAACAACATGGAAGAAATTGTCACATTTATGTCATCAGCAAGGTTGCATTTACTGACTTATTGATGAATTAAGCATGCGTGTGATGGGGAAGAGCAGTTTGGTTTCACCAGCAACTCTGGCAAAATAATTCAAAATGAGTTAGACAGCCAACACATTTCTTACTAAGTCAATTAACATATGATTAATTGAAAAATGGTAAATAGGACAAGACTGCTGCCTTTACTCTCAGCTTGGAGGCAAAGGTCTGCATAGAGAAACACAGTCCATATTCCTTCTTGGTTACTACTTGGTGTTACCAGTCACTGAGGTAATTGACCGTTTATTGCATCTGTTCAAAAATTCAGGGATACAGGGTGTAATAAAATGAGCATTTGTGTAATTACATTAGCTCTAAGACTCTTTTACTTAGAGACAACTGCCATCCATCACATTGTCCTTTAATTTCTCAGTGTTTGTTTTGGCGATGCAGTGCTCCAAAACAAACGTGGGGGTATTTCTTTTAAAAATTGTATCTTGGGTTACATGAAGTGGAAATGTGATAAAATAGACATTTATCACATTACAGAAACAATGTATGTAAGTAGGGGGAAAATCACAAAGATATCCTAGCAATAAATGAAAATGGCTCTAAAGTGCTACTAGCAGCAAAATAAGAAAATAAGATCCCTTTTCCGTACAATTCTTTTTAACAGATGAGAGCCCCTGTACTCTGGTGAATGAAAGTCAACACATGTAGATATAATTACACTCTAATCTTCTTTACTGTGGTTAATTTCTAACTTAAACCATAAAGCATTGAAATGTGCCTTATTAAGAGATTTGCCCTTGAATCTTTGGGATCAAAGAGAAGAAAGAAATCCCATCACTGCAACTTGCTAGCTGTGTTACTTCTGGCTTGTGACTTAAACATTCTGAGTTTGATTTCTTTCCATATTTCTTGCATGAATTAAATTATGCTTCATGTTATATGCTGCATATGTATGTATGTATGCTATCAATTGTGAAAATGTGAGGACATTACACATTGTACATTTTTATGATATTTTCTATTATGAATTATAATTTATAATTATATAGAGAGGTGGGAATTATATATCCCCACCTTTCTATCAAAAATAGGCAGGGGTTGCACCTGGGAGGCTCATTTAGTTAATTGACTCTTGGTTTCAGCTCATGATCCCTCTTCCCCCCTCAGACTCTCTGCTGAGCTGGAGCTTCTCTCCCTTTCTGATCCCTTCCCCTCTGTACCTCTTCCTGTTTGTGTGTTTTCTCTTACTCTCTGTCTAAAATAAATAAATAAAATCTTTTTTTAAAAGAGGCAGAGACACAGGCAGAGGGAGAAGCAGGCTCCATGCAGGGAGCGTGACATGGGACGCGATCCCAGGTCTCCAGGATCACGCCCTGGGCCAAAGGTGGTGCTAAACCACTGAGCCACCCGGGCTGCCCATAAATAAATAAAATCTTTAAAAAAAAAAAAAGAAAAAACAGGCAGTGGTAGAGACATGGATTGGGTGTTTTCAATGGGTGAAATAATTACTACCCAAGTTTTACAAGTAAATAAAGTTGATCTTTTCACTTCTTTCCTCATATTTAAAACTTTACCCTTAGTGAAATATGTCAAACAGAGAGACAAGTACCATATGACTTCACTTATATGTGGAATCTAAAAGCAGCAATAACAAAGAAAATTGAACTTATGGGTACAGAGAACACATAGGTAGTTGCTAGGGTGGAGGGTAGAAGGGGTGAGGTAGAGACAAGAGAAATAGAAGGTGATCAGAAGTATAAAATGAGGGATCCCTGGGTGGCACAGTGGTTTAGCGCCTGCCTTTGGCCCAGGGCGCGATCCTGGAGACCCGGGATCGTATCCCACGTCGGGCTCCCGGTGCATGGAGCCTGCTTCTCCCTCTGCCTGTGTCTCTGCCTCTCTCTCTCACTGTGTGCCTATCATAAATAAAAAAAAATAAAATAAATAAATAAAAATAAATAAATAAATAAATAAAAGAAGTATAAAATGAGTAAGACCTAGGGATGTAATATACAGCATGGTAGCTATACTTAATAATACCATATTGTATATTTGAAAAGTGCTAAAAAAAATAGATCCTAAAAGTTTCTATCACAAGAAAAAAATTAACTCTGTATGGTGATAGATGTTAACTAGACTTATTGCAGTGACCATTTCACAAGTGACACATATATATTAAATAATTATGTTGTACACCTGAATCTAATATAATGTTATATGTCTCAATAAAAGATCTCAGCTGAAATAACAACACCAAAAAAAACCACAAAAAAACAAAAAAAACAAAAACGTCTTAAATGTAGCCATTGTCCTGGTCCATCTATCCACCCATCCATCCATTTTTCCATTTATTTCACACACAAAAAAAAAATTTAAGCAACTTCCAGGTGTCAGTTGGGTATTTAGATGCCAAGATGGAATTTGAATTGCAAGAGGTTTATTGAGGGTAATGCCTGTGAAAGACAAAAGTGGGACAGGAATAGGCAGGAAAAGTTACTAGATTATAGGGCAGTGTGCTAAGAGAGGAGGAAGAAAGATTGTCAGGAAGAGCCTTGTGCTGTGAAGATGCTCTGAGAGATTTTTTTTTTTTTTTTTTTTTTTTTTTTTTTTTATTCATGAGAAACAGAGAGAGAGAGGCTGAGACACAGGGAGCCTGACATGGGACTGGATCCCAGGTCTCCAGGATCAGGCCCTGGGCTGAAGGTAGCGCTGAACCGCTGAGCCACCCGGACTGCCCTCTGAGAGATTTTTTGATAAACCCAAAGGGAACTTCAGCAAAAGGATTTCCTAGAAGGGAGTCAGAAAGGGCAGAAACAATCCAAGTCTAGGGTCCCCATTGAGCTCAGCCATTGCCAGAAGGCTGGGAGAAAAAAATGTGGATGGCCTCAGCTCAAACACTTTGTTAGGTCTTGAAAGCCAACAGCTGTATAGTGTCACCTAACTGTACTCCTTACAGCTGATTGGCAAGTTCTTTCATGAAAGGAAACTGAGCTGCATATATTCATGACTACCACCGAGAGGCACTGGAGATAAAACAGATCTAAATCTACGAGGGCATAAAACATATCTTCTTTATTTAGTTATTTTTTAATTTTTACTGAGGAAGTAGCAGCTAGGAAGTAAATAACTGAATTTGAGTAAAATGAGTATCAGCACAAGAATGATACTCAAATGCATCCCAGTGTCTAATTATGCCCAGAAAAATGGGAAACTCATGCTTTGCAGTTCAGGCCGAAGAGTAAATGTAATGAGAATGAAGACGACACAAGAGTATTATGAATTGACCAAATAGAACAGGTAACACCAGGATCACTTGATTCTTGAGCAAAAAGACTCAAAAGTCCACATTTATGTGATCCCGCTTCCTCCATTCTTCCTCTAACTTTTGTCCATCTCTTTATCACAGCCACAGTATAGAATTCATGAATTTTTTTCATTCATTATACCTATAAATTTTCCAACTACGCTGACTTCTGAATATCTCCAGTAAAACAAATATTAAACATTATATTTCACTTGATGTTTACCTTTAATTTTTCCAAATGCTTATACAATTGCTCAATAGAAAAAAAAGCACTTCCTTTAAAGTAGTTTGAATAAATTCTTAGTTTCTTCAGGGTCAATCCATTTTTAAACATATATGTCCTCTTTATATCGCACCATGCAAACTCATATGCCATTCCTCACACAGAAATTGGAAGATCCTTTCTTAACCCTTTGAACATGATATTATTTCAAATCTAATTTTGTACTCCTCATATGAAATAGGCCATAATTTTTTATCTCATTCAAAATTCCACTTGAATAACTTTCTCCTAGAATAATCTTCCTAATGGCGGTCATTCTCTGAAGCTAAATGTAAATAGAAATCCTGCAGGGCATAGCTCAAATGCTCCTTCTCTATGGAGCATTTACTTTTCTTCTTTGATAAAAAAAAAAACCGTTTTCCTCTCTATATCTACATTTCATTTTACTGTCTCTTTTAAAGCACATTTCACTTTCTAATATAATTATTTATATCAAGAACAAAAGAATAGCTTTAAAGTACACAGAATGCTTCAGTTTATAAAAGCCTTTTACATACATAGCCTATATCTACAACAGTCACATGAGGAGGGGGTTATCATACTAATTTTGTTAGTTCTAACTCAGGGGAATGGTCAATCTGCTTAGATCCTCAAATTAGTAGCAAAACCAAGAATCAAGCTCTGCCTTTCAGTACCAAATTAAATCATGTTTCTATAATTTTTTGATGCAAACCCTTTGAAGCAAAATTGATCTTTGTGTGTACTACACAAACCTTCAGATAATCACGATTCAATTAAATAGTTGAATGAGAAGAAATGAATAAGATCCAACATATCCACGTCATTAGAACATATCTCTCACAAATAACAGATAGCTGGATTTATTTCTGCTCTGTTTGACTATACTATACTTGACATTTGTCCATTATTTGCTCTGTTACTGGTCCTAAGTAATTTATGCATGTATATGTTTGCTTGTGAAGTTCTAATATGTTCATCAGGGTGAGGAGTATTTTTTTCATTGTTGCTTCTTGGGTGTTTTGGCATCTATCTCATTATTTCACAAGAGAAGAGCGAGAGTGGGTGTATATGGTTAGCCTCCCCTTGGGAAATGAAAACATGGTCCTTGAAAGCTGTAAAATTATATATGTGTTTCAGATGAAGTTTGTATCCAGGATTATAATTTCTGATATTATAAATTTCTAAATTTTTTCTAACTTTAAAAAACAGTCAAATTCTTATAACATCATAGAATATTAATTTTGAAGTACCGAATTAATTTTTAATAAAATACTTTTTTACGTTAAGCTGAGAAATGCATCATGAATTTTCATGACTAAATATTGTTTGCTAACAATATTTCTTCGAACTTGAAAATCCAATTAACAAATTTATTTTACGTAAAACTTTTTGAAATTAAATGCATAGGATACCAGGAATACTTTTTAAAATATTTATACATGTAACAACAAGAGTCGTTGCTTATAATTCATGCATATAAATTGATACACTTGATCTTTTAATCTTGTTTTGTCATTTTGAGTTAGGATGTTGACAATCAAGCCAAGTATGTTTATTTTATTAGGAAGTTTTCAAAATAGTGTGAAACTTGATATTTCAGCACATGTACTCTTTGTATCCTTTGCATAGGTCAAGAAAAGGAGTATACAAATGAAAATGTGTGTTTTGGGGCGCCTGGGTGGCTCAGGTGGTTAAGCATCTGCCTTCGGCTCAGGTCATGATCCCAGGGTTCTGGGATCAAGCCCCACATCAGCTCCCTGCTCAGAGGGGAGTCTGCTTCTCCCTCTTCCTCTGCCCATCCCCCCACTACCTTGTTCGTGCTTGCTCTGTCACTCTCTCAAATAAATAAATAAAATCTTAAAAGAAAAAAAAAGAACGTGTGTGGTTTGACATTTTATCCAAATTCACACATGTTCTGACTATCTTTGAACAGTGTATCTTACAGGAAATTTCCAGATCTTTAAGTGACACACACCTAGAGTTTTGTTCACTTCCTAAATAAAAGCTCTTTTTTCTGAGTGGTTTAAAAGGTTTTAGATGGGGAGGTACCAGATGTCAGTAGTCTCAATCTTTTTAATGCAACTATAATGGAGAACAGCTTAGTGATTACCGCTGTGGAATTTAACCTTCCAGGTCACCAATTCAATCCCTTGGTGCCGCTGGCCTTTTGATAATAATAGGTCTCCTACTCTTGGACACACACACAGACACACAGCACACACACCACATACAGGCACAGAGGGGATGAGCAGTCAAAGCAATGTATTAATAGAACATAAAAAAAATCATTGTCTTGAGGTGAGTTACAAAGAAGAGTTAATGTCATTTAACATCCCTTGCACAAAAGTTAATGGGCATAATAATGCAAGGTTTAATAGCTCAAAATATTTTAAGTGCCCTTACTGCAGAATAGTATTCCAGATTTTAAATTTCCTAAAACTCTCCCAGTAGGATTTCAGAGAATTTGTTTCTACTGATTCATTGTCAGCTCAATTTTGTAATGGCCTTAATCTGCAGAAGGCCAGACCCTGGGGGGCTTCAGGAAACAATATGAAGGTTCAGTAGATGGTGTTTTCCCTTTTGAGTCAGGACAAACTGTTTATTTTAAAGCAGTTTCTGATTGTGAATAGGTTGGGTTCTACCTCAGCAAGAAGCCAGGCTACATACCCACAGGAAACTCCTTTAGAAAGAATACAGTAGTTATTAAAGAGCTACCTCAGGTTGCAGAGTAAATTATTAGTCCTTCAGTAAAGATATTTAGATGGGAGACCTAATCAGAATGGTCTTTGCTTGTGTTTCTTTTTCTTTCTTTTTTTTTTGCTTGTGTTTCAAAAGATCTTATGAGTAGGTACTGGGTGGCTCAGTCAGTTGAATGTTTGCTTTCAGCTCAGGTCATGATATCAGGTTCCCGGGATGAGACCTACACTGGGGCTGCCCGCTCAGTGGGGAGTCTGCTTCTCCCTCTTTCTCTGCCCATCTCCTCAGCTCATGCTCACGCTCTCTCTCTCTCTCTCAAATAAACAAATAAAAATTAAAAAAAAATTATGAGCTAGAATAAACAAAAGAAAAAATAAAAAAATAAACAATCAACAATAGTAATCATAATTGCAATTTATTGACAACGTAATCCATGCCAACAGGGGTCTTGCTAAAGAAGCTGATTTTATTTAAAGTATCAAGGACACAAATATTCAAGTCCTCATTTGTTGGTAGAAACCGAGGTTTCCAGTGGTCAGATAACTCCTTACGGGAGTGTACAGCCAGTAAATGCAAAGTTCAAGATGAGTTCCAGTCCAAGGGACATCTGACACTGATACTCTTAATCACATTGCTATATCGAAGATATTAACCAAGTACTTACCAGAAAAAAAAAAAAAAAAAGTGTCGTCTAGGTCATTCATCATGTACCTAATGAGAATGCTGGATGTTTTAGAAATGTTAATTGAATAAAGAAAGGAAAAGAAAGGCTACATGTCCAGGTACAGTCCTCTTAACCTACATGAATTGGTCAACAGGGCACGAGCAATAGTTAGCCTTAATTTATCATTCAGTTTTTCATAGCATTGCCTTTAGCTCAGTGACTTATATTCATCATTATTCTAGGAGTGGACAATGCTCCATCTTCTCCTTGATGATGGATAACTTTGGATTCTCTAGCCAATTTATGTATCTCTATCTTGTCTCTCTAGTTTCATTGTACAGATTCAATTATTTATTCCTTTCTTTCTCTCCTTTTTCTTATATATGCTTGACATATAAAGATATTAACAAAGTTTTTAACAAAAAGCATTAAACAATATTAAACAAAAATATATTCTTAAACTGTTATATTTAAAAGAGGAATAAGAAAAAAAAAAAGAGGAATAAGAAATATTCTAAAACAGTCATTATGTGTCTTTCTTTACTCAAATATCTAATAACATCATTGGTGGTATCTACTACTTTACAAGAAGCAGAATTTATTTTGTTTCACTTGAACATCCTATTCTCCTCATCCTAGAGTTATATCCCCTTAAAAACCAACACATCCTCAAGTAAAGTTGCTAACAGTGAACCATTTGGAATTATCAAGCCATTTGGAATTCTTAAAAGTGATAGAAGTTGGATCCATGAAACTGTATCACTCTAGTTCTGCTAAGCCTCATTTTTCTTTTCTGCATTGATGACCATGAAGGTGTGTATATGTGTGGTTGTGTGCACTTTAAAATATATAAACCATATACATATCATTTTGATGCTGATAGCACTGAAGTAAAACTGTTCCTATAGCTAGCAATTCGGAGTGCAATATTTTGAGGTAGAATTTACTTCTTACTAAAATAAATAAATAAATAAATAAATAAATAAATAAATAAATAAATAAAGGAAAAAAGGAAAAACAAAGAATAAGAAGAAAGAAATGCAAATTAAAATAAATTAATATTGAATATTTTGCCTAGGAAATTCTAAAAACTGCCCCATTATGTTTAACAGAATCCAGTGAGACTCACAGGGTTTCATTCAATAATAAACTTTCAATAAAAGAATTTACATAGACAAGTAAGAGAGATGATCTGTGTTAAATCTCAGTGTTTTTTCACATTTATTGCATGGTTCATGAAACAACTCTGCATCTTTTGCCTTATCAATTGAAAATGAAGCTATATTTCAAATATAGGAAATGTGAAATAGGAATAACTACCGAACTTCAGACAATTTTTACAAAAACAAATACAAAAATGATATAGAGCCATTAAGTCCAAGTGCTTTGGTCATATACCAGTTGGGGTCAGATGTTTTCCTGAAGTTTTAGTTTTTTATTATTTTTTAATTTTTTTTAAACTTGTATTTATTTATTTATAAGAGACACGGAGTCTAGAGAGACAGAGACATCGGCAGAGGGAGAAGCAGGCTCCCTGTGGGGAGCCTGATGCAGGGCTCAATCCCAGGACCTTGGGATCATGACCTGAGCCAAAGGCAGACGCTCGACCCCTGAACCACCTAGGCATCCCAAAGTGTTAATTTTTTAAACAATATTCTTTCAATTCATATAGAATGGTTTTCTGCTCTAATATGCAAACTACAAATTTTATTCCACAATTAAAGGAGTGTATCTCAGCATAAAAAATAGGATGTGTGTCATATATTATGTTCAAAATTTCAAGTTTTTTATTGCTCATTCTCCTTTTTGTATTTTAAAACCATTAGAGTGATAACTACTATTAAAATCCCTATGCATGCAGACAATGTTGAAGTTACATTTTCAAAACATCTTGATACTATAGAGAGGAAATATGAGCCCACTGGTGACCTTTTATGTTCTGAAAAATATTTGACATGTGACCACTAATGACAGTTGGTTGAAAATACATTAAGGCACTACTAGGAACACTCCTGCTATATCATAACACATTGCTGATTGAGTCCATCTTTGAAAGATGAGAATTTGTAACTTATCCCATAATATAAATATTCTCTTTTTAATATTGTCCATTAGCATAGTTCAGTGATATCTAAAAACATCTCATCAAGATATTTTTAATTTTTTTTTAATTTATTTTATGATAGTCACAGAGAGAGAGAGAGAGAGGCAGAGACACAGGCAGAGGGAGAAGCAGGCTCCATGCACCGGGAGCCCGACGTGGGATTCGATCCTGGGTCTCCAGGATCATGCCCTGGGCCAAAGGCAGGCACCAAACCGCTGCGCCACCCAGGGATCCCTCAAGATATTTTTAAAAGAAAAATTTGATTGTTCCTAGAGCTTGATCTCTCTCCATATACATACATATTTCACTATAACAAGTTTCTGCTGTTATTGTATAAATTAACAAGCATGTATTTGTACCTATTATATGCCAGCCTGTGTGGTGGCTTAGGAGACACTAAGATAAGTAACATGTGATCTTTAACTCACTTTAGTAAATAGATGGATATTTTTCTTAAAGAGCTATGATAGAAGTGGAATCAAAATTTTAGGTATATAAGTAAGCCTTATAGAAATCTTAGATCATGATTTATTTAGCTGGGTAATAACATAGAAAACACCAAACATACATGGATCATTAAATATCAATGATGTGTATCACACCAGAAATCAATTATTGGCAATTAATGATTAAAAGCAGAGAGTGGTCCACAGGCTAAATAAGGCAAAGGGTGATGCCACCTCCAAGAATCATACCAAATCTAATATTGGTTAATATTTAAAATGCTTATTATATAATTGTATGGATGACACTCCTGCAGAAAGTATCTTAGTTGGATTTCATAATAATCTGTTTAACAAGAATAATTGTTTTATTTGATTAATAATGAAATGGGGACCAACTCATATCAAAGAGCTAGAATGACTATGACTGGTATTTTCATCCATATATTTTTTTTTACTTTAGTTTGGCTCCAAATCTCATCTCTTAGATCTGTTATTTGCCTGGAGATTCTAAGAAGCAGAGAGAGTTGAGGTGTTTGTTTGTTTGTTTTCTATTATTTTAAAATGGACATAGAAATTAAATCACAATTTTTCACATATTTAGAATTGTTTGCCATGCTAGGTTAACATTTCTTAAGTCTTATGGTTATTTCTTCAATGCAATTAAGAGTAAAAGATCATCCAATCTCATAAACAAGTTATAAGAATAACTGGAAAATAGTTATATTACAATAGCATTCGTTATATTAGTTATAATGCATTAGCATTGCTTTTTCAAAATATTTGTCTTTTCCCTCCTATGTTAGTAGCAATCACCACTAAATAATGCTAATGCAATCATTGATAAACATGAAAAATTGAGTTTTTTAAGTGGAAATGAATCAGCATTTTTAAGGTATTTAAAAATTTTTCGCAATATTGTTGCTTGGCTATAAGTTATAAAAGAACTTTGTCCTCTTAGAACATCATTCATGATGTTAAAAGATGCTGGCTGCAAATTTGGAAACTTCAAATTTATGAACTGTTATCCCTGAATAACTACACAAGAAAGATACCTTAAATGAGAATCAGAGAAAGAAAGAGTAACTTCTAGTATCATTTTTTAAAAATTTTTATTTATTTATGATAGTCACACACAGAGAGAGAGAGAGAGAGAGAGAGAGGCAGAGACACAGGCAGAGGGAGAAGCAGGCTCCATGCACCGGGAGCCCGATGTGGGATTCGATCCTGGGTCTCCAGGATCGCGCCCTGGGCCAAAGGCAGGCGCCAAACCGCTGCGCCACCCAGGGATCCCTCTAGTATCATTTATTTACTAAATCCTCCCTTAATTTCTTTGTTGCTTAGTCAGTAAAACAGTTTATGTCAGATATATTCAAAAGTGCATTTCATTTCTAATGTCCTAACTAGACTGAGTCAAATTTTCTTTAGATGTTGGATCACTTTTCACGTGTCAAAATACTTTTAAAAAGTCTGCTCAATATAGTTCAGTAATTTAGTACATGTCAAATTAAGACTAAAAATTTTTCCAGGTAATGTGGTGCCGCTCTGGAAAGAGGATGAATAAAATCACCAATAACTAAAAGATGGAACTGTGGAAATATTCAATTACTTATTAAAAGACTTAAAATTAACAAAAGTTACAAAATTTGGGGCAGATTTGAGTTATGTAACTGCTCCAGGCCTCTTCAAATATCCTAAAACTGAAAGCTGAAAAAATACATAAATAATGCCTCCTAATTGCTAGTATTGTCTAATTGTATTTTTATAAATCCATAACTATAATAATAGTAACCAATAGCACATATATAACTATTTTCCTTAGTGCTTTGTATATTTCTACTTTAACCTTAAGTTCATGTGATTTTGAAAAAAGCCTATTGTAGAATTTCAACAATCACACTTCAAACCTATATAGACCAATACTTCCCTGCAGGTGGGACCTGGAACAATTAGGGTCTATTAAGATGGTAACTGACATCCACAAGGTGTATTTTTGAAAATCTAATAAATCTAATATTTATGAAGTGAAAACCCTTCCAGTGTGAGAAAAGAACACATGGTTAAGATAAGATGTCACCTTTCATTTTGACTAAAGCATCTATAACAGAGACTAGCTGAGCATAATGAGATGGAAAGGGACATAATTAAATGCATTCAGAATGTAAACATAATGATATATCTATTTTTTTAAATAATATCTTTAGAACTGCATTTTAGACATAATTGATTTCTATATAATTGTATTAAATATTTAGCATTTGGAATATGAGAATGAGAATATGAGAATATCTCATGAGAATATCTCAAACCAAACTTGCACTTTTATTATAAAAAATTAGACCAAGCAACAGATTTTACTCTGCAGCTGAGTAATTAAGGAAGGAAAAGTGAGGAAAGGGATGGAAATTTGCAACTTCCCCAGTAGAATTTTGCATAAACTTATGCTTGAAATAAAAAAAAAAAAAAAAAAAAAAACCCTCCAGACTTACCTGGATGGAACAACAGTAAAAAAAAGGGAAGGAAAATAGAGCCAATCTTGATATACTCACATTTCCATTAATCCCACAAGGACTGAAGGGCCAGAGTTAATATTTTCCTTTAATCATTAATTTCTAGTATTTCTTGAACATTGCACAAATTCATATACTCTATGAAATGGAATGCAAGGGCAATGAACAAATAAGACTATAAGTAAGAAAAATGTACTAAACGGTAATTATGGGCAGCTGGGGTGGCTCAGCGGTTTAGCACCGCCTTCGGCCCAGGGCGTGACCCTGGAGATCCGGGATCGAGTCCCTGCATGGAGCCTGCTTCTCCCTCTGCCTGCACCTCTGCCTCTCTCTCTCTCCTCTCTGTGTTTCTCATGAATAAATAAATAAAATCTTAAAAAATAAACTGTAATTATTGAGCAGAATTATAATATTTATATAATTAGTTCTTTAGCCATATGTATTCTTAATTACAGCATGACAGACAAGTGTATCATTGTTTTGTATTTCCTTTCCCCAAAAAAGGCCATTTTATTCTGCAGTGAGGATCTAGACTGCTCTTCAGCCTTGTTTCCAAAAAAGGCTTCATGTGATGGAATGTATCAATCTTCCTTCTAAATGTGCATGACATTTTTTGAGTGAAAATGTTTTGTCATGTGTAGCTACAGAATGAAGACCATGATATGATATTCATTACTTTGACACTATCTTTCTGAGGAAACCATGCTTTAGGATTTCAAGACTTTGGTATAACCTGACTCTGACATTCAGCATTATATTCTCAAATTATTTAAAATCTACCCAGTCTGACTTACACAAAGATACTTCTTCTCATCTCAACATCCATGTTAGACTAGTATGAATGGGGTGGAATTAAGGGGCACAAATACTATGATCACTGGAAAAGAAATCTTCATTGATGACATTGGAGAAACCCTAGAACACATATATGTGTGTGCGCATGTGTATAGCAACATATATAATTATATATGTCATATTATATATTGTTACAACTGCTTTTAAATCAAAATACAAGCTCTTATAGATTGGGAAAATCTATTGAAATGAATATCCAGGTACAAATATTATTAAAACTCAAAAGAATTTATCTAGTGTCCTCTAACCTTTTGAAAACATTGACATTTAATATCTATCTTGGTCTTCAGAGGATGTTATTACCTTAACAAAGAGAAGTCTTTGCTTAATGCAGTAATGCATATCTTAAACCAACAGAACTAAACTACCATTTAGTCTAGAAAAATTAAGAAAATTACTAGGCAATGAACCTCAAAAGCTAAACCAAACCTAGTGATTTAAAATATTTTTCTTCAAAATGAAAAGGATAAAAGCATGAGAAAAGCATATCTCATATCTATCGTCTGAAATAATAGCTCCATGTTATAAATATTAGTAGTGTCATTTAGGAAACAAAAAAGGAAGATTTTTCCTGATCAAATAAGTTTAAGCAATGTTTCTTGATCAAATATGTTTAAGTAATATTGTATAAAATGAAGTTTAACAGTTTTTCTTTACTGCAAAACTTACTGAAACATAGTATTTTGTTGTGGAATCCAAGAACAGAATGTATCTATGATTTTTCTTACAGATTTAGATTACCAACCTTTTTTAAAAAAAATATATTTTATTTATTTATTCATGAGAGACACAGAGAGAGAGAGAGGCAGAGACACAGGCAGAGGGAGAAGCAGGCTCCATGCAGGGAGTCCGACGAGGGACTCGATCCCGGGTCTCTAGGATCAGGCCCTGGGCTGAAGGTGGCACTAAACTGCTGAGCCATCCAGGCTACCCACCAACCTTTTTTTATACACTGAGCTTTGTTCAATCACCAAACCACAAAAATCACCTTGAAACTCATGTTTACAATCAATATCACATGCAAATATAGATATAATTATATTAATACAATTATTTGAAAATGCAACTATGTTAATAGTGCTCATAAGAGGGATCCATGATATACAACTATGTTTTCTCTCATAATTGTTCCCTTAATGGCCGTAAATAAAATATTTCTTTTACAACTTTCTAGAATGCTAATATTGCCACTGTTCTTTAATGTTTGACTGTTACTGAAAAAAAGTTATTAATGTTGTCAATGTATGTTGTATTTTTATGACACATTGATGATCTGTATACAGAGTAAAATAATCAAAAATAAATGTTGATTTACGACTCGACAACTATTTATCTGTTGTTTGATAACTTTCCTTTGAGCCTTTACCCTATACCTAAATGCAAGTCCATAATTTAGCCAATAACAATATTCTGAAAAGCCAGATCAGTGATGATGATGATACTAATGATGCTACCATGTAAAAACATGACATTACAAAAGCAAACTTTGATGCATGTAGATGAAAACTGTATTGACAAGATGGAAAATTAAAAGATATTTTTAAACATACTTGACTTTAGCAGAAAGTTCTGTAATTCTAAATTCCTCTTAGAGACATGGCACTCTTGAAAGTCCAGGTGCAGACAGTTACTGGATATTGCACCTAATTTGCACCAAAAATTACAGCATTTCTCTACTGTCATTAACCTTTTCCTGTATAAGACATTGAATTAATCAAATTTTTTCCTTGAAGGACTTTTTTTTTCCCTTTGGTATCATTCTTGTACTTTGCTGTTGCCTCCTTACAAAAAGTAGCAAGGAAACACACATACAGGCACACCCCACACAAATCCTGTCAGCCTTACACTCCTTAGTTACGTAAAAGGTTTAGTCCAAGGTACTCTCTCCCCACTCCAGGCCCTGATATACTGCTTCAAATATTTTTAGATCCATCTCTCATCATGAAAATCTCCCTCACCATTTCTCTTTCCTTGGGGACTTCCTTAAAATTAAGGTAGCATTTACATTTCAGTAAGGTATACCAGATTTTAAGCCAATAAAATTAAAAGTGAAAAATCTGTGCATCTCCAAGGAGGAGGTGCAAATTGTATATTACATTGGCAGACACCTATTGTTCCTAAAAATGAAATTAAAACTGACTCCAAAGCCATGTAGATTGGAATTTCAATAGGAGATACATGCTTTTATTTGATATGCAACTCTCGTTAAAAACTACTGAGATTGTATGTTGTGTATTTTTGTGTCAGGATATCTTTGGTTCTAAGTGACATAAAACATAACTAAGCTGATTAAAGCAATACAGAAGATTGATAGGCTCACTTTAAAATCTGAGCACAGCCTGGGTTGTAGGTGATGGTCAATCAGCTTCTGATTTAGTTTATCTGCAGTGTTCTCTCTCCCCTCTTCCATCTGTTAGCTTCATTGTTAGTTAGGTGGACTTCTCTCCTCTTTACCAAATGGTGATATGCTTCTTCATTCATGTTGATAGGAAGGAGTGTTCCCAGTCACAACTATTAAAAAGTATCTTGAAATCTTCACTCATTGAATCACCCTTCAGGAATATCTACTTTCAGGTAATGTCACACAGAGATGAGATTAAATCTAGATTACCTGAACCAATGATTGTGGACAGGGAAATGTGATTGCCTTCAGTTGCTCTCTCTAAACCACAGGGCTATTGCCCAGTGTGGCATCGCTATAGCAAAGAAAAGCAAATGCCTAAATGCCTTGTATAGGGTTAGAAAAGTATAGGCTAATGATTCCGGTTATGTGAAATTTGATTTTCTTTAAAAGATGTGTTGCATCGACTAAAAAACATGCTGATATTTAAATATTTATTCCAAAATTGGCATTGTGGATCACTTCATGCTCCAAATTTGAACTCTGTATGTTTATTTTAGGCTAGCGAGTTCTATGTAGTCTGGGTTTCGGACATTATAATACTCATCCTGCCCAAGTTGGAAATATTCCCCTATGGGTCATCTCCAAATTTTAGTGATATAAAAAATATATATATATTGCCCATGGAGTGCCTATGTTCATGTATTCCTTCACAAACTGTAAAATAACATCTCTAGTGTGCTATTAGAAAGTCTTCCTGGGATGCCTGGGTGGCTCAGCGGATGAGCGCCTACCTCCAGCCCAGGGCGTGATCCTGGAGTCCCGGGATCAAGTCCTGCATTAGGCTCCCTGCATGGAGCCTGCTTCTCCCTCTGCCTATGTCACTGCCGTTCTCTCTCTCTCTCTCTCTTTTATGAATAAATAAATAAAATCTTTAAAAAGAAAAGAAAGTCTTCCTTTCTGAATATTAAGGCTTTGAAAAATAACAATTGTAACTCTAGAAAACACATAATTGAATGTAAAACATATTCTTTTGTTAGATGATAGTAGCTGCAGGTATTCCACTCAAACGATTTAAGCATTTTCCAATATAGATTCTTTTTAAGTAAGCTCAATTTAATATTTAATTAAATAACAAAAGTGAGAAAATGGTAATAATTTATGTATAATAATTTATTATAATAATTTATGTATATTGTTATAATAATAATTTATGTATATGTGTTACATATATACATATGTGTGTTTGTAAATGGTAAGATTTTTTTATTCCCCATTCATTAAATACATGGAGAGTCAACAAACACTCCCTCTATCCTGTATTCTGACAAAACCCCTATTCATCAATCAGAATTAACTCAGACATCACTTCTCCCTAATTCCTTTCCTGAATGGCTCAACCAGAATCAATCATGCACTACCCTAATGCCTATGCCCTTTATTTTCATTTCTGCTGTTAAGTTAGTTTCACTCTATTTTAAATACTTGTTTTCACATCTGTGACCCACTAGGCCACACCCTGTAAACTTTCTCTGTACAGATCCAGATAGTAAATATTTTAGGCTTTCAGAGCCATACAGCTTAAGTTGCAGCTACTCAAATCTGCCATTAAAGCACAAAAGCTGCCACAGATGATAGGTAAGAAAGGGTGTGGCTATGTTCCAGAAACATTTTATTTACATAAGCAGGAGACAGGTTGGATCTGGCCGTAAGCTGTAGTCCACAAGATGATGGAACTCCTCAAATGTAAAGTCTGGAATTTTCAGTGTTTTGCATGCTTGTTTTGCACCTGTTAGCACGATGCCAAACACACAAAAGAGAATTGGCAAATGTGTTTTTAATTTTAGTTTAGTCGGATCAAATTACAGCAAATCAATTTCTAGAAATTGTAATATTTAGAAGTCTGGTGCTTAAAGCTAAGATATGTGCTGTACAATTTGTATCCAACAGAGATGTGTGGATCTTTAGTCTTAAATCAATTAAAATCAAATGAAATGTAAAATTCAGTTCCTTGGTTACATTAACCATATTCCAAGGATTCAATGGCTATATGATGCTAAGATACTATATTAAAACAGGAAAGATATAGAACATAACCTTCTTCATACAAAGTCCTATTGGACAGACCCAGATTATATGATGTACAAGGAGATATCTTCAAGAAGAATCTGGTAGTGCATCAAGTGTAGTTTGATAAGGCTCCAATATACCACCTGGAGGGATTTTTCAAAAACAGGAAGTTACAATATGCTCAACAAATTAGAGTGTGAATTCACTTAATAACCTAGGTCAATAGACACATTTATTCTATCATTTGAAGCAGAATGATTCACTAAAATTTTGTGTGTATGTGTGTTCACATGTACGTGGATAACTAAAACTCAAGATTTATAGTGGATGTTATGCAAAAAATATGACAGTTACTGTTATCAAGAAGTATTCAACATTATTGGCAAACTGTTGGAGGAACATGGAAAATACCTCTGTGTTATTTCTTGAGTGTGTCTGTGTGTCATATATGATTTTGCTCAAAGAATAGGATGAGTTAATGACTGTTTCTTAATATTTTAGAGTTTAACCTCCTGTTCTTCACCTTTGTTATTTCCTTTCCAATTTGATTTTTCATGATTTAATAATTTCTCACTTTGATTGCAACAATAATCTTCTAGTCTGTCTCCCTATAGGATTGTTACCAGTAATCTATCTCCTACATAGTCATTTATGTGATAGATTTAAAAGGAAAAGAGGACTATGCAATGTTGCTCTCAGCCTTTCAGTGGCTCTTTCCTGCCTATAAAAGCTGAGGCATTAATAGTTTTTTCCAGCATTCGCAAACATATTTTGTCTCTTATACCTCATACTCTTAAATTACTGAACTACTTGAGTATCCCAATCATTGTATTTGTGACTTTATTAATGTTCTCTTTCCCTGTACATCCTTTTTGCCCTTTATCTTTCTTATAACTTACTATTCTTTAAGTCATTTGCTTAACATATGATATTCTTCAATCCACTTATTTCTACTAATAGAATAATAATGGTAGGTGGTTCTGAGGGATAAGAACAGTAAGAGAAGACTCCCCATTAAAAGTGAAATCCAAATCATAACCACAAGGATGAATAAAATTCAGTTAAATCAAAAGGGACAAGAGAATATTCCAGTCAATTTCATCAAGGGAACTTCATGTGCCCTATCTCTGGGGGGCAGGGCCTGTGATGGGGTAGCTTCTACCCACCCAGATTAAATTACCTTATATGGCAAAGGGCATGCTATCTTCACTCTTCATGATTGTTATTTAGGATTTTTCCATAGCAGACTGGAGGGCGATTCACCTTCTGGTTTTGGAGAAGAAGCCACCTATGTTATAAGAAAGGCCCCATGGCTAGGACATAATTGTATCCTCTAGGAGTAGACAGTGATCTCCAATCAAAGCTAGCATGGCTGGGTGGCTCAGCAGTTGAGCATCTGCTTTTGGCTCAGGGTGTGAACCTGGGATCCAGGATGGAGTCCCACATGGCTCCCTCCAAGGAGCCTGCTTCTCCCTCTGCCAGTGTCTCCGCCTCTCTCTCTCTCTCTCTGTCTCTCATGAATAAATAAATAAATATTAATTTTTTAAAGCAGCTAACAAGGAAAACAAGGAACTCTGTCCAACCTGAATGACCTTGGAAGAGGCCCTGAGCTCCAGATGAGAGTGCAGCTTGGTCAACACCTTGATTTCAGTCTTGTGAGACCTGAGCAGAGACGTCAGCCATGCCATTCCCAAAATCATGATCCACAGATCTGTAAGATAATAAATGTATGTTGCCTTAAGATTAAAAAACAATTATGTAACTAAATCTTTGGTAATTTGTTGTATAGCAAACCAGCACAAGAGTATCCCAAAGTACCAATGAAGCATGAAACAAAATGTTTAACAGGTATTTGCCAGTAAGTTTGTTGGTGATACAAATGGAAGAAGTTTTAGTGGAAAGAGAGATGGAACTCAGATTTTACCATACAAAAAGGGGGAAAGGAGACAGGAGGTGGGATATTGACCATATCCATATCAACAATGATAATCAAAAACCTTTAATAGGGATCCCTGGGTGGCGCAGCGGTTTGGTGCTTGCCTTTGGCCCAGGGCGCGATCCTGGAGACCCGGGATCGAATCCCACGTCGGGCTCCCAGTGCATGGAGCCTGCTTCTCCCTCTGCCTGTGTCTCTGCCTCTCTCTCTCTCACTGTGTGCCTATCATAAATAAATAAAAATTAAAAAAAAATAAAATAAAAAAAAAACCTTTAATAGTATTGAAAGAATGATCATTTTTCCTTTTATGTCTTAAGATGGAGCTTCTATTATTATTGTCATTGTTGTTTTTTGAGATAGTGGAGAATATCTAGAGAAGAACATGGAGCCTAGAAAAGAGAAAGTGGATTACACAAAAATGAAGCTTCTTTGTAGGCAGAAGAGGATAATATTAGGTGCTCATAAACTCAAAAAGCAAAGCAACTTTGAAAATATTAGGAAAAAATGTGAAACAGAGGACACCAAATCCATTTAAAATGGAAATTTGGGGAAGAAGATTATTTTTATTATTGGATCCTCCATTCTCAGTAAAAGGGGCAAGTTTTTTTTTTCTTTTTTTTTCCTTTTTCCTTTCTTTCTTTTTTTTTTTTTTTTTTGCTGTTTAAGGAGACATTTAAGATTGTGAGGTTGTGAGTTCAAATTGAAGCTTTAACTATTATTCATTATAGAACCTTGATATTTATTCTTTACCATTCTTACCTTCAGTTTACCTTAGTAAAACAAAACTCTTGCAGAAGAGGATGAAACAAGATATTTGTAGACGGTTGAGTAGATTGCTTAGCACATTGAGTACTCAGAGAATTGTAGCTATTTTATTGGCGAAATTGAGCATGGCTTTGTGGGATAAAGATTTTGAGGGGAGTAAGAAACATTTGAAACAACTTTGTGAAGAATAAGAAAGGCAATTGAGTGGGAAAATATGGAATAATCCCCAAAAAGCATTTAGGGCTCAGGTGAGATAGAAGATAAAGAATTTCTTCTGCTACCAGTATTTGAGGGTACATGCCATTTGCGGCTGGGTATATAGAGCTGCCAAAAGCAGGAGAGAATGCAGGGAAACCAATCCTGGATAAAATTTACCTGGGCTCATTGTGATTGAGGAACAACACAGCAAAGGACTTGAGGGATAAGTAAGGGGATGATGAAGTGTTCAGAATTGATAAGGACCAAACTAAAGCCAGGGGTTAGTGATAGAAAGGATAAAGGAGAGAAGCCAAGGTACAGAAATTTCCATTGATACCAAGAGTATACTGTTCTCAGAAGGACATGAGAAAAGGAGAAAACTGGAAGTTTGTCATCACAGACTTTGATGGGAGCATTTACATATTTAGAGGTAAGGGGCACTTGGGTGGCTCAGTGGTTGAGCATCTATCTGCCTTTGGCTCAGGTCGTGATCCCAGGGTCCTGGGATCCAGTCCTGCATCAGGCTCCCTACGGGAAGCCTGCTTCTCCCTCTGCCTATGTCTCTGTCTCTCTCTCTCTGTGTCTCTCATGAGTAAATAAATAAAATCTTTAAAAAATAAACAAATAAATTTCTACAGGTAAAATTGATAAATATTGATTAATAAAACAAACAAATAAATTTTAAACATCCTAAATGTTGTTCAAGATGATGGCAAAAATTGAGGTTGGGAGCACCAAAAGCCAGCTATCAAAGAATTTTAAAAATAGAAGTCCCTTGTCAGTTGGTGGAAGACAGTGGCAGGGAACAATGGGGTGGCCTAGACAAATACTGCCTTAACCTCAAAGGTTTTAGTTTCTTGCCTCATTCTTGTTTATTATTATTAACATTTTAATTATGTTTTGTGAAGTGTTTCTCAGTAAGAATGAGAATACTGTGGAAATGCTGCTCATGCTGTAGATGCGTGTCAATGTCGTGGTGAAGTGTGAGTAAAAAAGCGGCACTATCTGAGCATTTAATGTATATAAGGAATCAAAAATGTTAGTTGTGCTAGACTATTTGGAGTCTCAAGAGTACTGAGGTACCAAGAGTTCCAAGTGCGGCTACATGAATACTAGTTCCTCCTATTGCTCAGTTAATAGAAAATGAACCATTACACAACAATTATTAGTGCTACAGTTCCAAACATCTTTAGAGTTTTATTACATGAACTACTTCATGATGTACCTTTTTGACCTTTTTCAAAATCAGGAGAAACTGGGGGATGAAGATGGAAAATTTCTGCTGTATACTTCCTTAATTTTTTTTTTTTTTTCAGAAATGCCAACGTCTGTATCCTTTTCTTCAACTCAAGATGGCACCTGCAACCTCTTGAGGTCCTGGCAGCAAAAGTGCCCAGCCTCACACAAACATGCTTAGCAGGGAAGGCTAGAGGCTTGTGACACACACTTTACACCTGTTTAGATGCCTTGTCTTTTCCACCTCATGTAAACTTTGGGGTGAACCTGCTGACTAATATTCTGCAGCAGAGTGTATTTTTGTCTGATTTTCGAACTCAGTTACCTTCTCTAAGTCAGCTCCATCTTCCACAAGTTAAAAAAAAAAAAAAAGTTTATGCTGGTTTTTGTAACTGGACTCTTATGACAGAAGCGTTCCCACTATGTGGTCGTGTAATCAGTCAGCTACGTTCCCCACTGCATCTTAGTTATAATTGAGAATATTCAAGCTTAATCACTTTTACAAGTTCAAGGACTCCCTTAATAATCTCTGTATGGTTCATGCCTTAGAAGCTATTTATTCTGCATGTCAATTCTGGAATAATCCAGGCACTGCTCTTAATTTTTGAAACTATTGCTTCTGTAGGGATTCGCACACACACAAAAAAATAAAATAAGATGAAATTGTAGGGGGCTTAGCTTCTCTTTTTTTTCCATTGTACTAACTGAAACAACACAGCAACAAACACATAATAAAATATTCTGAATTGGGCCTATTATAATAATAATGTTTTAAAGATATTGGGAAATAGTCTGGTTTTGATGTTTAATATATAATATAAAATATAGATGGAGGAATTTTTTTTTTTTTGCATTGCTCTTTGGAGACTATCCTTTCTCCATTCAATCACTTTTGCACCTTTGTTGAAAATCATATATATATATTTGCATCTATTTTTGAATTCTCTCTTCTACTTCATTTATTTATCATAATGCCCCAATACAATAGTTTTATAATGAGTGTTAAAATTGGATATTTTTTTAACTTATTTATTTATTTATTCATGATAGACAGAGAGAGAGAGAGGCAGAGACACAGGCAGAGGGAGAAGCAGGCTCCATGCAGGGAGCCCAACGTGGGACTTGATCCCGGGTTTCCAGGATCCGCCCTGAGCCGAAGGCAGTGCTAAACCGCTGAGCCACCCCGCCTGCCCAAAATTGGATAATTTAAGTCTTTCACCTTTTGCTCCTCTCTTTCAAAGTGTTTGGGTTATTCCAAATCACTTTCGTTTTTTCTATACAAATTGCAGAATCTGCTTGTGAATTTTTATGAAAAATCTTGTAAGATTTTTTTTGTAACCACATTTAATGTATAAATCAATTTAAAAATTATTTTAATATCAAAAATGGCATTATAACTTTAGTTAATTTTTAAAAATATTTTCTTTGTTTATTTGAAAGAGAGAGAGCATGAGCAAGGAGACAGGCAGAGGGAGAAGCAGGTTCACCAATGAGAAGGAACCCAATGTGGGGCTCAATCCCAGGACCGGAGCTGAAGGCAGATGCTAAAACTGAGTCACCCTGGCACCCCTTAAACTTTAATTTAAACTCATACTCAAATTGAGAGCTAAGTTCTTTTTAACTTCCTACGTTAGACTTAATTGGAGCAGGTTTTATTGATTAAAATAATCGCTGAGGGATCCCTGGGTGGTGCAGCCGTTTGGCGCCTGCCTTTGGCCCAGGGCGTGATCCTGGAGACCCCGGATCGAGTCCCACGTTGGGCTCCCTGCATGGAGCCTGCTTCTCCCTCTGCCTGTGTCTCTGCCTCTCTCTCTCTGTCTATCATGAATAAATAAATAAGTAAGTTAAAAAAATATCCAATTTTAACACTCATTATAAAACTATTGTATTGGGGCATTATGATAAATAAATAAATTAATTAATTTAAAAAAATAAAATAAAATAATCGCTGATTTTTATTGGTCATGCACTATGCATCATACACTGTAATAATGTTGTATATCCTATAATTAAGCATTTAGTAACTGATGAACATCCAAATTGTTTCCAGTATTTTGCTCTAATACACAAGGTAGAGATAAGCACCTTTGTATAAACATTTCTAGGCATAAATTCTTAGATTTTGGTAGGATCATTTCTCAGAATTAAAATTGCTGGATCGCAAATATATGCATTTATAATATACATAGACACTCCAAATTACCCTAAAATCAATATTTCCCAGTTAAATGTTTCCATCTACGTTAATCTTTGCCAACACTTATTTTCATTTTGTTTTATTTTTGCCACTCTAACAAAATAAATATTTTACTTTGGTAATACCAATGTTTATTACGACAAGCTGAGAATATTTAATATATTTTCTCTACAAATAATTCTGTGCATTTGTTTGTTTTTTTTTTTTTTTTTGTGCATTTGTTGTTAATATGTTTGGCAATTTCTCCTTTACTGTCATTATTCATGCTGAATACAGTTCTTTGAATTTTATGCCAATTCATTACCATGTATGTCACCCAGCTTTTCATAGCCTATTTCACCATTTTGACTTGATATTTACTTTATTTAATTGATACTTTACATATCTATGAAGGCAAATACTTGTTTTTTTAATTTTTATTTTGTTATTTTTTGGCTTAGGAAAGTATTCTTTATTCTGTAGATAAAGCAAATATACACAATCACATACACACACATATTACCCAGTATTTTCTATAATGTGCTTATCCACTCTCATAATAATAAATCTCCATTACAAACAATGTGGGAATGTCAGGCAGTTTAAGTAACACACATTTAATTTTCACGTTCTTGGGGCTGAATCAGCAGGAACCCTGTTGGGCTAATCTGTGATACACCGATTTTGTCCCAGGTTGTATATGGGGGTCAAAGTACTCGAGATATTTCTTCATTCTAGAGCAAAACTCCCTCTGGACCTGTTTTTGCCATAGTAAATAAAAAAGCAACAAAGCAAGTCAAATTGCACAACCACATTTTTAATCTCCTGGTCACATTTTGCCCGATAATTTTCCATTAAGTCACATGTTCAACTTGAAATAAAATGAGAGGTAATTGGATGTAGCCATCACTAAAACTAGGGCAAGGGCAGATAGGACAAGAAGAAATGGGAGTTTATTATCCGGTGTACCCAAAACTATTTCGCATTTTCATTTATAGTTCATTTTCACTTTAAATGTTACAACTTTTTTTTTACATATATGATAGTATATAGGTACTCTATTTTATTAGTAGTATTTCTTCATATATATAATTTAAGATATTAAAACAATATATTACTTGAATAATTATTGTTTAACATATACATATTACATTAATATATATATTAAATGATAGCAACGAGATTCATTGAAGAGTCCATCTCTTAATCACTGTTTTGAAATAGTCTCACTATCATGTATTTCAACATCATATATTCTTACTTTCTGATCTCATTGAGGTGCTTGTCTATGTTTACCCAACAAAATAGTATTATATTTGGTGAAAATTTAGACTGATGAAAAGGTACCCTTTCTCTACTATTTAGTAAACATATTTATGGCAATTCTGGGTACCTTTCTCTTTATATGGTGTGATAGTTAACTTTACAAAATGTGACAGCTAATTTACAAGACAAATCAATGTGCCTAGGCTATCGTTCACCATTATTTAATCAATCACTAATGTAGGTGTTGCTCTAAAGCTATTTCGTAAATGTGGTTAACATCTACAATTCTAAAATACTTTAAGTAAAGATTTTCTCTTATGGTGGGCCTCGACCAATCAGTTGAAGGCCTTAAGCAAATAAACTGAGGTTTCCTAGAGAATAAATACTGCTTTAATAATAAAGCATCAACTCCTGCCTGAGTTTCCAACCTAAAAACCCTTACTGATCCATTAGATAGGTAGAAAAATGTTTCAAGTTTCACATGAAGACCTACTGGAAATAGCTTGCAAATTATATTTAAATATAGATTTATTTGGAGGCAGTTGACATCTTTAGAATATTGAATTTTCTTATAAAAGAAAGTGGGATGACATAATTTGCATCCTTTTATATTCTCTTAATAAAATGTTATATATTTCTCGCCCAGACGTGTCAGTTCATTACTAGATATTTTACAGTTTTTGTTCTATTGTGAATAGGTCTTTTTATTTGACATTTTAAAGTTGTGGCTGGTATCAAGTTCAGATTCTTTTTTTCCATATCTATCACTCATACCTGTGCCTACTGTTAACATTTTAAAAACTATTCTCTGGTCAAATATTTTGGATTTATTCAAACAGAATATTTAGGAAAGACATCTTCTTTTCTCTGTGAAAATGTCTTCCACTTAGAAGTATCTCTCTGTGCATAACATTCTTGGACTTCCTCTGGCTTTCCATTCACTCATTTGTGTGAGAAATTTGAAGAAAGAAATATGTGTATCTTCTATAAACTGTTTTCTCCCAGGATAAATGAATGAATGAAGGAAGGAAGGAAGGAAGGAAGGAAGGAAGGAAGGAAGGAGGGAAGGAAGGAAGGAAAGAAGGAAGGACAGACACATTTCTCTTAATTGCGCTTGGCTCTTTGGTAAACTTCGTGTATAGGCCCTGCCTACAAGGAAGCCCTGTGGTGCTCTGGCATGACTGCAACCAAGTGTCTAATTTCTATTTCTGAGTTTCTGTAAAACGAAAAGCATCTGCTGCAATTTTAACCACCATTTTCCAGTACCAGCTCCAGTGATAATGAAGGTGATAGATCTCTTTCATCTATTACACTTCTGTTTCTTTCTAATGTTTTCAACACTCAGGAGGAGAAAGATGAGTTCTTAATTGAGTGCCCTAGGTATCCACTGAAATAGAAATCATTTGTAATTAATTAATGATTACTTTTTTCTTCTTTTACTTTTTGTCTTATTGCACTGAATATGATTACTAGCAAAACTGTGAAAAGTAGTTTATGCAAGAGAGTTTTCTTATTTTGTCCCTGGAACAATTCTGAGGTTAAATCATAAAAGTATTATATTTACTCTAAGTTTCTGGAAGGTGGTATTCATCAATATTAGAATGATACCTTTTAAATCTTGCTTATAGGGGATCCCTGAGTGGCTCAGCCTTTTAGCTTTTTAGCGCCTGCCTTCGGCCCAGGGCGTGATCCTGGAGTCCCGGGATTGAATCCCACATCTGCCTCCCTGCATGGAGCCTGCTTCTCCCTCTGCTTCTCTCCTCTCTCTCTCTTCTTTCTCTCTGTCTCTCTCTGTCTCTCACTCTCTGTCTCTCATGAATAAATAAA
The DNA here is from genome assembly GCF_048164855.1 of Canis lupus baileyi. Lineage (NCBI taxonomy): Eukaryota > Metazoa > Chordata > Mammalia > Carnivora > Canidae > Canis > Canis lupus. Next base: position 80,999,931 of record NC_132839.1, read on the forward strand.
TAAAATCTTTAAAAAAATAAAATAGGGATCCCTGGGTGGTGCAGCGGTTTGGCGCCTGCCTTTGGCCCAGGGCGCGATCCTGGAGACCCGGGATCGAATCCCACGTCAGGCTCCCGGTGCATGGAGCCTGCTTCTCCCTCTGCCTGTGTCTCTGCCTCTCTCTCTCTGTGTGTGTGACTATCATAAATAAATAAATAAATAAATAAATAAATAAATAAATAAAAATTAAAAAAAAATAAAAAAATAAAATAAATCTTGCTTATAAAAGTGTAATCAAATCACTATGGACATGATTTATCTCCTCTTTTATATTAAAGCAATGATTTTCTTTAATATTATGAGATGTGAGTGAACATTTAGATGGCTTAAATTGTGTGTATACACATACCTCTGCATGTGTAAAGCAAATCATTAGGATGAGCTTCTGAATCAAACATATTTGTAAATATGCATTTCCATGTTTGGGTGACACTTCATTAATGAATTGTGTTTTTAGGTAGAGTTTAAGGTTATAGAGATAACAAAATCATAATTTAAAAAATTCTTTCCTAGCTCTATATCTCACTTCCATGTTCCTCCTCCTTATTTACATATGTTCTTTAAAAATGAATATTGTTTTGAATGCAAATACTTTGTAATTCACACATAAATGTCACTGTAATTTTCTATCTTGTAGTCATTCAATATTATTTAAATGATCGACTCCATGTTGTTATGTATACATGGAATTTGTTGTTTCCTACTTGTGCCTAGTAGTCCATGATATACATTTGATGGTGGACACCCAAGATGTGAGACTTACCAAACATTACTGCAATAAATCTCTTTCTATCTGTCCTCCTATGCAATGTGAGCACATTGTTTCAGGATATAAATCCATAATCAGAACTGCTATAAACAAGTTTATGTGAATATTGAATGTGAGTATATGGTACTATTTTTATTTAAAATTTCTTCACAATTCTACAATCCCACCAATAGAACATGATCAGTCCTATATATGTACTCCTCATTCAACACTTGACATTATTCAGTTTCTTCACATGCACTATTCTAATTGTCTAATAGGACTTTTATATCATAACTTCAAAACTTAAATTTCACATCTTTGATTTCTAGGCATTTTAAGAATTTCTTCAAATGCATGTTAGCATTTGTTTCTTCTCTTGCATACTGCTTTACTTACATAAATGATAATGTTCTTTTTTCTTGCACATGTCTCTTTTGGGATTGATATCTCTTCTTGTTGTCAATACAGTATAAGTAGTAGAACTTTGAAAACTTTTAAACCTGTAATTGCCTGTCTCCTTTTGTCATCTTCTTTACTTCGTTACTGGTTTCTTTGCAAAATCGAAATCCTAAATTTTTATATAATCAGTTCATCATTTTGTGTCATATGATCTGGCTTTGGTAACGTGGTTAAGAAGTTTTTCCTACTCTAAGTTACATTTATAAAATAAATACCGTGGAAGTACAATGATAAGATATTACTATCTATTTTAACTGATTGTAAACTTTGATTATTTGGTAAGATCATTTATTTTTGCCTGAACACTTCTCTTTAATACCCCATATTTAGTTTGTATCTCTGCCTTTTTGTCTCTTTAGAAGTTATACAATACTAATTTCAGAAATAACTGAAAGTTTCATAATATGATTATAGCAAAGTACCTTAGAAATATAAGAAACATGATTCATAATAGTCTTCCAAGGAAGAATAAAGTTCTATCACCACTCACTCTAGCTCCGTGTGATTTCACTGACTCATCCCTTGCTCATTTCCTTTGTACACACTAGTTTCTAGTAACACTGTCCTCATTTTCTCAGACATACCGCTAGTTCCTACAACGGGGCTTGTACCCTGGCAAGTCTCTGGCTAGAAGTTTCTTCTTTCAGACTGAAACACAATTTGCTTCTTCACTCCCTGGGTCATTTTTCAAATATCACCTTCACTGGCATCATTTCTTGTAATTGCTCCCAATGCACCTTCACTTCTCCCTTGCTTTCTTTTTCTCCTCCTGACATATCATTCTGTAACCAGTAATTATTTTAATAATACATGTCATTTACTGTCTGACTCTCTAACTAGAAAATAAACTCCATGAAGGCAAGAGTGTTTTACATTCTTTATTCCTGTTTTCTTATCATATTGAAGAGTGACTGAATGGATAATCTCTTAAATACTTATCAGCTGAATGAATAAATAAATCAATAAATCCAGGTTAGTAAAAATTCAATTGTCGCTTTTTAATCTAGGAACTATCAAGTGTGACTGAAAGCTGTTGACACCCTTCAAGTACTCCACAAGTAACACAAAACAAAAACAAACAATAAAACCTTTTTTGGTCATTCTGACCAGCCCTTTCATAATTTAGCAATGATTCTAAACATTTCTAAATATGGAAACTTGACAGTAAAAAATAAATGATCAGAGATTACTAACAATGGAAATAATTACTTCTTCAAGGCTTCTAAAAGCATAGGATATCAGGGACAGAAACCTAAATGTATATTTAAATTTAAATTGCATTTAAAATCTTGTCTGCTTACCAAATATCACATAACTGCATGACATATACTTAAATTCCTCTGTGTTCAACATGTATAGTATGTGAAATGAGATAAATATTTTATAAATATTTTATCATGACCCTTATTTTCCAGTAGGGGGGATAGATAATAAACGATAGAAATGACTAAAATAATACCAAGTAATATGAGCTCTATTTTTCTGGACTAAAAGTAACACAAAATGTACTAAATAACAGATTTATATTTTTCTCCAAAAACTGGGACAAATTTAGTAAACATTTTTTCTCGTAAGATTTCATTAATTTCATAAAATATGGCAATGTGTTTATTAGCATACTGTGAAACATTACCATAGATGATTATAATTAAACTACACTTATCAAAATAATGAATAAAGCACATTTTGTGGTACAGCAGTGTTGATGTTTTTCATATTCATTCGTTCACCAACTAATCTGCCAAATTCAGTAATCTCTAGTGAGTCTCCCAGTTATTAGTGTAAATTACTGAGGGTCTACTCTGATAATAAATAATAATAGCAATTCTGGGAAACAAGGCATTAGCAGTTTAATGTCTAAACATATTTTGGTAGACACTATAAATTAAGAACACAGTGAAACATTTTTCATTCAATTAAAATATGTTTCCAGAGGGTTATAATGCAATTTAAAAGGCTGCTTATAATAGATATATCAAAGCACCTGGATTTTAATTCTATCAGAAAGTTTTCAAGATGGTCTAAAGATGAGGATTATGTACATAATGTATCATTCAAAAAAAAACCTACAACATGAGAACGTCTCTAAATCTAAGATGTCTAAAATCTCTTTGATTAGTTCATTCATTGCCTTAGATTTGAAACTGGAAACTACTATGCCTAAGTTCCAATATGGGCCAAGGATATCAACAAAATCTAGACAGGATATTAATCAATTAATTAGTTAACTAATTAATTAAAAAGTATCAATTGAGCAACTACTATAATCTGGTACTCTTCTAGACACTGAGGTATAATAATGAGCAAACACAACAAATTCCCTGCTTGTGTTGTGTTTTCAATTGAATTTGGAGAGAGAGAAAGACAAAATAAGATACATAAGTAAAAGCACATAGTCCATACTATACTAGTTAGGTTTCTAAATCTACCCTCCTTCTTCCTGAGCATATGTCTACCCTGTGTTTCCGGACTTCCTTTGCAATTAGGTGTAGCTGTGTAACACATTTTTCAAGCATGTATGGTAAGAAGCAGAAACTTATCTCTCTTTCAAGCCTGATCAGAAAAACCTGGAAATGGGTACCGTGACTGAATTAGTCACATGGACACATATCAATATGGCCTAAGATTATAAGCTAGGGTATACCTTAGGGTTACCCAATGATTACAAATTTTCCCTGGATCCGGACTTCCATCTTGAAGTACTTTGAGGGTCAGAAATAATGGTCTATTTTCTTTAGGAAACTTAATTATTTTTGGGTCACTTTGTTTCAACACCACAGGTTCACCCTGACTGATTCAGCATGTCTGATAGTGTTAAAAATTAAGGAGATAAACTATGTTAGATGATAGGGAGAATATGATGGAACATTTGCTTCTCTGCCATGTTTGGCAGCTGCCTCATGATCAGTATGACTGCTCAGTATCTAAATTTCATGTTTCTTTGCAGCCAAAAAGAAGGACAAAGATATTAAGACGAGACTGTTTAAATCCAAAGGATTTGGTGAAGATTAAATTGAAGAAAACTTCAAAGAAGTCATATGGGACAAGTCTGCTTGCATATTTCTGACTCAAATATTACATCATATGACCTCTTTGGACTTGAGAGGAGATTGGGAAATGCACTAATTTTTCCAGGCTGGCTTTTGTACACAAAAAAGGCAGAGCTTTTCCTAGTAGAGATCAAGGAGATATATGGATCCACTAGAAATCTGTACACATTAAGTATGAGAGAATTCCTAGTGATACACATTGTTTAAAGTTGAATCTTGAAATAATTTGAAATTATCTAGGTAAACAAGTGTTGAAAGTAAGGGTGAGCTCAGGCAAAAGAATAGGCAAGTAGGCAAGAGAGAGTCTGGTGCATTTAGAAGATTCTTAAGCCTGCTCTGTATTTCACATGCTCAACAAAACTAAATCATCATCATCATCATCATCATCATCATCATCATCATCATCAAGCAGGGCTCAGAAAATGTATAAGAAATTAGAGAACTAAATTTGAGAGTTATCACAATGTAGGTAATTTGGAATTCAGGAATGTTGATTAGATTACAAGCTTGAATGTGTAGAGAAAGATGTTGGAATATATTTATATATCTGATGAAGAGAAATGAGTAGAAAAGAGAAAAAGGAATCTGAGGTGGGAAAAAGAGAGATTACTTATTATAAGGTTACTTAGTATTGGCACACTTAATGTTAGGAGCATCATCAGAGACATAGTCATACCAAGAAAGATAAAATTGATCAAGACTATGGAAAATTGAGTGAAATGTAATGGGAAAATGTAACTGAACTTACCCTTATTGATAAAGGATAGCAGACTATGCCACCCCAAAATATGACTGTGGGATTTCAAAACATGTCATCCAAAAAAATGCCTTTTTGGCATCTTGATTATTTTGAGCTGTAGGTACTTGAAAAACAGCAAATGGAGGAAGGGCTTTCTCTGAATTCTTGGTCATCTCCCTAAAATAAACTAAACAAAAGGAGCTCTATTGTCACATCCTCTTCTGAGGACTTTGCCAATTGGGGTAAATTGATTCTCATCACAAAAGAGGAGACAAAAATTGACAACACACCCACATAGACATATCACAAATTGTCATACTTTTCCATCTATTTTTCCAATAGCCCCTTCATCTTTCCTAAAAATAATTTACTCTTTCCTAAGAAGTCTGTATCCCTTCCTCTCTTTCTCTATGAAGATGGCATTTACCCTGAATTCTAAGCCACTTGAGGAGTTATTCATTTTTCCCTGAGTATTTTCCATGTATACATGAGGGATACATGTTAATAAATTTATTCGTTTTCCTCTTGTTAATTTGTCTTTTACTACACGGGTCTCAACTAGAGATTCAAAAATGTAGAAGGTAAAATATTTTTTCTTCTTCTATAATGGAACTTCTAAAACTTTGCTTTCTATGGAATATTTATTAAAAAATCAATTAAATCAATTAAAAAAGATTAAAAGGCAGTAAACAGAGGGTGTGTGGTGAAACTGAATGGGGGTGTTGGTCCACAGGTGAGCCCCTAGAATCAGACTGTGGCTAAAATCACAACACTAGCACTACCAGAAAGTGATATTTAAGAAAACTTACCTTCTGCATGCCTCAGTCTCCAACACATACATTAGTTTTAATAGTGTCAATTCCAAAAATAATGAAGATTAAATTGAATGATAAGTTAAATGATTTAAATTTCAAACTGTACTAAGGATAATCCTAAATTCATAGGAAATACTCAGTAAAAATTAGTTATTTATTGATGCACATTATTATTAAACATTTTGACAATAAAAGAAGGAAAAGAAATAGAAGAGCAGTTCAAGAAGGCTATGAGTTGATGGAGTTTTTGTTTTTTTTTTAGAGGGAGAAGAGTGAGAATATGTTTAAAAGTTGTGGGGTGGGCAGCCCAGGTGGCTCAGTGGTTTAGCATGGCCTTCAGCCCAGGGCATGATACTGGAGACCCAGGATCAAGTCCCACGTCAGGCTCCCTGCATGGAGTCTGCTTCTCCCTCTGCCTGTGTCTCTGCCTCTCTCTCTCTCTCTCTCTCTCCCTCTCTGTGTCTTTCATGAATAAATAAATAAAATCTTAAAAAAAAAGAAAAAAAGTTGTGGGACAAATGGACTTGTTAAGTGAATGAGAGGAAATAATGGTGGTAGCTAAGATGCCTGACATAGATGTAAGTCTTAAAGGAAGAAGAGGTCTAGAGGTCCTGAAAATATCTGGCAAGCAGACACTATGCATAGGTCAAATAAAGTGTCTAAAAACTTGGCAGAAACCTGCTTTCCTTTTTTTTTTTTCCTCCCTTTTTACAGAAAGAAGCATTCAAATCAAGTTAGTGAAGAAAGAAAGAAAGAAATATAAGAGGTTGTAGAAAAAGAAAATAAAAGTTTAAGAGTAGTCAGGCAATCGGGTGGCTCAGTCAGTAGAACATCCAACTCTTGATCTCAGGCCCGAATGTCAGGGTTGTTAGTTCAAGCCCCATATTGGGCGTAAGGCCTACTCAAAAAAAAAAAAAAAAAAAAAAAAAAAAAGTTTAGAGAATAATAAACTTTACCAGACTTCATGATTATTCCAACACCCTCTGACCTTATTCTCAGTTCCTCACATTACATTTTGGAGGCTTTTTTTTTTTATCAGAGAATAATGAGGACAGTGGCTAACACTTGGTATGAGGAAGGTCTTTGGGTATTTTGAGAATGTACTCTTCTACTTTATTATAATGATTGCTTTTTCTAACAACACAGGGGTCTTGACTGTATAATTCCCCTTGTCTTGCTTTGGGTGACCTCCTGTTCAGACCAAGTCAGCTCATCTCACACTATATTCAATTATGACTAGGAAACACTTATGGCATGGGGGGATTGTTTATTAATTATAGACCATGTATTGTTCTTTAGATGTCTTCAGTCAATTTTGAGACACAGCTTTAATAGCTTTTTAATTTTCTTAGACCCTTGGCTTTTTACACATAAGGAAATGGGATTCTAAAGAGCAGTGTCACTTTTTATTGCCTTTAGAAATATCCGTTTATCATTCTCTAATCTGCATTCCCTCTCTTCTTGATACTACATGTTAATAAGATGAATATGACTCAAAGCATGAATATACATGACCCATCTTTTAGTACTGAATGATGAAAATATCAAGCTTCAAGATTTTAGAAGAGCAGATAATAATGTTCTCTGCCAAGCAAGAATTATATGTAAAGAATAAATGAAGTATATATAGTTGACCCTTGAACAATACAGGGGTTAGGGGCACCAAACACCTACACTGCTGCATATTTCCATATACCTTATGACTCCCCCAAAACTTAACTACTGATAGCCTACGTCAACCAGAAGCCTCTCTAGTAACATCAACAGACAATTAAGACATATTCTATATATTATGCATATTATATACTGTATTTTTACAATAAAGTAAGTAGAGAAAAAAGTAATTAAAATCATAAGAAAGAACAATTTTACAGTACCGTATTGTATTTATTGAAAAAAATCTCTGTATAGTGGATCCATGTAGTTCAAATCCTTGTTACTCGAGGGTTGGTTGCATATGCTTTTAAGAAGGAATAATTTTTTTAATGTTTAAAAAAAATAAAAATACCAAAGAACAATGAAGAAAACCACACTAGTGTTCATAGTGTTAGAATAAATTTATGGAAAGTAATTAAAGATAGATAAAGCACTAGAAATAGTATTATGGAAGATCTTATATGACATACCAAAACCATGAATTAGTACATATGTGAACTTTTCTTCACATTATTTTCTCGTATTCTTTTTTCAGTTATAATGTCAATTCTTCAGATTAGGCCCTTGTTACTTCATGCCTGAATTGTTTAAACAACCTTCTTAATCAGTCCCTAGTACTTTGAGATCTTCTCGTCAACTAGGTTTTGAACATCATCACCAGATTTATATTCCTAATGCAATTTTTAGATTATGTGTTGGTTCACAAACCAGTTGGTAGCTTCCAGAGTTAAATTAGAAACCTCCATATGTGGAGGGCAGGAAAAGAGGGAAGAAAGAGGTAGACCATTACAGTTAGGGGACAGTTTTAAAAAGCAAGGGAATTTATATATGAGACTTGCCTTGGGTGGCCTCAAGATGAACAGATAGATCTCCCCACCCACCCACCACATCCTCCTGATGACTGTCCAATATTGTCATTACCCCAATAGTGTTTTTCAACCATTTGATCATTCGTTTGATCAACCATCCATCAGCCTACTGTTTTTAAGGCAGAACTAAGTCCTTATGCTTGATATTAAGGTAAAAAAGGCATATAATTTCCTTGAAGGAATTTACAAGTTAGCAGCTCTTTCCTCCTCCAGGATCAAGTCCAAATTATTTAACTGCTATGTAAGCAAGCCCTCTTTACCTAAATTTTAGCATCAGCATGTTTACTTACACTGATCTTCTGTACTCTAGAAATTCTTTTCCATAGTCTACCTTTAATTCATCCTGCCATTCTTTTGCCTTAAGTTCCCCCCTCTCCATTTACTGAAATGTTGACCTTTAAAAAAAAAAAAGCTCAAGTGCCACTTTTGCTTTCAAACTTGCCATAGTCATAATATTCTGAATCACTTTAAAATAACAGCAACACCAATAAATAGCTCATGATTATAGGGAATTACTGTGTATATAACACTGCACTAAGAGCTTTATATGGATTATCTTTTTAATACTTAGAAAAACTCATTTATTCATTCAACAAATATTTGTTGAACACTTACTCTGTAAACTGATCTGAAGCTAGGATGATGTGTAGACATTACAGTGAATCAAATAAGACCACTGTGCTTATTTAGTATTCCAGACTAGAAACACAAACAGACAAATATCAAGTGACATAGCTCCAGATAGTGATAAAACGCTCCAGAAAATAAAAAGAGCAAACTGTAGGAATAATTAATGTAATTCTTATGTTGTTTTTTGTCTAAACAACTAAGGTGTGTGTGTGTGTGTGTGTGTGTGTGTAATATTTTACATAAAAGTAATTTGTGTTTTTTTTTAATTTGTGGTTTTAATTAAACACATTGACTACTTCAATTCTTCTAGACATAAATATCTTGAGATGAGAATTCACGTGCTCTAAAATAATTATCTTTCCTCCACATGGCCTATCCTAGTATCTTGTCCTAAATAAACCTAAACAGAAAATTAATAAATAATTTTATTTTTATTTTTACAGCTGTAATACAAAAGCAGAATATGGTAAGGCACATGGAAAACACATTTCCATTTTGTTGTATAGCATGTTTTCTTTACATAAGAATGTATTATAAATATTTTTTCATCTCCATGTGATGATCATGACTGAAAAAAAAATTCCTATGGTATGGAAAAGATGAGGTGCATTTAACCAATTTTAGTTGGTTTTAGGTTCTGCAATTTGTAGCAAAATATGAAATAGCTGTAAGTCTCCAGTGTACAGTAAATTTAGCCAATATATGTGCCAAAATTTTAAAAGGTAAGTGGAGATTTCAAACAATTACCCCATCGATTGACCAAGAGATAAATTATTAGAGTTCAATACACATACATTATAACATATATTATTACCTTTTGAATGTGCTTATGTGCAGCTAAATTTTCACTTCGGTTTAAAATTTATATTTCCTCTCCATCTTCAGTAATAAAGAATTATAATTTAGCTTATCTAAAAATTTTTTAAGTATATTTAGTCCTTTGCTGCTTTATAAGCTTTGCAATAGAATATAAACTTTCGTTTATTAAACTAAGTAAAAGTCTTAAATAGTTTTCAAAAGAATTAAGATATTTGTTTTTCTCTCTCTTTCTTACAATTCTTCTTCTCTATCCTTTAGTTTAGCTAATTGCTATTTTTTAAAACATAGGTTATAGCAATGTTTGAATGGTTATCCCCACAGTTTCTTTCTACCATTTAACTATGTAGCAACAACTATTGACATTGGAAATGCCAGGATTGTGTTCTTAAATTAATACCATTTATATAGTTAAACTAAGACCCAGGGAAATTCTATTGTGATGTTTAAAATAATATAACTTTTAGGTAATTAAAGCTTTAATATTATTTTAATAACAATCATGCAGGCATATAGGGGAGATTTCTTGAAACATTAAAAAATATCATGATTGTCTTCTTTTAAATTGCTAGGTAATTTATAATTTTTTAATTATTTCTACTACTTAATCTGTAGTTTAAGTTCTCAGGCTGAATCTTCTAAATGATTTTATATGTATATATGTACATAAGAATTTCATAAAACATGAGATCTTGCTTTTACTTCCTTAATTGATAAGATTAATATGCATTTATAATATCTTTAGATCTCATAGTTATTTAATATTAAAGTTGCCAGAGTAAATAAATCTCCATGCCCGCAGGATCTGGCAAGAGATTTGAGTTCTCTGTGGTGATCATAGAGGGAGACTCCAAAGTGCATTATTGGTTTTGCTGTCGTGCTTCCGATCTCTTTGACCTTGGGAATGATGCAGGAAGAAGGTGATGAAAAAAATAATCTTGTAAAAAAAAATCAGAGACAGAAAAATGATCATATCTCTGTCAAATGTAAAGAAACAATTCAAATACTTTTAGGGCATTCAAAGTCTTCCACTTAAAATTATTTCTGCACAGAACTGTTAACTGATATTTACAACAAATGAGTGAATCATAAAGAAATCAGTAACGACAATAATACAAACTACCATTTATTGACAATTGACTGTATAAGGCACTATGCTAAGTATTTTAAGGTCAGACGTTAATTAATTCTTATAACATCTCAATACTGAGGGATCTATGATTTTTTATATTTTACAGAAGAGAAGATAAAAGCTCCACATAGGTTGGCTATTTTGTAAAGATTTATACAGCTAAGGGTAAATCCACACATAATGCCTAATCCTGACCTTGAAAAATTGAATGAGGATTGATCTTTTCAGCAACTGCATCCTTCCTTCCAGTAGTTGCATTGCATTTTGTCCAGGTTATGGACCTTCTGGTTTAGATCACCTTTTCTATCTCTAGTATTTTCTCCAGTCATTTAACTGGGTATTTTACTGTAGTAGAACACTTTCTTTCAAATCAATCTAGTGTTTCTTTAGGTTTTGCAGATTTTAGCCCTACTTACTATTGATCAGAAAGGCTCCCTCACGAGGACACTACCTCTGCATCCCTGAACCTTGAACTTACTTTTCTTCAGAACACACTGTTGCTCCAGAATCAGTCCTCTCTTGAAGTTAATTATTTGCTTTTCAATATGAGGTGGTTCCTATTGATTACCAATACTTTCATATAATCCATCTCTTCCTCTCAATGTGGCTATTTTGTATCATTTTCTCTTTAAAGTATAAACACAAAGCAGGACAAGCTCCTATACTGAACTCTCCTTATATTTGCAAACTATTTGAAAATGTTTGTTTGGTGTTCTGCTACCAAGCATTTACACTCATTAAGATGACTACTATTTAGTTAACAACTTTTCCCTTAAGAAGAATGTTATCTTTCTTCATATCCTGTCTAGTATAAAATATTTTTATATTTTTTTGTCCAGTCTCCTAAGGAATCTCATTTTTAATAAAGAATATTCATTCAGTTCATTCATTTGACACATTTAAAAGACATCTTCTGTAACTTCAGGTTGTTAGAGTATAGGGGTGCTGAAAATACTGACTCCATTTTGGTCTTCCATCTTGTTTTTATTCACTCAATGACTTCTTTTGGGGTTACATGTTCCAGTCCCCTTGGAGATTAATATACACACCTTAGAAATGCCCTCCAAGCCTGAGATGGAGGGAAGCTTGTTTTGGATTCCAATGAATCTGTTAGAGATAATACAGTCTTGTCCATTCCTGAAGTGCAGATGGCATCACAAAAGGTCTGTTAAATGTTAGCTGTCAGTTAGGTGCACATGAATCCTTTGATCTCAAGACAATGCCCTTCTGTGCATCCCCTTGCTCTGTAAAATGAGGACTAAGGCCCAGACTTTGCAGAGAATAATTGCACAGGTGCATTGGCATCCACCTGATGTCCTTATTAGTAAGTGACCCTGAATAAAAAATCTGTGTAAACTGTATAAAGTAGTTTGCTTTATTTTTCAGCTTCAAAGTATCTTCTCACTTTGGAGGATACTTTACTGTCCCTCCTTCACTTTCTAACTTAGAATTTAAATGGTAAGGCGACACATTTCATAAATATAAAAGGGAGGATATTAGGTATATACCTTAAACATTATAGAAAAACCATAGATAAATGAAGTTAATATTTAGGATGTCCTAGAAATGAGACTGAGCAATATCCAAGAAGATAGGGTGATTAAGAGCATGGATTCTGTTACAAAAAAGCTCTTTAACTTCGGAAACTTATTTAATCTTTCAGTGCCTAAATTTACTCAGCTATAAAGTAGAACGAACACCAGCTCCTCTTATAATATTGTTTTTTAGGAGAAATGAGTTAACCAACGTGAAGAACTTAGAGCACAGTGTGTCATTCTATGTCCTTGATAATTGTCAGCTATAATGATGAGGACTGGTGTGCAAGAAAGAAAAAGATCTATGCAGGAGAAACTTCACAGGATAATCACAAATACAGAAAAGTTTAGAATACACTCAGAAACAGAAATTACTTTGGTTGGCAGGACTTGGAAGAGCAATAAAGAATGGAAAAATAAAATGAAGCTAGGAAAATTAGCAGAGGCAACAGGTGAGGAACTATTTATTGGGCATAATAATTTTATGATGTAAGTTACAGGACAATGTTATTGAAATATTTTACACAGCAGAATTGTTATGGCCAAATGTGCATCTTAGAAACACAAATCTAGTGAGAAGTATACAAAATGGATTGGAGAGGAAAATTTAAAGGAAGAGCTGATGATAGAAATAAAGAGTGACAGAGATGATTAGGTAACCTTGGAACTCAGTATTTTTAGGATGTGAAAAGATAAAATTTGGAATGTAGAATATGTAACTCCTGGGACCATTTTAAGTATTAAGAATTTAATGGTCAATTTATATTAGCTTATAAGTATTATTGTGATGTTTGATGTATTTAAACAAGAATTACTAAATGTTATGACTTAAATGACTCTGGCATTGAATGATAAATTGACAAAATGGAAGAATGAGCTTGGATCAAGAGATGATGACTTAATTTTAGACACATAGTATATGAAATTTCCATGGGATCTGCACAAGCAGATGTGTGCAGAAATCAGATGAAAAAAGAGATTAGGAGTTCAAGTGAGAAGCCTGGGTATGTGCAATGGGGAGTAGAGATGTATCCATGGCAACCAACAATATATGGGGTAGAGGAGGAGCATTGGGAATAAATGAGTTCACTTAGGGAGACAGATACAAATAAGAAGAGGATAAAGAAAAAAGTAAGAATATAACGTCAGTGTTCACTACTTTTTTCTTGTATGGATAAAAATCAGCCAGAGAGTGGATGGTCAAGGAGAGATGAGGAGAAATAATAATTAGTGGCTTTAAAGGAATTCATTAATCGTTAATATTTATTAAGTAATTACTAATATGTCAGCTGGTATTTGTACTTCAAAAGCATTAACCTTCTTAGTAATTAAAAAAGAAAACCACGAACTTTTGTGTAGGTTCTATTATTTAATATTTTTTATAGAGAATAAAACTCAACACACAGATGGGATAAGAAAACTACCCGAGATGGAAAAAATTCAAGAAGAGCAGTCTTCATAGCTTGCACATATCCTTAGGCCAGTACTGACAATGGCCCATTGACTTTGGTAATTAGATGTGGCCACCCAACTGCAGAATCATTGAGGCAGTGAGGTGGGGGTTGAAGTCAAACTGCAATAAAGTAGGAAGTGATAGGTCAATCGGGAAAGAGAGTATAAATACCTTGTCTAAAATTCATCAGTTCTTTTTTTTTAAACAAAGTTGTATACACATACCCATTATCAGAATAAACTACAATTGCTTTCTGATCGTTTGAGCATGCGGATTGTACATATGAGATTACTTTTCACAAAGGTAATTTTACCTTTCAGGATCTCCTTAAGTTATTTTTTCCCCCCTGACCAGCTGACTACAGTGTCTAGAAATTACCCTTCAACAAACTTTACATTGCCTAAAGTGTTTCAATATTTCAGTTTGATGAAGCCCCACAAAATTGGATTTTATTGAGCTTAATATGGGCCAAGCACTATGCCTAATTCTTCATAGAGAATAGTTCATTATACTCACTAAAGCAGAGATCCCTGAGTGGCTCAGCGGTTTAGTGTCACCTTCAGCCCAGGGTGTGATCCTGGGGTCCTAGGATCTAGTCTCACATTGGGCTCCCTGCATGGAGCCTACTTCTCCTTCTACCTATGCCTCTGCCTCTATCTCTGTGTCTCTCATGAATAAATAAATAAAATATTTTTTAAAAATCCTCACAAAAGTATAATTTAATATTATCTATTTTCCTGATGAAAAACCTGAGACCTAAAAGATGCCTAAGGTCATAGACCAGAAAACCATTGAGCTGCTAATTAATCCAAGGGCCAACTCATTCCAGGGCCTATGTGCTGCTTCTTGCTAACCAAAATTTCAAAAGACAGCTTATTTTTCCTCATTAATGATTCCAATTGGTGACAAAAATCTTACAGACAGTGAGTTTTAATAGTTTTATATATATAACTTAGTTTAATGAGTCATTGATAAATTTTGCATCTCATAGTTTTATTTGATCTTTTATTCTTGTTTTTGAAAAGTTTTGAAAGGATTATTAGTATTGCATGCACTTCCAGATTCCTTCTACTTATGTATGAAGTAAACATATTTAGAAAATAAAACAATGACATCTGGTCTTGGAAAAAAATTAATATTTTATTTATTTATTCATGAGAGACATACAGAGAGGCAGAGACACAGGCAGAGGGAGAAGCAGGCTCCAAGCAGGGAGCCTGACGTGGGACTCGATCTCAGGGCCCCGGGATCACCACCTGAGCCAAAGTCATATGCTCAACCACTGAGCCACCCAGGCGTCCCGCAAAAAATGTTTTTGAAAGAAATTCTAAGATTATTTTGTTTGTAAATGAACTTCTATTTTTTAAAATATTTTTTTATTTATTTTAGAAGGAGAGAGAGAGCATGCTAATTAGCAGAGGGAGGAGCAGAGTGGTGGGAGGAGTAGGGGGAAAAATCTCAAACAGACTCTGTGCTGAGCATGGATCCAGATCTCACCTAATGAGCCCCCCAGTCGCCCTTGTACATACATTTTTAAATTTCGTCTCCCACCTTACAAAGATTATTAAACTTATTAAATGTTTTCTGTATGCTTTGACTAGATTTGACTGGGTTAAAACTTTAAGTAAATTAATGTCACATTTAACTTTAAGCAATATTTTAAAGAAATATACAATTTAACTTAAATTGTTTGTATTTTACTAATTGTTGAACTTTTCTTTGAGTCTTCCATATCTGAAAGACAAAAATAATCAATAATTCAAAATTACCGCTATTTAAAGAAAAAAATGGTTTTTAATTCATTAAATACAAGACACCTGTGTGGCTCAGTGGTTGAGCTTCTGCCTTCAGCTCAGGTCATGATCCCAGGGTCCTGGGATCAAGTTCCACATTGGGCTCCCTGCGGGAAGCCTGCTCCTCCCTCTGCCTGTGTCTTTGCCTCTCTCTCTGTGTCTTTCACAGAAATAAACAAAATAAATAAATAAAATCTTAAGTAAATAAACAAATAAACAAATAAATAAATTTATTAAAACCATTTTCAATATTGTAATACAAATTTGGCATGAAAAAATAATTTCTACCATAACCTATATATTGCTTTTAATTTTATCAATAGAAGCATATTTGGAAAAGGAAATGTTTCTTTCTTGTCATATTCCAATTACTTAATTGAAAATTGCAGTAGGCTGGGATTCGGGAAACACATTTAGGGCATGTCATGTGACTGAGTTAACGTTGCACCAGTCTCCTAACCATCTGCCTGTGTTTAACATTCATACATTAGAGGAAGTTTGGTTCAAGGTTCTGTCTAATTTAATATTCCAAGGTTCTATGACATTAAGGTACTCACCTAGTTAAAATGCCATGCACATTTTCATCAGTGTTTTTTTGGGGGGAAAAAAAGTACTTTAAAGCACCTGTGATTGTCATTTCCTTCTTTTTTTTTTTTTTTTTTTTTTTTTTTTTATGATAGTCACAGAGAGAGAGAGAGAGGCAGAGACATAGGCAGAGGGAGAAGCAGGCCCCATGAACCAGGAGCCTGATGTGGGATTCGATCCTGGGTCTCCAGGATCACACCCTGGGCCAAAGGCAGGCGCCAAACCGCTGCGCCACCCAGGGATCCCCATTTCCTTCTTCTGATGGAAAAATCAATTAGCTTAATTAATAGTCATAAAAATAAATTGTAGAAATTGATATTGGATATAATATATCCATTGAGACCAGTGATCAGGAGACAGTTCCTGTATCAAATGACTCTTGCTGTCATTTTAATTTGCTTGAATATTTTATCTTACAAATATTTTTTCAGAGTGTCATATTTTTTAAAAGGATATAATTTGTGTTTTTTTTTTAATTTCTGAAGCAAAAGTAGAGATCCTGTTCTATTTGCTTAAAATTTACAAGGTTTTCTTTCTAATTGATCTTCAAACTTCAGTGGAAATCAAATATCACCTCCTCAAATAAAGATTTTTACCCTTCAATTTGAGATTGTGTAATTCAAAGAATGAGTAAACTTTCCTAAGAAATTTTTCTCATTTGACCTTGAAGAGTAGTTGTGTTTGATTGTGTGTGTCTGAGAGAGACAAAGAGACAGAGACAGAAACAGAACTAAAGATTCCTAATTAGATTATGGATTCTAAATAAAAATGATTAATAATGATTCTCACAATGCCATACATAGTAGGCTTACAACTATCTCATAAATAACAGCATTTTAATGAATTTAAATACATTTGCTAAATATTATTATCTGTCTACATTTATAGTAGGTATTTCTAGTAAAATTCCCTATTGAGTTTCAAAAAAAAGGAAAGAAAGAAAAAGAAAAAAAAACATAGCTAGTTGCCTGAATTTTTTTTTTATAAAGCTGCTGCTGCAAGTCCTGTATCTTTCTGTTACTAGATTCTAAAATTTTAAAATATTGCCCATTGCTAAGATGCTAACTAAATCTTAACTAGCAGGAACTAATAAGCCATATCCCAACAAGTGCCAAGATTATGGAGTAATTGTGTATTTTCCATGTGGCATAGACACAGTATCTTTAACAACTAAATTTTGACTTAGTAGGAACTTAGAAATTGAAACTTTCAGAACATTTCCTATTAGTCTTCAGTAAGGTGTGTTATAATGTATCACAAGGGACCAGATATCATAAGCTGATTTTCACCATGTGTAGTCCTTTTTCCCTTTGTCCTTCACTGAGTCTTATGCTTCCCTTTTTTTTTTTTTCTTCCCTATCTCTGAAGCACTCCTGAGGGGCTAGTTAAACCAAGATAGAACATTCACCTCCTGACTGCTTCAGTCCTTGAGAAGAAACTAACAGAGTTAAGGAAAAGAAAAAGAGGGAAAGAAAAGGATTAGAAAATCCAAATATTAAAAGAAAAACAATAGGCAATTATCAATAATTTAAGTTACCCATAAACCTTGGTATATACAGTTTCAAACCCAAGTGTGAAAAGTAGACATCCGTTAGAAGAGCATTAAACTTATCTTGTACATTTTTAGCCTTATCATGTATATTTTTAGTGAATTAACATTAATGTTTCACAATGTAATTATACATGTGTTCTTATATTTCTTTAGGAAAAATTCTGAATTGATGTTGTCAAAGTCCCCATGCTAGAGATATATTTTCTGTAGTACAAAGAGATGAGGAAAATGATGATGGTTATATATAAAGGTAAATCACATATTATTTACCAATTGATAATAAAAAGGACATTATTTACATTAGAATTCATCCTGTGTTGGGTATCCCTGGGGGGCTCAGTGGTTTAGCACCTGCCTTTGGCCCAGGGCACGATCCTGGACTCCTGGGATCCAGTCCCGTATCGGGCTCCCTGCATGGAGCCTGCTTCTCCCTCTGCCTATGTCTCTGCACACCACCACCCCATCTGTCTCTCATGAATAAATAAATAAAATCTTTAAAAAAATAGAATTCATCCTATGTCAATGCAATAGCTACACAAAGAGAAAGATGTGACATTAAGACAAAATTGCTCAAGATAATTCTCTAAGATCATTCCACTACTTTCCTGCCTTTGTCTGCTCTAGACAGGAAAATCTTGACTAGAGTGTCATGTAAGGTCTGACTCACTCAGGTTTAAACATATAGAGATCTTTATACATAGTTAGTAGGCTAAATTAGTAAATTTAATAGTCTTTCTTTTATTTCTTTCTTTTTTTTTCTTCTTTCTTTTCTTTCTTTCTTTCTTTCTTTCTTTCTTTCTTTCTTTCTTTCTTTCTTCTTTTCTTCTTTCTTTCTTTTCCCTATTAACAGCTTTTCAAAAACTACCAAAAGAATAATTGGATTGATATTTGTTTTTTTTTTTAATTTTTTAAATTTATTTATGATAGTCACACAGAGAGAGAGAGACAGGCAGAGACATAGGCAGAGGGAGAAGCAGGCTCCATGCACCGGGAGCCCGACGTGGGATTCGATCCCGGGTCTCCAGGATTGTGCCCTGGGCCAAAGGCAGGTGCTAAACCACTGCGCCACCCAGGGATCCCTGGATTGATATTTGTAAGAGAAACTATGTTAAGTGTAGTTCTCATACTTTTATATATAAAACATAAAAGATGTACATAAGATTCTCATTTCAGATACTGGTTTTCCTCTCACTCAGTATCAAGTGATAACTGCCAGAGCCAAGGAAGTGGTTCTGTTCTAGTTGATAATATTTTCTTTATTCCAAATACTGTGACCTGCATTTTCTCCTTAGCTTATTGCTTCAACACTCAAATTAGCCTGCTTTTGTTTTGTTTATATGCTTACTCAAATAATAGCATTTAATAAGAGAGCTTTTATTGATTCATAAGAAATGCTTAATCCCCTCCAATATGCTATAGTCATGCCTGAATCACCTGTACTTTCTCTCTAATTGGAGAACTCAGTGTCTGAATTTGTGTTTTCTTTGGCAATTCTATTTTTTAAGGATCAGCAACTTTCTGTACAGCAGACAGAGAATTTGAAATCTCTTTGATGTTGAGATAATTCTCTATTCAGGCAATGGAGGCTTATTTAAGTTTCAATGTAGCTAATTTAGGGAGACTTATATGCTCACATGTTAGAATCACTTTCTCCAGAAAAATGAAATGAGAAACAATGAAGTGAACTCTTAGTTGCACAGGAACAGAAATCCCTTTTCCCTCAGATTTTTTATCTTTATATCCTTGACAAAAATATGGTAGATAGCTGACTTCAAAGTCCACTAACTACCATAAACTTCTGGTCTGTAGCTCTGGGTGCTATAAGACACTGAGGAAAATAGCTTTCAATGTTAAGAAATGAGCTTCTAGATTCTAAATTCAAATTCTATCACTTTTCACCATATGTGAGCTTGGACAAATTATCTTAATTTCTCTAAGCCTAGTCAAAATCCATTTCAACAAAAAGTAAAGAAAACACATGTCAACAAATATGGAAGAAAAATTATATGGTTAAAATATGTAGAGAATCAAACTAAGAAATTTTTAGAATGTGCTAGAATCATATTTCTCTATTTGATGAGAAAATTGAAGTTTTGGGTCTAAAGAACCTGCTATGTGTTGAGGAGAATAGATTATAAATGAAACAATCACTTTATAAATTGCAAATAATAAAGGCTTCCAAAGAAAGGATAAATCATATAAATAAAGAATAAACATCCCACAGAATTTTCAACTGCAACATGGGCTGTTCAAAAATAGTAAATCAAGGTCTTTATATAGAGAATATAGAAGACAAAACTGAAAAACGTTTAATTTTACATAAAGCTCTCTATTTTAAGTATGACTTAATTAAGTGCTTAAATTAAAGTTAAAATTATAACTATTACAAATAAAAAATTTAAGATATTTCAGAGATTTATTTAACCAAATAATTAATGAGGAAATCAGTAAGATGTAAAAATTAGTTCAGGGTAAGTACAAAAAAAGCATGTATGTACTAGGTGAGTACAAAAAGCATCATATGCAATCAAGAATCTGAAATAAACATGTTTTATAAATGCAATACTAGATTTTCTTTTTGTATTGAGTGGTGATCAACTACACCTCTAACAGATAAATTTCTTAAAATATTTTATTCATTCAATCATTCATTCATTCATGAGAAACACACAGAGAGGCAGAGACATAGGCAGAGGGAGAAACAAGCTTGCAGGTAGCCTGATGTGAGATCCCATCCCAGGACCCCAGGATCAAGACCCGAGCCAAAGGTAGATGCTCAATGATGAGCCGCCCAGGCATCTCTCAACTGTACCTATAACAGATAAATTTGTTTGTATTTCTATGGAAAATAATAGTTTCCATTGTTATTAATTTTCTACATCTTACAGAGTAGTAAGATAACAATGAGAGGCAGAGACTCCATGCAAATATAGCCTTTCTGGGTTATAGTCTTTCAATGAAAAGACTCTTTTTAGTCTATGCCAGTCCTTCCCAAGTGCTTAAATTAAATGACATTATTAGACATGGAAAAGATTCTGAATATTTGCTATCTGTGCACATTTTTTAAATACAAAAATCATAATGTTTCAATACACAGAATTAAAGTAAAAAATTCATAGATAAATCTCTTCCATTTCTAATAATAGCACCCCTGCTGGCCCATAGGGGAGATATATCTCAAATTTTAGGTGATGCTTTGATCATGGAATTAATACATTTAGGTATAAATTAGTGTGTTAATTAGGGAAATGCAGTAAATACACATAGTAAATAAGTACATTAAATAAACCTAGAAAAATATGGTGCACAGTTAGCAGATGTAAAAAAAGAAGAAACCTTAGTTGATTAAATATGTCATAGAAGAAAGAAAACAAGCATAGAATAGCATGCCAGACATAAATAAGTTCAAATATAATAGAAACTAAAATATACGTAATGAGATTGCATTCTTCACTTAAAAGGGTGTTTGGAGTCAACTAAATAATAATTCATAATAATATATGCTGTTATAAGAAGAAAATTTAAGTTATAATGGTACAGAGAGTTTTAGAAAAGAGAGCAGGTTATATTAATTATGATTCCGTGATATAATAATTTATACAATCATAGGATATAATTTGTGGCAAATCCACCCTTCCAGGTCCACAGACATGAAAAACTTAGAGATATCATTGATATGCATAGCCAATCAACAGAATATGCAATTAGCACTACCTCAAAATGTAGATAGAATACAATCATTTATCAACATTCTCCCACTATTTCCTTGAACCAAGTCACCATCATCTCTCATATAAGTTTTTTTAACCTCCCTCTAAATGGTTTCCATAATGGCTGATGGTGATCTTTTCAAAATAAAGCTAGCTACTTGTATTCCTCTACTCCAAACTGAAGTATTTTCTCATTTCAAACTGTTTTATCCTTGACAGTCATTGTAAGAACTTCGGCTTTTCCTCTTGGATTGATAAGGTGGGGATGGATTTCAAGTTTGGGGGCATGAACAATTAAAAGAATGAATTTTCCACCAATTAGACACCATATGACACATTGAAGTTGCTCAGTAAATAGTAACTGAATAAAAGAAAGAACAATGAGTGATTAAATCCTCTGACATGTCTTTTCTCCAAATAGAGAGACCAGACATGCGAAAGGATGGAAGATATAGTAATGCAAATAATCCTAGCATTAAAATTGATGCAATAAATTTGATTTAAAAATATGTCTTGGGCAGCCCAGGTGGCTCAGCAGTTTAGCACTGCTGCCTTCAGCCCAGGGCATGATCCTGGAGACCAGGGATCGAGTCCCACATCGGGCTCCCTGCATGGAGCCTGCTTCTCCCTCTGCCTGTGTCTCTGCCTTTCTCTCTCTCTCTGTGTCTCTCATGAATAAATAAATAAAATCTTAATAAATAAGTAAATAAATAAATAAAATAAAAATTCGTCTTAGTTCTCTAATACTTGATGAAAAATAAATTAATGCCTTTATAATTTATAGATGACAAAGAAAATAATTTTTATACTACTATAAAGGAAATCACCAAATAATCTGAGTGACAAATAAAATGTAAATATTAAAAATTATTATATATACCCAAAATACTTCTTAAAGGTAATTATATACACATATGATTTATATTATTTAAAATAAGCAAGCAAAAATATAAAATTAAAACCACGGAGTAGAAAACAAAGTAAAAAACAAAAATATAGATCAGAATAGAAATTAATAAAAATTATATTCTAAATGAAGATCTCATTCTTACAAAAGATTGGCAAACTAATAAATATCTCACATAACAGAGACAAAAATGGAGAAAGCATGCACACATATATGCACATTACTAAAAACAATAAATGTATATAATAAGAAATAAAACAGAAACTTTAATATCATCAAAGAACACTGAAAAATCTCATGGCAAAAGGTTTTTAAGATTAAATGAAACATTTTTTATAAAAACAAACATAAACTGACATAATTGGCTCAAGAAGAAACATTGAGTCTGAATAATCTATACTCACTAAAAGAGTGGTTAATTGACTATTCACAAAGATGTACTCTTCCAAGTTAATTGTCTGGAAACCTTTACCAACTCTTCAAGAAAGAAGTGAACATTGTTTTATGAAGGGATGAAAGTATTTTATTAAACTATGATAAATTTATACAAAAATGGGACAAGAAAACAGAAAACAAAATTACTGGGCAATTTGGTTTTGAACATTGACACAAAATTATTAAATAAATTATTAGCAAGCTTTACCTGGCAACGCATATTAAAAATAAGATCTAAGGGGACACCTGGGCGGCTCAGTGGTTGAGCATCTGCCTTCGACTCAGGTCCTGACCCCGGGATCCTGGGATCAAGTCCCACATTGGGCTCACTGCAGGGAGCCTGCTTCTCCCTCTGCCTGTGTCTTTTCCTCTCTCTCTCTCTCTGTGTCTCTCATGAATAAATAAATAAAATCTTTATTTTTTTTTAAATAAGATATAGGTAAAATGATTATTTATTTAGGTTTATAAAAGAAGAATTAATGTTGATAATATAGCATTTTCCTTCATGAAAAAAAGCAAATTCATTCCTAATTAGTGAAGTAATAAGTGTAAAAATTCAAAGCAATACTAATCAAAATGTAGACAAAGATTTGTCCTAAAAATTGTAACAATGGCCCAAAACAGTGAAGAAAATGTTGAAAAAGAAGGAACAATGAGGAAGAACCTTCTTCATATCAAGGTAAGTCTACCAAAATGAAACAGTTCATTGAAGTATTTTTTAAAAAGTGATAAGAGAAAAATGAAATATATTTTTAAAGATTTATTTATTCATGAAAGACACAGAGACAGAGAGA
The DNA here is from genome assembly GCF_048164855.1 of Canis lupus baileyi. NCBI lineage: Eukaryota > Metazoa > Chordata > Mammalia > Carnivora > Canidae > Canis > Canis lupus. Next base: position 81,023,651 of record NC_132839.1, read on the forward strand.
GAGGCAGAGACACAGGCAGAGAGAGAAGCAGGCTCCATGCAGGGAGCCCCACATGGGACTCGACCCGGGTCTCCAGGATCACGCCCGGGTTGAAGGCAGCGATAAACCACTGAGCCACCGGGGCTGCTCAGAAAAATTAAATATTGAAAATAGGGACTGCACAAGGAAATTGTGATACCCTAGAAAGGATATGGTGGTAAACATGACCTAACAGTATCAGCTTAAAGCCCAGATAATAAACCCATGCATATATGACCAACTAATATTTGACAAGGAAGTCTAGAGTACTCAATGAGGAAAAGATCATCTTTTCAATAAATGGTGTTGAGAGAACTGGATATCCACATGCAAAAGATGAAATTGAATCCCATTTATGCTACTTACAAAAATTAACTCAAAATAAGTTAAGGACTTAAATGTAAGACCAGAATCCACAAAACTCCTAGCAGAAAATATAGGAAAAAAGGCTTGACATCAGTATTGGCAATATTTTTTTTGACCTTTTCTTTTCTTTTTTTCTTAATATTTTTAATTGGAAATTTACTATGTACATTGTATAAATTTAAGTGTAAAGCATGTTACTTTGATACATTTGTATATTGTTATGTGATTCTTATTGTAATGATTTTATCATTTTATATACTTAGAGTACCTTATTGTCTGTGTTCAATATACTGTACATTAGATCTCAATGGTTTCTTTAATATTTGTTACACGTTTGTACCAGGCCACTATTTTCTGGGATTTGACATCAAAAGCACAAGCAACAAAAGCAAAAATAAACAAGTGGAACTACATAAAAATAAGAATCTTATGCACAGCAAAAGAAGCAATCAATAAAATGAAAAGGTGATCTACAGAAAGGGAAAAAATATTTGCAACTATGTATATAAAAAAGTGACTAATATTCAAAATATATAAGGAGTTCATAAGACTCAATAGCAGGAAAACAAGCAATACAACTAAAAACTAGGTGAAAGATTTGAATAGACATTTTTCTTAAGATGATATACAGATGGCTATACATGCTAAGATGAACACCATCACAAATCATCAGGGAAATGCAAATCGACACCATAATGAGATACCATCTCACCTAAAAAAGGGAACATTTGCACAATGTTGGTGGGAACGTAGATATATCAACTATGGAGAAAAGTATGGAGGATCTTCAAAAAATTAAAGAATTAAAGACATAACTGTCATATGATCTAACACTCCCAGTTTATGGTATATACCTGAAAGAAATAAAAATAACATCACTATCTTGAAGAGATATCTGGACTTTTATGTTAATTGCTGCATTATTCACAGTAGCTAAGACATGGAAACAGCTTGTATCCATTATCATATGAATGGATAAAGAAACTGTAGAAATAGATATATGCACATACATACATGTATATATATGTACACACACATATATACACAAAAATATGGACACACACATACATACAAATATAAAGAGATGTAAATATTCATATTTATGAATGGAGATATATGGGAATATTTATATATATAGATATATAATATGATATCATGAATTTAGATATGTAGAATTTAAACAAATATCAAACACATATAAACAGTGTAGAATGGAGGTTGGCAGGGGCTGAGGGGTAGGGAAATGGGGAGATATTGGTTAAAGGGCACAAACTTTCATTTATAAAATAAATAAATTTGGGGGATCTAATGTATAGCATGGTGACTATAGTTAATAATATTCTATTGTTTGCTTTCAAGTTGCTATGAGGTTAGAGTTTTAATGGTCTCACTATGACAACAATAGTGAAATGGTATTTGATGAGGTAAAGGATGTGTTATGGTATATATTTCAATATATATATATAGTGAAATATATATATACGTATATATGTGCATCAAATCATCACAAACACTTCAAACTTACACAATGTCATATACCTCAACACAGCTAAAAAAAAAAAAAAAGAAACAGGTACTCTTACAAACAATATTCAATGAAAAAGAAAATTGAAAATGCCAATTACAATTTTTGTAAAATTAAAACCACACAAACAAAGCAGTACTAATCTTTATGGATGTACACATTTACTTGTAAAAGTATACTTGAGAAAGATAACATAGCAGCTAGACCACCAGTAGTGGTAACATCTGGGCAGGGAGAGAAAGTAATGAGACCGCAGAGGTGAAATGGGGCTTGGGACATCAACTGCATAACTAAAATATGTGTCTTAAAAAAAAAAAAAAAAAAGAAGCTAAAATTAATCTTGCCACATGCTAACTTTAAAATATATAAAGGGAAAGATGCTAAGTATATGTGTATATTGTTTTACACTTCGGTTTCCTGTTGGGTTGGAATATTTCACAATTAAAAATAAAACTTCTAAATGAAACAATTAAAATTTTGATAAGCAATATGTAGTAAGAAGTGGGTTTTAATGCCTGTTGCTGCATTTTCTTTCTGAGAACTTATGGAAAGCCACTGATTTGCTTCTTCATTTGAGGATGGGATCATACTACTCAAGATTGCAAAACAATAAGTTATAGATAATTGAAAAATCATATTTTATAATGTTTGTAAGAAGCTTTTGTAGCCTATATATTTATCATAGTCCAGATGTTTTTATTATTGTTTTGCTGTTATGAATAAAATGAATGCAAGCAGTATTTTTTTTTTACCCATTTCCAGGTTATGTAGAGGTTTGATTCCAGAACAGATGGAACCTACAAAATCTGGCTTTCAGTATTTTATTTTATAAAACATATATACCATACATGATGTGAATGTATTTTTTTTTTCCTATGCGTATGTATTTTAAGCATGGGGGTGGAGGTGAAGTTTTGAAATTCGTATTTTTTACATCACTCTCAATTGCTGAATGCACACAATATCTCAAAAGAGGTGTTTAGTTGAAGCAAATTTGTGAAGTGAATTTAGACTGACACGTGCATTACATAGGTCAAAATGTTAAAAGAAGGAGAGGAGTGGGTGAGGAAAGTACAGGGCTATCCCTGAAATGGGAATGTGGAAAATAACAAGCTATTTCTGAGTAATAAGAGAAGATCTCATGGAGAAATTAATTCTCTGTGGTAAATATTTAAGGGCAGAGTGAATAAGCAGTGTAATTACAGAGTGCATTGTCTGACTTTTACAAACAAGAGGCTAGAGGCCCCTGAGCTGGGATGCATTGAATGGAAGGACGCTGGTCAAATGGCTTCTCTACTCGGCTTTCTAAATAGTTTATGACAATTGACTCTGTGTGTTTTGTAATTGGGCCTGATGGCTCTGTAATTACTTTGTCTCAACAAACACTAAAATTGTGAATAGGTTTTATTTTTTCATTTGTGTTTTTCTTGCCAGTTCCTCCTCTGGGACCTGTAGCTGTAGCAACTTGATGACAATGTGTTTGTGGGAGAAGAATGTGTCCAGTGACTGTTTCTTTCTTATTTCTGTTTTACTCAGCTTTGCTGCATAGGCATTGTACTTCACATTCCAATTCCCCAGGAAGACAGTAATGTCTTTGCTGAATTTACCTTTGTTACCTAGCTATTGGAGATTAATGTTGAGGGAATCTGATGTCAACTCTGCCTGGGAAGAAAGGGGTTCAACCAAGAAGCAGAGAGTCTTTAGAGACAAGAAAGGGCCTGGCTTTCAGTTATTTGAAGCTTGTTATATCAGCATGATTTATGTTGCTGCCCCTGCTACACGGTTTGTTCTGTGTATATATTTTTATGTCTATGTGCAAACTAACTTCTAATGATGCGCTGCATTCTTATCCTGTCTTTTCTGTATCCTTTAGTAAGATACTACCTCATATCACAGTTCCGCCTATGAGCCAGCGACTTAATGCTCAACAGACAAGATCAGCTCTGTCCTAGGCTCAGGACACACATTTATGATTTTGAAATTAAGAAAAAAAAAATCACAGTAACACTTCCTACTGACCTCAGTCATTTTCCAGGGGATATGATTATCTGAGCTTTGGTGAGTCCAGAAAGTTCTATGCCATGCCAAGCTATATCTGCATGTTTTCTTTTCCTTTTCATAGGCTCAATATAAAAACCTCCTATTTAGTATGACTGACATAATAAAACAAACACAACTGTTCTAAATTAAAGTAGAATTTCCTGATAACTTGGAACAGCTTTAATTCCTATAATTCGCACATCAGATTTTTTCTATAATGTGCACTAACAAATTGATTGACTTCTACTTAGACAACAGTATATGATCAGATTTTTTTCCCCACATTTTATTATAGACTGTTGAGCTTTTGCCAACATTTCCTAAGCAATAGATAGAGAAATCATCTGGTGAGCTATCCAAAATCAAATATGATTCAGTATGCACGCAATGGGACCTGAGAATTTACTAAACACCTTAGGTGTTTATTACCGAGGTAAAAACCCTAGATGTTAATTACCACAGGTGGTCTGTGGACAATATTTTGAGAAATACAGGCAAGAATTTCTGCTTACACAGGGATTCTCTTGATTTTAATATAAAGCATATTGATGACTTCTGTTTGTCAGAACTCTAGGATAAAATAACAGTAGTGAAAGTATAATCTATACAATATTCTAGTCCACCGTAACAGAATTCAGTGTCGGTTCTCATTGATGATATTGAACTTTTATTTAGCAGGCCCTGATAAACAAACAAAAAGAATTTAATGTTTCACCAATGGACTAGAATAATGTAGAGTATATGTTATATGCTTTGTTGTCAGTATTGCTTATCTCCAATATAATAATGTTGAGTTAGGCCACATTTATTAACACCTCTCCAAACAAAGATAGGCATAACCTGTATAAGACCAATGGGACCACAGAGCCTCACAAGGTTGGAAGATGAAGGAGAATCATCCAATGGGTTAAGGGGAAGGTGTTTGATGAAAATAGATTGGAGAAATCTAATCTGGCCCTGAGAAACAGGCACCCTGAAAATTATGAACTGATTGTAGTTAGAAAGGAGGCACCCTAATGAGGTAACAGAGTGTAGCACCTGGAGATGCAACAACAGTTATTCTTTTTGGCCATTTTTAAATTTTTTAATTTATTTTATTTTATTTTATTTTAATTCAATTTGCCAAGACATAGTATAACACTCAGTGCTCATCATATCATGTGCCCTCCTTAATGCCCAACACCCAGTTACCCTACTCCTTCCCTACATTCCCTTCTGCAACCATTTGTTTCCCAGAGTTAGGAGTTTCTTTTTTTTTTTTTTTTTTTTATTTATGATAGTCACAGAGAGAGAGAGAGAGAGGCAGAGACACAGGCAGAGGGAGAAGCAGGCTCCATGCACTGGGAGCCTGACGTGGGATTTGATCCCGGGTCTCCAGGATCGCCCTTGGGCCAAAGGCAGGCTCCAAACCACTGCGCCACCCAGGGATCCCGAGTTAGGAGTTTCTTATGGTTTGTCTTCTTCTCTAATTTTTCCCCTCTCAGTTTCCCCCTTTCCCCTATGGGCCCTTTAACTATTCCTTATATTCCATATATAAGTGAAACCATATGATAATTGTCCTTCTCCAATTGGCTTATTTCATTCAGCATAATACCCTGCAGTTCCATCCACATCGGTGTAAATGGTAGGTATTCATCCTTTCTGATGGCTGAATAATATTCCATTATATATATACCATATCTTCTTTATCCATGCATCTGTCAGAGGGAATCTTGGCTCCTTCCACAGATTGGCTATTGTGGACATTACTGCTATGAATGTTGGAATGCAGATGTCCTGTAGTTTTGCTAATCTGTGTCTTTGAGGTAAATACTCAGTAGTGCAATTGCTGTGTCATAGGGTAGCTCTATTTTTAACTTCTTGAAGAGTCTTCACATTGTTTTCAGAGTGGCTACACTAGCTTGCATTCCCACCAACAACGCAAGAGAGTTCCTGTTTCTCCACATCCTCGCCAACATTTGTTGTTTCTTGTCTTGTTAATTTTAGCCATTCTCACTGGTGTGAGGTGGTATCTCATTGTGGTTTTGATTTGTATTTCCCTGATGACAAATGATATGGAGCATTTTTTCCATGTGCTTGTTGGTCATGTGTATGTCTTCTTTGGAGAAATGTCTGTTCATGTCTTCTGCCCATTTCTTGACTGTTTTTTGGGTGTTGAATTTGATAGGTTATTTATAGATCTTGGTATCAGATAAAGGGCTAGTATCTAAGATCTATCTATTGACATTTTTTATTATTAAATTTACAATGCAGAAATCAACATCAACCTTGGGCTATCAGCAGGCAACAAATTCCCAGCTCCTAGGACAGTTCACCAGTTAATCAAGTCAGAGTTCTGGTCTTCTAACAGAGAGAGGAGAGGGATGCATGCAGTGTAGACACAACAGCATTCAAACCCATACAGTTTCTAATGGTAAGCCCATGCTCTTTAAACTCCCTCAAGTTATAACCATGGTAGAGAACATAAGTTACAGAATACAAAGTTGTCCTTCCATCGAAAGGCGAGATTGTTTTTCTTGAAGACACTTGATATCCAAATAACAAAAAAAAAAAAGTACACATATTTTGGCCAGACCAGTTAGTAAAGGATCATTCTGAAAGGAGTCAAGAAAAGACAGAGAACAACTGCACTCCTTATGGAAATGCATTTTTTATCTGGTCAGAATGAGAGGGATATTCCATTGTTTAATTTTGGCTTTCATAGTTGGAATAATATGAACTTACAGAGTCACATCTTATTCAGGAGTGATTATAGAAATTTAGCATATAAATGAAATTTCAGATAAACTTTGTCTTACCCTTAAAAATGTCTTTTTTATTTTAAACTTGAAGATGAATGTACTGTTTGTCAATAAATTCAATAGCCAGTTTTCCCATCACTACTACAAAAGAGCATTGTTTCTGCAAATATAGCAGATGAAGTGGTTGCCTTCATAATGTTTAGGTGCTAATTCATACCCAAAATGCATATCTTTAATTCTAGAATTTTAGGGATACAAGATACTGCCATTGTGGGATGGTAGGGTCATGGAAACTGAAATGCACCAAGAGATCAAACACATTTACCTCATTTCATACTTACTTAGAGGCATAGGCTTATTCCAAATAATTAGTTCACATCACCTCTTCTCCAGTCTGTTTAAATATTCTTGTAAAGAAATGAAAATAGCTAAAGTGTACTGAAGAGTTAATACAGTAGTAACTCCTCAAAACAAGTTATTTTTTTAGTAAGTTTACAAATAATGAGACTGAGAAAGAATAATCAAAATGACTTCACCAGACCACATGACTAGAAATCAGCAGCGTCACTGATATAAAGACCAGTCCTTAGGCTCCACCAGAGTCCTGCATTTAATTCCCATAGTAAGCAGAATTCTAAAGTGTCACCCTTCATAGTCCCTGGGACTATGAATTTTATTGATTTTCTTCCCATGAATAGGTGATGTTATATAGCAGTTGATCTTCAAATAAGATTATCTGGATAGCTCTAGCCTATTCACATGAACCCTTAAAAGAGTTTTCTCCAGCTCATTACAGAGAAGATGTCAGAGAGATGTACTTTGTCTTGTCTGGAAGAGAGCTGACATCCTGGTTCCAAACTTCTGAGGAAGAGAAGTGCTTCCAGCAGCTAAGAACAGTCATCACCCAACAGCCATCAGGGAAATGGAGACCTCAGTCCTACAACCACAAAGGAACTGATTTCTGCTAGGCATAAAACTGAACTTGGAGGTGAATTTTTCTCCAGGTTCTCCAGACAAAAACCCAGCCTGGATAGCATCTTGAGTTCAGGCTTGTGATAACCTGAGCAGAAAACTAAGCCGGGTCCTGCCAGACTTCTGACCTATAAAACTGGGAGCTAGTCAATGACTATTGTTAGGTTTGTCGTCCTTTGTTACTCAGTAATAAAAAAATCTCACCACCCACTGTTTGCTGCCACTCTGTGAGGAAACTCTATCCACTTTGTGTTTATACATGCTAGTCCCTGTGCAAGGCTCTAAAGATATAAAAATCAGTTGGAGTAGTTTTATTGTTGATTTGAATCAATTTACTGGGTGTTAAAGATAGTCAAGAGAAGTATAATATGATTATTTTAGTAAACACATGCCTTGAAAAAAAATTCAGCCATCTATCAAATGCCTTTGAACATATCTGCACTATGCTTTTATCTATATCTGTATAGTCCCTATGTTAAGAATATAACTCTCCCAGGACGCCTGAATGGCTCAGCGGTTAAGGGTCTGCCTTTGGCTCAAGGTGTGGTCTCTGAGTCCTGGGATCAAGCCCCACATCAGGCTCCCTGCATGGAACCTGCTTCTTCCTCTGGCTGTGTCTCTGCCTCTCTCTCTGTCTCTCTCATGAATAAATAAATAAAATCTTAAAAAAAGACATTGAAATGTTGATGCTAATGCTATTGAAAATCTCATTTTATCTGCTAGTTATTCCAGAAAATCTGTGGTATCTTTAGAGAATGATCTAAATTTTCCTTTGTCTACAAATTTAGGTTTTCCAGCCTTTTTTCCTCATCTGCTTATATTTGCTCTTTATAAAATAAAAAAAAATATGAAATATATCCAATCCATACATCATTATTTAATGAAACATCTTCATTTTGTCACAACCTGGCCAGATTTTAGTTTCAAATAAATTAACAGGGATGGCTACGTCTAATACTTTTGTTATGACATATGCTAAGGTTGTTCTTAAAGATCTGCATGCAGATTATATCTAAGCAACTAATATTCACTGAAGTATGAGATTAACCAATATTTAAGTTGTAATAGTTAAGTTTGAATGTCTTATACTTACTAATAACAATTAGATGAAAATTATTATCAATAATATGAAAGCATAGAAAGATTTGTATGAAAACAATATTATTCCAATCTCCCATGATAAATTATGAAGTTGATCATGAGTTATTAACAGATCCGCTTTTCAGTAAGACAAATAACAATACCATCACTATTAGCAACATCCATATTGTAATTGCTGCAAAAATTTGAGGCATCTCAATTAGGAAGATACCCTGGAGCAATTTTACTTATAGGCAGCATAAATGAAGAAAACAGAATAAACTTAACTGATCGAACTTCTTTCTTAAGGGGTTTGAACTCTTCCTGAATCCCATATAAATTCTAAAAAGGAAAACACAATAAGTATTAACTAAATACTCTGTTATAGTTTATTGTGGTAGAAATATGAACAAAAGCTAAATTATGACATATATGGGCAATTATATTGAACTATGCCTCATGAATAATTTTACAGCTGAAAAGAACCTGCAGGTCTTCTAATTCACCTATGTAAGTCTCAAGATGAAGAAATAAGTCCATAGTGTCAAACAAATCAAAAATAATAAATATATGTTGGTGAAAATCTGGATAAGTATGTGAGCATCCTATTGTTTGATGTTTTTCCAGATCTTCAATCACTCCCATTTCAGGGAAGTCAAAGCACCCTCTGTCCATGCTCTTCTCCAGGATCTGTCCACTCCAATGACTTCAAAAGAGATCTCTTTGTCTCTGACAACCAAATCAATAGTTTCAGCCCTGACCTCACATACAAACTCTAGATCAATATTTCCTAATATTTCTGCAATGTCTTCAGCTATTTGCTTTTCCCTCATCTCAAACTCATGGAATTTTGAATTGAAGTTTTCAAAACTATATATTCACATTTTATAAAACTTGGTGCACCATTATAAATGAATAAACACTTCCAGGTTGTATGTTTGTTTGTATGTTTGATTTATTTAAAACAGAAATCTTGGTCAGAAATTCAACTTGATTTGGTTTCTGGAGAAGTAAAATCTTCTTTATGGCATAACTACAGCAATATTTTGGGGAAATTTAAGGACTTGCTCCATTTTTATAATTGTACCTATGCTTCTTTATTTAAAAAAAAACATAGACTTAGAAAGTGAAGTCAAAAACAGCATTTATTATTATTTTTTTTATTTTTTAGTAGGAGAATGACTTTTTATAATCCCTAAGGCTGACTGTTCTGATCCTCAAGAATTCAAGAACCTTTTTACTCCTTAGATCTGGAGCACGTATCAATCCCTCTTTGGGACTCAGAAGTACTCCATACTTTTCTGTTAGAATAGATCTGTGCTCGCCACTCAATTAGCACACGTAGGATACTGTCTTCTTACCCAACTCTAATGTGTGTTCTTCACGGAAAAGGACTGAATTCTCACTAACACAGTGAGTTTACACTATAAATTATTATTCAGATACTGTTTTGGTTGTGATACAATTTCTGAACTGGAAAAAGAATTTTAAATGGTAAAACGAGTTTCCTTACATCACTTTCACTTTACTCCCTATTCCTTACACAACTGACTGTTCAAACTCTACAGTGTTGTCAGAGGTCTGTTCTTTCATTAATTCCATAATGGATTTTCAAGGCCCATTTTAGGGCAAATTGCTGTGACAGACATAGTGTGGTAAGGAAGATGAATAGGGTATGATCTCTTCCCTTGAGGAATTCACAGTCTCATATGGAGGTCAGCCAATGAAAGCCTGTGGGCCAAATCCAGTCCACCACCTATTTTTGTATATTAATTTTTTTATTGAAATACAGTCATGGTGCTTAAGTTACAAATTGTCTGTGGCTGCTTGTGCACACTGCAATGACAGAGCTGAATATTTGTAACAAAGTTTGAATGGCCTGAAATGTTTAATTTGTTTATTTTTTGACCCTTTGCAAGAAAGTTTACCTATAGCTGGGTAGGTAGATATTATAGACTGGAATAAAAGAACAAGCAAAATGTTAAAACTGGGCTTGAAAATGTTATGGAAGGGATAGTTTAATTAAAACTGTAAGAATGAAGGAAAATCCTGCAAGCAAAAATTTATGTGGACTCTGAGAAACAAGTAGGGATTTTTTTTTTTAAATGCAATGAATAGTGAGCAGTGGTTGTGAACAGTTTTGAAGTGCAGACAAAGATGAAGTGCAGACCTCCATAAAATGCACACCTAATTAATGGGACAGTAGCAGAGGAATGTCTCCAGGCAATAATACAAAGGGTTTCATGTTTTAAAGGGGCCAGTTCTAGATATTGTTAATGTGATTATACAAATCTCTTCTTATACCCACATCACATATATGCTGGATCCTATTTATTATTACAGATTAGGCCAACCAGTAAAATCAACATCCACATTTGTATTTATAAAAATAAGAGTCTATATTAACAAATAAAACTCTATAAAGTATATACCTTTGGATTTTCTAATTATGAACTTAATAAATTAAACTATTTTAATATATTTGCATGAAATATAGCACATTTATGGAGGGAGAAAAGAAGAAAAAACATAATTGGTGAGATGTTTTGGGTATATAGACATTTATGGGTGATAGTGATAGGTAAATATTCATATAAGTTCAAGGGTTCAAACATATTTGCTAGAATCATATACGAAAATTAGTATTCTCACTTTTGTTTAATTACCCATTGTCATTATACCTTTACATTTTATAATCTTACATGATATCCTTCAGATTAAGAATATTTTAACTCAGGGATGTCTGGGAGGCTCAGTGTTTAAGGATCTACCTTCAGCTCAGAGCGTGATCTTGGAGTCCTGGGATCAAGTCCCACATCCATATCCCTACGAGAAGCCTGTTTTACCCTCTGCTTATGTCTCTGCCTCTTTCTGTATCTCCCCTGTAAATAAATAAAATCTTTTATAAAAAAGAATATTGTAGCTCAAAATGTCTCCTAACTTTTCTCTGATTTTCACATTACTTTTAATTCTGTGTTCATTTATTTCCTAATAATTAAGGCAGAAATTATATAAATTATGTTTTATTTATGAATTGTGAACTAATCAATTATTCTATAACATTATGTTAAACAATAGTTTAAAAACAAGAATAGGATACAATTGCTACTGATAGTACTAAGAACATATTGTCTTGGTAATATAATTGAAAATTATAATAGTGTAAAAATTTCACCATAAAAATGTTATATATTGAAAATGAAAGATATATGCCTTTAAAAAATATTATTTCCATGTAAAAGTATTCTAGAATATTAAAATATTTATATGATCTAGAGAGAAGGTTAAAAAATGTAGGTCTCCAATGTAAATCATAGTTTTCATGCATTTGGGATAATCTTGAAATATTTAGGGTTTTTTGCTCCAATCCAAGCGAATAATATGAAAACAAATCTTTGATAAGAATTAAGCTATTATCCCGGCATTGAGCTCATTTAGGTTCATTGGGGACAGCAAATAATGCTATCTAATTAATTAGAATGACAGGAAACTGCATGACACATTTCTTATGGCTGGCTGGTTTAACATTCTAAAACCCTCCTGTTGATTAGAACTTGCATGTTTTAAATAGAAAAGGATGTTAGACATCCCATCTGTTGTGAAGCAGAGCTTCAGGAAAAAAATAAAAAAGGTACACTCAAGTCTTGATAAGTTCAAGTCAGTAGAACAAGACAAATGTAACATGTTATCTGATACACAACATAGCAGGTGAACTAATTGTTTCCAAAATTATTTTGTTTTACATCAAGTTATAATTAAGGAAAATAACTATTTGAAATTTTGGCAGATTAATCCTATTTGTCATATTGCAGAACACCTAGCTCAAGTTCAGAATTTTTCTTCCTTGTGTGTATATGTGTACAATAGGCACAAAGAAGTGCTATTGTTTTACCCTCAGCACATTATGCTATAATATAAACTATTACTCATACCTTCACTCCCAATTATACATATATTCTGGGAGAAATTTGCTAGAAAGCATACACTTAAAATATACTATTCTATTTCATGGCTGAAAACACTAATGGAAAAATCATGTACTTATTTTACATTTCACATATATTTGACAAGTATATGAATGGAAACTGAATGAATATATTTAAGTACATCTGAATTAGGGTGAAACTAGATTTACTGTATATTTATATGACATCATATGCAGTCTTCTATAAAATATGAATGTGTAATTATGCTAGTTGATACATACTTGGCCTAAAGCAGAACTGAATCAAAATCCACAATTATTTACCAAAACAGGATTAGCTGGTGCTCTGGGAGGACCATCTATAAAGGCTGTAAAACTCTCATACCCATAGAACTACTCATCAAAAATAACAATAAGCAAATTAAAAGTGAAATTTTAAAAATCCCAATCACCTTTATACTTTTTTTTTCATTTAATTCTATTAGAAATACCCTTCTTTAGTTTGAATAATGGAAAGAGCAAGCTATTCAACAATAGATTGTTTAATCCATGACTAATTTTTAAGTCACATGCAAAGCAGGAAGTGGGACCACTGGATGGATCAAGGACAGAAGCTGAGAAGAAATTTATCTTGGTAGATAATGAAAAGAGGAATAATGGCAAGTAATTGCCACTAGCAAAATTTCAGCTCATCAAGGCAAATCTGCCAAATGCTATACTTATCTAGAGATAAGTAGAGATGAAAATGAGATACCATCAACCAGGAAATGGAACTAGATTAGAAGGCCAAGATGTAAGCCATAGGTGTTCAAAAAAGGAGATCTTATTTTGAAAGCATAAAGATAAGAAGCAGCAAAAAATTCAACAAGGGTGATCAAGAAAATAAATTAAGGTATTAGTGGGGAAAACAAGGATATAGGCAAATAGATTGATAGAGTTAGCTATAGTCATAAACACACAAGTATATATATTTTATACGTGTGTGTATGTGTGTGTGTGTGTACTCAAACACAAAAAAAGTTACCTCATGCACACTACACCAGCAATGTGTGGATTCTTTATAGAGAACCACAAGGAAACGGACACTGGTGAGGTTTATTGTCTCCAGTTCAAATCCGTATTTTTCTAGCTCTGATGTCTCTTGCCACCATTTTTTCTATCTCATAATTTCTTTCTGCTAAACCTTTCTCAGATTTGTCTGTTTTGTTTTTTGTTTTTTTTGTTTTGTTTTGTTTTGTTTTGTTTTGGTGTTGTTGTTGTTTCTTTGTTTGCAATTCCATAAAGGAAATATCACTTACTTCCATTATACTGATCTTTCAGATACATTTATACTTCCCCATAAGTGGTTCTTCTACATATAAAATGAGATCTTAATGCATTCTTTGCTTTTTTTTTAAGATACAGTATAAAGTTATTAAACTAATCTACCTACACTTCTTTGATATCATTTTCATCATATATACAGTGGAGAATAAAAGAGTAACAAAGATGGTTCAATTCCAGCTCTTTCCTGGAGCAGAATTCTGAGCAAGTTTCTCAACTCTCTAAGCCTCGGTTCAATTATCTCTAAAATGGGAAATTATAATTACTTGGCTTGAGAGATAACTGTGAGGATTAGAAATTATAAATATAAAATGCTAGTTTATAATCAAAGTAGTCTATCTCTATTCAGGACTTTCCAAAAGAAGCTAAGTTTGGGGAGTTTTAATGACTTGATCAAAGTTACAAAACTAAGAGATGACAGAGATGGGAATATCTCTCACACACGCACTTTTTTCCCTAACATACTCTGAACCCACCAACAATACAGCTTTCTAGAGATGGGGGAGAGATAAGTACATGGTAATTCAGTAACTGATAGCTGCTGGTATTTGATTACTCTTTCTAGTTTCCTTTTCTTGAATATTCTCCCTCTTTCTATGCTCACTATCTAACTCCATCGAAAAATTTTCAACATGGGCCTTCTGACTATGAAGGTATCTTCTCTCACCTTTAGACTGGAAAGTGAAGTGGTCCCTGCAATCTTACAAAGGAGAAGGGAAATGTGTCTGCCTAGAAGTCAGTACCCCAGTGACTTTTGATCACAGAGCTCAGTAGACTAGTTCTTGTTGCTCGTAATAGAAATGGATAGGATTTGAGGGAAGATTTGCATTAATGAGATATAGGTTACTCAAGTCAGTACCCACTGTTTACACATCCAATCTCTCATGCACACAATCACAATACATTTCATCCATAAAACTTATTTTCTGGAATTCAAACTAGACATAACTTAATTAAATATTAACTTCTATATCTTTGGCATTATAGGAGGGGTGTGTGTGTGTGTGTGTGTGTGTGCATAATCAACAGATGAAATCTAAGAGGTCACCTTAAATCAATAGGAAAGTGATTGATATGTCACAGCCTACTAAAGCTTTTCCCAAGTATTTTAGATTTGAGGAGTTGTAGGAATTCTATTTTGATTTTCTGGATTTCACATAGATTCTATTTTGGATCCAAACGTTTCACAGGATGCTATTTTGGTTTAAAAAAGAAAAGAGCTTTACTTAGCTATTTAAAAAGACATTAATTGAACAAAGTAGGTGGATGTAAATCCAACCATGGTATCATGCATGGCACAGATTAAGCCACTGTGTATGCAAAATACAGGGTCTACACTTAGAATATGGGCAAAGATTTATTTCTAATATGTCTAGGACAAAAGGGCATTGTAAAACACTTGCCTAAAAAATCTTTTCTTTCTTTTTTTTTTCTTTTTTTGCTACTGACATTACCTATACTAAACTCTTACATGATATTTTTAAATTAAAAAAATAACTCATTTCATTAACCAACTCCACCATGAAAATACAATGTACATTCAAATCAGATCTCCTCTATTTTAAAGAGCTTAATTTCCAATTCTATGGAGTTTCATAGAAGAGGCATAATTAAAGTGTAAATAGCTTGGTTGCATGAAAATTCTACCCCTGCCGTACATTGCCTGTGGAAAGGCTATATCTCGAAATTACCCAGCAACCAAGAAGGGTTGTGAATCATCCTGTCTAAACTACTACTACCTCCCTTCGAGTTGTTCTCAATCTCCATCCCTAGAACCTGTTCTCAATCTTTTGCATCTCTTTCTTGTTTTGTGCTGAAAGTGGAGATGGATATTGGCTGACCTCTATAGACTACATCATTCAGGTTCCCTACTAGCCAGTTGGATTCTGGTTGGTTGAAACCATTGGATAGGAGAAAAAAAAGTTCCTGACCCCATCCTCTTAGCACTGACTAATTTTTGGCCATAGGTGCATTCCTTTAGCACACCACCAGGTGACCTCTCCTTCATGACTCCCAATCTCCCTAATCTATGGTAACACTACTTCATTTCCTTAGTACTTCAATCCCATGCTTCCCTAATCCTGAGAGTCTCAGGGATCCTCACCATCCCGTTTGTTCTTTTATCTTTGACCCTGTTCTTGTTTGTAATTCCTAACATTTGAACTATCTAGGGTGAATTCTGTTTCCTCCTGGAATGCTGATGGATACATTCAGTATATCCAATTGATGAGATCCATTTCTAACATTTCTAATCTGTTTTTTTTTTTTTTTGCTGTAATTATTCCATAAGTTGATGAAAGCTTAATAATATAAGAAAAAATGTCCTATACCAGATTTCACACCACTTTCCTCGGCAATATATTGTTCAACATAGTGTAAGGACATGCACTATCCTTGCAATCACTCTTTACATATACAAATTCAGGTCTTATAAACATACATCACCATTTTATTCCAAGCAAAACTCCTATCTTTAAAATGCCATGTGTAACTCATACTTCCTCTAGATACCTTTTCCCAAGTAGTGATGTGAAATTGTGACTTCCCTGACATACCTTATTCTATAATTTCCAGAAGTTACAATAAGTGTCACATATGTGCTCATGGACAGCTTCTCCTCATGTCCAAGAATATTCTCGAATTGACCCAACTCTCCTACAATACTGAAGTTTTGAAGACCTAAACAGCATAATGTGCAGGATTGATCTTTCTGCAGTCTTTGTAATGGCATTGTGTGCAGCAGCACCAAGTGCTAAAACCCGCAACAGGATGAATACATGTACTAAAGTCTTCTGTTGACTAAAACGACATCTCACTAAAGAAACTGAGTCTGTCCTTTACTTTCCATTCACTTTCTTACTTAACCATAAAGGCAATATTACTCGAATCTCCAATTTCTCACTGATGTCTTAGTAAATTTAATTCCTTTAGATTGCCCATATCATTTGCCTGGAGTTTATTAAGAATCACAGAATTCAGGCTAAGTCCCAGATATATCAGACATACACTACTGCTGGTTGTAAAACCAAAACAAATCAAAAAAACACCGAAAAAATGTTTTTTTTTCCAGTTTCTTATGTGTGAGCATGTTATTATACCTTTTCCTGACAAACCCTCATGCAGATTTTGACACTTAATCCAGGTTGGCAGACATGATTAAATCTATCTGAACCCAAGGGATCCAGCTGAGATTATATGACTTATGAAAGTTAATGTATAGGGCACAAGATTAATAGATCTGCTTTGTAGGTGTTTTTCTTCCTGTTACCTTTTAACAACAAAAGTTCTATTGTCAAATAGTCTTAGAAATAATACTCCCTCTTCATGATGCTAAAACTCTGACATCCAGTGAACAATGCCTAAATTAACAATATATTTTTCATAAAATACTGTTTGCATATAATAAATGTAGTAATTCAACTTTAATTTCCATTTTTCAGGCTAACAAAAAGTTACTTCCTTAAATATTTTCTAAATACCATGTAACAGTTGATATTTAGAATCTTGAACAATGAAATGGAAGACAGGATGAAAGATAAAAGAAATCCAAAACTATATAATTTTTTGATTCAAAAGTCTGAAAGAAATTCTTAAGATTAACTAAGAAACATTTTCATGTTTAAAGCTTCTTTTATAGCTATACTTTTTGAAGTGAATTCTATGCATAATCACTAATGCTGTTTTATTTCAAAGAGTGGCCCACCAGTCAGTCTCCTGCTCATTTTCATGTAGACGGACCATAACTCACAGTGACTAAAGCTAAAACTATGTGGAATGGAAGGTGGAGTATTTTCAGAAGCAGCCTGGGGGACATCGATGCCTTCTAAAGTTCAAGTAATTTCTTTAAGGTAGAAACTATTTTGCATTACTCTTTATATTGCCAACACCTCCTGCAGTGACTAGAACAAAACAAATCAATAAATATTTATTAAATAAATAATGGAATGATTGATTTCTTTGGCTGTCATTTCTCCTCACTGTGGCTTTTATCCTACTTGACATACTTTCTTTATTCTCTAACATTTGGGAGGTAACATGAAATCTCTTCTCTTGCTCTCATGACCTATGTCACCTAGTTCTTATTCTACCTCATAGGCCACTTTTTAAAAATTTTATTTACTTCTTTCCCTTCTCATAAGGAAACTTACTATTATTTCCACTTTACAGAAGAGATACATGAATCAAAAAAGTTAAAAGAATTATCCAAATGCTAAATATTATGTTGCAAAGCAAAAATAATGACTCACCTTTTTCACACTTTTTGAAATTTTTTTAATTTTAATTTTTTTAAAGATTTTATTTATTTGAGAGAGAGAACACAAATGGTGGGGGTGGGGGCAGAAAGAGAAGTAGACCTCCCACTGAGCAGGGAGCCAGATCTCCAAGGGGCTCTATCTCCAGGACCTTGGGATCATGACCTGAGCTGAAGGCAGATACTTAATTAACTGAGCCACTCAGGCGCTCCTTCTTTACACTTTTGAATTCATTTTTAGTACTTAACTAACACCATTTTAGTCATTAAGAAAAAATAGTATAATATTTATTAAATAGATAGATGAATGTCTTAATGAATGTGTAATGGGATCTCCACATTGAGAGAACATTAGGAGTTGTATAATCTAATCTCTGAAATGTTAAAATCCTAAATTTACCATGTATGTGTGGGAGCTTCTAGATTAAACATTGAAGGTGTCTATGACTGTAATTGCCCAAGTGTAGATAATTTAAGGCTTTTATCCATTAATAGTCTGTCTTTATGAGATTTAGTGAACTCCTAAGATGTTTCAAATTAATTTCCCCAAAACAGGAGGTCTGTTTTTTCTGACTTGACTTAAGGAAGTTCTAGGTCCATCGATGAGTTTTCCCTAGTTTTGGTCTCCCTGGCTAGCCTTCCATGGATTCAACTTTGGTATCAATAAGTCACCTTAACCCAGTTTTATAGCTATCAGAGATCCCAGCAGCACACTTATGAAAGAAGGACATGACTGTCGATGAAAAAGAAGAAAGTCATATGATAACTGAAAGATTTTCTCATAAGACAAAGTAAATACATGAAGTTTTCTAAGATAATTGGGAGAAAAATAATTTGTAGAACAAAGATTTGGAAGTGTCTTAATAGGAAGTGCAGATAATATTCAGGAAAATGTAGGTAATTAGTTTGGTAATTATTCCATTTTTTTCAGTATCTAAAGAATAATGGTAATAAAACAATTACATATTTTCAAGACACAAATTTAAACACCACTACAATATTCCAGGTTTCCTTTGAGAGGTGTAAGCATCTCAAATTCCAGATTTGAGTCTTTTGTTTGTACATTTATTCATTCATCATTTAATAAGCATTTTCTGAATACAAACAATGGGTCAAGCACGGTACAAGATTTTTCAATACAGAATTGAATACAACATAATACTTATTATCATGTAACTCATAGTCTAGTGGATGATACAGATATATAAACATATAATTATATTGAGATAAGTTTTCAAGGAATATTATAAAAATTAATTGTGACAACACAAAAGAGGGAACACTAAATTTACTATTTCATGAGAAACTTATAAATATGTTCACTTCTATTTCTTGTAGCCTACTTTTTCTCACAATGTTCAGTTCACAAATCCCTTCTCAAGCTGATGCATGTCAATAAAAGAGAATTCATTTCAACATCTGGGACTGCATTAATTAAAATTTAATTTAGCAAATACAAACTGAATACTTATTCTGAGGAATTCCTAGTTATTATTTATACAAAAGTCCACCTATAGAAGTTACTAGGAGTTTGAACTGTATCTAGTGAAATATATTGCTATCAATAAATTTAAAAATGAGAATAATTTTCATGGAAAAATTATTCTAACAGCTTACAAAAAGAAAATAGGAGTTAGATAGGTTTAACTCAAAGTAGGAAACTGGGGAGGGGTGGAGGCATGTCATGGTAAAAACATAAAATAACCTGAAAAGACATTTTAAACTTTGAAAAATATCTTAAAGGAGTACTTTCAAGGTGAAGGGATTTGTGTAAGCAAATACAAAACAAAAAGTACAGGGAATGCTTAACTGATCAGTTTTAGATAACTAAAGAGGTTGCACAAGCGTAAGAGGATTTAACACAACCTAAGTGTTGGTTAAAAGATAAATGGATAAAGAAAAAAGAAAACATGAGATGGTAGATAGATTGGATAGATAGATAAAAGGTGTCTATCCTGCTCCTGAACCCCCGTGTGCCATGTGCCACATTAGCACGTGGATTATTTTGAGCTGAAGGCACAGAAGACCTTGCAGGCTCAAGAGAAAATTTGTCTTCCCTTAATCACACGGAAGAATCTAAATTGGAGTTCTTTCCCAGAATAAGTGTTATTAACATAGATTTTTTTTTCTTAATGACCTATTTATATGATAGGGCAAACATCTAAATACCAGTCATCCACTTTTCTTATAGCCCAAAAAACTGCATTCCTTTCCTCTGAAGTCCCAAACTTCTACCCCTTTTTCCAAAATTCAGAATGACATGTATACCTCATTTTGCCTTTCTTTTTATTTTCCATGTCTATATGAATTACCCACTCATACGTTTATTAAATTTGATCTCCTGTTAATCTGTCTTAGATCAGTTTGTTTCTTAGTTCAGCTAGAAGGAATTTTGAGGGAACATGAATTTCTGTCATTTGAGTCAACATGGATGGACCTCGAAGACATGCCAACTGAGGTAAGTCAGACAGGGAAAGATAAATCTTGTATGATATCCTATATATGTGAAATCCAAAAAAGTTGAACTCATAGAAACAGAATATGATGGTGGTTCCTAAGGGCTGGGAGCAAAGGGAATTGGGGAGACATTGGTCAAAGGGTACACACTCTCAGTTAGAAGATGAAGAAATTCTACATAATAATAAGACACAGCACTGTGATTATAGCCAAAAATAGTGTATTAGTCGCTTCAACTAATTTGCAACTTCAAAGTTGCTGAGACTAGATCTTAAATATTCTGTCTACAAAATAAAATGATAATTATGTGACATGATGGAGGTGTTAGCTAATGTTATGGTGGTAATCATATTGTAATACATAAATGTTGAATCAACATTGTTCACCTTAAACTTACACAATGTTATATGTCAGTTATATCTCAATTAAAAAAAAGAAAAAAAACTGGAAAATTTGAGTGGACTTGGATTACAAAAACACTTGGGAATTTGCATTTTGTTTAGTATGTAAATAGGGTCATTAAGGGTTTTAATAAAATAAGTGAAATATTTTGTTCTGATTTAGAATGTCTCAAGAGACAATGTATAGAATAGCTCAGAGAAGGAGAAAAGGTAGAGAACATAGTTTAAATATGCAAAGGTCAAAAAAACAAATAAACAGATGTAAAACTTTAGGAAACAGCTAATGAAAGGAATTAGAGCACGGAAATAACTCATAAATGGTAAAAGAGCACCCCAAAAGTACGAAAATAAACAGAACCAAAGAATGAATAACAATTTCCATATATCCAAGATTATGCGTCAACTTTTTTTCTTTTTTTTCTAAAGTGCATCAACTTTTCTATCATCACTAGCAATGCCAAGTAGTAGCCTTAGCCCAATTAAAAAGCTTGTGATCTGCGTTGTATTTACATTTTTAACATAATCAAATTAATCCTGTTGAGTCAAACATCCCAAACTATTGGACAACAAAGTGAACTAGGATGTGTCATTCTATTTTCAGTATGTTTTTTTTATTTTAAAAGGAACAACATAAAGAAAATATATTGGGTTTATATAAATAGATATCTGGAATTCTGTCTTCTTAAAAATTATGAAAATAATACAAGATGATTTGAAAGTATTTGGCTTATGTCTTTCTGCACATCAACGACTGGTTGTTGCCATTAAACAATATAGTATACTAAAAATTTTACCACCATCCATGGAATTTCTTATGCCACTCCACAGTCAGTTAATATTTGTCATCAGGCTTGCTATTATTATGTTTATAGAAAGTAAATATTTATCTGTAATCATACTTCTATCGATTGTGCAAAAACTAGGTATTATAAACCAAGGGAGATGAGGATCTCAAGAAAATTGGTACAAAATCAACTTCAGTACCTAAGAAAGCTCCTGGCATAAAGTAGGCTTTCAATAAATATGTATTCAATGAATGAATAAATTTCTACTACCTATCTATTTCTAATTACTTGCATCTGCCACAGTAGGGTTTTGAATGTTTAAATCACTTCCAAATATTTAAGGCATACACCGAGGATGTATAGGTTCTTCGTAACTCAGTTTATTTATTACCAATAACAAAGAGGCAACTGATGACCTCACAGGTTACTGCAACAACAATGGAATTCAAGAATTCCAAAAATATAATGACTGTTTTCTGCCTTTCACATTCAATAATGCTAATGATTCTTTCCAAAACAATTTTCACCAATGAAGTGATTATAGACCCAATGTTGCCAATCACAATAGTAAACATTTACTTTAAAAATACTTGAAATGTGAAATATGAAGAGCTATCTTGATAATAAGTTATCATTTATATACTTGTAAGAAAGATTCTGTCAGAAATAACGTAAAATACTACATCTGAAACAATTTAATGGAAGCAAGAAGAATGTGCCCATGGTATCTCACTCATCAGTTTGATCAATTTCTCTTCCCTTTCCCCTCCCTGTTTCTAATGAAAATGTGTTGGTTTCAAACCCTGTTTTTGTTTATTGTTGCATTTTCTTTTTCTCTGCTTGTGTCTGCTGTTAGAGCAGAAAGAAACTTTCTGCCAAGATATAATCCTCTCGGTTATTTTATTATTCATATGCAGAAACCTTGATTTTAGTCCTTCATGAAACTAGAGAATGTTTATAGAAATGCCATCAACACTTTGATATGGAAATGGGATAGAATAGTGTTAGAAACTAGGAACAAAGAGAGAGAATTACAATCAGTGTACCAGTATAAAAACTAGTGTATTGTTGATGAGAGACTGAATATACAAATGGACCGTGGCCAGACCACATAGAAAAATAGAACTTGGGCCCACAAACCTACAGCAATCAGCTGAGAAAACCGACCTTTTATCTATAATACACAACCCAGGAGGCCAGCTTGATGTAAATCAGATTTGCAAGAAGACAGATTGCTATCTCTACTGATAATCCAGGAAGTTAAACAATAACTCTGTAACACTTGGCTCAAAATGGCCAGAGTTTGATTGATTTTTGTCCCCCCTTCTAATTTAGGACCACCAGAGAAGCCAAATATATCCTCTTAACCAGTTACGCTCTGCTTCTAGTTAGCTTATCTATAGCTTCCTCATGCCAAGGCTCCCTCAAGGTTATACCTGAGTTTCTTTCTTTCCATTATAAACTTCCTCACTCCTCTGCCTTCTTTTGAGTTTCTGCCAAAATGCAAGTGATAGTGGCTGAACTGATCCTTTTGCTATAGCAAATTCAGAATAAATAGTGTTTACTTTGCTTATTTGGTTGGCCCTTATTTTTTTTTCCCCATTGAAGATGTCAAGGAAGGTGACTAATTCAATGATCAACAGTTACAGAAAAACAAGAACATTATAATTGATATAATGTTTGTCAGTACATCCTGCCTTATTTTTTGATCTCTTACAATCAACTTTATTTTATTTTTTTTTTAAAGATTTTATTTGTTTAGTCATGAGAGACAGAGATAGAGGCAGAGACTTAGAGAAGTAGGCTCCATGCAGGAAGCCCTATGTGAGACTCAATCCCAGGAATCCAGGATCACGCCCTGGGCAGAAGGCAGGCGCTCAACTGCTGAGCTAGCTACCCAGGCACCCCTACAAGCAATTTTAAACATACTATTTATTAAGCTGATTTCTGCATGCTTTATTTTTTCTTGGTTTGAGCTCTTAGCTTTCCATCTGTAGATAAAAAATACACATAAATCATTCATCTATCTTCCTCTCTCTTTCACTATCAAAATTCCTTTTCTTCCAGACCCCTCTCTTTGCATTCCTTCCTCACTTCTCACCTTGTACCAGCATATCAGTGAAGCTGTTACTGTATCAGGACTTCCCAACAATGACAACGCCCAAAACAGATCATAGATGTCTCTTCTGTGCTAGAGTATTCACGGGGAAAATAATAAGAGAATCCTAGTAGCTTGTTATCTTATGCCCAAACTCAACCAATGATCTATAAGAATAATGTGCTTAACAATTATGCAGAACTCATGATAAGATGGACATTGCTTTAAGTGTTTATTAATGCTCTATTGCTGAAATAATAAATTACTCCAAAATTGAGTGGCTTAAAACAACCAACTTTTATTTACTCAAAGTTTCTGTGTGGTTAGCTCTCAGGTTTTGACAGAGTCTCTCAGAAGGAGGTCAGGTTCATAGCCATGTAAAGATCTGATGGATGGAGCCGAAGGATCTGATTCCAAGAGGACTCATTAACTTGGCTGTTTTTAGTAGAACTTATGAGAAACCAGATTCAATGAGTAACCAGATCAGTCCTCATGATATAGATCTCTCCAAAGGGTTGCTTGGATTGTCTCCACAAGATAGTTGACTTTCTTCATAGTGGATGGTTAGAGAGAGATGCAATAGGAAGCGACAGTATTTTTGGTGATCTGATCCCCGAAGTCACACCAATAACTTCTGCCTTTTTCTATTTGTTAGAAGTGACTCACTAAGTCTAGCCCATACTCAAGAAAAGGGGGACTTATGTTCCACGTTTTGCAGAGCAGGTCAAGGATTTTGTGAATATATTGTAAACTACAACAAAGTGTTTTATACGGTTATTAACTCAATCTCTCCTAACACTCCATCAAATAGATATTTCTATTCTCATTTCATAGCTGAAAAGGTGAAGTTCAAAGAAATTAAGTAATTTGTCCTCACAGCCGGTACACTGCAGAGCTAGGATTTGGACTTTGACAATCTGGCTTACATGTCTGTACCTTTAACTTCTATGCTTTCTGTCTACAAGGCATATATACCTCATTGAACAGCTTATTTTTCAGCTCTGAAAACATCTCCTAGGTTCATATCACCTGTAATACCTGATTCCCAATCTCTCCCTCTTTTCTAGTTCTTTCTCCTTTCTGTCAGAGTAGTGCCCTTGCCTACCAGAGCTCCCATCTCCTTGCCTACTGGGGAAAACTGCCTTGTCCAACAACACAGTGTTCTTTTTTTTGACTGATTGTATCCCAGATTCTCGCCACGGATGGATTATTACATTTAGAAGACACGAAGACACTGAAGAGATTATTGACTAAAGAACATTATGGGAGAGGCAGGAGCACTTGTAATTCAAAATAAGAACAATGTTCATTTGAAAGATATGGTAATACAAAGAAATGCCTAGTGCTTTCCTCTCGCCTCCAAACCCGGCCCCCCCAGTTTTGATTGATGCTCCTTTGAAATATCCCATAACAAATACTCTTATTTTGTTGTCATGGTTCTTGTTTATAAGTGCCCTAAGCACCCATTTGATTTAAGTCTTAAATAATCCTAGCACTGGGGCACTGGCATGGCTCAGTGGTTGAGCATCTGCCTTTGGCTCGGGTCCTCATCCCAGGGTCCTGGGATCAAGTCTCACATCAGGGGCCCTACTGGGAGCTGCTTCTCCCTCTGCCTATGTCTCTGCCTCTCTGTGTGTGTCTCTCATGAATACATAAATAATAATCTTTTTAAAAATGGTAACACTAATCCTATCACTGAATGGAGGCATAGGCCCCAAAAGGACACAGCCCTAGAATTATGTTGTCCTAATTCTTAAGACCCACACCAGCAATGT
The DNA here is from genome assembly GCF_048164855.1 of Canis lupus baileyi. Classification (NCBI taxonomy): domain Eukaryota; kingdom Metazoa; phylum Chordata; class Mammalia; order Carnivora; family Canidae; genus Canis; species Canis lupus. The sequence continues at coordinate 81,049,409 of NC_132839.1, forward strand.
ACACTATATCAGTGGTATTGTGGGTTAATTAGGCAATTACTGATAATATTTCCTCAATGGGGGAACTATGTTTTACGATCTAAAGAGCCGACATAAAACAGTTGAGAACAAAATGGGTATTAATTGTATTCCAAAGTAGAAATCCTCCTATAATTAGGAAGAGTATTTCAGTCTGTGCAGAGATCCAATATTTTAACATTCTTAGATTCAGCAAGCATAATTCTTTTCTTTCTAACGTATTTCTAAAATACTTCTCCTGGTATAAGTTATTTAAGAATTTCAGGAAAACAATTAAAGAAGCTGATCTAACAAACTGGCAAATCACTGTTGGGAATCAATCCTATAGATTTATGCAAATTTTAGGATTAAATACAAATCATTGGAGAAAAGTTTTAAATGGTGCTGATTTTAATATACTTTCTGTCCCCATGTATTAACACATGCACACATCTTTCCCAAAATAACTGCACTAGGACAAATGTATAATTTAAATGTTGGTTTATCTTCTTAATTGCTGGTCAGTTTTAACAGTTTTCCTGTGATGTCTGTCAGCAAGCTTTCTCTTCCATTTTGTGATTTCAACAAAACCTTCAGAGAAGCTTGATGAGACCTCTATTTTTTTTAAATGATTTTGTTTATTTATTTGAGAGAGAAAGAGTGCATGAGAGGGGGGGAGAGGGGCACAAGGAGAGGGAGAAGTAGACTCTACACTGAACAGGGACCCAAACCTGAGGCTCAATCCCAGGACCCCAAGATCATGACCTGAGCCGAAGGCAGCCATTTAACCAACTGAGCCACCCAGGTGCCATGGTAAGACTTATTTTTAAAAAAATATTGGACATGCTGATGGATCAGTCATAATCACACTATCAAAATTTTGACCCATTTATCCTTTTCTAGTGCGTGGAGTAAGTAAATTAACAGTGTGGATGATCTCTTAGGACAGGTTGAGCCAGCCTGGAGGCAGCTCACATTAATGTTAATAAAAACAACATACAAGGCCCAATATGGACCACATGAGCAAAAATAGTCCATACATGGGAAACTATATGGAATTCTCTTCTAATGCACATTTATTTGTAACATTGGAAGAAAAACACTTTTTAACCTAATATTAAATCAATTATCCAGAGTCTCTGTCTTCTAGAAACCCTAAGGATCACAAACCTCATCTGTTTAAATTTGTACCAACCATTCCACTAAAGATCCCAGGCTGGGACTCAATGTGATGGGATTATTTATTTGAACACCTGAACTCCATAACCTTCTGTGGTCCTAGGAGCTTATTACTAAAGATGACTTGACTTCAATTGAATTAAAGGAGGACCAGAGGGGGATTGGGTCAAAAGTGCATGCCAAGCATGTATATCATTTCTCCTCCTATCTTAACTCCTAAGTGGCAGAGAATATTTTTCTTTGAAAAAAATATATAAAGAATAGTGTCAGAAAATAAGAACTATTACCACCAGTGGGCCAACATTTTTTGAGAAATTCCTAGAAGATAGAAAGCAGATGGGATTAGATAAACAGAGTAGAAAACCCATGAAATATTTGTAGGAGACAAAGAGGGTAGGCCTGTTGGGAAGAAGGGACTGGTCAGAGGGAGGGCTGGAGCAATTGACAGAGTGATGAATGGACACTATGCCCCACGCTTTGCTGGGTTTCCAGACACAGGCTCTCCACTCTCCCTGACTTCATAGATTAATGTACTGGGCCACATCTGCCTTCTTGACAGTCAAGTGGTTGTGGGTGCTAGGGTTCAAGAGGCATAAGGAGGACACAGATGGTCAGCAAGCCCAGGAAAGTAGAAATATCAGAAAGGGAAATAAACTATAGCATCCTCATAACACTAGAGGCCATCCTAATAATCAGGTTTCACTATATATAGTTTTTTCTTTTTTTTCTTTTTTTTTTTTTTAATATAGTTTTTTCAATGTTTAGGTAGCTTATAATGGGAATATGTTCCTTTGTACCTTGTGCAATTCAGAATGTCCCAGGTCCCGGAGACCCAGCTGGACAATCCTAACCTCAGTTTCCTTTCATCCTTTCCCCATCCCTAGGGGTCATTCACTAGTCAGGGTCTGCTATGTGCTTAAATATCTACTTCCCTGAACTGGACTGTGCTAAGCCAGGATAGAGTTGAACATCCACAGAATCGAGTCTGCACAAAGAAGGATCCTCACTTTTCCTCCTCATGTAGCTTAAATTGCTTTCTACTTCAAGAAGGTAAGACCTGTGAAAAGAAGGTTAAAATCATGATCCCTGGCCAGCAAAGCATTAAAGAGAGTGCAAGGCCAGAGGTGATGAGACCTACAGCTTGCAAACACTTTGGTTCTGGTCTTTAAGTTCTAAACTTTCTAATGTTTTTTTATATTCTCGGGCAGTGCCTTGTACGTTCTATGTTTATGACTTGGATCACACAGTGTCCATCCCAGATTCTTTATTTCCATGGCAGAGGCTTTGTTTGTCTAATCTGGTAACTGACTGAGCTGCTGATGTATCTATCATGTGGGCCTGAATGGAAACAACATGACACCTAGAGAAATAAATGCGGCCACTTGCAGACCTTTCAGTGTGGTGGGGGACCACACCGTTGGACAGGACGCCTACCTGACCGTACATAGGTGCTCCCTTGCTTTCACATGAATGCCCCTGTTGCTGTGTTGTGTCCACACTATGCATTTGCAGCTTGGTTTTCCTTTTCAATTTGTATTTTATGCTCCACTCTTTTGTCTCATTTTGACAAATTTCAGGATCAGTGTACTTAGCGTACCGATGCTATCTGAAAACTGTATTTGCGGCAAAATTTCTCCAAATGAAATGTTATCTGAAAGTCAACTATGGTAAATACAAGCTCATTACATAGTCTCTGGACTCATTCCTGCCATCCAGTTGCTCTGGGCCACTTCCCGGAGTCCCCACATTCCCAGGCACTGAAGGTGATATGCTCTGATCTCCTTCGCCTGCTCCTGGAAAGGTAACCCAGCAAAGTTCACTGAGGGAACACCAGTCCTCCTTCGGAGAGGTAAAATTTAAAGCTTGTCACTGTGAATCCCATTCAGTGACTATCATTTAAAACTTCAGGTATACACGACTTAAAAAGAATTAATAAAAGCAAGGTCATAACTACATGTCTTCATTCTTTTAATATTTTATTAATCCACCAAAGACATATGTTTGAGTGCCTCCTGTTGTCAGGCACTGCTCTCAGTGTGGGGGCAAAGAAGAAAAGCTAAATTTTTCTGCTCTTGAGGCACTTGCATCTATCTATTATATTGTACTCACAAGGGATGACAAGGGAGCAACAAGTTTACCTGTGAGTCCTCCTTTGACCATGCCCTTCAAGGTATAAATATAAATAGAGCTTCCCCCACTCCCATACATATTGACTCTTTATCCAAAACTTAACATTTGTCTCCTCAAAAATAATGACAGTAAGTTATTTTCCTTACAAACTTACATGGTAGGATGATGTGCATCCTTATACCTGAGAGAGTCCCTGTCTGCCACTGGAGGAGGAGTTATTAACACTGGGGGTGCCTCGGTGGTTCAGTCGGTTAAGCATCTGCCTTCACTCAGGTCGTGATCCCCCAGGACCCTGAGATTCACCCCCACATGGAGCCCAGTGCTCAGCAGTGAGCTTGCTTCTCCTTCTCCCTCTGTCCCTCCACAGCTCTCTATTTCTCTCAAATAAATAAATAAAATATTTTAAAAATCGTTAGCATTAAGACATAGTCTGTTTATAAAAAGGAAGCATCAACTCGAGAAGGCTGAATGAGAGACAAGGAGCAACCGTAATGTATTCCAACTCTAGAACAATGGACCCTGCTCTTAATTCTTTGCCACAGCCAGCTCTGCTCTTCTGTGGGGCGCAACCTGGCTGGGTGAAGCTTGGATTCCTGATGTAACTCTTTAGTCAGCGTAGGACACATTTTTAGTGTTTGGCCTTAGTAAATACTCTTCGTCTGGTTTCAGCTCAGAAATATCACATCCCTTGCATTCTAAAGGCATGTGGGTTTACAACTTTATTTCCTTTATTTCCCTGCATTTTAAGGCAGAATTGAAATGCTTCTTTACATAAAGTATCAAAAACACATCTTTGGTATTTCGATAACTTCTTTGAATTTTTTTTTTGCAGATTGATAATAGGAAAAATTACTTCTAATTTTAGGTTATGAAGTCTTTTCATCTTACAGTAGAAATATATGGGATAAAAAGAACGAGGCAAAGACATGGTTAGAATCATTCTATTTCTGAATGTGTGCATGTGTTTCTTCCATCTGACTCTGTCTTATGCTCAGCTATGCAATGACATACAGTGATTATTCTGCTCCCTCACTAACTGGTAAAATGCAGAATCATGAATTTGCTTTTGACTCTATGTGTAGCATCACGCTATTGTTAGGTCCAACTTCACTTAACACAGATAAAATCCCAAGTATGTGAGAGGTTCCAGTAGAGCCCTTCCAGGTTGAATGGAGCACGTGTGATTGAGAAAAAATGGTTGAGGGATTCTGGGAATTCAGATGGGTACTATGAATTTGAAGGGCTTGCTTCTAGCTGCTTTTTGAAAACTAATGAGCACTCTTCCAGCTAAAAATACTTTATATAATAAGGCTTACCTTCATAAGAGAAGCGGGGCCAGTGGTAATGTAGATGAAACAACAAAACATAATTAATAAGGAATTATCAGTTTACAGCGTTACATTTCCTCAGTGAGATTAAGGCACATGCTGCGAATTTGTATTAAAGACACCTTTGAGAATATTTCAGTCAGAATGCTTTAACCTTGGGTTCAGATTTGAAGGAGTATCAGATATAAGGTGACAGAAGCAACAATAACTAACCCCACACACGCCTGGCTTGAAAGCTCAATAGAACCATAAAGAAAAGCACAGCTGGTGCGATAGTATTATAAAATCACAAAGAAAAATATCCATCTTCTTGACTTCTTGCTCCACTCACTTTCCAGTGTTCCTCAACTCCTGTTATAAAGATTAAACACATCCCTCCCACCTCCTTAGTTTTCCCTTGTTGTTTTCTGAACATTCAAAGAACCTTGTCATTGGTCTGACCTATTTCAAAATATGCAGCTACAAAATTAAAGCCATTCCATCTCCATTCCTTCATTAACTCCTATTTCTTCAGCACAGCTGGATCTCATGCAGTCCTTTGAGAAAAGAAATATTAACAAATGACCTGGCTTTAGAGTTTTCACAGAGAAAAGAAAAACAGCCTTAACAATTCCATTTCTAACAAAGACATTTTTTTTCTATGTCTTCAGAGATAGAAAACAAGATCCCTGCTTTTAGGGGGTTAGTACCTCATTTAAAAAAAAAAAAATATGATGCTTGTTTGTGTGCATCTTAAGTGGTGGAATTGCTGAAGATACTAGGAAACAAACGAAACTGAATTTTAGAGAGGGGCATCTTTCAAACATCAGTAAAATCACATTTCAGAGTAAGTAATATTGGCCTTGGGATGGGTGGCATGGAAGGGTGTAACCCACATTCTCCCAGTAGAGAAGAAATTACTTCCACATATTTATTCCTACTGAGAAATATGTTTTCTCACAAGTAGTCTTGAGCTTCAGTGTATATTTTTATTTAGACATATTTATAGAGCACTTTATATTCAAAAGCTCAATACTAGCCATTATGAGGGAAACACAGATAACCACAACTTAAATGGAAAAGAAGAAATGAAATAATGAGTAGATACTTCCAGAAACAATCTCTTCTGGCTTCCCCAATACTATCTGCTAGAAGCAGTGGGTTCAGACAACTGAGTCCCCTCTGGCTTCCTGTCCAGCAGATGGAGCTAAAGTAGACAGACCTCCCTCCCCAGCACAATTGTCTTGTGCCTGAGGATTCATGGAGTGCCCCTGGAGGCAGAGCTGCATTCCTCTTTCTAGCCCAGACCTAGGGCTCTCTCCCTTCTAGGGGTTCTCTAACTCTGGCACTATATGGCTCTAGGTTGCTCTAGATGTGCTCTCATCAAGCATTTTTGGATATAAAATCAACAAGAGTGGTTTGAATAGGATGTGTTAGGAAAGAAATACTAGGTATTGGCTTCTGGGTCCTAAAGTAGGGACTAAATTGAATTCTTTTCTTCAACAAAGTACTATCAGCCTTTCTCATTCATAGTGTAACATTTCGCAGAACAATGTCAAGTGCTCAAACTTGACACAAAAGGGAATGAGAGAGCATGAGAGAAAATTATTGACAGTCATAGAAACAGCTTTTGCCTACAAGTTTAGTAACACCAAAGAATTTAAACTAATTCCAGAAGAAATATTAGTTTTTTTTATTAATGAAATAACTCACTCGGATAGACTTACCTAATACCCTCTCCGATCTCCATGACTATCTTTGCTTCTGGGGTAACTGATGGAGGGGAGCTGCATTCATTCTGTCAGCCTAGTTACATGTGAAGGAAGGGAGGAGACGTCAAATTAAGGGAGGCTACTGCATAGCAAGTGCTGGTGTAAGTTCATACAAACCATTTTGGGAAGTAATTTGCAAGACTCAAATTACAAAGGCTCATGTATATATGGCCAGAGTTATGTAAAAGCCATCTGTACTTTAGTTACTCTACCTAATTATATTTTGTTAGACTTTCTGTTGACCTACATGCTGGTGTACTGTCATGTGTAATTTACGATTTTTCACAAATATATTCCTGCATCCCATGAAATTATCATCCTTACCAAAACTTCTGAGAGAGATACAAGGGCAGAGAGAGAAAAACCGTCTTCCCTACATCTGGTTTTGCAGACCCAAAGAAAGTAGGCCTACGCTTGTGTGAATCATCATGATTTTGAGAAATTGCCTGCAGTCTCCTGACATTTCTTCTGCCTAATTTTAATACCAATTGCTTACCTATTTCAAAAATGAAGCGGCAAGCAGGAATGCTAATCCTGAACTCTCTATCTCGCTCCATAATAGATTCAGCATTTTTGAGAAAATAATACCTTTATTTCAGTGAGCAAAAAGGCCTTTACAGACCTTTCATTAAATCACAAAACAACCTGTGACAAAACTACCAGGTACTATTATTATCTTCCATCTCCAGATGGAAAAGTGAGGAATAGAAAGAGTTAGTTTCTTAGGATGACCTAACTGTTGACTACCGTGCTGGCCCTGCAGTCTCTACTGTCTTTTTTGTCTACAGCCGGGACTGCTTGAGTCTGCTTTGCTGCTATGCTACAAGCCATCCTGTTGGAAGTATTCCAGTTGTTGATATATTGCTGGCTGAGTATTAGTCATCGTGCTTTGTGAAACACAATTTACCATTTTTATAATTAATTAATTAATAATGTTCATTGAAGTATAGTCAACATACAATGTGACATTAGTTTCAGGTGTACGACATCATGATTCAACAACTCTATAGTTTATGCTACGTTGGCCACAAGTGTGTCCCTACCATCTGCTCCAGTGAGTATTTCTTGCCCAGTGTCTTAGCAATAAGTAGCTGAACAAAAACTCCTGGACGAAATTAAGCCAGTCAGATTCTATATCCCTTAGTAATCTGAAACATGAACAGAAACACATATGTATTATGAATATGTTGATACTGGTTTGTAAAATGAGAGTTCCCCAGAGCAAAGAAAGGTCAGTGTGCTTGCACGGCAGAGTACTTAGGGTTCTGTGGCTTGTGGCCTTCCTGCAGTTTTATTGTCCAATTCTTCAATTGATTTATGATCTGCCATAATTTCCTTTATTTTTTCCTTAAAAGGCATATGACCAAAAGAAAGTTATAACCCAGTATGGTATGTGGCTCTCTTTTTATAAAGGCTATTTACTGACATCTCAAGTTAAATTTTTAAAAATCTTCTGATCAAAAAATTACTAATATTGCCAAATGATATTTTTTCTTTCATCACCAAACTTTATTGATTGCTTGCTTCTCAGTATTGTAACATAGTTTAACCTTCTTCCTGTAAGTCCTGTAAATATGCTAGTTTTTAATCTAAGGAAATAGCGTCTTAAAACTACATTTTACAAGGTCCATTTTAGTTTGAGCTCATTTTTCTATTTATTGATTTGTCAGCAAAATTAAATAAAAAAATAGCTAGGTAAACATCTTGTATCTATGACTTTAAGTACAATACAATATTTTTTTAAAGATCTATTTATTTATTTGAGGGAGGGAGGGGCAAAGAGAATGGGAGAGAGAGTCTCAAGCAGACTATGTGCTGAGTATGGAGTTTGATGCAGGTTGTGATCTCATGAGCCTGAGATCACCACCTGAACTGAAATCAGGAGTTAGTTGCTTAACAGATAGTACCACCCAAATGCCCCAAGTACAATATAATTTTGAATGAAAAAATTTAACACTACAAATGTACAATTGCTAATAATTTATTTATCCACTTCCTAAAAGTATAAAAAAGAAAGTAGAGTAAAACAAATATATTTTTCTTAAAATACTTAGAATCTGCATAGAGTAATATGGAGAGGAACAATGACAAGTTAAGTAGTTTTGATTCGATGTCTGTGCCTGTTACTAGGTCCCTTTACTGTTACTTCTTGAGAGAACAATTTTCTGTAAAACAGTGGAGGTGAGAGATTAAAAAAGACTGGGGGCAGGAGGATTGTGAGGATACTTAGATTAAATCCTCTGGCCATAAAATTCTTAGGAATATCTTGAAGGACTACAAAGCCATGTATGAATTAAAACTTCATATTTTACATAGTGAGAGAACATAATTGTGATAAATATTTTTATATGTAGATATCATAATCATGTGTTATTGTTGCTATTTTCAAGGGCAGTTATGGGGAAGTTTTGAGGAAAATCATATATGCAATTGGAGGAATATGCAATTTGAAGAAAAGCATATATGCAATTCCCAACCACAGAGGGTGATTAATCAAAAAGAAGTAGTAGATATTACGTACATGCCAAAAAAGCCCAAACAGATATCCATACACATATGTAAACAACATGTAGATGAGAATTCATGAGGCATCGTGACCAAGAATACTTTTAAAGATATTTTCACATTGTCATTATTTTTCTATTCTATTTGGATTGGAGGGGATAAAATTAGTGGATGTGCCAAAATTAATTTTGTTGCAATGCAGAAATACAGAGGATGGTTTTAACACAGTCTTTGAAATCAGTTAGACTGAGCTCAAATGCAAGCTCTGCTGCTTTCTAATGTCCTCATTCTCAACTTCCTTACTTATAAAAGGGAGATAATGCTATGTCATAGGATTATTGCAAGGAGGAAATAAAATAAGTATACAATGGGCACAGCACAGTTTAAGCCGTATTTATTATCTTTACTGATCACATGGAAAATTGGCCTACCACACCCACGTTGGTGGTGGTGGAAGGGTGGTTAGAGCTTTAGCACAGTAGGGAAGCGACAAGTATTCCAGGAAGAGTTAACTACACATAGGATCTATAACTAACTATACATAATATCCTATGTGCCCTTTGTTTTACATCTGGTTAAGGAGACTAACTCAAAATCATATATAATCATACATAGCATGTTGATCTAGGAGTCAGTGAGAAGAATCTCCCTAGAAACATCGACTGAAATATAATGAAGTTGCATATATTTAAAAAGCAACTACATTGATGTATGAACTGTTACAAATGCTTACATTGCCTGAGAATATCTGTGATTTTCCTATTTATTAACCAGCAACATTATTGCATTTCACAATAAAATATTCATATGACAATGAATTCATTGTCATAATTAGTGGGAAACAAACATAAAATATTCATTTTGTTTTCATTGTCCTTTTGAAAGGAAAAAGAAACATAAGGGAGGAAATAATTAATATTTAAATGATAAAATATATTATTTTTCTTGAAATCATTTACATTAAAAAACTGTAATAAATGTAATTAGCTTTTAGTAATTTTTAAAATATTTCAATAAAATTTTATAGCTTTTAGTAATTTTTAAAATATTTCAATAAAATTTTATAGCTGCTTTTCGGTCATTTTTTCTTTCTAGATCTTCTTCCTTCTTGAGTGTACATCATTTGTTATGTTAGTGGAAGTGTGTTAGTGGAAAAGTGTTAGTGGAAGCTACAATCAAAAAAAAAAAAGGAGAGAGAGAGTGAGTGAAAGAGAGAGAAGATTCTTACTTCTCAATGCTTTGGAGTATGAGATTGATCTGCTATAACTTCTAGTTTCCAATATATAGTTACATGGGTCAGGTTATATAGTTATATAGGTCAGGCTACATGCTGACTTGTGAACTCACTTTTCCCACAGGATTCATAAACAGAGATGAAACATCAGTTTATTTGGGTTGATATTGACCGATGTTTCTCTTAAATAATATTGCTAGTACACAATTCCAATAACAACAACAACAAAAAAAAGAAGCAAGTTTGTCTTTTTTTCCAATAGTAAGCTACATATCAACATTTTTCTCCTTATACAACAAAGGAAAGATGTCCTCAATTGCTATTATACTGATTGATATAGACTTAAAACAATAATTAAATTGTGAATTTCTACAGTTAATTAGCAATTGTTAAATGCACATTATGTTTGAGTAATAAGATATTGTAAGCAATATATAATATTATGAAGAGGACAAATTTTTAAAAAATACTCCACGGTTTCAAGAGTTTCACGTTAGGATCTAAATTTTTAAGTATTACTCTTGGTAATACCAGTGGATTTTTATTAAGTTTTTTTTTTTAAGTAATCCCCACATCCAATATGGGGTTCAAATTTACAACCCTGGGATCAAGAGTCATGCTCTCCATCGACTGAGCCATTCAGTGGGCCCTGAATTATATTATTATCTCAGTGTAGGTTTGTCAGTTATGGCAACTGTACCACTCTGGTTGGGGATGTTGATAATTGCACTGGCTACATATGCTGGAGGTAGAGGACAAATGGCAAATCTGTACCTTCCTCTCCATTTTGTTCTAATCCTAAAACAGCTCTAAAAATATAGAGCCTTAAAAAATGTCTTTTAAAAACTCACAAATCAAATGAATGAAAGATATTTTGTTTATAAGCATTGCTCAGTATCAAAAGCAGTCCAGACATATAGCATAGAAAGCTTGCAACTCTGTTTTTTTGTTTTGTTTTTTGTTTTTTTGACTTGCATGGATTAGGAAAGAAGCCTATGGCTATTTTGCCATCATCCTTTTCACAAGCCTAATAGAAATGAGGCCATTATATTCAATCATGCCAGTGGTAGCAGAGGTGACTATAGAGTGATGCGATGTTTGTCAGTAGTAAATTCACAAATCTTGTCTTCTTGATGTCAAATTCTTAGCATTAAAGTTGCCAACATTCTAGCAAAACAAGGATGAATTTACAGTTTTTAGAATAAAGCTAGGACTTTTTCCATTAATTTATAAAATCTCTGAAGTTTAAAGGCCATCTCACTTTGGCCTTTAATTTACTTCAGAATGCAAAGAACATAAATTCAACTCAAAACTGGGTGTATATAGATACTCCCCCACACATACACATATACACACACCATATTAATTGTAGTGAGTGCTAGTTCATTATTTCGGAACATATTGTGTGTGCAACTGGATGTCTTTGTTTTGTGAACCTGTCTACCTTACTAACTTGTGACTGATGTATTCTAAAACATGCCAATTAAAAAGGTTAATCTGGGGTTTGAGATTATTTTAAGGTATTTCCTCAATTCCTGTTTTCTGTAAGAAAATTGAAGTGACACTTAGTTCAAAGTACCATAATCACCGTACGTAAATGTTTCTATAATGAACTATGAGCATTCACCTATTGATCTTCCAAATGTTTTCAATCAAGACTTTTCCAGCAGTTGAAAAGAAAGGAACTACATAGAGTACACATTCCCCATTTTTGTGCCTATGTTTTATCCATCTATTGTGAGAATAAATTACTCTGTATTGAAATATTTATCCATATTTATCATTAGTTTTTACAATGTAACCATCTCTTGTGTATTAGCAATTGGAAGGTTAAAACTTGGTGTATTGTAATGTGAGAAAGGCTTGCTGTTTTACATTTTTCAATTTCAGCTGATACATGGATATGACTCTTGTTCAAATCTTCAAAAGGTACCAAACGAAATATATGTATTTAAATCTATCTCAATCCACTTCAGTACATATCTTTTCTCTTTTAACTTTCTTTTTGTTTTTGAAAGTTATATCAGAACATTTTACTCGGTGAGCAGAGTAGATATGCTATTCTCATTATATATCATTATTAAAAGTAACATGTTTTAACGCATTTCTCTGTGAGAAATTAATCTCATTTAAATTTAAAAGCAGTTTTTGCTTTGTTGTATCTTTTGTGTCTAGCACATTTCACAGGATTCCTCAGTCATAATTGGGTGCTTATTTCTGAGTATTAAAAAATTTGTTTAAGTTAGAATTAAAAATAGTAGTACAACCAGGTACAAAAATTAAAAAGAATACAATAGTAAGACATGAGAAAATGAACGGGAGGCAAGATCACTTATTTACAAGGCTTTTCTCTCACTAACTAGTTGCATGACTATGATATGAGTTGTCATTGTTGGGGTTTTGTTTAGTTTAGTTTTTTTAACCAATAATTTTCTTTCTTTCCAGGAATAATCCTTCCAATTAAGATAATCGTCCACTGGGTATACTGAGATCATAACAGGAAACAACAAGATATTTATTTAGTGTTTATTCTCTCCCAGGTGCTCATTATCTCACTTAAACCTAAATACAAACCAAAAAAATAGGTCTTATTATGAATTTATTTTATATATAAAGAAACTGAGGATCAGAAAATTCCTAACGTAGTCAAGGCTAGACAACTGAAAAAGAGAAGGAACCAGGATTTTGGGTTAGACTTATCTGATTGTACAGACATTCACTTAACCATTCACTATATTACTGAGGTTAAACTGTACAAGCCCAGTTTTTCTGAGTGAAAATGAAATAGGAGTAAAGACCAGCACATTATTCCTTTAATATTTTTTGTTATTAACATTAGATTTCTTTATTTAACATATGTCTGAAGAAATTTAAAAACATTAAAGTATTAGAGCATAATATATTATTACAACATGCATCATAATTTGGAGCAAACTTTAAGGAAATACAAATACTAACAATAGCCTACCCATGGAAATCCTTGTTAGTAAGTGTTCTAATGTTTCTATGACTGTTCTTTCATGTTGATTAAATCTAGCATCTTCCAAACACTGTGGTTCCCAGGTCTTACTGTAAATATGTGAAGTTCTTAACTACAATTTTTAGTAGAAATCTTAAATCTGACAGCTTATCTCTGCTATAGTAATGCTCAACCCAGTAAGAATAGCCGTGTTAATGAAGAGAATAAGTTTTCTGCATTTTCTGCCAAATCAGTGAATCCTTTGTGAGTTTATTTTCTTTCCCTGGAAGGAAATCAAATAGATGTGATAGCGTGTTGGCTACAGAGAACCATATTTTGGAAATCAGAGCAAATTTTAGAAATTTCAATAGAGATATTTAGCAAAATATCATTGCTCTAGCGTTTAACCACGTGGTCATCCTAATCTTTTCCAATTAGATAACTTAATCTTAAATATATATTGATTGTTTGCATTAAATAATTGTTGAGTCAATAGTTTCTTAGCCTTCCTTTTGAAACTAATGACCTTAAAAAACCTGTGACAAAGACTTTGTAAAAATAACTCATAAATCATATATTCCTTCTTTGTTTTGGAAGCTATATCATGGAAATATCTTTGACATAGAACTATTTACAAAAATAAAAATGTATGTGAAAATATTAAGACATTGGGGCACCAGGATGGCTCAGTCAGTTAAGCATCCAACTCCTGATTTTGGCTCAGGTCATGATCTCAGGGTTGTGAGATTGAGCGCTATGTCCAGCTCAACACTCAGTGCAGAATATGTCTGTCCCTCTCCCTTTGTTCCTCCCCCTACTCCTGCAATTCTTATTAATTAATTAATTAATTAATTAATTAAAAAAAGTATTAATCACATTTATAATTGCATTGTGTTAGAGGTTGGTGAATTTTCTGTTGTGGGCCAGATAATAAATATTTTGCTTTGTAGGCCAAATGGCCTCTGTCACAACTACTCAACTCTGGCATTATATTATAAAAGCAATCACAGATAGTACATAAACAGATGTGGTTGTGTTCCAATACAATTTTATTTAAAAAAATAGGCAGTGAGTCCTGAATTATGTTTTATACAATAGCTTTAACTTATTTTTACAATTAATCAATAGTTAATATTATACTACATAACATGAGCATATAAGAAAATCTATAGAGAGTTCAGGCATCAGAAAGACTAAATGTTTACATACATGTGTACAAACACAAACTTCTCAGAATTGTTTTATGCATTATTGGATAAAAATATGTTAGTGATTGAAAAGAGAGAGTAATCAGTGAGGATTTAGGTAGTGGAGATAGTTAACCAGAGAAAATTTGTTCACATATTGAGTAAAAAGAGGAACTGGCCTCTTCATTACTTCGCTTCTTCTTAGTCCCAGTAGTTTTCTTATATTTTCTGTTCTCTATGCTGGAAAGCCTACTTATGATTCCCCCAACCCCTGAAATATTTTGCTCTCCCCTTGCCTATGATTCTCTTTTCCATATTCAGGATCATCTGTACGCATTGATATCATATCCATTTTTCAATTTCAGTATCAAAAATATACATTTTGCAGAAAATATTTTTATGATTCTTTCAAAGTATTCCTCATTATCGAATACCCAGGCCATTTTCCACCCACCCACATTAATATCACTTTGTGTGTATTTCTTCCCACTGTTATATTAGTCTGTGAATTACTTGAGGGTCTTATTTATTTGTATAGTTTGATATTGTCTAGTGACCAGACTAAAAACATTGAGACATAGAATAGTGTATCTGAACTGAATTAAATGCCTTCAATATGAATTGAAAGAAAGGAGTAAACTCTTACACATAGGGAACCAACAAGTGTTTGAAACATAGTGCTACCAAAAGCATTTAAATAACCTATTACTTACACCTGAACCCAGTCTTTTACATTAACTCTTTTAACTGTATTTCCATCAGCCTGGGCCAACATCAGGATGGTAGTAGTCATCTTAACCAGCAAATTTTTAAGTGTTTTTCCTACGATTCTCAACAGTGATGTCAAAGTGTTTATACTTTGGAAAAGATCACTATATGGTCACTAGTATGGTTTTCTGAGCTATCTAAATGTGAAAATACCTCTCAATCTTTTGAACATGGACTTTTATCTCCATAGGAATCCTTTAACTGCTTGTCTAACTGCAAATGTTTTACTGGTTTGGTAATTACGTTTTTTCTTTATTTTCCAAGTTTATGGAATCTTGACTGGAGAAGTTTTAGCTTCAAAGGTAGGTTTGCATGGTATCTATGTTTTCCATATTTTACTGATATTTTAAAAATCCTATATGTGCTTTTTGCATCCATGACCATTATAGAACATATATTTAGTTGATGTTAGTGCTGCTCATCCAATGTTTTCAGTTCTCCTACTTTCTTGACTCAAAATGAGAAGTCATTTCCTGTCCCATTTGAGGGTGGGTGGGGCTGTGACTATTTCTAGCTAAAGATTTGTGAGCATCAGTGAAACATGTTACTTCTGGACAGGACACTTAATTGTCAGTTCAATTTTCACTCTGGTATGGTCACTAACAATAGTCAGAGTGTTTGCTCATCTGTCAGCCTCTGTCTCCAGGTGACATAACTAGCAGAATTGTTGGTCTATAATGAACATATAGAATGAACAAAAATGAAAAAAAAATATATTGCTTGAGCCGCCAAGATTTTGGGATTGGTTCTTAACCAGCATAATCTAGTCTATCCAGAGTGGCACAGAAATCAAATCAAAAGAAGGATGTCCCTATTACAAAAGAATGGTGAAAATTACAAGACAGGAAACAACAAATGTTGAAGAGGATGTGGAGAAAGGGGAACCCTCTTGTACTGTTGGTGAGAATGTGAACTGGTACAGCCACTCTGGAAAACAGTGTGGAGGTTCCTCAAAGAGTTAAAAATAGAGCTACCCTATGGCCCAGCAATTGCACTACCAGGTATTTACCCCAAAGATAACAGATGCAGTGAAAAACCAGGACACCTGCACCCCAATGTTTATAGCAGCAATGTTCACAGTAGCCAAACTGTGGAAGGAGGCTCGATGTCCTTAGACAGATGAATGGAGGGAAGAACATGTGGTCTATATATACAATTGAATATTACTCACCCATCAGAAAGGACGAATATCCACCATTTGCTTCGACATGGTTGGAACTGGAGGCTATTATGCTGAGTGAAGTAAGTCAATTGGAGAAGGACAATCATCATATGGTTTCACTCATATGGGTAATATAAGAAATAGTAAAAGGAATTATAGGGGAAAGGAGGAAAAATGAGTGGGAAAAAATAGAGAGGGTGACAAAACATGAGAGGCTCCTGACTCTGGAAAACAAACAAGGGGAAGTGGAATGGAAGGCCGGGGGTAGGGGGTGGGGGGTGGGAGGGATGCAGTGACTGGGTGATGGACAATAAGGAGGGCACTTGATGGAATAAGCACTGAGTAATTATATATATAATTACATTTAGAACTAAAAAAAAAAAAAAAAGATCAGGGATAAAAGAATATACAAAGAGTCCAGAAGGAGGGACAATTTTAGGTTGGAAGTAGGAATTGTTTCTTCACCATAAGGAGTTGAAGATCAAAATGAGGGAAGTCATAAGCAAAAATATCAAACTCTAACTTGCACTGGGATCAAATCAATTGGAGAACCATTACATTGATTGTTAAAGCCTCTGAAAGACATAATGTGGTTTTCAGAAAATCTCTTTGTTGGCAAAATTGTTCAGAAAAAGGTAAAATGATGTAACTTGCTCACCAAAGTTGATAAGCTTGACTTATGTGTGATTAAGTTAAAAGAAATAGGATGGTCCCAAAACCAAATAGTGATCGTAATTACTGGCACATGGAGCTGACTGGATTCCAATTGTTCAGAAGGTGAGTAAGTTACTGTGAGAGTTGTACTGCCAAGAGAACCATAACTTATAGTAAAAGAGACTGTGACTGAAAATGAGCTTTCTTTGGAAAGGAATCAGGCTGAGAATACTATTCAGCCCTCAGGAGGATATATTTTTCTACTTTCAACATCAAATGTGGCCAAAAATGATAACAAACAGTAAAATCTCTGAAAGAGATACAAAGAGCCACAGAGAATACTAGATTGAGGGATTCACCCCCAGAGCAGAATCAGAGAATCGTCAAAGAACATTCCTTATGATCAGGGTAAGGATATCTCAAAACGTTTGTTCAGGGGTGATTTTAGGATTGCTATAGATTACTACATGCTGTGTATCTTCTTCTTTCTAAATGTAAGCATTGACGGCAGTTTTCCAGTATTTGTTGTACCACTATATATTGGGTTCTGGGGCAACAACATATATGTACCTGGATCAAGAAGAGTCCTTTCTGGTCCTGATGTAGAGAATTTCACATACTACCTCCATCCAAACACCAACATACAAGACTCAAAGATTCATCACTTTTAGATTGTTATTATGATTAGTTAGGGTTTACAAGTTGTTTACTTTGAGAAGTAAGTATGTATTATATGCCCAAAGAAGAGTGGATCAGAAGTGGATCAGATACTTGGTGATGAGAAGTGCAAGTCATGGTGGTCATAAAATGTTGTTCAGCGGAGATTTCTGGTTCTTCTTCTTTTAGGAACTTTCAAGGATATACTTTTTGGCCCATTTCTTTTTTTTTTTTTTTTTGGCCCATTTCTAAGTGGATATAGCCAAGTGGCCAGTTCAAGCTTTTGAGTTGTAATGGAAGGGCTGATGCTTAACCTTGTTTAACTCTGAAATAGTGTCCAATAAAATTTGAGATGGTGACCATAAGTCATAGATGACTATGAGGAGCAGAATGTCTGACTAAACTTCGGTGGGGATGAATGGCAACAAGAAATACAAATTTGTGGTTTTCAAGGCATAGAGATTTTTGGAGGGTGTTTGTTACTCTGGAGTAATTTGACCTATGCTGATTGATAGAGATACCTTTTCCAAATTAATAGTATAAGCTATTTCTTTCATAAATATATATTTTTATTTAAAAAAGCTAAAAATTAGATTATATGCATGACAACAAACCATTTTAAGGACTCATATTAAGAAAGTGTGTGTTTATCAAGCCAATACAAAACTCTCTATAATATAAAAACTCAATACCTTATATAAATGTATGTAAATATGAGCAATACACTATTAATAACTTCTATTTCAGTACCATATCAGTAAAGGCTGTAAATAATGGCACAAAAAAGAACAAATTTGTCACAATGAATTTTGAAGGAAGTCAGGGTGCTGGAAGACTTAAGCTTATGACTGCTTCCATTATGTTTCAATGTTTGGAACTAACCTAAGTTAGTTTGAGGATTAAGCCGGTATATTTTTAAAAATATATATCTAAAGATCTTTGTTGTTTCTTCCAGTGCCAGGCTGACAAAGATTGCTATCTCTGGAAGACTTACTTAACTGATTTCTCTTTGAAAATGAGGAATATATATAATCTGTCCAAAATTTCTCCTGTGTCTCAATAAAGCTAAAAGCTCTACTCTAATACTGTTGATTGTTGAAAGAAAATCTTCATATCAAGATAAATTCTTTAGCATTGAAACTTCCAAAATCACTGAATTTGAGACCTTCAAACTCAGAGATATTACACAACATCAATTTTTGTTCCTAGTTTTTGCTTTTGCTTTTTCTGGTATTTTTCTATAACCAAGAGAAGATAATGAAGGTAGGATTTTTTTTAAAAAATTCTATGCCTGTATAAATAAATGTGTGACTCCAAAATCAATCAAGTATTTTAAAGAGAATTAGTGGAAAAAAGACATACAGATGTTCTGAGAAAACAAATCAAAAGTCAAAACATAACTAACTGGTTATGTACATATAATGGAGGACAACACACCATTGATTGGATGCATTTTGCTGTGTATATCCATACTAGAAGAAAAGCCATTAAGTTATCCTAAATATGTATTTTTGTCTTTATTATTTATTTCTCTCACAGTCAATTTAGGAATCAAAAATGAGATTTTAATCTCTTAATATTAACATAAAATAACTCATGTGTCTCAGAAGAGACCTTGCCTCTTCTGTGATGGCTACTCCACTGCATCCCTAGAATTTAGGTAAAATGCAAGAATGTTAATGATTTATTCAACCTAAGTGTGAGTCCTACTTGTGGTGGAAAAACTGGAACATATAAATGAGGTTAGTTATTAGTGAATCCTTTCTCAGCTGGCCTGCTACTCTCATTTCCACCATAACAAGTGTCAGCAATGCAGCAATAAAGAAAAAATAAAGAAATAGAAACTGGAGAGTCCTTCTGGCCACGGCCTAAATCCATAATTCTGCTCCAACACATGCCTGGCACCAAGGTTAACCTCTCCAGGTTTTCCCCAGGTTATCCTTATTTTTCTTCTATTTGTTATTCCAAATTCCAATCTACATAAACCCCTTTATTTTCAAAAGCTGATGTATTTGTACAATTTTGGTACACCATGCAAAGTCTGAGTTCAGGAGATTTTCTGTAATTACTCTATATTCTTCCTTTTTTATTTTTTACCATTTCCATACTGACAAACAGTATATTAAAAATCATATATATCAGGCTCTTTAATGGCTTCCTCACCCTTTCTATCTTGTATGTTACTCTCTTATACATAAGAAATAAACATGAGTCCAAGAAGTTTACATTTTCATAAAGATTTCCCTCTAATATTCCCTATTTCCCTACCACTCAGGTTTGAAAAATAATGACAATTATTAAAATTAAAATAATTAAATAATAATAAAATAATAATTTAAAAATAATAACAATTAAAGGTTGACAATTGAGAGTCAACCTTTCCACTGAAACAGCTAAAAATGCTGGATTATTATACATTTTTTAAATTGTTTGACTTTACCAATGGCCAGGAAATTGAAATCTTAATGCCAAAATCTAAGTGAAGTCACATAGGTAAGTGAACCATAAAGCCCATTTCATCTTGAAACTATTTACCCACTTGTGATCTTCAATTTTAGTTCCCATATCTTTTTGGGAGAAAAGACACAGGTAATAAAACTTAGCTTTCTTCTAAACTTGAACTTCCTAAGGTGATACATTATTAACCTCAGAGTGAAATAGTAACTCACCAACTCCCTCATTCTGCCACCTGTAAGAAGAAGAAAATGTCATATCTCCTGCCCCTGTTCTACTGATGAGGAGAAAGAATAAACAAACGAGAAAAAGGAAAAAGGAAAAAAAAAAGAACTTCTTCCTGTGAGATATCATAACCATAAGACAAATTTGAAGTCAAATTCACACTGGAGGAATGATGTGGAAGGAAAAAAAATCAAGGCAACATTCTGTTTAAAATTAGCATTGGATTGCCAGCATCCCAAATCCTGGAAGTAGGGAATATAAATCATCTTGAGAAGTAGAGGAAACTATTTCATAATCAGGTCTGAAATAATTCTCACTAGTAACATTCCAGTGACTATAAGCACATAATACATGCAAGAGATGTCAACCCAGAATTTCATAACTAACAAAAACAGACAAATAAAAATGACACTTTCAATATGAGGAAGAAATGAGAATAACATAGTACAATTTCAGACAGGCAAACTCGAGTTGCCATGAACAAATCCTATCAATAGGAAATTCTATAGTGTATAATTTAAGCAAAGTGGCACTAATTTCGATGAAGATGATGATAAATAAGTATAAATTTTAGATGATGAATAAGGATGAAGGTAAATAGATATTCAATTAATTGTATAAATGTAATAATGTCTTAAGAATTTATAAGTTAGAGTAGAAGTAACTCATGACAGCAAAATATTATAAACTAGAGGGAATAGGATTAAATTCTTCCAACATTCCTAAAATATCGAGAAGGAAGATAGTATTTTTATAAAGTTTGGTCTGGTTAAAATTTCTATAGTAATCACTAAAAGAAAAAGAATAAATGGAAAAAAATGATTTGAGTGAAAAAATTTTAATGTAATCAATCGACCCTCCCACCTCAAAAAAAAAAAAAAAAAGAGGGGGTGGGCAAGGAAGAGAAAAAGAAAAAATAAATGATGAATCAAATAATCAATGATGTTAAATAATAATCCAGAATGGGCACTATTTCACAAATACCAGATTGACAAAAATTCAAAACTACAATATTAATACACCACAGAGGATATAAAATAATAAGACAATTTATATATTACAACAGATGTGAGTATCAATTGGTATAATCACCTTGAATGCAATTTAACATTAAGTTATAAAATTTAACATGTCAGTGGCTTTTAAATTAGCACATTAAACTTAGGTTTATACCTAGAGTAGCCTTACTTGTATGCACCCTAAAACATACCTGAGAATACCACTGTTTGGATGAAACAAACTGCAAATAATCATCAAAAGTATAACTGATAAAAAAGAGGTTATAGAGTTAATACAAATAATTCTATACTTCTGTAAAAATGAATTAATCAGTGCTTCATTCAATTATATGGATGGACATTAGAAACAGCATTGAGAGAAAAAGACAATTGATTCATTCTATACGAAGTCCCCAAAACTTAATAAATGATGTACTCACTAGTGATATAAACCCAAGTAGGAAAGGGGTGCGTGGGCGGCTCAGTCAGCTGCTTTCTGCTCAGATCATGATCTCGGAGTTTTGAGATTGAGCTCTACATTGGGCTCTGTGCTCAGCTCAGAGTCTGCTTGAGAATCTTTCCCCCTCTCTCTTTGACCCTACATCCCCACCCCCGGCACCCTCTCTCTCTCTCTAAAATAAATAAATCTTAAAAAAATTGGTAAAATTCTAATAAAAAAGTAAAAATTACAAACCTGAAATTCAGGTTATGATTAAGGCTGAAGTGGAATGGGATTAGGATGCATATACCAGACAGTTTTAATGTTGCAATTCTTCTTTGAAATGGATTATTATATTTTTATCTTTAAAGTTTACTCTTTAATTAATATTTTATATTTAATATTAAAGAAACATGAAACGTAGAAATTTATGTATAAAATAGAAGTTAGATGTGAAGTTTATGATTTTGTGGAAAAGACTTTATTAGTAGAAACAGGGCCCCCCTGCTTATCCAGCCCCCCCAAAAATGTTGTGAACATTTTTATATTAATCCAATACTTTGGCCTGTGCTCACCAGCCTTCCTTCTTTCTCTTTTCTGTCGTTATATCTTTTATCTATTTAACTATGTGTTTATTGATAATGACAGGTATTCTAAGAGCTCTAAAGCATATGACGGAATGTATTTTTATTTTTGGAAATATATATAAACAAAAGAATGATTTTTCTCCCATGTGATGCCATTGCTCTTACATGTTTTAATTTCCTCTATAAAGTTTTATTTGCTGCTGTTTGTAGCATTACAACTCAAGAATTATACATTGATTGGCTTTCTCTTTCTTTTCTTTCTTTCTTCTTTCTTTCTTTCATTTTCTCTTTCTTTTTTTTTCCCAGAAATGTTTTTCTCCCCTTAGTATAAATTTTGAGAGTTGGAGAATCAGGACTTCACATGCATTAAAATGTGATGTAAACTCTAAAGCTTTGTTTGTTTAGAGATTTTTTTTTAATGTATGCTGTGGCTGGTCAATACATCCCACATCTTTCAACTTTTCTCTTGCAAAATGAAAGATTATCATTTTATAATGTATTATTCAGTATTTAGCTGTTTTCATTTATCTTTATTCTTTTCTGATGGGCAAAAAAAAAAAAAAAAAAAAGGAAAAAGAAAAAAATGTATAAGCCTTTCACAAAAGACCTTTAAGTTTTATACTATTTTTTGGCATGTAAAGAAGTTGAAAGTAAACTAGAGCATATCCAAAACTGTACCCTTAGGTCAATGTGAAACAAGTATAAAATGATTAATATTGGAATAGAGTTGTTTTTAAAGCTAGACACTCTTTTGTTTGCTTGGCTTTTAGTCTAAATAAAAATAAAACATTCCAGAATGTAATCTATACACAGAATGTCAATGTTTTGTTGGCAGAGTTGTTTCTTTTCATGTTTTGGCTATTTTATAAAATCTCCAAGTAAGTGTAAAATCTTAATTTTATAGGTTTTAAGACCCTCTGTACCTCATAAGCAATTTTAAAATCCATTTGATGATGGGATCCCTGGGTGGCGCAGCGGTTTGGCGCTTGCCTTTGGCTCAGGGCGCGATCCTGGAGACCTGGGATCGAATCCCACGTCGGGCTCCTGGTGCATGGAGCCTGCTTCTCTCTCTGCCTATGTCTCTGCCTCTCTCTCTCTCTCTGTGTGTGACTATCATGAATAAATTAAAAAAACTTAAAAAAAAAATAAAATCCATTTGTTGAAAATAGTGTGGAAAATACTCAAGTATTAGAGTCCTACAGTTGATTCATCTCCATCAAAATATTAAGGAAGACACTTCTGCTTACAATAAACTGGCTTGATTGAAACTGAATATTAAGCTAAGTTTATCTCAATCTTGGAACATCAAGATGATCCACATAACAGAAAATCACCAACGTCTCAAATGCATGTGTAAAAATTACTCTGCCAAAGAGAAGAGCACAGTCCAATATGACAAAGACTTAAGGAAGATCAATGATGAAAGAGAGGAGATAATGCATCCAAAACATGGAAGAACTTAAAGAAAAAAAATGTTACCTACCCGAACAGGTTTTCAAACAAAGAGTCAGAAAGACAAAGGAAGGAATTACCTCCCTAAAATAATAAATGCAGATTATTACACAAGAACAGAAAAGCATAGCAAAAGAAAAGGGATATTAAGATAGATTATAAGGAATTTTTGAAAATAGGTCATAATTTTAAAAATAATTTAAAAATATGAGGCAAATTAGTTGAATGAACATCATTCATGACAGAATTGTTGATTAGATAAATGATCAAGGTGAGGAATTCTCCCAGAATGCACTGCAACTACAGGTACAGATAAAAATGAGAGATGTCCAACAAGTCAGAGTCATTCATCTAATAAGATTTTCAGAAGGAGAATAAAACATAGGAGGAAAGATAGATAATTACTTTCTAGAGCAAAAAAAGCCAAAATTTCTCTTATGAAAAAACTCAGTGAGTGTTGAACAGAATATTGAGAAGGAAAGAAAAGAAAAAAGGAAAAGCAAACACATTGATATAATGTATCTTGAAAACATTGAGACTACAATAAAATTCTAATAGCTACAAGAGCCAATGACAGATTATCAATAATGTAATGAAAATTAAACTATTTGTATCATAATTTTAGCAGCAATATTTGATACAGGGAGAAATGAGAAAATGTTTTCAAAGTGCTGCATAAAAATTCTTTACACATAAAACTCCATATCTACATAAATTATCACTCAAAAACAAAGATGTAATACAGACTATTTTAGACTACAAAACTAAGAATACGTCTGAGTAAATCATCCTTTAAAGACCCATTTGAGTTAAGCTATTACAACAAAAAGAAAAATAAAATAAAGTAAATGTGAAAATAATTACAATACATTTTAATTCTAAATATAAATAATAAATTACACATATGAATGCAATATGTATGGACTTACAACTGATAGCAACATATATTGATAGGTGACAGAAAGATACAAAATTATTCAAAGTCATTGACTTTCTAAGGGAAAGGAAACCAAATCTTATTCATTCCAGAATATTTTAAGAAATAAAAGTTCCTATATATTAAACATGTGGCAAACCTCTGGAAAAATAGATATGGGATGTAAAATTTTCAAATCAAATAAAAATCTTGGGATCCCTGGGTGGCGCAGCGGTTTGGCGCCTGCCTTTGGCCCAGGGCGCGATCCTGGAGACCCGGGATCGAATCCCACATCAGGCTCCCGGTGCATGGAGCCTGCTTCTCCCTCTGCCTATGTCTCTGCCTCTCTCTCTCTCTGTGACTATCATAAATAAATAAAAATTAAAAAAAAAAAAATAAATAAAAAAAAATAAAAATCTTAGGGAAAAAAAGAAATATGGTAAATATACACTTTATGGAAAGCTACCAAAATATAATTATTCATTCAAGAAGTGATGAGGACTAGTATCATTTAGTAACTTAAAACAGTCCTAATAACAAAGAATAATTCTATTTTAAACCGCTGAGCCACCAGAGCTGCCCAGAATAATTCTATTTTTAAAAAATCAGAGACTATTGGTCTCTAAAGAACATGTACATGAACATATTTATGAAGAACATACTTCTCTATATTATTTTTACAGATTTACAACTGACAGGAAATTCTGCACTCTATTAAATGCTTATCAAGATCTTCATTTTCTTCACTTGACAAATTAAAAACAAAAAAATCTAAAACCAACCTTAAAAATGGTCATTACTTTCCACAGCAGCAACACTCGAGTTATTTAAAATAAATATTTAAAAAAGAATAAAAAATAAAATAAAATAAATATTTAGAAATGAACAGCTGGAAACCAGAAATTTAAAAATTGCCCTTTATTTGTAAACTAGAATTGATGTTGTAAAAACCCTACATGCATACCGCTGGTGTGCTTACTTACAAGAATACTGCCCATGATTTGTGTGTGCCTAAAACCTGAAGACATAGGTTTTCAGTATGAAAAATTGGAATCCCTCAATCTGAGTAAACACAACACATTAAACTACAATTTCTCAGGACAAACTTCATAAGAATGAAGCAATAGGATTTAAGACCTGTGGGCTTCATTCCAACTGAAAAACTGCCTTGAATTTAGCATTTCTTATTCTCCTTATGGGTAAAATAACTGGGCCACCACAGAGCTATTTTAATCTTCTTATTAAGAGTGGCATCACCACTGGTTATTTAGTAATTATCACTTTCTATCATGTTATGTGAAAAGTGTATTCTTGGGTGCTTGGATGGCTCAGTCAGTTGAGCGTCTGACTCCAGGTTTTGGCTCAGGTCATCATCTCATGGGTTGTGAGAAGGAGCCCCATAGGAAGCCCCCACATTGGGCTCTGAGCTCAGTGGGGAGTCTGCTTGAAGATTCTCTTGATCTGCCCCTCCCCCCATTCATCTTCACTCTCTCTCTCACAAATAAATAAATCTTTTTAAGGTGTATTCTAAATTAAAAGTCTTTGTATATCAAATCTAATGGAATATAATTATTTTGGGGGTGTAATTTCTTTCATTCATGCAAACACAATTAGCATCTTTATTGAGATAGAATTCATATAACACACAACTAATTCATCCATTAAAGTGTGCCATTCAGTGGTTTTAGTATATTCCCGGAGTTGTGCATTCATTACTACAGTCAACTTAGAAGATTTTCTTTACTCTCCCTCTCAAATCCAGCTCTGCTTAGCTATCACTCCCCATCCTCAACCCCCACCTCTTCCTCACTTCTAGGCAACCATTAGCCTATTTTCTGTCTCTATAGATTTTTCTATGATGGACATTTCAAAATGTGGTTCTTTGTGTTAGTTTTTTTCACTAAGAATATTTTTAAGGTTCCTCTATGTTGTAGCATAAATCAGTACTTGATTTCTTTTTTTGCCAATATTTTTCATTGAATGGATATACCACTTATCCTTACATTTATTGATAGATACTTGACTTGTTTCCATTTTTTGTCTATTATGAATAAGACTGCTATGAATATCCATGTGCAAGTTTTTGATGAAACCCATGTCTTATTTTCTCTTGAATATATATACATGACTTGCAGTGAAATTCAGGTCATATAGTTTAACCATCTGAAGAACGTGCCAAAATGTTTTCCAACATAGCTAATATATTTTACATTCCTACTAGTAAAATGTGCAGTTTCTCTGCATTCTTTCCAAAACATGTAATCATCTGTAATCAGTCTTTTTTTATTATAGTCATCATACTGGATGTGAAGTATTGTCATTGTTCCTTTGATTTGCATTTCCTTGATGGTCAATAATATTGATTTTTTTTCATATGCTTTTTAGCCACTTATGTATCTTCTCTTTTCAGATATTTTGTTCACTCTTAATTGAGTTATTTATTTTTCTAGTTATTATTTTAATTTGTCTTTATATATCACATAGGCATATACATTCCAAGGTTATCCCCAAATTCTCAAATCTTAAAAATTCATCTAAAGGTGAAGCTTGGGGGCAGCCCTGGTGGCTCAGCGGTTTAGCACTGCCTTCAGCCCAGGGCCTGATCCTGGAGACCCAGGATCGAGTCCCACGTCAGGCTCCCTGTATGGAGCTTGCTTCTCCCTCTGCCTGTGTCTCTGCCTCTCTCTCTCTCTCTCTCTCTTTCATGAATAAATAAATAAAATCTTTTTAAAAAAAGTTAAAAAATTTTTTAAAAAATCTTTTAAAAAATAAAGGTGTAGCTTGGGTTGACTATTTTTACAACATGGAACAAATTTCTCCCATAATACATTCTGATACAATTTTACAATACATATTTTAATCAATTCATATTGACTGATTAATCTTTCTCAGAATAAATAGTGAAATTGTTTAAGTTACCATTATAATTTCATTACCAACAACTATTTCTCTTTCCATTATCCCATATACGGCTCTCTTAGTATTAATCAATAATACTTTTTTTTTTGGTAGAAGTCCCAAAAGAGTTAATATTTCATAATGAACTTATAAAGTGTAGTTACTTTTTAAAAAGCTAAACAATGATTTTTAATAATCTAACTTATTTATAGTTCTATGTCATTTAAATTAACCAAAGCTATGTATTAACAGTGTTCACTGAATTATATATTATAAATTTAGAAAACATATCTATTTTCTTTTATTTTAATTCAGAGTAATATCTTTAAACATTTTGATTATTTTTTCACTATGGTATTATCTATCCTTGGGACTCTATATTCCTTACACTCTTGCTAAATTCCATTTTTTTCACCTCTTTCATGTCTCTCTGTTAATTTTGTAATTTCAAACTTGGCCATTTCTAACTAACAGAGATGTTTTTTTCCAACTTGTTAAGCATTCTGATCACCTGTTAACTAGCTCAGGCCTCTGTCTTCACAAATATCACATTTATCATTCTCCTAGTATCTTAATTGATCCAAATATAATTGAGATGTACACTCTGCATTTCCAATGACTGCACTCATGTCATTCCAGCATATCAGACCACATCTTCCCTTTTAAAGTGTAATTCTTTGCACAATGGACTCCTCTGGGAAATAGAATTTTAAATGTGGAGGTTTCACCAATTTAACTCCATAGGAGCCAATCATTTTGGAAACATCAATAGCACGCTTATCTGATATAAACTTTTAACTTGTATGTGTGTGTGTGTGTGTGTGTGTATTTCGTTCATAATATAAACAGACCATAAGTATTTATTAAGCACTTATGTCCCTTTAACTATACCTATATTCCACAAGAGACACAGAAATTTTGGAAGATCTCATCTCAAAAGTCAGTGTTGAAGAAAGAAAGAAAGAAAAAGAAGAAAGAAAAGAAAGAAAGAAGAAAAAGAAAGAAAGAAAGAAAGAAAGAAAGAAAGAAAGAAAGAAAGAAAGAGAAAGAAAGAAAGAAAGAAAGGAAAGAAAGAAGAAAGAAAAAAGAAAGAAGAAAGAAGAAAGAAAGAAAGAAAGAAAAAGAAAGAAAGAAAGAAAGAAAGAAAGAAAGAAAGAAAGAAAGAAAGAAAGAAAGAAAGAAAGAAAGAAAGAAAAAGAAGAAGAAGAAGAAGAAGGAAGGAAGGAAGGAAGGAAGGAAGGAAGGAAGGAAGGAAGGAAGGAAGAAAAAGAAAGAAAGAAAGAAAGAAAGAAAGAAAGAAAGAAAGAAAGAAAGAAAGAAAGAAAGAAAGAAAGAAAGAAAGAAAGAAAAGAAAGAAAGAAAGAAAAAGAAAGAAAGAAGAAGGAAAGAAAGGAAGGAAGGAAGGAAGGAAGGAAGGAAGGAAGGAAGGAAGGAAGGAAGGAAGGAATGGAGGAAGGGCAGGTCAGAGCCTTAAGAAAGTTTTTTTTAGTTCTTAAGAATAGTTTAGATGTTAGTATTCTCAGCCATCACACTACTCTGTCCTTTCAATATTTTTCTAAATATGACTTACAGTGCTTTTATTATATTTTGAATTTATATATGTACATAAAATATAATATTATCTATAATATAGATACACACAATCTATATATTCAATAGAACATATGGTCTGAAGAAGGCATGTTTGGTTGGATGTTTTACACTGAGGGTTTTGATTATGTTAAATAGATCCTAAAAATATATGATAAATCAATAAATAAGAGAAATAAATCAACGGGGGCTTGAATAGTCAGAGAATATTTTGCAGAGATGGTGAGGCTTACAAAGAACCTAGAAAGATGTTGAAATTTAAAGAGTTGGAGAAAAAAGTGGAAGTGAAAGGAATTCCAGAATGAGTCACAAATTAAGCAAAATAGAGCACGAAAACCTATGGAGATCTCATGGAATTGTGGAACAACTGTGGAGACTGGAGTAATGATTGTATGTCAGAAATTAAGTTAGATATATTATATGAAATTAAATTATAAAACGGTTAAAACCAGGTAATTTGGAACCCTGTGGTAGGATAAGGGAGTCATTGCAGATTCTTACCCTGAAGAGCAGCACAATAAAAGCAGTAGTTTAAAGAAAGACTACTTACCATATTTCTGATAGTTTTCTGTCCTGAAGGTATGTGTAGAGTGAATTCAGATAGTTTTCTGTCCTGAAGGTATGTGTAGAGTGAAGAATTTGAGTCTGAGAGATAACTAAATCTAAAGATAAATATTGTTTTTATATTTGAAAGTTTAATTTAGCCCAGATTTTCTGGGGAAAAAATATATATGCATTCATATATTCACTAAACTGTTCACTACTTCACATTTCTCTTTACTTATACCTTGCAGTTTTATTTTCTCTGAAGGATAAAAAAAATGCATATTTAAAAAAAATTAGCAATGTATAAATAAGCAGAAGTTAAAAATAAATTCTTGTTGCTTTCAAGGAAAATGCTGCCACATTCAAACATAAATTCAACAAAGGGACTCTACAAGAATATATGAGAAACGTTTCAAAAAGGAAATCGGGATTATTTAGTGAGTCATAGAATATGCATTAGGTATAGTCATTCCATGAATCAGGAAGGGCTTTACAGTTTGTATTACCTACTGGGAGCTTAGAAAGAGAAAACAAAACTGTGAAGAAGAACTGATGAATTGGTTGCGTTTTAGGGTTGCATGAAGCAAGAGAACATATACAGGAGGCAATTTTAAGTTATCAGAGAAGTCCAATGAGATGCTTGAGAGTCTTCAGGAGAGTGAAAAAGGGAGCGTGTGAAAAAATTAAATAGATCAGATCTTCAAAAGGGAACAGGCATACAGCAGAAAGCAAGAAATTATGATATATTACTTTATATAACACTAATGATGGTGCAGAAGTAAGTGGTACATATTTTTTTTTAATTTTTATTTATTTATGATAGTCACACAGAGAGAGAGAGAGAGGCAGAGACACAGGCAGAGGGAGAAGCAGGCTCCATGCACTGGGAGCCCGACGTGGGATTCGATCCCGGGTCTCCAGGATCGCGCCCTGGGCCAAAGGCAGGCGCCAAACCGCTGCGCCACCCAGGGATCCCTGGTGGTACATATTTCATTTCAAAAATAAACTCTTTAGAAAATGTTAATCTTATAATGTAACACAGCTAATAATAGTGACACAATGAGGGTGCGTTGAAAGAGACTCCCCAGTTACTACTGGTGGGAATGGAAATTCCAATAAATTTTCTGTTGGAAGTTTGGCAACATATCATGAGTCTCATGCATGTTCGTGTCTTTTGCCACAGTAATAACATTCTGTTAATTTTCCCAAGAATTAAACACTCTCTCACAGACACACGCACACAATTTACGTGTACCGATATTCACTGTAACATTATTTATAAGAATAAAACATAAAAGTAATATAAATGTTCAGCAATATAAGATAATATTTATGCATGTTATCTAACATCTATGTAATAGAGTACGATGCAGCCTTTACAATCATGTTTAATGAATATGAGACCAGGGAAATGCTTAAATACTATAAAACAAAAAAGGCAATATGAAGAGAAAATAAAGTGTTCAGCCAGTGCCATTTCAAGAGAAGTGAAAGGTTTATAGACTGCTTGTTTTTAATTAAAAAAAAAAAAACTCCTTGCTTTATTACATCCCATGGCAAACATTTCTTTTTAATTAATATAGCTCAGATTATTTTATCCAGTACATAAATGTCAATAAGAAAATGGCACTACATTCTAGCTACTATCACAACGTTACAAACTAGGACTATTTATGAAGTTGCTACGCAGGGGGGCTCTTTTTTTGACTATGTAATATGTTCAGTGTATGAGAGATTACTAATTTCATTTATCAATCTGTGAAATACGGCATTTAGAAAGATATGGATGCGGGAACAGGGGTCAGAGAGGTAAAATCCCTTACCCCAAATCACACAGAGATTTAGTAGTAGATCTAGCTAGCTCCTATCATCCATCATTGAATCCCAGGTATTATATAACACATTATGTTTTTAATTATATCTTTATTTTGTATAGTCATTCAGTATCAATGGAAACTTTATATGTAATATACCTAATTTTATCAAAAATTTCCCAATCACAGGATATTAACTCTGTCTTAGCATCAGAATTAAATGAAGTATAATTTTGTTTTGTTTTTTTGAATTCAAGTTTAAAGAGTTTTCTGAATTACTTAGGGATTATAGTGATAGATTTCATTTCCTATACCATGTTTAGGCCCTTGAATAATTCTAAGATTTTGACTACATTTCCTCTTTGGTGAAACGGTTTCATTTTATTCCATTAATTGAACTTCACACTGCTGAAAGTTAAACATCTGTGTTAAGAATCATCCAGAAGTTTTTGACAGATGTTCAGTGTTTGGATTATACTAAGACAGACCAATATAGCCTTGAAGCTATGATCTATTATGAAAGACTTGGTCATATCTGCTGTCTTTAGTTGCATTGCCTGGTTTGCAACAATCTTATTCAGGCCCATTACTGCTTTCAAAATATGTATATATACACATATATACGTATATTTTTTTTAATATTTTGAGTACAACTGGGTTTTCTAATTTAAATTAGAATTGCTATCAATGCAAACACTTCAATGCAGCTCATGGGCTTCATATGGCTAATACTGCCCATGCCCAGGCAATAACTATGAACAGTATACCTATAAATTACTTTTCTGATTAACAGCTGAAAATTTTATTTTATCCCAACTGTAATACAATCTCTGATTTTAGAAATATAATATGTTAGGAGAAGAAGGTGCTTTGAAATCTAGCATCTCTAGTAATCCATTTAATGCTACATTTATTAAGTACAGTTGGCTCTCTGTATTATGCTGTATCTAGGGATGTTGGGATGACTTCAGTGGCCCCCTTCATTCCCACCACTCAGCCCTTACCCTATGCTAAGCCTACCTCCCCTGTGAGCAAAAGATTTGCTCTTGGCTTGTACTGGTGAGGTGGGACAAATTATATAAACAAGGAACATATCTAGTAATACCAATTTCACAAATGTATTTCAATGCTAGACCATTCTGTCAAACTAGCTGTGTGCTCTTGGGCTCTAACTTTGTTCCTAGTGCCAGAGAAATCCAGACTACTCCCATGTTGGCCCTATCCTGGCATGAATAGCACCTCCTTTCCTGTCAGGAGTCCCCTATAATGACACATCTTCTGTGTGTGCAGTAGTCTGGCACTTCCACAAAGCATCTACTTGGGCACAAATATCTCCTGCATTAGGGAAATGCATTAGAGGGAAAAATATGTCCAAAATATATGCACATATTACCCACCCACATCTCTTTAAGCAGTACCTCTATTCACCCAATTATTGAACATCAAATCTAGAAGGTGACCATCATCTCTCTCTTTTCTCCAACCCCTGTATCCAGTTGATCGGCCAGTTCTTTCCAAAAGTCATCCCAAAGCAGTCTTTTTTTTTTTAACTTTTTCCATTGCTACAGATGTAAAGACCTTCATTTCTTATCTGAACTATTAGAATCGTCTTCTAACTCCTTTCTCTTTTTTTAAGATTTATTGATTTATTCACGAGACACAGAGAGAGAGGTAGAGACACAGGCAGAGGGAGAAGCAGGTGCCTCACAGGGAGCCCGATGTGGGACTCGATCCCGGATCCTGGGATCACTCCCTGAACGGAAGGCAGACGCTCAACCACTGAGCCACCCAGGTGTCCCTCTAACATCCTTTCTTTTCTTAAGAATTCTCCCCTCAGATAATCTCATTTTAGCTAACATGATTTAAAAACAAACAAACAAACAAACAAAAAACATATGTTCAGATCCTGGAACTGCCTTCCTTAAAATCCTCCAATGATCCCCATCACATATCCAGACATATTACACTGGTTTATGTCCAAATATATTACCCTATATTATAAAGCCTTCCTTGGTCCTGCCCTGGACTGTGTCTCTCGCCTGTCTCACTTTGCTTCACCCACACTGAATTTCTCTCTGCTCTTTATTGAGCCAAACTATTTCCTGCCTCATGACCTGCACTGATTGTGAACCTGAAAGAGGATCTTCCTCTTGACCTTCATAAGGTTAACTAAATACTACTTTCTGTTAGGGAGACTTCTCTTAAATATCTCCTTTTAAGAGTCTAGCATTCCTTACCCACCCAATCTATAATAATTTCCCATTCACTCACAATATCACTGTAGTATTGTTATTATCTTTTGGTACATTTTTATATACTTTTGCATTTATTGTTTGTTTCTTTTAATTAGTATGTGAGCTCTTTTATAAGGACCTGTCTGCCTTCTTTACTACCATATTATCAATTTCAAAACCTATACCTCTGAAGCAATTTAGCATATACTCCTATGATAATTAGAGTCCTCTGAAAACAGGACTCTGGGGGAAAAAAGAGAAAGAAGGGAGGGAGAAAGGATGAATAAAGGTACAGAGATAATTTGGAGAGAAAGCTCTTTGCTGCAGTACAGTTCTAAGGAACATTCAGGAAGGCCATTGGAGAGTCCTTGGGCCAAAGTTGCCCAATAAAGGAGTCATGATCCCCAGGAATTGGCCTTCCTTAGCATTTCTGCCATGCTTAATCATCAGCTGAATGCTGCTGGAGGGAAGTGCAGCCTCAGCACCAATGGGATGATGAATTTAAGAGCACAGGTGCTGGGCTGTCTGGAGAATTTTCTCCCTGAGGTTGGAAATCTGAAAAGTGCATTCTCATGGCCACCACAGAGGGTATAAGGGCTAAAGGTCTTATTTCTTTATACACATGGTTCCATATACTCCGTATGTATGAAGAGGAGTAGAGTTAGTGAAGGGGAGATATATTCACCTATGCACAAACATGCACACCCACAAACTACTTAATACAAATATAACTTTTACAAAAAGAATTCATCAGATATAATGAAACAGATGGAAATGACCAAAACCACATTAAAATGGTTATCTTGGAGCAGAGGAACTAACAGTAATTTTTATTTTCTACTATTTTTTTTTTTTGCCCTCTATTTGTCAAATTCTCTTCAAAAAAATACAGTCTCCCATAAAAAAAAAAAAAAAAAACAAAAAACAGGAAGACTGGTTAAATGAATAAAAAACAATGTGGTGAGTAAAGAAATATATGAAGAAAGTTGTTTTTTCCCTTTCACATCCATATAAAATCACAGAACCTTGAGGTTACAAAGCTCCTAAAATATTGTGTCTTAAATCCAAAGATATGGAACTCTCTTTAAGTATTGAACAAAAGAAATTCAGTTGAATTTTGTCCATAGAATAAGAGAAAGGTTAATTGTAAATAAAAAAAAAAAGTATAAGTAAATATAAAACACTGAGTTCTGTCATTCAAGAAAGGGTGATTAGAATCCAGAGAAATGTATAAACAATTTTAATGACAATAAATTAAAAGGTAATGTGTTTATCTGGTTCTTACTCAATATCTATGAGTATTATCTTCACTATATTCTTTTTTTTCTAATTTTTATTTAAATTCTAGTTAGTTAACATTTACTGTAATATTGGTTTCAACAGTGGAATTTAGTGATTCATCACTTACTATAACAGTGCTCATAACAAGTGTCCTCCTTAATCACCATCACCCATCTAGCCCATCCCCTGCCCACCTCCCTCCATCAACCTTCAATTTGTTCTCTATAGGTAAGAGCCTCTTACGGTTTGCTTCCCTGTTTTCCCCCCTTTCCCTATGTTCATCTCTCTTGTTTCTAAATTCTACATATGAATGAAATCATATGGTATTTGTCTTTCTATGACTGACTTATTTTGCTTAGCATAATATACTCTACCTCCACCCAGGTTGTTGCAAATGGCAATATTCCATCCTTTTTGGTGGCTAATATTCCATTATATATGTATACTGCCTCTATTTATCCAATCATCAGTCTGTGGACAATTAGAATTTTTCCATAATTTGGTTATTGTTGATAATGCTCCAATAAATATCAGGGAGTATGTGCTCCTTTGAATTAGTATTTTTTTATCCTTTGGTGTAGTACAATTGTTGGGTCATAAGATAGTTCTATTTGTGACTTTTTGAGGAACCTCCATGCTATTTTCCAGAATGGCTGCACCAGTTTGCATTCCCACAAACAGTGTAATTGTGTTCCCCTTTCTCTGCATCCCTGTCAACACCTGTTGTTTCCTGATTTGTTAATTCTAACCATTCAGACAGGTGTGAGGTGGTATCTGGTCATGGTTTTAATTTGTATTTCCCTGAAGATGAGTGATATCGAACATCTTTTCACGTATCTGTTGGGTACCTGGATATCTTCTTTGGAAACATGTTTATCTGTATCTTCTGCCCATTTCTTAACTGGATTATTTATTTTGATAAGTTCTTTATACATTTTGGATAGTAACTTCTTATGATATATATCATTTGCAAATACTTTCTCCCATTCCACGGGCTGCCTTTTGGTTTGGTTGATTGTTTCCTTTGCTGTACAAAAGCTTTTTATCTTGATAAAGTCACAGTATGAGGTACTAGAGGTTAGGACTTTAATGTATGAATTTTGAGGGAACACAATTCAACTCACTAAATTATTACTTATTGTTTATGTGAAGTTCAAATTTAATTAGGTGTTTTGTATTTTGTCAGACAATCCTACTAAAATCCCAAAGTTGTTCATCTAACCTATAGTTTCATGTGTTTTCATTTGCTTTTGTATATTTTAGGATGTATTTTTTTCATAGATGGTTTTAAAAGCCCTAGAAAAAATTATTATTTGAAATATATATTCCATTCATATTGGTAATAAGAAATTCTTTAATTTAAAAATGAATGCCTATTAATTTGAAAGCAAATACTTGAGCCAGTATCTTTTTCTCCTTTAAAGGTTAATCACATGTAAACTAGATAAAATAATACCATACTTAATTCACCTTCTGCATGCTCTTCCATTGATTAAAACAAGAGACTCGCTTGGAATACTTTAATATCTAATCACCAAAGAACCCAGTCTAATGTTTTCAGCATTACCTACTTTAATTATCTGAGTTTGTAAAATCAGAAATCTTTGACATTATATTTAAATAATAATCTGAACAGAACAAAATTTATGCTAAGAATACTTTTTCTATCTTTAGTAAATTAACAGCTCTGAGTTTTCTTTACAATTCTGGTTTGCTTCCATAATCTCAGCTAAGGTTCACTTATACTTAGGCATTAAATATAATCCTGGATGCAAGAAATATTAACTTGCTTTGAGCTGCAGATGTTATCATTATTTTTTTATCCAGACCTACTTTCTTGGAAATAAGATTTCTCAGTCATGATTTATTTTATATTTTAAATATGCATGTATTACAAATGATATTGATATTAGGACAGTAGGATTTTGTGGTCACTATCCCAAAAGCTAATATCACTATATGTGGCCTTCATTCTATATTTATTATCAGTTAAGTCTGTTTACAGGCAATCCAATGTCAGTTATAATAAATGGAAACAAAACAATTGTAGAAAGCACATATAGGGAAAAAAGTACTATGTGTGATAAACAGTTCATCAAACCAAAATTTTTAGCAGCAGTAAAAAGAGCAGGATTCTTGGAATGACAGTCTGAAGTTCTTTTATCAATATTGATACTTAATAGCAACATTGGGCAAAGACAGGTCACTTAGATTTGTATCTCTCACTTTTTTTAAATGGAGATAATAGTTCCCATTATAAATTGGTCTAAGAACAAAATGAAATAAAGTATTAAATATTTTAAGGCTCTTATGGCAGTAGTTATTTATGCTATTTGTGGGGGGGGTTAATGTTATACTGATAGAATTATCTCTTTATAATTTTAATTATCCACAATCTTCTTTGAGTCTACAATTTTAATATAATATGAAGATAATTATATTAAATAATATTATCTCAGAAACTGGTAATTATTGATTATAGGATTTGGCAAGATAAAATTCAATTCTGTGGGGGTTTTTTGAATAACACATTTAAAACATGTAAATAATCTTTGGGATTTCTTTGTTTCTTTTTTTTATTTTTATCTAAATTTATTAGTCATTTGTTTTCCGCAAGAGTGCTTTACTTAATGTCACACCAGAAAATATGGCATTAAGTAAAATTCTTCTTATAAAAGAATGACACACAGAACTAGAGGAGTATAATCATAACAAAAGAAAAAATTAATAACACGTCTCTGTGTACCTTGCACTGATGAGCTCTTATTATGTATCGGATATTATACTAGGTATTTTATGTAATTTCCCAATAAAGCACCACAAAATCCAGGAAGTAATTATTATTTTATTTAATTTGTTGATAAATAAACACGCTCTTAGCCAATCCTTTTCTCAAAGACAAAAGCTGGTATTGGGAGTAAAGGATTTTTCCAAATCACTTGCAATAAACAGTATGTTGAGCTAATAAGAGTAGATAGTATTTGATGCCATATCTGAAATCTACTTTTTTTAATGTTATAAAAGTAAGTCAGCAATTTTTCCCCCAAATCTTTGGCAACTTGAGTAGGAAGCAGTTGTGTAAGTTGTACATAGGACTTCTTTGCGGGTGATTCATCGAGAGGCAAATATAAGTTAGATTCAGAGAGTAAACAATGATTAGTCTGGAATAGCTCCATTCTAGAGGTTGATACTGCACAAAAATGACTTCTGTAGAGCTATACTCAATTGCAAATTCTATGTGTTATAAACCCACCTGTTACAAACCCAGAGATATTTTTATTGAAGACTTCCAAGTGTGTAGGGATAAATTCTTATTCCCATAGCCTTACAAAATGCCTAATTATGATTTGTATTATTCTCTTAGGACTGTAATTATAGAATACTACAGACTAGATGATTTAATACACAGAAATTTATTTTCTTACAGTTCTGGAGACTGTAAGTCCATGATTGAGGTGCCAGTGGGATTGATTTCTGGTGAGATCTCTTGTTGGCTTGCAAATTGCTGCCTTCTTGCTTTGTCCTCCCATGGCCTTTCTTATGTGCATAGGGAGAAAGAGAGAGGTCTTCTGTCCCTTCTTCCTCTTATAAAGACAGCAGCCCTATTAGATCAAGGGGCCATCTGTATGACTCCATTAATTATCTCCTTAAAGTCTCTATCTCCAAATTAAGTCACATCAGAACATTAACATATGAATTTGAGGGGAGTGAAGGACTCAATTTGCCTGCAACAGCATTTCATTGTATCTCCCATTTCGTAATTAGCATTTATTAATCTCCATTGTTTTACTCTTTAATAACAGGAAGATAACACTGCTATCAAAAATAACTGGATCCTCTAACAAAAGTTGATTTAAATATGGATAAAAGCATAAGGGGCAACAAACAATAATTGCAATTGCAGTAATGGGGTTTTGGTATACATGAAAATATTCAAGAAAATATTCTTGAATAGCAATAAATATCAAACTAGAAAGATGAAGGCTAACTGTGGCTTTTGATATAGCATTTGGAGGTTATCTATGGAAAGGGAAAACACTTTTTGAAGTGTCAAAATATGCCCAGAACATCTAGGTTGATGTGTTCTGCTGACAATGAAATAAACTTACATTCCCTTTAACTATTCAACAAGAGAGATAACTAATCCTTCACTCAGTAACTCATTATGCATTGTCATGAAACAGATAATACAATTTCCACAAACCTCTTTTGATTTCATGTCAAACAAATTCTCTTAAAGCCATTTAATAAACAAAGAGACAGAAAAAGCAAACCTGAAACCTCAATTTGTGTAATCGATTACTTAGAGCCATCTATTATTCTTCCCTCAAAGCAGATGTGTATTTGTATCCAATTGAGGAAAGTTCCCAAACTGAGGTTTAGATAAATCACATATTAAGATAGAAATTAAGACAGCAGACTTATTTGATATTTAAAATGAAAATTAAGAATATATTAAATTATTTTGCATATTGAGAATCAAAAATAAATTTAATTATATTAGGTTCAATAAATTAAAATCTGGTAATTTCTTGCAAAGACATTGACACTTTTGGTCTCCAGATAGAGTTTTTTTTTCCAAAATGTTTTCTAATAATGCATACTCTAATTCAGTTATATAAGGTCTTTATCAGTCCTCAATTTTACTGTATTATATTTGTTACTTTTCCTGCCTGCAATGTCCTTTCATATGCAGCCAATATATCTAGATGGCAAACTCTGACTTTTCTTCCAAGTTTGAGCTCAAGAGTGTCTCTTCGGTGAAGTTTTTGAACCCTCTAACCCTTCATGCTTTGCCAGTGCCACTTTTCTTAAGAAATTAAGGCATTCATTTTCTTCTGTGTTTATCTACTGTACCACTGTACAGCAAAGACTCACATCAAATTCATCTTTATTTCACTCCTGCCTAGAATAGGTGCTAGTCCAAAGTCACAATTTAATATTTGTTTCAGAAAGTACAACCCACCAAACAAGAGTACAGGCTTTTTATCAGAGGGAATTGCAGTGAATCAGTCTATGCCAGTTTCTGAATTTGTTGTCCTGAGCAAGTTACTTGATGTCTCAAAATTTTAGTTTTCCTGTTTGGACAATGGGGGACACTATACTACTTATATATTGTGTTATTGTTTGACTAAATGAGGTTGTCTAGGGGCACCTGGGTGGCTCAGCAGTTCAGCATCTGCCTTCAAATCAGGACACGATCCCGCAGTCCTGGGATCGAGTCCCACATTGGGTTCCCTGCATGGAGCCTGGTTCACCCTCAGCCTCTCTCTGTCTCTGTGTGTATGTGTGTCTCTCATGAATAAATAAATAAAATCTTTAAAATAAATAAGAAAATAAACAAATAAATAAAGTTGTCCAAAGATAAAGAGATAGGAGAGAAAAAGAGGGAGGGAGAAAAAGAGAAAGGAAAAAAATAAGGACAAGCTTAGCATAACTGGCCCTTATGTTCATGATACTTCTATTACTGTTATTATCTCTCTAAAAAGAAAACTTATATGACTTATGATTCCTTTACTTCTCATTATTACTTCAATAAAAAATGTCAACTTCAATGGCTATATTAATTGTGGCTACTTAGTTAAGTCTGTCTCTTATTATGTTTGCTTGCATTTATGTTATTATGGACCTTTTGTTTCAGAAAAGCAAATGATAGAATAAAATATAACTATGCTTTTCATTAATTTTATTTAATGCAATTGAATACCAAATTCTTTTCTGAAGACTTCTGCAAAAAATTTATATGTTCTGAAGCTTTCCAAATAATTTATCAACATGTATATGACTGATATTCTCATGTCTGACCTTCAGACTAGATCTCCCTCTACTATACTATCTC
Organism: Canis lupus baileyi; assembly: GCF_048164855.1. Classification (NCBI taxonomy): domain Eukaryota; kingdom Metazoa; phylum Chordata; class Mammalia; order Carnivora; family Canidae; genus Canis; species Canis lupus. The sequence continues at coordinate 81,090,193 of NC_132839.1, forward strand.
ATTAGTTATCACAATTGTAATTAATCAACCATATGATTATCTAGTCAATGTCTACTTGTCCCACCAAATTAGAAGTTCTGAAATGGCAGAGAACATACCTATCTTGTTCATTAGAGTTTCTTTGTTACCTTTTCAAGTTCATTCCAGAGCCACAGTTACTCAAAAAATGCTTTGAGAATGAGAATAAAAGAGAAAATAAAACTTCAAATACTTATAAACAACATTCAGTATATCAAAAAGCCTTTCAAAATATTATTTCATTTGTCAGTGGATTTCTCCATTTCCACTCCATTTCCATAGAATGGAAAATTCCTTCTAATCTCATATTATTCAGACTAAAAGATTTACTATACTAAGGTAAAAAGTTTGAATCTCTATATTAGCAATATGAGTGAAAAGAAATGATTTTTAAAATTTGATAACAGATGATGATATAAGGAACCAATTGATCAGCCAAAATGTCAATCTTATCTAGTGTAAGAGTAGAATTAGAAATGATAGAAGAGGAATGATGAGTTAATTACAAGAAGAGTCAATGATCTAAGCAGCTGTACACCTACCGCCATGATAGTTAGGCATTTTGCAAGAGATAGTACAATGAATAACAACTTCAGTAAAAACAGTAAAAAATTATTTCAGTCAACTTGTAACAGTTAGATTTGTCCAAAGATGAAATGAGTTTTCAAATAGTCAATGTGTTCACATTGGTTGTGCAAGACCTTTTTTGTAGAGCTCAAGCATAAGTTTTCCTTCTTTGATAAAAAGTCTTCTTTCCATTCTAGGAGAGCATAAATCTTTCCCAGAAACATCTAAACACATAATAGAGTAATGACATAAATCTCAATGGCTCTGACTATTCATTTGTGTTAATTAAAGATAATAGAAGTAGCAGCAGATTTTACAGGCTGGAAAAGCAAAGAGATTTTAATACATGTCCTAATAGTATGCCACTCAGTGAAAAGTTATCAGAATAATGTCCACCCTCATTAATTTATTAGTGATTAATTATAGGTAATTATCTAAAAAGACCTGCATTTTGCTATTTTTATCAGGTTGTTAATTTTAGTATTTTTTCATTTCATAAATATTAAAAATAAGTTCTGATAATTGTTTTTAAGAAATCTTACTATATTTATGATTCTATGCAAAGATGATATGCAAAATTCAGTTACTGACATGTTTCCCAAAACATTACCAGAAATGGAGTCAACTACAAAAATTGTAGTTACAAGAAACCTAAAAATATAAATAGAAATAGAAAATATAAATAGAAAATATAAATCTCTCCTAAAATTTTAAAGTCTAGTAGATTTACCTTACCATGAAAAGTCTAAACAATTATAATTGTTTAGAGTGATAATTAGCTTTAACAATACAAATGCTACACAATACAATGCTCCTCCGAATCCAGCATAACATTAATCTGTAGTAGGTGAAAATCACTGAAAAGAAATAGACATTTTGGAAAGCTTGGTTTTTCTGTTTGTATTTTATTTGTTCCAGGTTTATATAACTTTTTAATTGTTTTTATTATTTTAGTAGTGGCTAATCCATTTCAGGGGTTTAGTTCCTCTTTTCCTCAAAGGGACATTGAATTTTGTTTCAGGCAGCAGTTTAATTACTGGCGAATCATCTTGAACTTATGTAGGTTTCCTTTTATCTTTTGTTAAGGCAGATTTGTCAAAAGACCAAGGTATTTGACAATCCCATAATTTGGCAAGACTCAGAATACAAACTATATCCCCTATGAATATGTTTGGATTTTCTTTTAGAGTTCCTTAGAGTGTATCTTAAGCAGGACTTATTCTAGAACATGACATTCCTCCAAAAGTTTGGTCTTTCTGGTGTGCCAGCTGGAATCCTTGGTACTAATAAGGTCTCTCCCCCCATTCTGACTGGGCCAGAATTCCAACATCTCTAGGAACTTCCTAATTTTTAATAAATCTGTCTTATTCTTGACTCACAAGGACTGTGTCCTGTTAAACCTCCTATTGTCTTACTCTGAGTCCATGCAGCCCAGTTCATATCCAAGTTCTTGCAGAACACTCCCAATCAGAATCCAACATTGATCTGCTTTCTTCTCTTTAGTACCATGCTCCCAGGGTTCCATTAGCAACGCAATCTCTTGGGACGCTGTCTCTTCCACTTAGCAGGACATCTGTGGGATAGTTCCCTGTGCCATAGCCAGAAAATTAGCCACAGATAGAGATGTGGACAAATAGAGAGCTCCTAATGTAAATTTCCCTTTCCTTCAATGCTCAAAACATTTGTCTCACATTTTGTTCAATGTTACAGTTTTTAATGGCAAGTGTACTAAGGAGAGAACCCACCATACTTCACTGCTAGTAATTTTTAGTATCATTTTTTAGGACCGTTTTCAAGACTAAGTGAACTTATGAAGCCAAAGTGTGTGCAACCCAGCCTCATAATAACAAATGTAGATAAATTTGCATAACTCACAATTAAAGTTAGTTTTTTTCCTCAAGCTCAATTCTCATGACTCATCAATTTTTTTGAAATCCAAATATACCAATTAGTAACTTTCAGAAGGCTGGCCCATACTGTCATCCTGATATCTCTTAGTCACATTTGATTTCCAAAAAGTGTCACCTAATCTATTTTCTTCTACATAAAATAATCACAGATTTACATTTTAACTGGTATTTGTTGTTATTAAAATAATTAAATGATCATTCAATTTCAGCATTAAATTTAATTGAACTGCAATTAGTTCTGTTTAGTACAACCATGCAACTCAACATAATTATTCTACCCTGAGAATTTTCTTCCCTTTGCTCAAACTACTTAAATATAATAAAAAGAAGTTTATGACTCACATTTGCCATCATGTAGAAGAATTAGCCAAGTGGTAAGTTTCAATAAAGAGTTGGCATAGGGTAGTGATAGTTGCTTCCTAATGACACATGTGGACAACTGAATTCCTGGATAATTTTCTGCCAAGTAAACCAAGTAGCCAATTTATTATGTACATGAGTGATTAAATACAAGCATGAGTCATATTGGGTCAGAACAGGAAACTCCAAAGAGCAACTGATTCCAAGTGCTGGAACCATGAAGAATATATCAGATAATTATAGTCATCATATCACACAAATAAAAATAAAATTATCTGTCATGCAAAATCATGCTTATCCCATCTAGCCCTTTCTGGTCATCAAGGCTAGCATTCCCTTAATGTGAAAGGGGTGGAGTTTGAGCCATAATATGGATGAGCCATGTTGTCTATTCATGTATCAATTCAGAAAATATTTTGGATAACCCACTGTTTTAAACAGAGCAGTTCCTGGGGGAAGCTAGCTTAATGAAACATAATTCCTGTCTATGCTGGCAGGAAGTATAGCCCGGATAAGACCGTAGACACTGAAGCCAAAATCCTGTGGAGATAGGAAGGTTAGAGAGTAGATCTCAGAGGAAGTGGCACTGTAACCCTTGACAAAATATTTTAGATACACATTGGGAAACCACAATTCCTTCAATAGTTCATGTGTTACAGTTATGAGGATCAGAAGTAAACTGATTATGTAGTTTTCCTACCAGACTCTCTATAAAAGGAAAGAGAGTTTTGTGAAAGAAAATATAGTTTTTGGCTAGTGTTGGGGAGGAAATTTCTCTACTTTTCTTGTTTATTTGGCTATTAAGCAAATTAACATAAAACAGATTAACAAGAAAAAATAATTTTATGTGTATAGCAACCTCACATACATGAGTGGTCTAAAGAAAGAAAGGTAAAATGAGGTAGATATCAATCCTGAACTAAGAAATGGTTAACAGAGCTGGGGGTTCAAAGGGGACAGAGTCAATTCATACAGCAATAAGAAGAGTAGCAGATGTTTGGTAATTAGATGTTTGCCCTGCCATATAGATGGGTCACTCAGATAAATTTTGTCTCTGGTAAGAACACATATTCTGGAGAAAAAAAAAAAAGGTTTTTTGTTTTTGTTTTTTTGTTTTTGTTTTTTTGTTTGTTTGTTTTTTAAGTAGATAAAGGAGAGGCAAAAATCTCTTTTGGGCCCATAGAGTCTTACTGCCTTCAGATCAAAATAGTCCACATGCCAAAATGGCACATTCTGGGAAGATTTGCTCTGAATTTCCTTACTAAAGTTGTATTTATTTTGGAATTATAAAATATAGTGTACTGAAAAGAATCCAAGTTTCAGAACAGCTGCACCTTTGGGGCTGGATTGGAGGACATGGAGATGAAAAGGGCAGGGACAGAGTAACATGCAGAGATATAACATAATATATATACTTTTAACCTTTAACTTTATGGAGTAAATTGTGTCCAGGTATCTTGTAGCATTCCCTAAAGTTTAAAAGAATCATTTTAAAAGATATATGTTACAATAATTCAATTTAGATAAACATTCATATTCTCATAAATACAGTTTCCTGAAATAATGATAATTGGATTAATTAACTGACAAATTAATTTAGTAGATAATAAGATAAAAATATTTTTCATAAAGGAAGTTTTAAGCACAATGTGAAGCTTTCATAATATTTCTAAAATTTATCCAATTAGATACTCATGAAGTTTATTTCTTGGGCAACCAAGTTCAGGCCTTATCAATAAGCATCTTAATAGGATCTTCAGCAAAGACAAATTCATAGGCAATTTTTTATTACTGAAGGATGTCTTACTTGCAATAATAAAGCTTAGTGCAAAAAATCCTTCTTTAAGTAACAATGAACTCCCAAAGTAAAGAAAGAATGTGTGAATATGTACTATGAATTATTACTTAGGAGTGAAAATTTTGATTGGATAACTTTGGGGTCAGTTTTGAAAAAGGAAGAAAGAAAAAAAGAAAATAAAAAAAAGAAAGAAAAGAAGAAAAGAAAAGAAAAGAAAAGAAAAGAAAAGAAAAGAAAGAAGAGAAGAGAAAGGAGAAGAGAAGAGAAGAGAAGAGAAGAGAAGAGAAGAGAAGAGAAGAGAAGAGAAAGAAGAGAAGAGGAGAAGAGAAGAGAAGAGAAGAGAAGAGAAGAGAAGAGAAGAGAAGAGAAAGAAGAGAAGAGAAGAGAGAGAAGAGAAGAGAAAAGAAAAAAAAGAGGAAAGAAAGAAGAAAGAAAGAAAGAAGAAAGAAAGAAAGAAAGAAAGAAAGAAAGAAAGAAAGAAAGAAGAAAGAAAAGAAAGAAAGGAAGAAAGAAAGAAGAAAGAAAGAGAAAGAAAGAAAAAGAAAGGAAGAAAGGAAGAAAGAAAGAAGAAAGAAAAATAAAGTTCAGTCTTTGATATCTGAGAAGATAAAGAGATGGAGAGAGAAAGGAGAAAGTAGAGAATGGAGGGAAGGAAGGCAGTGGGTGAGAAGAGCCAGCAACAGAACAACAACAACAACAAAAGTAAAAAACAGGAATGCAGTTTATTTCAGGATTTAAAACTTTTAGAAGTGTCTTTTTATCCTTTACGATACAAGATACCTAGAAATGTAATGGCCTGTGATCAATGGAATTTGATATATTCTGGGTCTCATAGGGCTAAGACTAATCCAAGGGAATATATAACACAATTTCACTGTTTCAGTCTCAACTTGAGAATTAGTTTTTCTACTAAAAGAAAGTTGTATGTAATTCCAGACACAAAATGTCCCAGTGTAAGCAATCAAGACTTTTCTTTCTTTAAATTTAGAATGATAATGTTAGACATAATATTCATCCTAGTTGAAAGGCGTAAAAGACACTTTTGTGTTTATATTTACAAAACTTTATTCTTCTTCTAAAGACTTATTAATTTATTTTGAGACAGAGAGCATGAGCAGTAGGTAGGAGCAGGGAAGGGGATAGAGAATCTCAAACAGACTCCACACTGAGCATGGAACCAGATGCAGGGCTCAATCACAGACCCTGAGATCATGACCTGAGCCAAAACCAAGAGTCAGAAGCAACTGACTGAACCACCCAGGCACCCCTAAACTTTGTTCTTAATTACATATCACTTGTTAGTAAGTTTAAAGTTATATTAAGGTAATATAGTTAAAAACTAATCTTCCTTGTTGTATGTCAGAACTTACCAAATTCCATATATAATTTTTGTGCAGTTTTTAATATAGCAATTATAGCTCATTAAGGCAGTAAAAACATAGTAATTTAAGTTTAGGTGTTTCAACAAAAACACTATACTTTGGTGCAAAGAAATCACTAATTGAGAAAGCATGCAAATCTACTTTTCAGTTTAACCTGGCTCAAAGGGAAAAAAAAGTAGTTTGAACTATCTGGCCATAACCAAAGCTTATTCTTGGTACTGTCAATGCAGGCAAAGTCTTCAGAAGAATTAAATGCTTCCCTCAGTGTTGATGTTATAAACTCCATAAAAATGAGTGATGTCAGTCATCAAACAGACGGGACAATGAAAGTCAAATCTGGTTTGTGAGTTTGTCCACTTTATGCTCTTGAGAAATTAAAGGACTTACATCTCATATAAAATCCAGTAACATTTTAGAAGCATTTTTTGTAACTTTCCAGGTGAGAAAAATTATTTTAAATACTCAAGGACAAGTAGCTATGATCATCTTTTAGGATCATTAACTTTTTCTTCCTATAGAGTTAAATGTACTTTATCCTTCCTCTATGCATCCTTAATGCTACTACCAAGGAAAGAAATTTGATGATAAATAAGATCCAGGCTAAGAATTTGACACTACCATTTAATGCTTTGCTTGAATTGAAGCTCTCCTAACTAGTCACATAGTAAATCCTTATCCTTTACAGAACAGTTCAAGTTTAATCCTTATTCCATTTTTACTGGATTTTAAAGTATTCCATGAATGCTTTGGGAGATTTTGCATATTTGTTTTAGTTTTTTAATAATTTGAAACTAATCATTTATTTTCAATTTCAGTTCATGTATTTTGAATATTTCCCAGCCTTAATAATCACACACAAATACACATAAGCAGAAAAAAGATTCATTGGAAAGAGAGTTGAATGGACATATAGTATAATTATGCACTACAACATCAAAACTACACATGTATGCACATACACAAGCAGGAAAAGATAAACTGAAAACAGTAAAATATATAATATTATATATATGGTTATATATATGTGTGGCTCATGTATATAAACATACCAATATATATTATTGCAAATATATATATTATATATAAGTGTGCACTTATATGTATTATATTATAATGATACATTATGTGTATTGGATGTTCTGCTGTGTTTGAAATATCATTTTCTCCTAATTTTACATCAAATTAGAAATGAAGATTTTATAGTTTTATATTAGGGGTATAATTTTTATATATACATTCAATCTGAAAGTTAAAATTTTCCATTTGAAAAGAATATCTGTTAGATTCTGTACTTTCCACCTATCTACAGGAGAGATAGATATAATAAAAATAAGAATAAATGGCCTGAATGATTACAATACATGTATGTGGATCATATTTTTTTCACTTCTTTTAAAATTTGAGCTTGTCTTCAGTTTTATTTTTCCATAAGATGTGCCAACTTTCTAGTTCTTCCTTCATTGTCTTGCAATATACTGTATAGGAAATAGAGCATCACAAATATTGAATCATTAGTTGTATGCCTGAAACAAATGTTATATGGCAGTTATATTTCAATTAAAAAGAGAACTAGATTCCCATTTTTTTAAAAATGACCATCGCTAGTATCATGTTTATGTCTGAATATACATTGCATTGGCATATGTTGTTTTTGTGTATTTTCCCCAGTATTAACACGGGCACATAACAACAGATAAAGAATCAATAATGGAATTGTATTGGTAGATGTGATAGCTAAGTGTAATAACAGCTTGCCTAGAACACCTGCATGCAACTCCTAAAACGTGTGAATGCATTTTGTTACATGGCAAGGAATTGAGGTAGTAGGTAGAGTTAATTTGACTCACTAGCTAATTTTGAGATGGGAAGGGCTTCCTGGATTATCCAAGTAAACTCAACGTAATCCCAAATGACCTTATAAATAAATGAGGGTGCAGGGAGTCGATGAGGCCGCCTCTGGAAGCTAAAAAGCCAAGAAGACTGACTCTCGCCTAGAGTCTCCAGAAAGGAACACAGTCCTGTTGAAATCTTTTAGCCCAGTAAAGCTCATTTTGGACTTCTGACCTCCAGAACTGTAAGATAATAAATGTTTTAATTTTCTAAGTTTACAATAATTTGATACAGCAGAGATATAAAACTAATATAACAGGCATTACCCTATTGTGTAGCATCAAAATTTTTTCCTGCTTGGGAAAAGTAGAACTGGAAAATCATAAGTCTTATGAAAGAGTGGGAATTTGCATGAGTTATATTTATGTGAAAACTGCCTAGTGAGACATTAAATGATGAGAAATAGTGAATTTATTAAGATTTTACTCTATCAGAAGTTTGTCCCAGACTTTGGGAAAAATGATGATATAACAATAATTCATTATACAATATAATTAATTAGCAGTAAAGTAAATGATAAACTCAGCCACATTTTGTTTTAAATAAATCACAAAGGGAACCATGTTCCATGTCCTCGTTTTTTTTTTTTTTACTTGAGCTCTTTAAAGTAACAGCACCATATGCCCGAATTTATATTTCTCTATTTGGGGGCGTTTGTTCTCAAGTTGTAGGAAATATTTCTAAGGATTTCTTTTCTTAGCTTCCAGGTGTGATTTCCTATTTCATCCTCTAGTGAAGGAAAAGATGGAAAGAGGGAAGGTGTGAATACATAGGTTCTTCTTAGCATTCACTATCACAGAGCACTGTAGGGCAAATAAAGTGCTTAATAAACACTTGGTTTGTAGGATTTAAATTTAAGTTTCTTGGGAGTAAATATGGTAAAGTTCTTTATATTTTATTTTTCAGTGTCACTAATTGTTTGGTATGACTCCCTGATAAATTGGTAGCTCAATAAATTTGTCAGGGGTTGAGGGGAGCTTTTAAATTTATTTATTTTTATTTCTTTTGGGGGGGCTTTTTTTAATAGAAAGCTTTTAATGAAGTATAGTATGATTAGAAGTAAGTGCATATCTCTTAAAAATGTAGCTTGATTGTCAGAAATTGAAACACCTGTGTAACCAGCACACAATTTTAGATACAGAACCTTACTAGTACACCAGATGCCTTCATCTTCTTCTCCACTCTGCTCTTTAACCCCAATCAAATGTAATCACATTCCTAACTTCTGGAACTACACATTGATATTGCCTGTATCTGAGGTTACAGTAATGAAAAAATTACTATTTTAAATTATGTATTCTATATATACATATACACATACATTGTGTGTGTGTGTGTGTGTGTGTGTGTGTGTGTGTGTGTGTTGTTTTGGTCTGGCTTTTGTTGCTTAATATTATTTTCCTGATATTTATCCAAGAAGTTGCTTGTAGTTGTAATTTACTCCTCTGAATTGCTACAAATAATTTGAACTGTGTGATTACAGGAAATTTCATGTATCTATTCCGCTGTGGAATATTGAGTAGTTCTCAGTTTTCAGTGACTACAAACTGTTATAAAAATTCTAATACAGAAACTTTAGTGAATATATGTACACAGTTTTCCTAAGTATATTCCCAAATTCAGAATTGCTAATTCACAGAATAAGCATTTATTTAGCATTAGTACTTCCACACAATTTTCCAAAGTACTTTTACAAATTCTTTTGCTTCTAGAAGTGAGATCAGAGTGCCAGTTTGTGCCTTTTAGATTTTTTTTTCTCATTTTTGTCAATCTGGTAGATGTACTGTGGTATTGTGTTGAGTTTTTAGCATTCATTTATTTGAGTAATGAAGCATACATTTAATAGCTTCATATGTTTATGTATCTGTAGTGATTGAATGAGCCTTTTGCCTATTTTTAAGTTTTCTTTTCTCATTCATTTGTAAGACCTTTAAATATATGGAGTCCTTTATTGATTATATGTATTGTAAGTATCTTCTCCCAAATAATGGCTTTCTTTTTGACTCCATCAATAGTGTTTTTTCTTAAAAACTGCAATTTTTAAATTTTAATGTGGTTGACTTTGTTTTTGTTTTTTTCCTTCAGGTTTGTGGAGTGGTTTTGTTATTTTGTTTTGTTTTAACACTTCAAGTTAAGCAAAATTTTTCAAATGTAAACAAAGTTATATATTCTTTTTCCTTCCAAATATGACTGTCTTACAGCCTTAAGATAATCTCATAGTACCAAGGTCCTTATTCTTAATCACATCTGCAGAGTCCCCCATGACATGCATTTAAAGATTTTCAGGGATCCCTGGGTGGCTCAGTGGTTTGGCGCCAGCCTTTGGCCCAGGGCGTGATCCTGGAGACTCCCAGCGTGGAGCCTGCTCCTCCCTCCTCCTGTGTCTCTGCCTCTCTCTCTGTCTATCATGAATAAATAAATAAATAAATAAATCTTAAAAAAAAAAAAAAAACTAAACTAAACATTTTCAGATTCCAGGGATTAGGATATAGGCTTGTTGGGGGAAGGTAATCACTATGCCTAAAATGTGGATAATGACACATAAATGTAACTTATAACCATCAAGTAATTATATACAATGTATAATATATGTAAGAATATAAATTTTTAAAAATTACTAAATGAGAAGTGATTCTCTTGGAGAACAGGACAGGAGAAAGAGCTAGAATCCTGAGCTTTAAATTAAAAACCCTTTGGAATGATTTCCTTTTATGAGCAATAAAAATTTTAGGCATTAAATGGGTCCCAGGAATCAATTTTTATTTAAGTGCAATCCAGTTAAAAATGTTATGAACTTTTATCCACTAAATTACATACCATTGAGACATAAAATAAAACTTCATAAAAATATTAAACAAACTTAATGTACCCTTCTCAATCTTTAACAAATTAAGTGTGCATGCACACACACACACACACACATACACATTCAGCCACATATGCACAATACATACAATTCAATGCTCAGAATTCTTTTTAAGTGAAACATTAAAATCTCATAAGAAAGTTGCTTAAATTTATCAAGCTATAAATTAAAACTAAAGTACATTTTTTTTTTTTATTTTAAATAATCTCTACATTCAATGTGGAGCTCAAACTTAAAACACCAAGAGCCACGTGCTTTACCAACTGAGCCAGCCAGGTGCCACCAAACTCAAGTATATCTTAAACATGGAAAATTAAAAATAGTACTGGTGCCTTCAATCAAACATGATGAATTATAAATAATTTTATCTATAATCCCTTCAAAAAACAGTTTAATAAAAATTTAAAATTATAAGGGATAACAAAAAATAGAAAAAGAAAAAAATAGAAAAGGTCAATCAAGCAATCAGATGTTTACACATTCTTGAGATAACAAAAGTAAACAGAAGAACATTGAAGGTCTTATCAAAAGGAAAAAAAAAAAGCTACCAAAGGGACTTAAACCAATGGCATTAAAAAAGTAAGAGCAGTTGTGCCCCTTTTTCCGGGAAGGTTGTAGGGAGGGGTGAATCAGTTGCCTGAGAAGATGAAGATGAGGGGTGAAGCCAAAAGGAAAATTATTGGATCTGGTAAGCTCACAAATCCTCTCCCATGCAGTAGAGACAAGATCTGCTTCCCACATGCCCAGGAGGAGCAGATATGTTTCCCCTTTGAAATTAAACCAGAGTTTACTATACACCAAGGTACAAGGAACAGGGAAACCATCGAAGAGGAACCAAATCAGAAACAAAGGATCAGCAGATATGTTCTGTAAAGGGCAAATTGTTAATACTTAAGGTTTGGCAGTTCATATGATTTATGTTGCAACCAATTAATTGTGCAGTTGTAGCACAAAGGAAGTCCTAGGCAATAGTAAATGAATGAACATTACTGTATTTTAATAAAGTTTTATTTATAGTAACAGTCTAGATTAGGCACATAGGCAATAGTTTGCTGACCTCTGTATAAAGTATGTATATTTAAGAATAAAATCTTTAGCAAACTTTCTCAATTTGGCAACCAAGTGTATATATTAATGACGCATAGATAAATCTATACTATTGAAGGTAAGATTCAAACATTTCTCTCTGAAGATAATGAAGGATAGTTGGAAGAAAAGCAGGCAGGGACAAGCCCTCCCTCCACCCCCAAGAGGAAACCACCATTAAAAGCATTTTATACCAGCCTGGGAGGAGCTCTCCACCTTTTCCCATGCGATAGGTAGATGACAAAAACCTGATTGGGGGACAAGTCCATGGAACGTTCATTAATTTAAAATACCTGGCCAAGAAGCCCCCAAAAATTCCTAGACTTAGAAACTCTAGAGTCAAAAAAAAAAAAAAAAAAAAGAAACTCTAGAGTCAACTCTCTCAGGTCCCTTCCCTCCTAAAGAGCTTTGTACTATTAGCTTTACTATTACTCAATAAACCTCACTTTGCTGCCCATCATTTTTCATTAGGTCTACCTCTTCTTTCTTCCAAGCAGCATGACCATGAACCACAGGCAAAAGGAGAAGAAATCTTGTAACAAACAGACTGATTATTTAAGAGACCCACTTATAACTGCTGTTTGGGAGACCCCACACTAACCATTCTATCCCCACCTGATCAATCTAAAGTGAATTTCTACCGTGAAAATGTGCACAAAGAGACTCTGGTAAGCTTTTTAGTACCTCATTTTTAAGTATTAATGGAGGAAAAAAACCTAATCAGATATTTGAGACATGTCTAACATGAAAGACAAATTAAAAAAAAACATGGAATTTATTTATTTTTTTAAATATAGAATTTAGAGGTAAAAAGATACAGTAATCAAAAATTAGAAATTGTATTAGAAATTAATATTTATTATTAATGTATTGAAATAAAAGTGAAAAGAATTACATTCGTGAAACAGGAAGATGATACACAATTGAAATCATTCATCCTTCTATTCAACAAATGTTTGATATCTACTATGTACAAGACTCACCTTAGGTATTTTATACCTAGCCGTAAACTGTAAAAATCCCTTCCTTAATAGAGTTGCCAATTTAACAAAGGGGGAGAAAAACTTATGAATACCATAACAATGTAACAATAGGATATAGCAAATGCTATGAAGAAAATATGCAATGGGTAAGTCAAATCAGGAGTTCTAGGATTTCCATCTTTATCAGCATCGTCAGGTAAGGTCATTGGGAAGGTAGTGTTTGAGCAGTTAGCTGTTAGCTGTCAACCAGCTGTTAGCTGACAAGCTTTTTGGGTATCTTGAAAGACTGATCATGGCAGAGGAAGCAGCTGATACAACTTCTGAAGGCAAATGTTTGCCTGGAGTATGTGAAGAACAGAAATCAGGTGAATGTGGCTGAAGGGGAGCGGGTGAGGAGAGAATAGAAGATGAGGATATAGAGGAGACAGTAAACCAATAAAGGAATTGTCAAAATCAGAGATTCTCATAGTATGAGCCACAGACTCTTGAAGTTTCCCAAGACCATTTATGGAGGTCTGTGAGATCAAAAATATTGTCATAATAAGAAGATATTTTTGCCATCTTTAGTTTTGATAATTATATTGATAGTGCAAAGTAATGGGGTGGAGGGTAATACAGCTGGTATTTTAGCACTATGAAGGCAGTGCACCAAACTGTATTAGTGGTTACTGAGTGCTCATGCACCATGCAGTCAAGGCAATAAATGACCATTTTACATAAGGCTGTTTTTGATGAAGCAGTAAAAATTATTAATTTGACTAAATCTCAATCCTTTTCATATAATCTGTTCAAACGACTTTTTCATATTTTTATGACAAAATAAAAAGTAGACCTAAAGCAAGTGGGTTGTAATGAAAGCCACAAGGGGACTTACATGATTTGCTAAAATAAAATAAATAAAAGCTAGCTGCTTTTATCATCAAACATCATTGTGTGTAAAAGAGCAATGCCAAACTATGTTTATTCAGACTTGGGGAAGACAATTCCTCAAAAATAACCCTGTAACTTCAATGACAACAATTACAGTATTTGTCACTAACCGCAAAATTTGGATTTAAAAAATAATGCATTTTGAAGAGCTGAATCACCTGCCATGACCATGACTGCTTCCTAATACTTAAAGACTTTGTTGATACAAGTAGTAATATTAATTAATTTGATATTTTGATAATGTATAATGTAATGACAATATTCTAGAAGTGCATAAAGAAGAACCAATGTCAAACATTGCATATTACAAATCCTATATTCAAAATGAAAGAAAGATCAATTAATTTTAATGTAACTGAGTACAAGTTTTCATTGATATGGTTCCAGATTCTATATTGTAATTTAACATTAATTATCACTTGACAGGTTTTAGTGTGGTATTAGTGAAAGATATTCACAAATATTAAAACTCTCCTTTTCCAAGGTGGGATGTCTATATGAAGCCAGATTTTCTTTATATACCTCAAAAAAACCAAGTGTCATAACAAAGTGAACACAAAAGTGGACATGAGAACCTTGCTGTCATTTATTAAATCAGACATTTAAAATATTTGCAAAAATATAAAACAATACCTCTCAATATGTTGATACTTGGGAAAATGGTTGTTCATCATAATATGGTATTTCTTTCATTTAAGAGGTTTATTACTGCTATTTTAAATACCTATTTTAAAAATTCATCCATTTTTATGTCATACAGTGATATTGAGAAGTTATATTGAGAAGATATCCAGGAGTTCACTGGGATTCTCCAGAGTTATTAATAAGGGTGTCTTAAACCTAATATTTTCATTTATCATTTTACAACACATGAAATATTTTTTTACTCCTTTTCTTCATTCACCAGGAGTCTAGACTAAGCCTTATTCACTCAGTGCCAACCGATACTTTCTTTAATGAAGGGATTTCTTTCCCATTTCACCAGCTTAGAAATTGGCAATATCTAACTTAATGGTCAATGTAACCTTTGGCTGGAGGCCAAAGGAAAATATTCATGGAGAAAATGTCTTGAAAAAACATTTCAAGGACAATATTTAAAATCCTGAAGTATAACATTGAAACGTGTATCTACCTCTATTGCATTGACTTTGAGTACCAATAGCAAGAAAAGAGAGCATTTCTTCTTGCCAATGGAAATCATTAGTAGTTTTGGAAAGAATTTAGAAGACATCTGAGAATTGAACAATATCATAGATTTCATACATTCAGGGTGTTTGGCAATAACTATACCTCTTTTTTTTTTTTTTTTGGTTTATAACAATGAAGTTTCTGTTCCTCATGCCCGTGTCTCTATCTGTAACTTTTCCAGCCAAGACGTATCTTTGCAAAGGAAATTAATTAGTCATTCAGTTTGGCCAATATACATCACCATGTATAGGATCTGTTTCAGAAATTTGGATGAAACCCGATGTACATTAATCTGTACATTAACCTGAGACAGTTTATTAGAGTCCTTCATCAGTTTTCAATAGACTTATTTGCTGACTCTATGAGCTTAGGTCAGGGATGCCGCTTATAACCTCACACAGCACTCAACAGTATTTTCTCTCAGCATTTAGCATGCTGTTTTTGTTTGTTTGTTTGTCTTTTAAGAAACTGTTCTATATTCCAATTTGACTAACTTCTATACAAGTAGGAGTTATGTCTACCTTGTTCATCATTGTATCCTCAGTACTTAACTAGCCTTGGGAACACATTTTAATATGGTAGGGGATTTTAACCTGTGTTTTTTGTTTGTTTTAAAGTCCCACATTTCAATCAGATAGTGGCATTCATTGCCTCAGGAGGAAAGAACACAAATAATGAACAAAAATAGTATCATTCAGTTAGATTTTATAAGTGTATATATTATAAATTATTATGAAACAGTAATGTGCAATCCAATGTGCTTTTGATTCTAATACCTAGGTAATTGAGAGAGAAGAACTTTTTTTTTTTTTTTCTAAAATAGGATTCTAAGTATCAGGATGTCCTTATCATGAGCTAAACTTGGGAAACTCTAGCTAACCAAAGAACTAGAGTTTATATCCATGAACTACTGGATCACAAATAGTGCAGCAGTTAAATTAGAGCTGTTGTCCTGAAAGCAGGGTAGAGATAACACTCCTCTGGGATCAGAAGCTTGGAGAAGATCAGTAAAGCAGAACATAGAGTTTAGGCGCTACTGCAGACTCTGCTTTCTTATCCTCCAACCATGATTAGGGCCAAAAGCTAGGCATGGTAGTGGGGAAGACCTCTCTTGAAGTCAACTGTTACTTTTGAGATCGAAAGAATAGTGGACTTGTAGGCCACTTGTCCTCTCTAACTCTGGAAATGGATAAATAAATGCAGAATGCCTGGAGGCCAACATGACTGCAGTAAAGTAGAAATGGTGAAGTGGCTTGTTTAGTTGATTAAAGTCTGATATAGACTCCCTGCATTCCAAATCTCCCTAAGCTTGTATGAGACATGGATAATATCCCAAAATTTCCAGGATACAAGTCTCTGAGAGAAACACTAACCCAGCTGCCATGAAAATTGTTGTGAGGATTATGGATTCCATGGTAGGAGCTGCAAAAGCCATTAAGGAGCCAAATTTGGGGCAGAGTCATCCAAAGGGATAATTGTATTATTTCCAGATCAGGCATCATGCTTTGCCTGTTCCATAAGATTGGATTAAACACTAACCAGGACTGTTCATGAAGAAAATAAAAGCTAATTCAAATATCAGGTAGAAAAAGCTAGACCTTAACAGAGGCCAGTGAGGACAAAAAAAGTATTCAAACCACAAGCATTCTTCAATTCCAGGACTGTAAAGAGTGGTATACTGGCACCTGTTCAAACCAGCTCATTTAGAGCCGACTGTGGGTGATTTCTTTCCAACTCCACATTCAATGATGTCAGGCTGGAAACTTGAAATTGGCCACCATGACAGAATTTGTACCATGAACTTGGATAGTTTACAAATGGGTGACTTTCACCCACCCCCCTCTGGAGCAGTGGTTGTTAAGCATTTACCAGCACACCACAGAGTATATGTAAGCTTACTGTATATTCAGATTACTCTGGGAAGAAAGAAAAACAGCACAGCAGAAATCATCAGATATTATCTTTAATTGGCAAGAATGGGTGTCCAGTTCTGCAAAAAGTGATTCCTAAGAGCTAAATAAACCTCAGCTAAACAGAAAAATAAAAACATTAATTTTTTGTCAGTTTAGACTGTAATATTGTGAAAACAATAAGCCTGTTAGTTGAATGAATAAATAACCTGATGTTATCCTAAGTATTAGCCTTTCAGAATTCAAGGCAAATATGATATTCTATTACTATTCAATTTACCCTTAACCAAGTCTGTTTTCCCTACTGAGAGAGCTTTCTGCAGCAGAGATACTTTTGTTTTAAACATGTTGAGTTAGCCATCCAGAGAGTGAAAGGCAGCCTTCCCAATGGCTTTGTTAATGCATGGCTTGTTGCCCGTTGTACTGAACTACTTACTGTGTTTCCAAAGATATCCATACTGTCAGTACCATGAACAGGATTTTATTTTTCAATTCAATTTATAAATTGATGCCAAAGTAGCTTACATATTGGCACCACGTACTAGCTTCTCATAATGGTTTTTAGGAGAAAGCAACACCAAACCTGTGGTAAAGTCTGGACTTTTCTAGATGTAAGTTTGCCCTGGTATCTGCCATGTGTATTCCCTGGACTGTCAGCCAGCAACTTGAGGCAGTCTCAGAAACCTACAGGGAGGGGACTACCTTAGTCTGGGGTTGGTCTGTCCCCAACAAATGCTCTCTGCTTACCAATCCACCTGCCAGCTTGTGCTAAGCATCATTTCTCTGAAAAGCCTTTTCTGGTTTACTAGTCTAAGGAGTGTATTTAAAAAAAAAAAAAAAAAAAAAA
The DNA here is from genome assembly GCF_048164855.1 of Canis lupus baileyi. NCBI lineage: Eukaryota > Metazoa > Chordata > Mammalia > Carnivora > Canidae > Canis > Canis lupus. The sequence continues at coordinate 81,107,928 of NC_132839.1, forward strand.
CAGTGATACTTTCCATCCAAACATTTATAACTTTACATTTATTTTATGTGACTAATTAATAACCAGCCCCTAGACGGTAGGATCAATGAGAGTCTGATCTTATAGGCTTTTCCTACCTATTGTTATGTTACTAGGACACTGTATAGCTTATCGAGAATACTAATATGTGTTTGTGGAACATATAAGTGATAACTAGAAAAATATTTGCAAAAATTAATATTTCTATATATTTCCAAAGAAGTCTTATAAACAAGATTCAAACAAGTAGTAGGAAAATATAATTCAAACTTGTTAGAAAGAAACAGAAATGAAAAACAAAGAAAAGATTTACATCACTATTACTCATTAAATTTGAAATTAAACCAGCATTTTATTTTTTTAATTGTAATCAGAGATTTTTTTTAAAGATTTTATTTATTTATGCATGAGAGACAGAGAGAGAGAGAGAGAGAGAGAGAGGCAGAGACACAGGCAGAGGGAGAAGCAGGCTCCATGCAAGGAGCCTGACATGGGACTCGATCCTGGGTCTCCAGGATCAGGCCCTGGGCTGAAGGTGGCGCTAAACCACTAAGTCACCAGGGCTGCCCTAAACCAGCATTTTATTAAGCCAAAATAAATTCTAAGTGGTAGTGAGGTTTTGATAAGCAGATACTCAAATTCCCGGGTGGAAGGAATAGAACTTTCTCTACATTTTCTAGTACATAACTGGTCAATATAAATAAAGATGCCTACTTTTTTCCAACAATTCCATTTTGTTCAATTGTCTTCAGGAAATATTTGCAAAGATGGATAAAACAAAATATTCACTAAAACCTCATAATGGCAAATAAACATTCAAAAATTCAGGATTAGAATAATATTTTAGTTATGAAGAAAGTATTAGGTAACATAAAAATGATGTAGTACATATCAGTTGATTGACTTAGCAATTTATTGCTAATATATTTTAGTGAGATTCAGTGATGAAGAACTTTTTTTTTTTAGTGATAAAAAACTTTGAATGTTTTATATATCACATCCCAGAAGCATATGCACAAAATAATTTGTAGTGCTTATCTTTGATGTTATAAGTCTTCAGGTATTTCTTTTTTTTTTTTCTTTTTGGGTTTCTAAATTCTGAGTGTTTTCTACTTTGATATTGCATTACTTGAATAAATTATTAAGAGAGGATTAACAGGAGTAGTGGTAAAGCATGAAATAGTTTCTGTAGCCCACTGAAATTGGCTTAAAGATGAATGTTTCGAAAGAGAAGAGTTAGATTTGAATATTGAAGCAGGGATTTTAAAGTGAGAATTTTATGGATAGAAGCTTAATACTTTCACATCAAAGCTGTTATTTTCAAATGTAACCTTCCGATGTATCAGAAATATCATCTTGGTGTAGTCTGAAGAAAGAGACATCGTTAGATGGTCAAATGTTAAAGTCCAAGTTTAAAGTGACTTACTTGTTATTTTTTCTATTTCAGATAATGTAAAGAACAGGTTGTATCCCCACCTAGGGTGGTAAGTAGCAGAAAATGATTTGGCTTTCCACAGGTCTGTCTTTTCCCTTTTTTAACTGTCAGGGCAGAAACATGTTAAGTTCATATAAATGGGGAGCACCTGCTGTGGAAAACATCTCTTTTGACTTAAAAGGAGCATTAAAGCCTCTGTCACTTCACAGTGAAATGATGATCAGAAAAGTAAGTACCTGAGTATCCAGGTTATAAGAGTTATAAGTAAGAAAAGTTTGTTCTGCTATTGTTTTTTGGTGGAGCAATGTTTATTTGTGACCAGTAAATCTGTTGTTATTATTCTTAAAACATAATGAAGCAGAAAAACATGGTGCTAATGAACACAGTCTTGTGGTGGGAAGACTTGGGTTTTAGCCCCAACTCGACACCCTGCCAGCTCCGTGACTGTGAGCTAGTTTATTACCTAATTGGTAAAACAGATAATAACAATACTCATTCTCTCCAACATTTGTTGTTTCCTTTCTTGTTAATTTTTGCCATTCTCACTGGTGTGAGATGGTTCTCATTGTGGTTTTGATTTGTATTACCCTGATGGCAAGTGATGCGGAGCACCATTTACTTTGACGTGGATGGAACTGGAGGATATTATGCTGAGTGAAATAAGTCAACCTGAGAGGGACAATCATCATATGGTTTCACTCATACATGGAATATAAGAAATAGTGAAAGGGACTATAAGAGAGAGGAGGGGAACTGAATGGGAAGAATTAGAGAGGGAGACAAACCATGAGAGACTCCTGACTCTGGGAAAGAAACAAAGTGTTGCAGAAGGGGAGGTGGATGGGAGATGGGGTAACTGGGGTATGGGCACTGGGTATTATACTATATGTTGACAAATTGAATTTAAATTTAAAAAATGTAAAAAAAAATAATTAAAAAAACAATATTTATATTGTCATTATAGGAAATTATAAAAATTAAGTAATACATGTAGTATTCGGTGTTAATTTTTCATGTATCCCATTATAGTGACTCAGTAAACCTTAATAATTCTCAATGGTACTTTCCATCTTAAAGGCACCAACACTTTGACTATTCTTGTCAGGATAAAGTCAGTTCCTGGGCTTTGACTTATCCTGAGTAGCCATCTGACAAAACATGGACATCAAAATTCTTCCTAAGTCAGCTTCCAAGAAAGTTTCATGCAATAATTACCTTTCCCTCCACCCCCTTAAGGGCATATTTCCATTACTTCCCACTAGTACACTGCTAGGTAGATTTTGACTACCTCTTTTTAATGCACAATTCTGATTTCAACATTTTAAGAAAATGTTTATCCAAGGTTCTATCAGTCTTCACTATTTTAAATTATGGTTGTCTGTCAATAACTTTAAGTTTCAAAAAGTTTATCCTTCTTCTCTTTAATTCACCATGCACAGCAGTTAAACGGAACACAGCAATAAACTTAGGTTATAGGATTGGTTTTGATAATACAAATATGTCTAGAGCAAGATTTCTCAACTTAGAGCTATTGACACATTGGACTGCCAAATTTCTTGTTATAAGAGGTTGCTGTGTACATTGTAGGGTGGTTTGCAGCACTCTTGGCTACTGCAATGTACACACTGGATTTTTTTGTTGTTGTTTTTGTTTACGAGATTACAGTAGCACCCACTTCCCAGTTGGGACAACCAAAAATGTCTCTAAACACTAACGAGTGTTCCCTGTGGGGCAAAATAGCCCCCAGTTGTAAATAACTAATCTAGAAAAATTAAAAAGAATTGTATCACAGTCATTAGTATATTTTGCACTTAAAAAATACTTTGTCACTCACGAGTAAATTTGTCATAATTAAGCAAATTGTCTTGAAGATATAAGCTCATAATTAAAAATCAACCTACTAAATCTTTATGTAGATATCAATTATGAAAGGTTGATTTTATAACTAAATACATGGTAAGTGTAAAGGCCACGTTTAGACAACAGGCTTGAACAATGGAAACTTGATCAAGGCAGAAAAGCCCAAAGTGACCCCAACAGCAGCCCCCACCTCCAATACAGATTGACCCATCAAGCGACCCATCTCAAAATATCCATAGGCCCTAACTGATCAATGGTCCACTTACAACAAGGCACAGTTACCAAAAAAGGAAAGTCTCTTGTCACCATACCTCCTCATCCTCCCTTTAAAAACTCCCACCCACTGCCTCACTGCAGGCAGCCTTTACTTTGCTATCCTGCCTGCCCTCAACCCCACTTCCTTGCAGTGCCTTCAATCAACTTCTGTCTCCTTTGTTCTGGCCTAGGTGAATTCTTTTCCCCACCAACACCATGCTGTCCTGCTACCACCCAGTCATCACCCCACATTTGGGGAGTCCTCATCCAGTTTGGAGAGATACTACATTCAGATATCACAGTAAAGAGGGACAAAACGAAAACTAGTAGTTGTGAATTTTCAGAAAATATTCCATCACGAATCTCTTTTTTGTTCCTTACTATGACATGTGGCTGGTACACAAAACTGTCACCAACTAGACCCTACCACCTGACCTTTACTGCCCAACTCCCTGTATTCACTGACCTTTGTCCCACATTTTTCTTTAAGTTCTACTTTTTAGCTTATATCAACTCAGGCAAATGGAAAACCCCTGGAAGGTTAGTGATTGACCCAGACAAGACCTCCAGCCATCCCAGACCAGTCTGAGCTTAACTTCTGACTTGCATCTGTACAAATGAACAATGGAGCGACTTCTAGAATGACATATGACTACCTTTACCTCATTATAATACTAAAATTGCCACCTAAGGAGGAGACTCAGCCTCATTTACATAGCATACAATATATGTGTAGGCACATTTACTTAAGGCATGTGCACAACTTGATCCTCGCCTCTACATCCCATGACAAGTCTTCCTATTTAAATATTCATCCTCAACCCTAAATAAAAGGAACTCATCCACCCTTGCTTGGGGAGTTCGCACTTTGGAAGCCATTCCCTGTGATCTCATGTGCTAAAACAATAAAGTTCTCTTTGTGAGAGAACTCAACCCAGTGCAATTGCTGACTTATCAAGGAGTGAACTCACATTGCCTCAGTTACAAAACCATCCATAGGGGACACCTGGCTGGCTCAGTCACTAGAGCACTGGACTCTTATTCTCAGGGTGATGAGTTCAAGCCCCATGTTGGGCATGGAGCCTACTTAAAAAGAAAGAATAAAGAAACAAAAAGAAGAAAATAAAAAAAGAAAGAAAGGAAAAAAACAAAAACAAAACAAAAAACAGATGTAGACATATGTCCCAAGAGAAAGGCTGCCCCGGAGATGGTATTGGGCCAAACCAGAGGCCTCTTAATGTGTACTATGTTCACCAAAGTGTGTTTTAGTTTACCTCCAACATAAATGAAAAATCCAAATTTCATTTAACATACGGAAGAATATTGCAGAAGTCAGAATGGTAAAACTTAACATACCTCTAATAGTTTGTTTGTTAAATGTTAATGATGACATTTGTGGTGATTTATGAAGAATATGGGTTTCTGAGTAAGAAATACTTGGGTTAAATTCTTTCAAACACTTACTAGTTGAGTAATACCAAACGTTGGTTTGCAACCTCCTTGAGAGCTTTCTGGGTGAAATCTGCAACTAGCCCGCCAAGGGCAGGAACAAACCAGAAGCATTTTTCTCAGATCAGTAGTTGGCCATTTTAACAAGCAAGGGAATTTACAAACGAGGCTCACCCTCTGTGGCCTCAAGACTATCAGATCTCTGCATACCCGCCTGCCAAATCTTATATAGAAGACTTAACCTCGGTTCAGTCACATCAACTATGCTGATAGCCCCAACAGCATGTCACCCTCTCAAGGTTACGTCATTAGGGCAGCTTCTAACCAGAAAGGCTAATGGAGTGCACATTCCAATGAGGGAGCCTACCAGTCTTCCAGCTCACAGTTCAACTGGCTGTCATGTCCTCTTGATGACCTTCCCCAACATCAGGCAAGTTCTTTAATTTGTTTAGTTTTTAGGCTTCCAACATTTGTTGTTGTTTTGTTTTGTTTTAATCAGTTAAATGGCATAATCTACAGGATTATTAAAACTAAGTTAAAATATTCAAAATAGCATAATGCCTTGAACAAATTATCTAATAAATATTTGTTAAGTGATAAATACATGAAAAATGCTCTCAAGAACTTCGAAGTCTATAAACACAATATATCTTAGTTTTTCCCTAACCCATCCAAAAAAAAGAAAAACATTTCAGAAAGGAAAACAGGGAGATAAAGGAGGGGAAACCTTTTGCTTTAAGATGTAAGAGCAGTATTTTAGTACAGCCAGTATTTTATGTACCATGGAACTTCAAATATCATTCAGAAGAAAGCTGCCTATATTCATGTCATGTTCAAAATATTAAACCAATTCCAAGTTGGCAAGGATAAAAATAAAACCTTCAGTGTGCTTTAGTCAATTGCCTCCTAAACACTTCAGTGGACTTAAATTCTGTGCATGTAACACCCTTTAACCACCAGTAGTGTTAATATAAGAACTTTAATTTTCCCACTTATTATGTATTTGCAGCATGTACATTAAGGTCTTCAACATGTTATTTGGAACAGTTTGAATTAAATAAATTTTTTTCTTGTGTGTGTGTTTCGGGGGAGTGAATTTGCCTTTTTCAACATAAGCTTGCAGAAATAACAATTTGTTATTTGCTATACATTCAATTACAAGAATATAAAACATTGGTGGTCTTAATTTGTCCACCAAACATTTATAAAGTACCCTCCAAATAACCAGCTTTATTGTAGATACTAGAATACTAGAGCTACAAATATACAAAGCACAGGGCATAACTTCTAGGTGATATCAGTTTAGTGTAAAGGAGAGAAACAAAATTGGGATGTGATATGATAAATGCTACGATACAGGTAAGCAAAGGCTTCTGTGGAAGGACAGAAAAATTTATCTTCATATGTGCTTCCTAATCAACTAAGAGAAGCTTTTTCTGGGATGTGAAATATGTCATCATTTATTCATAAAAATTTTGAAAGCATTTGAGATGAAAACTATGAAGAACATCAACCAAGGTTTTCAAATTTATCTATACTTTAGAATCACCTGAAGATTTTAAACTCCTGGTATCCAGGTCAAAACTCCAGATCCAGTAAGTTAGAATTTCTGAAGTTAGAACTTAGGAAGCAAGAATTAAAAGTTCCTCAGATGATTTCAGCGGGTAGCCAAATTTGAAAACCACTAATCTAGAAAGAGAAGATGGAATCTGATGTGAAATTGTTGGGGTTCAGAGTTGGTGGTCAAGAAAGAATTCTTGAGATGTTTTTGGTGCAAAAAGATGATTTTATTAAAGCACTGGGGACAAGACCCATGGGCAGAAAGGGCTGCACTGGGGATATTAGGGGTTATGGATTATATACTTTCAAGTTGGAAGGGGATTAGGGATTGCCTAAATCTCTAGGGAATTTTGGAAGCAAGGTTTCTAAGACCATGAAGGTGCTAGCTATTGTTAGGAACAGGTCATTTATTACTGTTTAGTAAACTCTTAGTTATGAGACCCTTCAGATGTATATCGGTGGGCCACATGCTTGGATGATGATTGCTAACGTGAACCTTGTAGGGTAGAGATAAAGGAAGTTTCCACAGGAATTTCTGCATGTCAAAGAAGACTTACAGAATCTTGGGGAGTCGGGATAATGTTAAGCTAAGATTGCCTTTTGCCTTTAGCCAAGTATTAACCTTGAAGCAGCTGAATTTCTAGAGGAAAGTCTCTCTGCCTGATTCAAGGACTTATTGATAGGCTATAGACAGTAAGGAAATTTGTTTATTTTTTTCTTTTGCTTTTGTTTACCACATCAGAATCCAGGTTACTTAATGTCTGAAATAAACTCAATATTTTATTGTCCAGTGAATTTGGCTATTAATTTTGTAACAGCGAAAATAGGTGAAATGCAGATTATTGTTTTTATAGAAGCAAGCATACGCATTTTCCAGGGAAAAAAATGCAAGCTTGTTTTTCTCCACATTAAAGCAAATAGTAGTATATTATTTTGTTTGTAATTGTAGCTAAATTACACCATACCCCTGTTTTTGTTATCTTTTTTGTTATCTCAGATGAATGCAGTAACAGTTTGCTAGTAGATCTGTTATCTAATCCAAGTTAATGAGAACCTTCCCCGAGTCTTTGGCTGAGATTTTTGGATATTTTTCTTTAGTAGGGTTCCAGTAGTCTCAACCACCTGCTAAATTGTAGGTTTGAGTTTTCTGGTGACCATGTTTGTTTTCTTTTGAGAAGAACCAGTCTGGAAGTGAGGAAAGCAGAGGGGAAAGCTAGAACAGTGAGATTCTAGCCTTTACTGAGCACCTGGATCCAGCTGTGCAGAGTTTACGCCAAGGAATTTTCCAGTTAAATACAAAAAGAAAGTCTCTCTCTCTCCTTTTTTTTTTTTTTTTTTTTTTGCTTAGGGCCTAATTGAAATGTATTTCTGCTTTTTGAAAATAAAAGCATCTCAGTATAGACATGAATATCTCACTTAAAATATTCAAAAGCTTGATATCTGTATTGTTTCTTTGTGCAACTGATTAGGTTATAAAGTTAAATTTAGTGAAGATAATCTGAGTGACAAGAGATTGGGATGAGGGATTAACCTGAGATAATTATAATCAGGGTGTTTTGCTTTTTTTAAGTCATGAATTTATGCTATAGAAAATGTGACATATTGGTTATTAATGTCATTTTGTATTGACAAAGGATTATTTGTTTTTGGAAGGGGCATTGAAATGAGGATAAAATCAGTGGTATTTACTGATGAATGGTTGTTGCATACAGGATACTAAGGTAAGGAAGCACATTGTAAGTCTATGACTAGAAAAAGGGCAAACGTGCTATGTAACACAATATCTAAGGAAAACAATTCTATAGCCACCGTTTATTATTTTTTATCTCCTTTGGACCAGTAAGAAAATGCTTTCACATGATTCTGTTAAACTTATCTCAATAAATGCTTTTATGCATGTTAATAAATAAAACGAGACTTAACGTATACAGTGGTCAAGAATGTTCTATAGAAAGGGGGCATCTGCGTGGCTCAGTCGATTAAGCATCCAACTCCTGTTTCCAGCTCAGGTCAGGGTCTGAGGGTCCTGAGATCAAGCCCCGCGCGGAGCCCTACATCTGTCTCCATGCTCCTCCGGGAGTCTGCTTGAGATTTTCTTTCTCCTTCTCCCCTTTGTCCCATTCATTTGCCCTCTCTCAAAAAAAGAAACATATTTTTTAAAAGTCTTAGAAAATGAATGAAATTATGTCTACATTCACATTGTAGATTGTACACATACAGGTTAGGAGTATGACAGTCTATATTTCTGATGAAAATGCTATAGTGATTTTTTTCTAGCTTTCTGATTTTACTAAATTTCAATTACATGGGGGCATTGGCCCTTACAAAATTAATGTAACTTGCAAGGAGTTGAAAACTTAGAATAAACTGACAATTTCTGTTATAAATCAAGTGACTCTAATAATAGTGTTTTGTTTATAATATCTCAAATTCTTGAACAAAGGCTTAGCTTAGTTTATTCCTAGGTTTATTTACTGTTTGGGGGACAAAATGAACATTTCATAGTGTGCTAAAGTTATTTCTTTTGTGATGGATTTCTCAAACAAAGGATTCCCTAGAGGATGAATTTAATGGAAATAATAGCTAGTATGAAAGGAGAGAAAGATATGTTTCATTTACACGTATAAAAACTCTTTCTTTCCTTTTAATTTTGTCCTTCTTGCCACCAAAAAGCAGTCTCAGAATTCCAACTTGTTCCGCTGTGTAGTATCCATCATTTTAATTTTTACTTTTTCAGCCAGTGGAGGGGCCTTAGGTTTTAGCATCGAGCAAATCTGGCTTCAGTTTTAGTTTTGCTAATGGTAGACCTTTGACCTTGGGGATTGGAAGCTCAATTTCCTCATTTGTGAAATAGGGATGATGATAATGGCTGGTCTTCAATAAATGGCAATTATTTTATATTTGCTTATGTTGATGCTTATGTTAAGTAGGTTGCCTCACATGGTAAATTGGGCAGTAAAATTAAGGGGCTATTTATTATATAGGATGGATTGTTATTCTTTTCTGTCATAATTATGTATAATAAAACCTTGTCTACCTTAACTGGAAAACCTAGCCTCAAACCTTAACTTTTTCTTTCTCAACCCTTGTAGAAAAATCACCTATAGATTGATATCCATTTTTCTTATTCTCAAACTTCACATGTCCAAAATTAGCTGATCAAATGGCCCTTCCACACACATTCCCCTCCTTCCAATGATGGCTACTTCTTTCTGTGCAAGTCTTTTTTTTTCCTTTAAACTTTCTCAGGAGAGATCATCAGCCATTTTCTTTCTCCTCTCCACATTTTATCTCATCTGTCACCAATGTTGCCACTTTTTCCCACCTTGAAAAAACATGTCTCTAACTTTGTCTTTATGTCATTTCCACTGTCATTTTAGTCTAGTCCTCATCAGCTCATTCCCTTCTCTCTATCCATGATGAGGCTTAATTAATGAAACAACGATATACATATATAAATAAATGCAGAGAATATATATTACATGTTCTGAGAGTTGAAAGTCTTAATTAGAAGCAATAGTTTAAAATAACTAGTGAGATTTGAAACATGCTTTCTTTCATATTAATTTAAATCAAATTAATTTGGTTTGATCAGATGAAAATTTTTTTTAGCATTTTACTCATTCTTTTTTTTCATTTGGTACTCTATCTTTATTTAAAAGTATAACCCAGTTTTTTTACACTGGTAAATAACAAATATAACATGATATATTATTCTCAAGTTAAGTATCTAAAGCGTTGGTGAAAAATATTCTGCAGTCAGTCTGTATTACTTCATACATTTATTTATTTATTTATTTATTTATTTATTTATTTATTTAGATTTATTTATTTATTTATTTATTTATTTATTTATTTATTTATTATAGACATAGAGAGAGAGAGAGGCAGAGACACAGGAGGAGGGAAGAGCAGGCTCCATGCCGGGAGCCCGTCGCAGGACCCGATCCCAGGACTCCAGGATCGCGCCCTGGGCCAAAGGCAGGCGCCAAACCGCTGAGCCACCCTGGGATCCTTTCTTTATACATTTAAATGATTATCTTGATAAAATTATATTGCAAAAAATTAAATTGTTTATTATAATACTAACACACTTATAATCTTATTATAAGGTTATATGGTTATATGACACTTTCATATAAGTTAAGACAGAAAAACACAAGGACAATATGATTTCACTTATATGTGGAATCTTAAAAACCAAATAAATGAACAAATAGAACATCTCTCATGAATACAGAGAACAATGCAGTGGTTGCCTGAGAGGAGGTGGATGGAAGGATGAACAAAATAGATGTGGGGGATTATTGAGAGGTACAAATTTCCAGTTATAAGTGATGGAGATGAAAGGTACAGCATAGAAAATAAAGTCAATAATATTGTAGTAACATTGTAGGGTGACAGGTGGTGACTAAACTTTCTTTTATCAGTCTATGCAGTTGATACTAAGCTACCCTCCCTGAAACTTTTGTCTACTTTGTCATGGAACACTCTTCATGTTTTCCTAGGATTCTGACTTTCATCACTTGTGCTCTTTCCCATGCTCTTCAAATGTAGACCAGTCCCAGATTTGCATCCTACACTTTCTAATCTCCTCGTCTCTCCTCTCCCCTGTCTCCCTCTCATTCTGGGCTATATCCTAGGAAATCTCTACCCCCTCCCACTCCACCCCACGTTACATCATCTTTCTTTATGAATATGACTCCTTGGGCATGGCAAGTCTGTTTCATCAGTTCTAATCTCATCATCCTGACTTCACAGCACTATTGAGTATTCAGAGAATTTCCTTCAACTTTTTCTTTTGACAGATATTCAGAAATTCTAGACTTAGATATAAAAACTTTAAAGTACTTTATAATGGTTTCAGGAAGAATTAATTGAGCACAGCCTCAGCATTTAGGCACTTTAATATATGACTTTACGTTTGTATAGACAGGTAGATTTTTAAAAATTTCCAGTTGAAGCATTTTTGTTTGTCACAACACTTGGTAGGTAGAGCAAATATTTTGATTCCTATCTTATAAATGAAGAGACTCTGAAAATCTTTAGGAAACTTGCCCAGTCTTTTGAATTTCATGATAATGAGTTTTCCACTGTTTGAATCCTGCCTTTCTTACCCAGAAATAAACTACTCAAATTAACTAATAGTCATTCTGTAGCTTTTGTTGTTTTTTTTTTAATCATTACTAACAATGCTTATTTTAAAATTATCAAAATAAAGATACTGACTCTTATGAGAAAGTATAGACATAATTATAACCTGCACAAGGGTCACATTTTGTTTGAATTAAGCAGTTTATTTTCTTACTTTTTGAATTATTATAACAAATTGCAATGAATTTAATCATCCGTAATCATTTTCATTTCACTTATCTCTTGCCCACCGCCCCCAATTTATATATTCCTTGAAGACAGGGACAAGATTTTTTAAAATATTATTCTGATTTCTCAGTTGGCCTAAACAACACTTACTTAATTAACTCAATGTTGTGGACTGAATGTGTCTCCCTGACATTCATACGTTGGGTCCCTAATCCCTTTGTAACTTTATTTGGAAATAGGTCCAGAGAAAAAGTGACAAATGTTAAATGAGGTCTCAGGGTGGAGTCTTATATGGTAAGGCTCATGCCCTTATAAGGAGACGCCAGGGCTCTATAGCTCCTCCATTCCGGGAGACAGAAGAAGGCAGACACCCTAAGAAAGAGAGCTCTCTGGAGGAACTAAAATCCATTAGTTACCTTCCTCGTGGATGTCTTGATCTCTAGAATTATAAGAAAACAAGTTTGTTTCTTAAGCCATTTTCAATGTGAGGTAGGAAAGGGAAAGATGGTAGAGTCAAAATATTTTAAAATTTTTGAAATGTATATCAGAGTTGAATTGATAGCTTAAATGCTATTCTGTAGTTATATTTTTAATTTTTTTGAAATAATTCTTTTCGGAAAGTCCTCTGGATCCATGAAATTCCAAGATGGCATATTAGAAAAATCTAACTAAAATGTGGACCATTGTAAGATTTGCTCTTACAAAAGTGGTGAGAAAGAAGCAAATCATTTATTATAGAATTTCTTTGAAATATATTTAAGGACTAATATAGATTCCAGGAGGATAAAACCATAGATAACATATTGTTAGCCACATATACTGAAAAAATAGTTAATAAAAATGTATCATAATGAATGCGTATATGATAGGGTTTCAAGATCAATAAAATGAGCAACAAAAAAGAGTGAGATGGGGAAGCAAACAGAAATGCTCACTACCTCTATGTAATCCTCAGAGTGTAAAATCATTACTGTAATCATTACCTACATCAGAGAATCTGTTGTATTTGACCCCATAACTTCAAATATATTCACTCTCATATCATCTGTCCTAAATGGTCTTTCAAAAGAAGTTTATGAAGCTTAATTATACACTTTCTAATAAATAAACTTAATAACATATTTGTATATACCCAAGGAAGCTGGATATTGATAACACAACTTTTTGCTTAGTTCTGTTAATCTTTCCCCCAAACAAATATTTCATAGTGAACATCCCAATCTAGCTATAGCTAATGAGCCACTCAGATCTTAGCTACAAATTCTCTGTCCTTCACTACTTAGGCAAAAATCTAGCAAACAAAACAAAACAAAAACAATAACAAAATAAAAACAGAAGAAAAAGAAATTGGGATAATAATTAAAACTCAAAACTGCCAATGCAAGATGTATATTTGTAGCCTCAAATGCAAATTATGAAAAGAAACTAAATCTCAGACCAGAACAAAAATATATCAAAATGTTCTTTTGGGGGCATCTCAGTTGAGCCACCAACTCTTGATTCAGGTCAATAATCTTGGAATGGTGAGATCCAGCCACATCAGGCTCCAAGCTAAGTGGGGAGTCTGCCGGAGAGTCTCTCTCCCTCTGCCCCTCCTCTCAAAATGAATAGATAAATCTTAAAAAAAAAAAAAAAAAAAAAAAAAAAAAAAAAAAAACTTGACTTTTAGAGGTTTCAATTGTCTTTAATATTATAGATAGCACTTTAAACTTTTAGAAAGCCTCTCTTTCTGGAATTCATTTACCTAAAAGCTCACTTTTTAAATTTTGTTGGATCTTTTGGGAAAACATTTATCACTTTATTAGCTAGTACCAGTATAAAAACTTTTTTAATTAAATACGGTTTAAAATGTTGTCATTGAGCATTACATATAAATATTTATTTTTAAAGTCTAACTCTTCATATGAGGAAGGTTTATTTTCCCCCTATTTCAGTAGTGTAGTGGATCAATGATGGCCTCCAAGAAGATATCTCCATGCCAGACATTTTTAAGTGTGACCTTAATTGGAAAAAAGGCTTTTGCAGATATAATTAAGCATCTACAGAAGATGTTATCCTGATTATCAGAGTGGGCCATAAGTCCAATGATAGATACTATTTTAAGTGTCTCATAAAGAGGAGAAGGTCATGTGAAGACAGGAGCAGAGATTGTAGTGATATAGCCAGAAGCCAAGGAATTCCTAGAGCCACCAGAAGGTAGAAGAGGCAAAGAAGGATTCTCCCTTAAATCCTTCACAGAGAGCATGATTGTGCCAAAACCCCTCAATCTTGGACTTCTAACTTCCAAATCTGTGAAAATAAATTGCTGTTTTAACCTACCACATTTGTGGTCATTTTTAGAACAGCTCTAGGAAACAAGTATACTTTCCCACATTTTATAGTTTTGCTTCTTTATATTACTGGTCTAAAACAAAGCTAGAAAATGTTGCAATGAGACTTGCAAATCTTATTGATTCCTCAATTCAAGTCTATTCTTTTGGTAAAAATCCTACTCAAAGGACAGAAAATATAAAATAAATGTTTGATCCTGGATCTCTTGACTTTTACAAATTAAAAGGACTTACAGATTTTAGAACTCAATCCCTTCATATTAGAGAAGAAATCAAGTCAAGAAGCCTAATGACTTGCTACTGCTCATAAAACCAACACTGAACCTCAGTCTTTGAATCCATTTGCAATATGAATGAATGCCCCTTTTGTCATAGCTGTGCTACAGGTAACGCTAGTCTTATGTTAGTCTACTAGGGCTGTACTAACAAAGTATCATGGACTGAGTAGCTCAAACAGCAGATGTTTATTTTCTCACAGTTTTAGAGGCTGGAAGTCCATGATCATGCTGGAAATTCTCTCCCTGGCTTGTAGACTGCTGTCTTCTTGCTATGTCCTCTCATGGCCTTTCCTTTGTATTTGTGTGGACACAGAGAGAGCACTCTAAATTACTGGATTAGTGCCCATCCTTCTGACCCCATTTAAACATAACTATCTCCTTATAGGCCCTGTTTCCAAATATAGAGCCTATAGGGTCACATTTGGAGCTGGGTTTTCAAAATATGAATTTTAGAGGACACAATTCAGTCCATAACAACCATTACTGACTGTGCTTAGGTAAAGAGGAGCTTGTCCTAGTGCTACTTGAATTTGGAAGTGGGAGAACCAATGAATTAACTAGATAACAATGATGTCTCTTTTATCAAAACTTTTTAGATTAGATCTGATTGGAAATCTACATCATGTCCAAAGAAGATTGGATTCTCTATTTTTTATTAAGTTTTTATCTTAATCCTAGTATAGTTAACCTACAATGTTATATTAGTTTTATCATACATCATCCAATTCTCTGTTTTTTTTTTTTTAATAGGAATCATCTTGGAGATAGATATCAAAAACAAAGGCAAACTCAGATTTTCAGTAGTGAGTATAATTTTCAGTCAAAATAACTTTTGTTCTATATAAACGCATTCATAAGACAGGCATTTAGGAATTCCATGGTAGATATGAAAGGAAAATAACAAACTACAGGGGACTGAGAAAATAATTTGAACATTTTTAGCTCATTTAAGAACGAGTTCCTCTTGATGTTTTTACCGCTGTTCTCACCCTAATTCTTTCTTTTGTCACCATGAATACTGCTCAGTCTTCTGAAAACTGCCTGATTGAGGATTTCTATATAGGCAGGGAAGGTCAGTAATGGATATTTTCACACTTTAGCCAGAAAGAACAGAAAAGAATCTTCAAAGTTTGTAATAAACAGAGCAATCTTCGGAGATCAAAACAGTCCCTTAGATTCAATGCCAGGTGTCTTCCCAATCTTAGCTTCACAACAGACCCAGTCGTATCAGCTGCTTTGAGTAGGGACTTTGTCCCTGTTCCTGCTGTCAGAGAGTGTCTTAAAAAAAATTAAAAAAAAAAAAAAAGGTACAGCTGCCACAGGCATATATTGTACCTGCCAATTGCACAAAACTGAGGGTGATATATGGTCTCCACAGGGTATTAAGTTATTTTTTTCTCTCTACTTCATTCTCCATTTTTCTGTCTGAGTATTTTATATTCCCTTTTTCCCCTCAGTGTATAGCCTCTGAGCCCCTATCCTCTCCTGCCACTCAGATAGGTGTACCAGAGTCAGAATTGGAGAGTCCCAAATCACACCTTTGATATTTCATCAGACAAGAAAATGCTGAGAAGAACTTCAGTGAAGTGTTCTGCTCCCTACTGCATGAAATGTGAACGACTGCCAGTGCATAGAATGGGCTGCATCAATCTGCTATAATATGGAGTAGAAAATGGTCAGGGTGTCTTAAGCAGAATGGAAGCTAGAGGTATTGTACTTCTGAATTTACTGAGTGAAGTTTGTTGTTTAATAACATTCAATTAGGTTTGGACATGTTACTTTAAGTTTCATTTGGAAGCCAGGCCCACTGAACTGAAGTTTGAAAGTCTAGACTTAGATTTAAGTCTCCATGAGCTCAATTAAAAAATAAGCCTATCTTATAGACATGTAATTGTTTTAGCTTATTAGATAGTATCTCAAATACACAGAACTAAAACAAGATTTAGTATCAGGTATAGGAGTTACAGAATTTTTTTAAGGTTTTATTTTTAAGTAATCTCTGCACCCAACGTGGGGCTCAAACTAACAGATCCAAGATCAAGAGCCTCATTCTCTACTGACTGAACCAGGCAGGTATCCTAGGAGTTCAGGAGTTCTAGAATTTTGAAAGATGGAAAGTTAAAAAGCATGTGCATTCACTCTGGTAATACTAGTTAACCAATCTGTGAATTTTAAAAAATATTTTACTGAATTTTCTTTTAAACACAAATATTCATTCTGAAAACCAAATAAATCTGTGTAGAGAAGCACTGAGTTTTATCTTTCCAAAAAACATTCAATGAATTGACCTTAAACAGGCACATAAAAATGTAAACTTAAAGTCTATCTACAGGAGTGATGGAATTAATTAGTCACTCAAACTATGAAATATCTCACTGAGCTTTAAAAAATAATGGATTAAGTTTTATATTTTGAAAACCAGTATCTCTAATGCACTATCCATTTAGAACATGAAGGTAATGAAAAAATAGACCTAGGATAGATTCAATAGGGAATTGTACTTTTTTTGTAAAGGTAATATGGTCTATGGTAAATAATCTAGTGAATTTCAGGTTGTCTATGAGAAATAATGGAACATTGACATAAACTATGCTCTTGAGTTATATATTATAAATTCCATTATTAACAGTGTTGCATTTATTGCAACCTTATGAAGGAGAAATAAGAGAAAATCTCCCATTTGTAGACAGGCAGCTCCTTTCATCTTCAAATATCAATATAGTCCTCCTAAAAAAGTCGTTTAGAGACAGGCTATTCTTTTTATAAATTTAGTGATAATAAGGCTTAAAGAGAAGAGTAGATTGCTTCCTATCCTTTATTCTTTCAAGACACAAGATCTCAAAGAGGTATGTGTGTGCACTAGAGACATTAGTAATATAAATACTTTGTACTTCATAAAATTTAATACTTGCCTTATTCTTAATACTCATTAGGAGGTGATCAACATATATGATGCTTTGAAAGGTCATTGTTAATGTATTCAACCAATGTTTTCTTACATTATTTAAAGTCTGTCATGCTAGGCATTGTAGTGATATATACCATAGAGCCTCAGATGACCTCTCCTAAAGGAGGTAAGTTATCAGAGGATTTTATGACACTACACATGTTGTGAATTGTATGAGTGATAAAGGGAAAGCAGAAGTATGTTCAGTCAATGAGCACTATTATTAGTCAAATGTGCTGAAAGCTGAAAATACAGTTCTGACTTTCTCCACTTGCATATAGTTAACTACACGTATTTAGGTAAAAGTATATTTTATATTTATGCTTTATATGTTTTTTTTTCCCTCAGGATTATCTGCTTACTGGCACAATTTCCTTATTTTATGAAAAAAATTTTGTTCTTCAGACCATATTCATTCCAGGACCTACTTCTTGGTGTCTTATAACAGGGGTATTTTTCTTACATATTTGCTCAAACTAACGGCAAATGGCTTTGCTATTGCAACACACCAGCTTGGTCATTCATCTACTCATCTACTGTGGATTCCCAGCTGGCCACAGCTCTGCTGATTCACTGGAAATTGCATTTCCATAGATCAAAGCCTTTTCTCTTACCCCATCCCAGTTTGCCATGTAACAGATATCAGCACATACCACGATGATCCATCTTCTCAGAGCTCAAAGCACTGATTCAGAGTTGATGTTCTGGCGAAATCCCAGGACCTCATTAAGGCAAACCTGTCTGGCCATGTAAAGCTAATTTCAACTTTATATGATGCTGATAAAAACTGCTCAAGAGTTTACAACATTATGACTCTAGTCAACTGTCTTTGATTCAAATGAACCAGAAAAGAAATCAATGAGACAGCCAAGCAATGGAATAAATGTAACTTATGATGAAACATCTGGCATCTGGACTCATGTTTATTTATTAGTTGATTGATCCTGGATTAGTTACTTAACATTTTTGTGCTTTACTTACTATTTATTTATTTATTTATTTATTGGAAAGATTGCATAAGCGGGAGGGACAGAAGGAGAACAGAGAATCCAAAGGAGACTACACTGAAAGTACACCCCAACATTGGGCTTGATCCCACAACCCTGAGACCCTAACCTGAGTGGAAACCAAGAGTGGGATGCTTAACCAACTGTGCCACCCAGGTGCACCCATCCTTTTATTTATACTAATGGTTCTCAACCTCGGGCAGTTCAGCTTACTCCCTGCCCCCCTGCAACCCTGAGTACATTTAGCAATAACTAAAGTAATTTTATTTGTAGACTATACTGTCATCTAAAAGTACAGGTTAGAGGGGTGCCTGAGTGGCAATTGGTTAAGTGTGGGATCTTGATTTTGGCTCAGGTCAAGATCTCAGAGTTCTGAGATCAAGCCCCATGTCATGCTCTGCGCTGAGAGTGGAGCCTGCCTAAGATTCTCTCTCCCCTTCTGCTTCCCCCACCCTTCTAAAAAAAAAATAAAATCATAAACTAAAAGTACGGGTTAGATATGATACTTGAGTATCCTACAATGAGCCAGAGCACCCATGCAACAAAGAATTATCTGGATCCAAATGTCAACAGGATCAAGGTCAGAAAATCTTATTTATATAGTAGCCACCAGAATACTTTCTGTAGGGTTCTATAAGGTCTTTACATCTGTCTGAATGACTCCTTATGCATTCCATCTGCACAGCTTCCTTCTCCCCAACCCCAATCCCTCTTTAAGTCTTTCTTATTCAAATTCACTCATATTCTTATACCAGATGCTCTTTCTTCTAGAAACTATATTCCCCCTAGATATCTGAAGAATCCCTTCTCTGACTTTAAAGCAGTGTTTCTCCACAAAGCCTACCTTGACCATGTTATTTAAAACTTTACTCATTCATCCACATAGACATATACAAATACATATACTCCTGATACTCTTTTGTGTTTCATTTACTGTCCAAAGCACTTAATGCTTTATAGCGTACTATATATTACATGTTATTTTCATTGGTTATTAATTGTTCCCTTGATAGAATGTAAACTTCAAGGAGGTAGGGATTTGCCTTTTTTTTATTACTATTGCTATGTCCCAAGAGCATGCACAGTATGTGCACGATAGATTTATAATACGTATTTGTTGAATGTGATGGACTTACTTCATTAAACACAAAGATGTTTAATAAATATTTGTTGAATGATTTTAATTTTGAGTACTTCGCATAGCACAGCCATCTAATAAACAATAAAAGTGATATATTATTATGCAAAATAGTCAATATTCAGCTGCTTACATTAGTGTAGGTACAAAAAGAAAGCAAGCTATTGGTATCAGTGAAATAGAGAAAGATTTAGAGATTATATCTCATACTTTAAGCGTATATACAGGTAAACATGAAAAAAATCATTCAGTACATTCTTGTTCTTCTCAGATCAAACAGCATCTTTATCTTTAGTTTGGAATGCCTTGAGGATTGGCACTTGGCTTTCTCCTCCTTAATTTTCCCTCAGTACTGTATGCTGTATTCTGATTGTATCTTACTGAGAGTCTTATTTTTGCAAACCAGTATTCTCTGGTTTACCTAATTCTTATGCCATTGTACCTGGGCTCCAATAACCATTTATTCTGGGCTAAAGCTGTAGCGATACAGAAAATTTCTTTACCTTGCTATTAAAAATCCATAATTCAACATGTCAGTAACTGGGAATTGACATAGAAAATTATACATTTTCCATTTTGTACATCTAAAATTTACACAAGTGTTCGAACAACTGACATCTCTTGGTTTATTATAATAAGTGTTTACCAACCTTCTCAAGTAGGTTTCCTTCTCTGATTCTCAGTAATTAGGAGTCTTTGGAAATCGTAGTATTTCTTAGAAGTTTTTTTTTTTTTTTTTTTTTAAAGATTTTACTTATTTATTCATGAGAGACACAGAGAGAGAGAGAGAGGAGAGACACAGGCAGAGGGAGAAGTAGGCTCCATGCAGGGAGCCCAACGTGGGCCTCCATCCCAGGTCTCCAGTATCACACCCTGGGCTGAAGGTGGCGCTGAACCGCTGAGCCACCTGGACTGCCCTGTATTTCTTAGAAGGTTTAACAGTACCAACTTCCTAATTATCTTAATATAGCCTTATTCACTTCTAAAATTGTAAAACATTGCCCAAGTAAGCCATTTGAAATGAAGTATCTTGCTTTTGCTAACATTTATTCTTCCAACAAGTATGTTTAATCCAGATTTACCACTGAGTGCTGGCATGAACAATTTTCTTCTCATCATATATTAGAAAATAAATTTTCTAATGATTACACAAAGAGCAAATGAATATCAAAATAAAGTTACTTCCTTATGAACATTTCATTTTGAAATAAATCCCATAATAGAATCTAAATTATCTCAGTCTGTTGGCCTGATCCTTTAGTCTAATTCCATTCCCTTGACATCCAAACAAAATGGTAATTTTACTTTCTCCCTGCTAATTGGTTGTTTTCCCCTTGCCCTTTGCAGTGCTTGAAAACATAGTGATTGGAGGAAAAAGAAGCAAACCTTATTTGTACACACATATAATGAGTATTTCTTATGTATTACAAACCCTTGTGCTTTGCAAACACTACCAAGCACCTTAAAACTACCTCCTTGAAATGTCAGAGAATCAAAATATGCCTGCCATGCATACTTGATATGCTGAAGTCATGGACCTTCCAAATTTATACTTGTCTAAATTAGCAATCCCTTCCACAATTCAGGTCTAATTTGAATTGTTATACTCAACCCTTAATTGCACTACCTTCTCTACCCAACTAGTGAGTGACTCTTGCTTTCATTACCCACCGCTTGCTGCTGAGAGTAAATTAAGTACTCAACCAGAGTGATTTGCTCTATTAAGACAAAATGGTGACATGCTGATTAAATTTAAACTGTCAGATTATATTTCATTTGTTACTATTACCATTTTCTGGAGAGTGTAACCAGTTAGTTTTTTTTTCTTTTTTCCTGATACTCTCATCGAAAATTTTCCTTAGAAACTAGGGATCGCTGTGCTAAATATAGATTTCTAAGCTTTAAAACAGGACTTTTTTAAGAAGCAGAATGCTATTAAAAAAAAAAGAATTTGCCATCATACAAACCCAGTAGTTAGTCAAAAATTCATAATGTTGAAGGAGTCAGGTGTGTACCAGCATGTTTATAGAAATGGGTGTGTATTTAAATGTCAATGTTTATTTTATTTGGTTCACTGGTTTTCAAGCTTTTTAATCTTTGAGATTCTTACATCACCTTACCCTTTGCTGCCTGAGTAGCAAAGATAAGAGTTATTTTAATTTATTGCCTTTTTTTTTTTTTTTTTTTTTTTTTGCGGAACACCCTATCTTTGAAAATTAAAGGACAAATGTACAAGACTGAAAGCTCTGAGATATTAAGAAGAAGACAAGGCTAGTATAATCCAGGCTATAGATTATCAACAACTTTTATCTCTCAAAGTAAATCTCAAATGCTCTCTTCCTAGTTCCATTTTGTCCCCTCCTGATGACCGAATCATATTTCGAAAAAGAAAAATGATCTAATAAACTGAAGGAATTAAAACTGTTTAAAAGTTATTTGTGATGTATTATGGTACTCCTTCTGAGTGGTTTATATACAGTGAAAAAAGATTTTAAATATAAATAATACATTGTTTAGAAAAAGTTTCTACTTACAAAAATGAAATATTAAACACAGTTATTTTCTCCACTATCTTAGAAAGGAGGAGACAAGCCTAGATGTTTTGGCAGAAAGTAGTAATTGTTTCAGAGATTGTCAATTAAAATTAAGAATCACAAAATAAAATAGATCTCCTAATGAAATGTAGACACCAGAATTGCAAGATTTTGTCTGAGACTTTTAGTAGCAAATTCAAGCTATCATTTTTGGCAATGCACTTCCCATTCATTTAAAAAACCTCAGAGCCTGTTTTAAGAGAATTATTTCCCCTATACCATGTATCTAAAATGCTTTTACCCTTCCTTCATCTTCACACTTACATGTCATTTCAAGTACTCAGTGTTGAACATATTCCCTTTATAATACATCTAAGCTTACAATTTATTTCTAAGCCAACTTAGTGAACCATAATTTGGATTTCTGCAAGTGTAGTAACCTATTCTTGAATTTGAGACATTTTAAAGATATATGGCATTGATACTCTAAAATTATTAATGCTAAGTTTAACCCTAATGTGATGAATTTTATTTTTTTTTCTCATTTTATTATGTTTCTTCCTTGGTTCTTTTCATTCTGACATTTCCAATGTTTAGATTTTACAGCAACATAACCTCTGTGCTCTTAATATTTCTCTAAAGTTCTTTCATCTAAATGATGACAGCAAAGAAGTGAACACTATATCAGGGAGCCACGGTGATTCAGTCTGTTAACTGTCTGACTTGATTTCAATTTGGGTCATGAGGTGGAGCCCTGCATGGTGCTCTGCACACACATGCTCACTCTCTCTCTCAAAAAAAGAAAGAAAAAAAGTGAACATTATATCTTAACTATAGAGAACAAACTAATGGTTACCAGAGGATAGACGGGTGGGGGATAGGTGAATTAGTTGATGAGGATTAAGGAGTGTACTTGTGATGAACACCAGGTGATGTATGAACACTCTGTTATACACCTGAAACTAATATGACACTGCGTGTTAACAAACTGGAATTTTAAATTAAATTAAATTTAAAAAAAGAAAAAAACTCTATAAAACAGAAGTGGCTTAAAAAAAAAACATGGTGTATTGCTATATTATATTTTAAAGGTTTTTTTTTTTATCATTTTCAGAGGATGCTCCTTGATTATAGTTTTCAATGCAATCCCATGGCTTTCTTAACATTGGCAAAATGCAATAATCAATGTATCATTAGTTTTTTGTTTTGTTTTGTTTTTATGTTTTTAATTTTATTTAAAAAATATTTTATTTATTTATTCATGAGAGACACAGAGAGAGAGAGAGAGAGAGGCAGAGGGAGAAGCAGACTCCATGCCGGGAGTCTGATGTAGGACTTGATCCTGGAACTCCAGGATCACACCCTGGGCCAAAGGCAGGGACTAAACCACTGAACCACCCAGGCATCCCAGTTTTTTGTTGTTTTTAAAACAGACTTATGAAGGTCCAAATGGAAACATTTACTATTTGGTTTTATATTTTAAAGGTTTTTTTTTTTTTTATCATTTTCAGAGGATGCTCCTTGATATATCAGTGTAGCACACTATTTTTTTATATACATCTCAAG
Source organism: Canis lupus baileyi (assembly GCF_048164855.1). NCBI lineage: Eukaryota > Metazoa > Chordata > Mammalia > Carnivora > Canidae > Canis > Canis lupus. The sequence goes on from NC_132839.1 coordinate 81,131,627, forward strand.
TTATTGTGAAATAAAATGAAAGGCCTCCTGTAGTCCGCCGAATTATTTCAATGGTGCTTTAGCTGTTCCCTGGATATTCCAAAAGCAAGATTTTTTTGATACTTAACCTTGATATATAATCTAATAATGTGATTTATCAGATTACCACATGACATTCATGCTTTGTTGAGGAAATTTGAGTGTTTATTAATGAAAATAAGAGTGAGGATTGAAGAAATATCAGCTTTTAAAGTAGCAGGGAGACAAAAATGTTTGGGTCCCAAAGAGTGGTGTGTAACTCATCAGAGAGTAGAAAATAGAAACTTAAAGTAGATATATGCGTGGTTTCCCACATTTCCTTCATCCCACCCTTTAACCAGGTGAAAAACTCACAGTATAATGTATTATTTATGAAGATAAAGTTTGTGACCTGTTAATCCTCTGTTTAAATTTCATTTCCACAATATGTAATGTGACTTTGAAAAAGTTATTTACTATCTCTGGGGCAGTATCCTTTATTATTATTTTTTTTTATAAAATAAGGACTTCAATAGCCAATATCATAGGACTATTGAGAGGATTTAAATGAGCATAATTTTCTTTGTAAATTATTAAGAACATAGGTAATGCTGGAGTTAGAAGGTCTAACTTTGAACTCTGATTCTGGATCTCTCAGTAAAACCTATATTCTTGGGGCAAGTTATGTAACCTCTTTGAGTCCTTTATATATTCTGCATTTCATTTTTTTAACCTATCTACCATAGACTGAATACACGTGTCCCTTCAAAATTCATATGTTGATACCTATCCCCTCAATACGATGGTTTTAGATATGAGTCCTTTAGGAACCTACATCTTTAATGCCCTTGTTTAAAAGGGACCCTGGAGCATTCTACTGTCCCATCCACTATGGAAGGACACAGAGAGAAGACAGCCATATAGAAACCAAAGGCAGGTTCTCACCAGACACCAAATATGTCAATGCCTTGATCTTGAACTTCTCAGCCTCATGAACTGTGGCAAGTCAATTTCTGTTGTTAAGCCTTCCAGGCCATGGTGTGTAGTTACAGCAGCCTAAATCAACTAAGACATCTACTTGTAAGGATTAAATAAGATGACCCTATGAAATTTCTATTATTTTTAATATGTCAACAAATGCTTTATGGCTTGAAAGAATACCCATTCATTTTTCTCATCAAGTCTATGAGTAAGGAGTTTGGGGATGGCTACCAGGGCTCTGTGCTCAGCATCTCACGAGGCCACAATGCAGATGTGGACCAGGCGATGTTTCTTTCTAAGAGCTTATGGTTCTCTTCCAAGCTCACACAGTTGTCGGCAGAATTCATTTTCCTGTGATTTTGGATCGACATCTGTGTTCTTCCTGAATCAGCTAGGCACATTCTTACAGGCCTTTTCACAATACAGCAACTGACTTCTACTAGGACAGCAAGATAATTTCTCTTTCAGTTCTTCTTTTAAAGGTTTTCACCTGATTGAGTAGGTCAACTCAAAAAAAAAAAAAAAAATCTCTTTTAACGCAAAAACAAAAACAAAAAAATGATAGTTATAGCTGCAAAATTTCTTCACCTTTGCCTTTAATGTACCTTAACCATGGCAGTGGTATCATCTTCACACATCCCACCTAAACTTAAGTGGTTTACATAGAGCAAGATAGGGAATCTTGGAAGCCACCTTAGAATTTTGCTTACAACGTCTGTGAAAGAAAAATACTTAGCACAGAACTGACAAGTAGTAGGTATTGAACATATGTTAGCTATTGTCACGTAAAGTGCTTAGCACAATTCCTAACCAAAGGTAAAAACTCCCTAAAGATTACCTCTTGTGATCATGATGATTTCAACTTCTCAGTCGTTTGATGTAATGTATTTTCCTTGTCAACACATTCAATCTCAGTAACATTTGCATGGTTATCAATCAGTCATTAAGTAATGTGCAACACCTAATAAGTCTCACTTCAGCAAATGTAGTAATATTCCTATAGCCACAAACAACTTCGGTTTAAAAGGAAAAATCACGTGTTGCCTACTTGCACTACATCTTCTTGAGAAAAATCATCTTTTTTATTTTCACCTGGTCAAAAGAAGAAGTCACTTTATAGAGAAAAGTTCATGAATGTCAGGACATGTATTGTATTTATCTGGTGTGTGAAATGTGTGCCAGTTCTGTTGACTATTCAATTGTGTGTTGAATGCCATTTTCAATGTCTCTGTATGGTACTTGCTTAAACTAAAAAGTCAATAAAAATTATTTTCTAAAATTAAATTTCTACATAGTTAAAAGGTTATTTTCTAAAGACTACTCTGGCTTACATATATTCAGATCATTCAAAAGCCCAGTCCATGGAGTGATGTATTAAGTGGGGATCAATTATTGAGTAAATAGTCTGATTTTCCTTAGCAAACACCATCATTTTTCCCATTTTCACAAACAATACAACTTTTTTCAAACATATGGTAAGCACAGCAATTTCTAGTTATGTAAAAAGAAATAAATATTCAGTGCTTATTTTATTAGCTCTGTGTTACGATTTTTTTTCTGGTTATAATTTTCTCTGTTGCCTATATTAGGGAAGATTTTTTTTTGATTCCCAGAGAAATTTACAATTGGACTGAGTCTAAATAGTTGCCCCACTTAAAACCGTTTTCAAAAAAGATGATACTTATATAAGCTAAAGTTTATTAATATTTAGTTCTGTTACAATTAAAAGCAGAACTAGGGTCCTACACTTGGGAGAATTGCATCAGCTGACAGGTCTCTTTTATTAAAAGCATAAGGCTGTAATGGGAAGTTATTCTCACTTAAAATTATGCTCCAGATATCAAGCCATGTAGATCATCTTATTTCCTCTAAAAACATTTCCATTCATTCTTAAGTGATACTTAGAGGTGACTTTTCCATGTTTTGTTGAAATAGTAAATATAGCAATTATTTATTAAAGGATGACAAATGGAGTCAAGAGCACATGGCAGAAGATTTTAAGAAAACCATGACTTTCTCTTTCTTTCTTTCTTTCTTCTTTCTTTCTTTCTTTCTTTCTTTCTTTCTTTCTTTCTTTCTCTCTTTCTTTCTTTTTCTTTCTTCTTTCTTCCTTCCTTCCTTCCTTCCTTCCTTCCTTCCTTCCTTCCTTCCTTCTTCCCCCCCCCCTTTTTTTTTTCAGAGAGAAAGAGATGGACAGGGGGAGAGGGAGAGAGAGAGTCCGGATCCAATTCCATGTCCATTGTAGAGCCTGAAGCAGGGCTCTGTCTCAAGACCCTGAGATCATGACTTGACGTGAAATCAAGAGTCAGACACTTAACCCACTAAGCCGACCAGGTGCCCCAAAGTAACAATAATTTTAATGTATACTTTTATGTATGACACAACCACTTTGTAACCAATTATCAACCATCCATGTGTAAATCATATTATTGAGAACCTCTAAGTTTTTGAATATTCATAAATGCCCAATTCAATGCCAAAATTAAATCCACTATGATGTAATGATACACTTTACTGACATTTTATATTTCTGCATATTTAGTAATAACAAGATGTTTTCATTGAAACCAGATCTATATACATCAGATAATTCTGTGGATGATAGTAGTTGTTTTTGTTCACTTAAGTAGGTTTATAGAATTAGTAGGAAAGAGCAATGGAAGTATTAGAAAACCGCAATTATGTTCAATTCTTAGCCAATTTACACTGCATATTGAGAATACACCATCTGTTATATGATAGTGATTTTAGTCCTAGCTTAAAGATCTAATGTTTGGAATATTTAACCTTCACTTCAATTTAGAGACATGAAGATAAATTGGATAATCAGAATTTCATATCTTTTCAAAGGAATTTGTGTATAAGTTTCCTATAAATTAATACATGTTGGCATTTGTTCATTCAATATTTATTCCCAGACACTCCAGTGAATTAGCACCTCAAATTTACTGGCATGTGTCAGCTTAACTGGCTTTACTTAGAAATTGGTCTTTCCCTTAACCTTTAAGAATATAACACAGAGAAGGTACAGAATTTTTGTCAATCCAAGTGTGTTGTTGTTGTTGTTGTTGTTTATTTATCTCTTCATGAGAGACACAGAGACAAAGGAAAAGACACAGACAGAGGGAGAAGGCGGCTTCCTCCAGGGACCCTGATGGGGGACTCGATCCCAGGACCCCTGTATCATAACCTGAGCCAAAGGCAGGCACTCAACCACTGAGCCACTCAGGTGCCCCTGTCAATACAAGTTTTATCTTAAATCGACTATCAACACATTTTTAAACACATTTATCATTGGACACATTTATTTTGTGAATGTCTGTGAGAACATCTAAGTTCTACCCTTAGCAAATTTCAGTTCTATTAGAGTATTTTTAGCTATGGCCAACATGCTGTACATTAGATCTTCACACCTTGTTCATTTTATAGCTGAAAGTTGAATATACTTTTACCAACCTCTATTTATCCTAACCTCTAACAACAGCAACCAGTTTTCTTTTTCTAGTTTGGACTCCACAGGTAAGTGGTACCATGAAGCCATGAAGTATTTGTCTTTCTTTGGCTGTTTCACTCAGCATAATGCCATCAAAGTTTATCCGTGTAGCAATGAGCAAGATTTTGTTCTTTCTCATGGCTGAATAATATTCTTGTGTGTATGTGTGACAATTTTTTTTTAAATCCATTCATCAGTTTATGGACACAGGTAGTTTCCATACCCTGACTATTGTTAATAGTGTTACAATGATTATGGAAGTATAGGTACTCCTTCAATATCCCATTTACATATCCTTTAGATTTATACCCAGAGGTGGGTTTGCTGGATCATATGGTAATTCTATTTCTAATTTTTTGACAAAACTTCAAACTGTTTTCCATAGTGGCTGCACCAATTTACATTCACCAATAGTACCTACAAATTCTGTTTTCTCTTCACCTTACCAATACTGTTAACCCTTATCTTTTTAATACAACTATTCTAAAAGGCATGAGGTAATATCCTATTGTTTCGATTTGTATTTCCTTCTTGATGATGAGTGATGTTGAGTACTTTTCATGTACCTGTTGGCCATTTGTGTATCTTCTTTGGGAATATATCTATTCAGATCCTTTGCTGACTTTAGATATTTTACTCTTATTGAGTTGTGAGTTATTTATATACTTTGCATATTAACCCTTTATCAGATATAGGATTTATGAATATATTCTCCCACTTGGTAAGTTGTCTTCATTTTATTGATGGTTTCCTTTTTTATGTCGAATTTTTTAATTTGATGAAGTTCCTCTTGTTTACTTTGATTTTTTTGCCTTTGCTTTTGATATTAACACTTCATGCCCCCACCCCCCAAAAAAAATCACCAGCGATGATGTTAAGGAGCTTACCACCTATGTTTTCTTCTTCTACTAATTATGACTATTATGATGATGATGATTATTAAAGCCTCCACTATTTTTAAAAGATTTTGTTTATTTATCTGAGAGAGCACAAGCAAGCAGGAGTGGGGTGAGGGACAGAGGGAGAGGAAGAAGCAGCAGCAGATACCCCGCTGAGCAGGAAGCCGGAAGCAGGGCTCCATTCCTGGACCTTGAGATCATGACCTGAGCTGAAGGTAGAGGCTTAACCAACTGAGCCACCCAGGTGCCCCACCACCTGTTTTCTCCTTAGGAATTTTATGGTTTTGGAACTTACATTTAAAATATTTAATGTTCTTTGGGATCCCTGGGTGGCGCAGCGGTTTGGCACCTGCCTTTGGCCCAGGGCACGATCCTGGAGACCTGGGATCGAATCCCACGTCGGGCTCCCGGTGCTTGGAGCCTGCTTCTCCCTCTGCCTGTGTCTCTGCCTCTCTCTCTCTCTCTGTGACTATCATAAAATAAATTAAAAAAAAATTAAAAATAAAATAAAATAAAATAAAATATTTAATGTTCTTTGAGTTTATTAAAATAGGGGTCCAGTTTTACCTTTAGCATGTGGCTTTCCAGGTTTCCCCACTGCATTTACTGAAGAGACTACTTTCCCCACTGTATGAATTTGGCTCTTTTGTTGCAAATTAATTGACTATATATGCATGAATTTATTTCTGAGTTCTCTGTTCCAATGATCTATATCTATATCTATATCTACATCTATATCTATCAGTTTTTATGCCAATACCACACATTTTTTATTACTCTAGCTTTGTAATAGAGTTTGAATACAGAAAGTGTGTAGCCTCCAACTTTGTTCTTTTTCAAGATTTCTTTGCTATTTGGGAACTTTTGTAGTTCCATACAAATTTTAAGATTGCTTTTTCTACTTTTGTGAAAGATGATATTGAAACTTTGATATAGAGCTTATGTTGAATCTGTAGATTGCATTAATTTTTTTCTGATAGTTTGTTGTTCATGTATAGAACTGATTTTTGTATATTGATTTTGGTATTCTCCAACTATACTGAATTTATTAGTTTTAACAATATTTTTGGTCAGGGCATTACACAAGAAAGAGAAATAAAAAGATGTCTGCAAATAGAAACAATTGCCTTTTTTCTAATTTGGATGCTTTTTTATTTCTCTTTCTTGTGTAATGGTTTTGGCTAGACCTCTAGCATTAATTTAAATAAAAGTGGTGAGATTGGGCATCCCTTTTTCCTAGTGTTTTAGCTTTTTAATGTTGAGTATGATATTTATTAGCCATGGGCTTGATACATAAGGACCTAATATGTTGAGGAATATTCCTTTTGTACCCAGTATGTTGAGAATTTTTATATGGAGAGATGTAGACTTTTGTCAAAGTTTGTTTCTGCTTGTGTTGATAATTTCATCCTTCATTTTTAAAACCTCTTTTTTTTTTAATCTGGTGTATCATACTGATTTTTCATATATGGAATCATCTTTGCATCCCTGGAATAAATCCCACTGGTCATGATCCTTTTAATGTACTGTTGAATTTGATTTGGTAATTAAAAAAAAAAAAGATTTTATTTATTTATTTGAGCAGGAGAGAGCATGAGAGAGAGAGAGAGAGAGAGAGAGAGAGAGAGAGAGAAAAGAGACAGACGGGGGATCCCTGGGTGGCTCAGCAGTTTAGTGCCGCCTTCAGCTCAGGGCATGATCCTGGAGACCGCGGGATGGAGTCCCATGTTGGGCTCCCTGCATGGAGCCTGATTTTCCCTCTGCCTCTCTCTCTGTCTGTCTCTCTCTCTCTCTGTGTCTTTTGTGAATAAATAAATAAAATCTTTAAAAAGAGAGAGAGAGAGAGAGATCATGAGCAGGGGAGAAGTAGACTCTCCGTTAAGTAGGGAGCCAGACATGGGACTCAATTCCATGACCTTGGGATTATGACTTGAGCTGCAAAGGCAGATGCTTAACCGACTGAACCATCCAGATCCCTGATTTGGTAACATTTTGCTGAGAATTTTTGCGTGTGTGTTTATTAGGAAAATTGACCTGCAATTTTCTTTTATTTTGATATCTTTGGGTGATAATGGTATTAGACTGATGCCGGCCTTATAAAATGAGAAGGGTGTGTTTCCATTTTTTCTACTCTTTGGAAGAATTTGAGGATTGGTACTAATTTTTAAGTGTTTGGTACAATTTACCAATGAAGCCACCTGGTCCTGGACTTTTATATGGAAAGTTTTTGATTATTGATTCAATTTTCTTACTTGTAATTATTCTGTTTGATATTCTATTTTCATTATGCAGTCTAGATAAGTTATCCCTTTCTTTCAGGTTGTCCCCTTTGTTGGCATGTAGTTATTCACAGTAGTCTTTAATGGTCCTTTTCATTTCCATGGTATCAGTTTAATGTCTGCTGTTTTATTTCTGTTTCATTTGAGCTTTTTGAGTCCCAGGGTGTTTTTTGGTCTAGCTAAAGGCTTTTCTGTTTTATGTCAAAAAACAAAAACAAAAACAAAAACAAAAAACAGCTCTTAATTTCACTGATCTGTTCTGTGCTCGTTAGTTTCTATCATATATTTCTGCTCTGATTTTTATTACCTCTTCAACTATCTTTGTTTTTCTAGTTTCTCAAAGTGCATAGTTAGGGTTTTGTGTGTGTGTGTGTGTGTGTGTGTGTGTGTGTGTTTTAATCTTTCTAAATGTGGGCACTTATTGCTTTGAAATTCCCTCTTAAAACTGCTTTTGCTGCATTTCATAAGTTTTGGTATGTTGATTTTCTGTTTTGATTTGTCGTAATATATTTATTTTTAATTTTTAATTTATTTTTTGACCCATTGGTTTTCAGTAGCATGTTGTTTAATCTCGAAATATTTGTGAATTTTCCAGTTTTCTTCTTATAATTCTAGTTTTATACTATTGTGGTTTGAGAAGATGCTTGATATGATCAATCTTCTCAAATTTATTAACACATGTTATTTGGCCTAATACATGACATATCCTGGAGAATATTCCATGGGTACTTGAAAATAATGTGTATTCTGCTACTGTTGGATAGAATGTCCTAGAAATATCTGTTAATTCCATCACTTTAAATCCACTGTTTCCTTATTGATTTTATGCCTGCATGATCCATACATTGTTGAAAGTGAGGTATTGAAGTACCTTAATATAATTATTTCTCCCTTCAGGTCTGCTTTATAAATTTAGGTGCTCTAAACTTCAATATATTTTTTATTTCATGCAGGAATGTTTCATGGTGCTCAATATTGAAACCACCCAGGGAGTGACAGAGCTGGCTTTTCCTTTTTCTATTCATTAAGTTAGAAGCTTTTGCGAAATAATTCTGCATATGTTTAAGATGGCATAAAGCAAGCATCAGCAAACTCCTGTGGTTAAAAACTGCCTGTAATCTGTTTTATTAGAGCACAACCATGACCATTTGTACAGATAATGTCTCTGGTTGCTTTTGTGCTACACTGAAAGAGTTGAGATAGTGTGACAGAGACCATATGGTCCGCAGAGTCTAAGATATTTACTCTTTTTTTTTTTTTTTTTTTTTTGCCACAAATAGAAAAAGTTTCCACGGAGTTACACTGTAGTTTGATATAACAGGCAAAAATAAGTACTAGAAGAATATGAGTGGTGATGAAAGCTAGGACTGAAGCTGAAATAAAGAGAAGACCAGATTTAGAATGTTAAAATAAATACCTAATTTCTATGTCAATGAGCAATGAAAGGTAAATTAAAATAGTAATGATCAAATGTTTGCAAAGTAATTTACTTAAGGCACATCCTCTGCTCATAGTTCTATGAGTGCAGACCTCTGATTTATAATAAAATATTAATAGCTAAGATTTATTAAGCATATATTTATTCTAAGTATTTTTCATTAATTCATTCATGTAAACTATTTAAAAACTTCATAAAGTTTTTCAAACCTATATTTAGGTACCATTATTAGTCTCATTTTGTAATAAGGGACATGAGGCACCCAGAATTCAAATAATTTATCCAAGGTCACAGACCCAGTGAGTGGTGGAGCTAAAATTCATCCTTAGGAATTTTGCACTGCATCTCTTGCATTAAGACAAGAAATCAGACTGAATGATTTGTTTTAAAACATACATTTTGTTAACAGATTTTTGAAAAATATTTTAAAGATTTTTTTTTGTTGTTAAAAAATAACTACTAAAAGACTTAGGTAAGGAATTCACACTTATAACTAACTGAATATTAGTTTTATCTTTAAAGCCTAATTTATATTGTTGACTGAAAAAGACCTTCATAAAATTTCCTTCATTGCAATGAAGCTTATTAATATTTTGATAAAAGTTTATACACCTACATTTTGTTTTGTTTTTCACCTCTTGTATTTAGAATGTTAATAATGTAAAACTTCTGGAAATATAGTGCTCTTCACAGAGTATCAAACACTTGCTAGAGAATCAAAGGCCCATTTCTTGAACAAATATTTAGTTTTTTTTGTTTTTTAACAGACAGCCATACTGTGTACTAATGGTCCACAAACCTAAAGAAAGATACTTTTGAAAAAAAATTAATATACTTTTTTTTAGGGCAGTTTTAGATTCAAAGCAGAAGGGAGTGGAAAGTACAGAGAGTTCTCATATCTCCTGCCCTCATACACTAACAACCTCCCCCATTAGCAACATCCCAACAAGAATGGTGTATTGTTATAATTGATAAATCTAAATTGATATATTATCATTATAGCTCTAAAAATCCTGTGAGCTCTGCTAATTCATCCTGCATTTCTTGAAACCACAAAATTTTCACTGTCTCTCTACAGAGAATGTCAGAGTTTGAATGTAGCTTTTTTAGATTGGCTTCTTTCATTTCATTCTATTCATTTAATGTTCCTTTATGCCCTTTCATGACTTGTAGCTGATTTCTTTTTAGCACTAATTACTATTTCATGGTCTGGATGTAACAAAGCTTATTTATCTATTCATCTACTGAAGGACTTCTTCATTTTTTCTAAGTTTTGACAATTACAAATAAATATACTCTAAACATTGGTGCACAAAGTTTTGTGTGGATAGAGTTCCTAATTCATTTGGGTAAATACCAAAGAGCATGATACTGAGTTTTGTAATAAGAGTATATTTAAATTGGCTAATACTACTAATAATTGACAATAATAAATAATTGAGAAACTGTCCTCTAAAATAGCTATATAATTTTGGGTTCCCACCAGCAAAGAAAGAATTCTAATTGCTCTACATCCTTGCTAGCATAGTGCTATCAGTGTTTTGGATTTTGGTTATTCCAGTAGATGTGAATTGATATCTTATTAAATTGCAATTAACTTATAACATATGTTGAACATTTTTTTTCATATACTTAAGCACCTGGAATTTTAATATCTTTCTGATGAGGCATCTCCTAAGACTTTAGCCCAGTTTTAATGGAGTTATTTTTTTATTGTTGAGTTTTTGGAGTTCTTAATATATTTTGGATAACAGTCTTTTATTACATGTGTCCTTTGCAAATATTTTCTCCCAGTATGTAGCTTGTCTTCTAATTCTCTTGATGTTGCTTTTTCCAGAACAGAGTTTTGAATTTTAATGAAGTTCAGCTCACCAAATATTTCTTTCATAGATTGTGCCTTTTCATTTGCATAAAAAAGGTCATTACCATACCCAAGGTCAGTTAATTCTTCTATGTACTCTAGGAGCTTTATACTTTTGCAGTTTACATTTAAGCCTATGATTCATTTTTAGTTAATATTTCTGAAGGATATAATATCTGTGTCTTGATTCATTTTTTGCAACAAAGTCCATTTGTTCCAGCACCATTTATTGAAAAGACTGTCTTGGCTACATTTCCTTTGCTAATTTAGCAATTATCTGTTGACTCTATATATTGGAGTTTATTTTCTGGCCTGTATTCTGTTACAATGATCACTTTGTCTATTTGGCCAACATCACACTGTCTTGATTACTGTAACTATGTGGTAAGTCTTTAAATCAGAAATGTCAGTTCTCCAACTTTGTTTTTTTTTTCCTTCAATATTGTGTTGGCTTTTCTTGCTCTTTTGCCTCTTCATCCATATTTTAGAATCCCTTTCAATAGCCACAAAAAAAAAAATTCTGGCATTTTGATTGGGATTGCACAGAATCAATATGAGGTTAAGAAGAACTCATATTTTGATGATATTGTTTTTCTATCCTTGAACGTGAAGTATCTCTCCATTTTAGTTCTTTGATTTCATTCTTCAGACTTCTGTAGTCTTCTCCTTATAGATCTTGTATATCAAGTTATATTTACACCTAAGTCTATTTGTTAATGTTTTGTTGAGGATTTTTGTATCTATGTTCATGAGAGATACTGGTTTTGTTTATATGGTAGAGTAAGCTAAGAAGTAGTCCTCAGCTTCTATTGTCTTGAAGAGTTCAAATGAATTGGTATAATTTCTTCCTTAAATGTTTGGTAGAATCCATCAGTGAATCCCTCTGACCTGGTGCTTTCTGCTTTGTAAAGTTATTATCGATTCTATTCTTTAATAGATATAGGCCTTTTCAGATTGCATATTTTTTCTCGTGTGAGTTTTGGCTGATTGTGTCTTTCAAGAGGTTAATCAATTTCATCTAGATTATCAAATTTGTAATCACAGAGTTGTTCACAATATTTTTATCATCCTTTTAATGTCCATAGGATATGTTGTAGTGTCCCATCTTTCATATCTGATATTAGTAATTTATGTTCTGTATTTTCCTTAGCCTATCGGTTTTACTGATCTTTTCAAATAACTAGATTTTGTATTTTTAATTTTTTTCTCCACCAATTTTGTTCTCTTATTTCTACTATACTTTTTCTTTTCTTCTTAGTTTTATGATTTTTTTTCTTTTTTTTTTTTTTAGTTTCCTATGGTGGTAGCTTAGATTGTTGATTTCAGATCTTTCTTCTTTTCTAAAACATGCACTCAATGCTATAAATTTCTAAGCACTACTTTATACTGCTTTCCACAACTTTTGATAAATTATATTTTGAAATTTCTTCTTTGATCCGTTTGCTACTTAGTGATGGGCTGTTTACTATTCTAAACATTCTGTTTTTTTTTTCATCACTTTTTGTTAAAATATAATTAACATGCGGTGTTATATTAGTTTCAGGTGTACAACATATTGATTCAATAATTGTACACACTACTCACCAAGATAAGTGTAATTACCACCTGTCACTATACAATGTTTTACAATATTATTGACTATATCCTTGATGCCTTATTTTCATCTCAGTGACTTATAACAGCTATTTTTATGTTATTTATTAAAATTTCATTCCACAGTATTCTGAGAGCAGAAATTATATGATTTCATTTTTTTTTTAAATTTGTTAAGGTGTATTTTGTGACCCAAATGTGATCTAACTTGTTAATGTTCCATGTGAGCTTAAGAAAAATATATGATTTGCTGTTGTGAATGAAGTTGTCTGCAGATGTCAATATCTAGGCTATTGATGTTGCTATTGAGTTCAACTATGCCCTTACTGATTTTTTTGCATGCTGTATCTCTCCATATCTGATAAAGGCCCATTAACTTCTAACTGTAATAGTATTACAGTTATTACATTCATCTATGTCTCCTTGTACTTCTATTAGTTTTAATCTTATGTGTTTTGGTGTTCTGTTGGTGGGCTCATACATGTTAAGTACTGCTATGACTTAAAGAATTGACTTCTTTATCATTGTAATGCTCCTCTTAATGACTGATAATGTTCCTTGCTCTGAAGATAACTCCTGCTTTCTATTTTTAATTTCTATTTTTAACTTCTTAGCAAAATTCCAGTTACTTAACACACAATGTAATATTAGTTTCAGTTGTGGAATCGAGTGACTTATCACTTACATACAATACCCACTCCTCATCACAAGTGCCCTTGTGAGTGCCCATTTCCCATTTAGTCTATCCCAATGCATGCCTCCCTTCCAGTAACCCTCAGTTTGTTTTCTATAGTTGAAAGTCTGTTTTCTGGTTTGCTGCTTTTTTTTCTTTCCCTTATGCTCATCTGTTTTGTGTTTTAAATTACACATATGAGTGAAATTGTGCAGTATTTGTCTTCCTCTGACTTATTTCACATAGCATAATATTCTCTAAGTCTGTCTACATCTTTGCAAGTGACCATATTTGATTATATTTTTATTGTGAGTAATATTCCATCATATATATATGTGTGTGTGTATATATATATATATATATATATATATATATATTCTGGTTTTCTGACCCATCTCTGCCTTTTCAGGGTAAGCTGGTGGCACAAATGACAGCATTTAAAAGCTTTAGCCTTGGGACATGGGTGGCTCAGTGGTTGAGCATCTGCCTTTGGCTCAGGTCATGATCTTGGGGTCCTGGGATTGAGTCCCACATGGGGCTCCCCGCAGGGGAGCCTGCTTCTCCCTCTGCCTGTGTCACTGCCTCTCTCTCTCTCCCTGCCTCTCTCTCTGTCTTTCTTGAATAAAAAAATAAAATTAGAAAATAAATAAATAAAAGCTTTTACCTTAAAAAATAAACAAACAAAACCTTTGCCTTTTATTTCTTGCTCCGTCTTGCTGTGAGCCCTGCATGGTCTTGTATGTACATCTGCCATGTCTACTGCTTGGTCTCTTTGTGTTCCTTGTTACTCGGTGCAGTAGCAACTTCTTTATATATATAAACTTCTTAAATATATATATATTTACATTAAATATATATATATTTACATTACATATATATTTTACAATATATATTTTACATTAAATATATATTTTACATTAAATATATATTTTACATTAAATATATATTTTACATTAAATATATATATATATATATATTCCAGCACCACTTATTTATCCATTAGTCAGTCAATGGACATTTGGACTCTTTCAGTAATCTGGCTATTGTAGATAATGCTGCTATAAACCTCAGGGTGCATGTATCCCTCCTAATCAATATTTTTGTATCCTTTGGGTAAATACCTAGTAGTGCCACTGTTGGGTCATAGGGTAGTTCTATTTTCAACTTTTTAAGGAACCTCCATACTGTTTTCCAGAGTGGCTGCTCCTGTGTGCATTCCCATCAACTGTACAAGAGGTATCCTCTTTCCCTAAATCTTAGCCAACACCTGTTCTTTCCTGTGTTGTTAATTTTAGCCATTTTATAGGTGTGAGGTGATCTCATTGTAGTTTTGATTTGTATTTCCCCGATGATGAGTGATGTTGAGCACCATTCATGTGTCTGTTGATCATCAGGGTGTCTTCTTTGGAAAAGTGTCTAGTAACATCTTCTACAAGTTTTTTTAACTGGATTATTTGTTTTTTGGGTGTTGAGTTTGATAAGTTCTTTATAGATTTTTATAGAATATTAACCCTTCATCAGATATCATTTACAGACATCTTCTCCCATTCTGTAGGCTGCCTTTTAGTTTTGTTGGTTGTTCCCTTTCCTACTCAGAAGCTTTTTATTTTGATGATGTCCCAATAATTTATTTTGTGCTTTTGTTTTCCTTGCCTCAGGAGACACATCTAGTAAGAAATCACTAGAGCCAATGTTAAGGAGGTTGCTGCCTGTGTTTTCATCTAGAATTTTGATGGATTGTGTCTCACATTTAGGCCTTTCATCCATTGTGAGTTTATTTTTTGTGTCTGGTGTAAGGAAGTGGCCCAGTTTCATTCTTCTGCATGTTGCTGTCCTGTTTTCCCAGCACTATAAGAGACTGTTGTTTTTGCTTTTTGCTTGTTTGTTTCATTTGAATATTCTTTCTTGCTCTGTGGAAGATCAGTTCCATATAGTTGGTCCATTTCCTGGTTTTCTCTTCTGTTCCATCAATCTATATGACTGTTTTTTTTTTTTAAGATTTATTTATTTATTCATGAGAGACACAGAGAGATGAGAGAGAGAGAGAGAGAGTCAGAGACACAGGCAGAGGGCAAAGCAGGCTCCATGCAGGGAGCCTGATGCAGGACTTGATCCCAGGACTCCAGGATCACACCCTGGGCCTAGGGCAGGCACTAAACCGCTGAGCCACCCAGGGATCCCCTATGTGACTGTTTTTATGCCAGTACCATATTGTCTTAATCTCTACAGCTTTATAACTCAAAATCTGAAATTGTGATGCCTCCAGCTTTGCTTTGCTTTTTCAAGATTGTTTTGATTATTTGGAATCTTTTGTGATTCCATACAAATTTTAAAATTATTTGTTTTAGCCCTGTGAAAAATGTCAGTGGTATTTTGATAGGGGTGACAGCATTAAATGTGTAGATTGCTTTGGGTAGTATAGTCATTTTAACAATATTTATTCTTCAAATCCATGAGCATGAAATGTTTTTCCATTTCTTAAGGACATCTGCTAATTCTTTCATCAGTGTTTTATAGTTTTCATAATACAGATCTTTTACTTCTTTGGTTAGGTTTCTAAATAACTTGTGGGTTTTTATGCAGTTGTAAATGGGATCAATTCCTTAATTTCTCTTTCTGATGCTTCATTTTTGGTGTATACAAAAGCCATATGGGGATCCCTGGGTAGCTCAGTGGTTTAGCGCCTGCCTTCGGCCCAGGGTGTGATCCTGGAGTCCTGGGATCGAGTACCACATTGGGCTCCCTGCATGGAGCCTACTTCTCTCTCTGCCTGTGTCTCTGTCTCTCTCTCTCTCTCTCTCTCTGTGTCTCTCATGAATAAATAAATAAAATCTTTAAAAAAAGAAAAGCCACAGATTTCTGTACATTGATTTTGTATCTTGCTACTTTGCTTAATTCATATGTCAGTTCTAGCAATATTTTGGTGGAATCTTTTGGGTTTTCTACCTAGAGTATCATAACATCTGCAAATAGTAAAAGTTTGAGTTCTTTCTTGCTGATTTGTATGCCCTTTCTTTCTTTTTTTTTATTGTCTGATTGCTGAGGTTAGGACTTCCAATACTAAGTTAAATAACAGTGGTAAGAGTAGCCATCCATGTCTTGTTCCTGGCAAGAGGAGAATAAGCTCTCAATTTTCTTCCTTTGAGGATGATATTAGTTGTGGGTCATTTATATATGGCCTTTATGATGTTGTGGTATGTACTTCTATCCCTACTTTGTTGATGGTTTTCATCAAGAATCAATACATCAGCACATTGTCAAATGTTTTTTTTTTTTCTTGCATCTATTGAAAGGATCATATATTTCTTACTCTTTGTTTTATTAATGTGGTGTATCACATTGATTTGTGAATATTGAGCCACACTTGCAAACTAGGAAAAAATCCCACTTGACCATGGTTAATGATTGTTTTAATGTACTGTTGTATTTAATTTGCTAATATTTTGTTCAGAATTTTTGCATCCATGTTCCTCAGGGATATTGGCCTGTAGGGTTTTATTTGTTTTTTGTTTTTTGTTTTTCGTTTTTTTGTTTTTTGTTTTTTTTTTAGTGGAATCTTTTGTCTGGTTTTGGAATTACAATGATTCTGGTCTCACAGAATGAGTTTGGCAGTTTTCCTTTCATTTCTATTTTTGGAATATTTTGAGAAAAATAAGTATTAACTCTTCTTTAAATGTTTGATAGAATTCCCCTTGGAAGGCATCTGGCCGCAGACATAGGTTTGTTGGGAGAGTTTTGATTACTGATTTAATTTCTTTGCTCATTATCAATCTGTTCACATTTTCTATTTCTTCTTGTTTCACTTTTGGTAGTTTATGTGTTTCTTGAATTTATCCATTTCTTAAAGTTTATTCAATTCATTGGCATATAATTTTCATAATGTCCTTTTATAATTGTTTATATTACTGTGGTGTTGGTTGTTAATTCTCCTCTCTCATTTGTGATTTTATTTATTTGGGTCATTTCTCTTTTCTTTTTGATAAGTCTGGCTAAGTGTTTATCAATTTCATTAATCTTTAAAAAAATCAGCTCCTGTTTTCATTGATTTGCTCTATTGTTTTTTGTTTGTTTCTTTTTCTCTATATCATTTATTTATGCTCCAATTTTAATTATTTCCCTTCTTCTACTGTCTTTAAGCTTCTTTTGTTGTTCTTTTTCTAGCTCTGTTAGGTATAACATTAGGTTGTGTATTTGAGACTTTCCTTCCTCCTTGAGGTAGGCCTTTATTGCTATATATTTCCCTCTTATGATTCTTTTGCAGTATCCCAAAGGCTTTGGACTGCTGTATTTTCATTTTCATCTGTTTTCATCTGTTTTTTTTCTTTGATCTCCTGGTTGAACCATTCATTCTTTATTTTTTTTTTTTTCCATTCATTCTCTAGTAACATTTTATTTAACCTCCATAAGTTTGTGGTCTTTGTGATTTTTTTTCTTATGGTTGACTTCAGTTTCATAGCATTGTGGTAAGAAAAGATGCATGTATTATTTCAACCTTCTTGTACTTGTTGAGGCCTGATTGGTGACCTCGTATGTGATCTACTCCAGAGAATGCCTTATGTGCACCTGAAAAGAATATGTATTCTTCATTCAAAGCCATTGTTGCCATGTTAATTTTATGCTTAGATTATCTGTCCATTGATGTAAGTAGGGTGCTAAAGTTCCCTGCTATCATTGTATTATTATCAATGAGTTTCTTATGTTTGTTATTAATTGTTTTATATATCTGGGTATTCCCAAGTGGGGGGTATAAATATTTACAATTGTTAGATTTACTTTTTGGATAGTCTACTTTATCATGATATAGTGCTCTTCTTCTCTGGTTACAGTCTTTGGTTTAAAATCTAAAAAAAATAAAAATAAAAATAAAATAAATAAAATAAATAAAAAATAAAATAAAATAAATAAAATAAAATAAAATAAAAAATCTAGTTTGTCTAATATAAGTAATGCTACTCCAGCTATTTTGAGATGTCCATTAGTATGATAAATAGTTCTCCATCCTCTCACTTTCAATATGCGGGTGTTTTTAGGTCTAAAATGAGTCTCTGGTAGGTAGAATAAAGATGGGTCTTGATTTTTTTTCTTTCTTTCTTTCTTCTTTTAAAATCTATTCTGACACCCTATTTTTTTATTAGAGCCATTTAGTCCATTTACATTCAGAATAATTATTTACAGATAATTACTGTCAATTTATTTATTGACACTAAATACTTTGTTTTTTTTTTTGTTTTTTTTGTTTTTTTTTTTTTACTTGTTTACTTGTTTTGTCATTGTTTCTGGAGTTTTTCTCTATTCCTTTCTTGAGTTTTTCTCTGTTCCTTTCTTACCTTTGTCACTTTCAGTCTTTCTTTCTCACTCAGAAACTCCCCTTTAATATTCTTGCATGGCTGGTTTAATGGTCAGGAATCATTTAGTTTCTGTTTGGGAAGCTCTTTATCTCTACTTCCGTTCTGAATGATAGTCTTGCTGGATGGATTATTCTTGGCTGCAGATTTTTCCCGTTCAGCACTTCAAATATATCATGCCACTTTCTTCTGGCTTGTCAAATTTCAAGAAAGATCTGCTGCTAATTTTATGAGTTTTCTCTTGTAAGTTAGGGACTTCCTTTGTCTTGCTGCTTTTAGAATTTTTTCTTTATCAATAAATATCTTCCAAATTGAACTATGCTATGTTTTGGTTATGCCCTGCTTTTGTTGATTTTAATGGGAGTTCTCTGTGCCTCCTGGATCTGGAAGTCTCTTTCCTTCCCCAGATTAGGGAAGTTTTCAGCTATTACTTACTCAGATAAATCTTCCGCCCCTTTTTTCTCTCTCTTCTTCTTGGGGGACTCCTATGATATGAATGTTATTAGGTTTGATGGAGTCCCTGAGTTCCCCAAGTCTACTCTCATGATCTATAATTTTTTCTTTCTCTCTTTTGTTCTGCTTCATTATTTTCCATAATTCTATCTTCTACATAACTTACTCATTCCTCTGCTTCTTCCATCCTTGTGGTCATTGTATCCACTCAGTTTTGAATCTTAGTTACTGAATTTTTCATTCTGCCTGGTTGTTTTTTAGTTCTTTTATCTCTGTAGTAAGGGTCTCCCTGATGCCTTCCATGATTTTCTCAAGCACAGCTAGTATCCTTATGACCAATGCTTTAAATTATGCATTAGGCATATTACTTATATATGTTTTCATTAGATCCTTAGTCATGATATTTTCTTGTTCTTTCTTTTGGGATGAATTCCTCCATCTTGGTATTTTATCTAGATATCTGTCTTTTTGTCTTTTTCTCTATTTAGAAAAATCCTGTTATTTTTCCTGCTCTTGTGAGTAATGGCTTTATGAAGAAGAGGTCACATACTATCCAAGGCTTGGCACTTCAGGAAGTATCTCTGGTATGTACTGTGTGCACTCTGCTATGTTTTTGCTGCTCTATCCTTCAGGTCAGTCATTTGCAGAGTTTCTCCTTGTCTGCAGTGGGGAATATTGGGAACTTGGCTAGAATGTGGGGAATTTTAACCAGTGTGTTCTTATCTGTTTGTTCAATGAAACTTGATGCTCTTTTCATTAGAACTGAAGTTTTGCAGATCTCTCTGGTTAGTAGATGTGGTGAGTGCAGGGATTTATGCTGGTATTCTGGGAGAGGGTCTTACTGTGCTGGTCCTTATGCACACCTGCTCAAGAAAAGCAGAACCACTAGAGTTCGGGCGGGGGGGGGGGATAGTATCTGGTGTAAGCATGTTAGGCAGCCAGTGTTGGTACTGTACTATTTACTGAAGTTGGTTTATGCTGAAGAGTGGGGGAAAGGACATGGTGCCTGCCAGCTCCTTTGTCCCTGGAGAAGGAAATCCATGCCAGCTGCACTCAGGAAAACCCTCCCAGAAGAGCAAATAATTTCCCCTTATGCATTCTAGACATAAGCACAACAGGATTTTTCTCAGATACTTACTGTGAGAACCTCTTAGGACTCCTCATGGTAAACCCCATGAAAGTGTCTCACTATGACTGAGTCCCCTTGGAAGTTTTAACCCTCAAACTGTGCATGCTGAGCTTCCAACATTAACTAATTATAATTCAGTCTTCCTATCCTGACACTGTGGTTCCTGTGGAGATTTCTGCTCCAGCAAGTTATGTCTTCAATTTGGACGTAGCAGTGTGCCTTGTGGCTTCACTTCTCTGAAAAAATCTAAATATAGTTATTCATTTTTCTTATAGTAGAAGCAGACCATCAAATTAATTTAAAAAAATGAATCATGGGAAATGGAGTAGGTCTTGGGAAGGACTACTGTTAAGAATGTGCATATGCAAACTGTTTGATGGTCCAAATAGTTATAAAGGAGAAAGATTATAAATTATAATTACCGACATGGACTGGGTAAACATCATATTGGTTATCCCATTTTGTCAGTTATCAGTCATCTTAACTGAGCTTTGTACCAGCATTAGACAACCAACATTGAACAGCAGTATCTAGAGTGCCATAATTAACCTTTTCAATGAAAGGGAGATCTATATTACATATGCATGAATATAATCAAGTTACACAATTGATGAGCCTGACTTATTCTGGCCCAGAGTAAGCATCATCTAATGTCATTATGGAGGTACATTAAATTATTATCAAAATAATCCTCAAAATGTGATTTTGGATGAAGAAAATTGCCTAAACAAATATTCTGTTTCACCCCAATTTCTACACCCTGAAGCCTGCAAGAGATAAATATTTCGTTAGAAATATTGTTTTCAATTTATTAATTGGATTAACAAAGAAAGTTGCAGTGTTTTAGGTATGCCATAGTGTAGGAGTTACTAACGCAAAAATCTTAATTCACTAGACATATAATTGAGAAGTGGGACTATGTTCCTTATGAGAGAAATAACTATGGGCTTTCATTCTGTATGAACAAGAAGTAAACTATAATTGTTAGTGAACCATTTTTTAAGCCAGACATTGTAATAGCTGACTTCTTCTGTTACTATATTTAACTAACATGCAGCTCTATGCTGATACACTATTTTGCAGATGAGCAATCTGAGGCAAAAAGAATTTAAGCAGCTGGCCCCTAAGAACCCAGATAATAAAATGCAGTGTAGGTATTATAATACCAGCTTATCTGACTCCAAAACTTACCTTTCTTCCTCCTATTTTTACATATTTTAAATTATTAATTTTGTACACAAAACAATATTTATAATGTGAAGTTGTAATAGTTTTAGAGACAGATAAACATATGGTTTATTGGAAAATGTTTTTTTATCAACTACTATTTCTGTGTCGTAAGACATTATCTAGAGGAGTGTTTTAGAATACGGTAGATTTGTCTTTTATTGTTCTTTTTAATACTGTCATTCCCTCCCTCAAAATAAAGCCCAATTGCTACTGCTTAAATATAACCACAACTTTTTTGCTGCTTTGTTATTTTCCATAGCAACTATACCTAATCATGAGTGGCCTCTCTGCTACCATAGTAAGTTATCTGCTGCTGTATGACAGACAATTCAAAACATATGGATTTAGAATGATTTACTATTTCTTAAAATTCTGTGCTTACACCAGGCAGTGTTTTTTTTTTTTTTTTTTGGGGGGGGGGGGTTGATATCTGCTAGGCTCACTCACACAAGTACAATCACCTGATGATTTGGCTGGTAATGGATGGTTTACTATGGTCTTACTCATACATATCTGGAGTTATGGTGCTAGTTATTGGCTGACCTTCCCTCTTTCAAGTTGGTGTCTCATTTAGTAGCATAGCTTAGGTTCCCTACAAGGAAGCCAAAGCAAAACAACAAAGGCTCTTAGAGCTATGCTCTGGACCTCACACTCACTGAATTTACCCAATCTTGCTGGTCAAACAAGTTACCGAACCAGTCTCAATTCAAGATATGGGAAAATGGTCTTCAACTTGTGATGGAAAGACTATAAAATATTATAATCATGTTTTTAAATCTACCACAATCCTGCATTTTTATTTTTGTCTTATTAGTTGAAGTAGTACTAGAATTGGTAATTATTACAATGAATATTGACAACATTAAGAACTACAGAGTAATGTAGACCTAAATATCACAAATCCCAGAGCAAAATGTCCTTGTATTTACATCCCAGCTCTACTATTACTATTAGCATTGTATACTTGGGCAAATTGCTGACTCTTCCTGTGCCTCAATTTTTTGTTGTTGTTGCTAAATGGAGGTGATCATAATAAGTATTTACTGGTAAGGCTATTAGGAGGGTTAAATTATTTAATAGTATAAAACTACCTGGCTCATAGTAAGCACTACATATATTAAATAAACTTTCTGTACTTTGTAGCCTTAGAATTAAACAATATACTAATAGAATACCTTAAAAATAATTAAATGTTTCCTACATATTTCTTGTTGAAATCAAGCTAATGTTAAGGTGTGCCATTGTTTCGAATTATTTCAATGTCTGTATTGGAAATGAGTTTGATACAGTCTCACTTCTCTTCACCTTCTTTTTCTGGAAGTTAAGTTCAAATATTCTTTCTCCCTTTTCCTTCCATATTCAGTTTTTAAATACTATCAGTTGTCTTAAATTATCATCTTTGATTTATCCTTTTGCCACTGCCTTGATTCAGACTTTTATTGCCTCATAAATAAAACATTACAATGACTCCCTTATAAATAAGGCAGCTTTTCTTTGTCTTGGTTAAAATTCTCAAACACACAAACTGAAACCAGAACTTAAATACCAATAATCTATTTGGGACATGATCACAGGAAGCAGAATCTAGAGCATAAGATGCTGATATGAGCATCAGAATTCAATTCCACTGGTAACTTTGAAAGAGTAGAGAATCATCCACATAAAAGATGGGAGGGGACATTATGCATGAACTTCTACCCCCATGGATGAAGATCTACCCCTGGAAGATTTAAAACTCCCCAACCCTGCCCCTACTACTTCGGAGCTTTTATTGTGAAGAAACTCTGCAAAACAATTTAGCAGGATAAATGAGTTAAGGTAGGAAAACTAGGAGAGCTTGGTGACTTTGAGCTCATAAGATGAGACTAAAATCAGAAATGGGTTGAGAGGTATAATACAATCACCCACAACATCTATCATATGCAAATCTGTTACCTGTCTCCATAATAAATCTTCTAAAATTTAAATGAAACCTCAGCAGAGTGGATTCCCCAAAGATGTCCATTGGCTAATCTCTGGGAACCTCTCAATGTGTTATGTTAAATATCAAAAGGGATGCTGCAGATATAATTCAGGCTGAGGTCTTTAAAACAGGGAGATTATTCAGATTATCTAGATGTACTCAATGTAATTAGAGGGGTCCTTAAAAAGAGAAAAACTGACTTCTGGTTTTCAGCTCCTCATAAAAGAAGCTTGAATATGACCCATCTGTCATCACAAGTAACAGCTAAACAGATTGAAAATTCAATGACTCTTCTGAGATCCATACAAGAGAAGACAGAGCAAACTGTTGCCCCCAACACTGGAGGGACCAGTGAGTACAGGGAGTCTAGGCTTACTGAAACAGACAAGCAGAAACTGCCTTAAGAGCCAGTGCCTATAGGAAAACCTGAACTGTAATTGATAAATTCCTGAAGACTCAGTATAGACAAGTCTGACAGTTAAACTTCAGGAGTTCTCAGTCAGAGAGAAGCACCCACCATACTATGAGATTTAACTCCTAGAGCTTGACCAGATTTCTACAGTAAATATTATACAGAAATCCCCTTGGGCTTCCAACATGGGAGGTGCTGGGGTGTGAGGGATGGAAGGAACCTATTTGAAATACATCAGAGCACTCTACTCTTTTTAAGGTCTGCCCTCAAGAAAAGCTAGTTAGCCAGAGACCAACCTGTAGGAGTATTATCAGAGTTTAATTAATCTGGGGAAGGAAAATACCAAAATCTATCCCATTCTGGCTATTTGTGCCACCTAAGGAAAACGAGGGGGAAAGCAGCCCTGAGAAACACTTGTTCACAGTCTGGAGGCATAGGCTCACTAAAAGACCAAAAGTTTATCATAGAATTACATAATATATTCCTTTCTCCCGCACCTCACCACCACAATACTGAAGGCTTATTTTTAGCAGTTCCTTTCCTGGTCCATATGTCCAACTATCAAGAAAAAATTACATGGCATATGAGAAGGCAAAAGCAAACAAAAAACAATTCAAGGAATCATAGAAAGCATCTGAACCAGACAAGGCAAGAAAGTTGGAATTATCAAGCCAGGAGTTTAACTAATTGATACGCTAATTGATTTAATGGATAAAGAAGATAGCATGGGGCTGCCTGGGTGACTCAGTCAGTTAAGTATCTGCCTTTAGTTCAGGTCATCATTCCAGGGTCCTGGGATCAAATTCCACTGTGGACTCCCTGATCAGCAGTGAGTCTGCTTCTCCCTCTCTCTGCCCCTGCCCCCACACATATGGCTCACTCTCTCAAATAAAAAAAATTAAAAAACAGAACAAAGGGCAGCTCTGGTGGCTCTGCAGTTTGGCGCCACCTTCAGCCCAGGACCTGATCCTGGAGACCCGGATTGAGTCCCACATCAGGCTCCCTGCATGGAGCCTGCTTCTCTCTCTGCCTATGTCTCTGCCTCTTTCTCTCTCTGTGTCTCTCATGAATAAATAAATAAAATCCTAAAAAAAACAAACAAAAAACAGTAGACAGTGCATAAGAACAAATGGACAATGCAAGCAGAGAGTTGCAAATCCTAAGAAAAAAACATAAAGGATTAGAGATAATTTTTTAAAAAGTATGAACAGAAATAAATGACTTCGATAGACTCATTAGCATACTGGACACAGCTAAGGAAAGAATCTCTGAGCTAGATGATACATCAATAGGATCCTTGAAAACTTAAAAGCAAAGAGAATAAAGACTGGGGCGGGGGGGAGACAGGAAACAGAATACCCAAGGACTGTGAGACAACTATGAAGTGTGACAGACATGTAGTAGTTCTGCAAAAGACAATACTGAGATGGTTAAAGACTAGTCACAAAAGGTTTGCAAAAGGTACATATGATAAAGGACTGATATACAAAAAATACAAAAAAAAATCTAAAATTCAATAAGGAAAACACCTGATTTAAAAATAGGCCAAATACCTTAGACATTTTATCAAAGGAGATATATAGATAGCAAATAGACATAGGAAAAGATACTTCATATCATATATCATCAGGGAAAGCAAATTAAAACAATGATGAGCTATCACTACAGACCTCTTATAACGGACAAAATCCAGAGCACTGACAACAAAAAGTATTGGTGAGTATGTGGAACAGCAAGAACTTCCACTCATTGCTGGTATAAGTGCAAAACAATGACTAATTTGGACAATACTTCAGAGATTTCTTACAAATCCAAATGTACTTTCACCACACATTATAGCCAGTGCAATCCTCAGTATTCAACCCCAAAAGAACTGAAAACTTATGTCACACGAAACCTGTACACAAACTCTTCACCTACATGTTTATGGCAACTTTATTCATAATTGCCAAAACTTAGGAATTGCCAAGATGACCCTAACTAGGTGAATAGATAAATGGTGGTACATCCTGACAATGGAATATTATTCAATGCTAAAAAAGCAATGCTCTATCAAGCCATGCAAAGACATGTGAACTTAAATGCATATGACTAAGTGAAAGAAGTCAATCTGGAAAGGCAATATACTGTATGATTCTGACGAAATGACATCTAGAAAAAGCAGAAACTATGGAGAAAACAAAAAGACCAATAGTTGCCAGCAATATGGGGGTGGGAAGAGTAACAAGTAGAACACAAAAAAATTCATGGAGGTGAAAATTCTCTGTATTATATTATAATAATGGGGCCATGTCTTTATATATTTTTCCAAAGCCATAGAAAATGTGACACCAAGAGTGATTCCCAAAGTAAACTATGGATTTTAGGGATGCCTGGTGGTTTGGTGGTTGAACATCCAACTTTGGCTCAGGTCGTGATCCCAGGGTCCTGGGATCAAGACCCACATAGGGCTCCCAGTGGGGAGTCTGCTTCTCCCTCCACCTGTCTCTGCCCCTCTCATGAATAAATAAATAAAATCTTTAAAAAAAATTTTAAGTAAGCTATGGACGTTGAATAATTATGATATGTCATTGACTTTCATCCTTGGATTACAAAAACAAAACAGAAACAAAACACCATTCTGGTAGGTGATGTTGCTAATGGGGGAGGTTATACATGTGTGGGGCCAAGGACTATGGGAGAAATCTCTGTACCTTTCTCTCATTGTCTTGTAAACCTGCAACTGCTCTTAATTTTTTTTTTTTTTAACTAGTACAGCTTCTCTAGTTATAAGAAGACATACGGCAGAACACTGAAGCACAAAATGAAGTCCAAGGGATTACAAGAGTGGATTTGGTGTGGTTCTAAGACAAAGGGAGCCACACACAGGAACCAGAGCCTCTAGCTGCTACTGGCGGTCTCCAGGTGCCAGCCAACAAGGAACAGTTATCTCGACTCTATCGCCGTGAAGACCTGGACTCCTCTACCAACCGGAATGAACCTGGATTCATCCCAGAGTCTCTCGATAAGAACACAATCAACACTGATTTCTGCCTTCTAAACCTGGGTCAGGAAAACCAAAGGACCCAACCAGGATTTTTGACATTCAAAGCCATGCGAGAATAGACTTGGGTTGTTTTACACCACTAAACATGTAGGTTCTTAAGGCAGCAATGCGCAACTAGTACAATGTGTAGAGAACTTTCCAGTCAGCTCCCATCATTTTCCTGGAAAATAATTCCTTAACAGGTCATTTGTTCTCCACACAGCCTACGTCTCCACTGGTAGCTCCTGCCATCCTGTGGAGGCATTTAGGTCAAACAATATCAAAATTGATTTCAAGATACCCACTCACTCATCCATACCATCTCATTATGGTTCTTTGTATTTTTTTAAGATTTTATTTATTTATTCATGAGAGACACAGACAGAGAGAGAGAGGGTCAGAAACACAGGCAGAGGGAGAAGCAGGCTCCATGCAGGGAGCCTGATGTGGGACTCGGTCCCAGGACTCCAGGATCACGCCCTGGGTTGAAGGCGGCGCTAAACCACTGAGCCACCTGGGCTGCCCTTTTTCTTGTATTTTTTTTTTTTTTAGCAACTGCTTTTTAAAAATTCTGTTTTCTTTGCCCTAGCTGTTATGTCTTCCCTGATTGATATTCTCCTATTCAAGCTTGGTAGGAAATTTCACCTAGATAAGAAAGCAGAAGAAAACTGTAGGCACAGAAAATAACCACAACAACAACAAAATCAAAGCAAGAGAAAGTGGAGCTGAAACAAAATATGTAAAGATTTAAATGCAATTAGAAAATCCTGAAGCATAAAAGAGATAAGGCAGGCAAAGGAGAGAGAGAATTGATCTAGAATGATTATGTATATAGTGGTCCAAGGCTTATGCTTTAATTATCTGTGAGGATCCACTGAAAGATATTTGGCAAAGGATTGTCTAGTTACATTTAATGTTTTATTATTTTTTTTTAAGAGGGCTCCAAGGCAGTATGAAAGGATTTGAAGAGGCCATAATGAAAGTAACTTATATAGTCAAGAGAAGTGATAAAGATGTGAAACAGGTTTATGACAGAAGTGTTGGTGGGGATAATAATACCTAAACATTTGACTTAGTATGTTCAGCAATAAAAACTAATGTTACACAAACAGCCTGAATGAATCTTAAAAATATTACGTTAAAAAAAGTTGGGCACAAAAGTGTACATACCATACGGTTCTCTTTATATCAAGTTCAAGAACAGGTGAAACTAAATTGTGGTGATAGATTTCAGATGAACAGTTGCCTTGGGAGGCTGAGTGTGACTACAAAGTTCATGCGGGAACATTTAGGGATGTTGGAAATATACAGTGCCTTGATTTAGGGTAGTGCTTTCACAAGGGTATACATTTGTCAAAACCGAACCCACTGAACATTAAAATTTCATTCTGTGAATACTCTGCCTCCATAGAGTTGATTAGATAATGCTAAGGCAAGATTAGCAAAAAATACAAGATGTCAGAAGTCAGGAGAGAAGATAGAAAAATAGTGAGTTTAAAAACTTCAGATTTCTGACTTGGACATAGGACCCGGGGGCTGTGATGAATTGAGAGAGGGAATCCATAAGATGCAGTCTGGATTAAAAGAAAAATATGAATATGATGAACTCATTTGGCCATATTCAGGCTGAGATAAGTGTGAAGTAACCAAATACTACTGTTTGGCTTTTTTAAGCTTGAAGTTCAGGGTGAACTGTCAGTTTTGCTATAGAGAATATGAGAATATGCCTTAATTTATTGTATTTAACTAGTTATTTCTAATATACAGGAAAGCCATTCATGCTTGTATATCATCTCTGTAACTTCCTACATTCCTAATCTCTCTAAATTCTTGTAGTTTATAAGTCATTCCCATGGGTTTTCTAACTAGACAGGCATAATATCTGCAAATATGAAATCACTTCCTATTCTCAGCATTTAATTAATTATTTGATATCTTCATTCTCTCTGAAGTCACTTCCAGCATAAATGGATGGAGGTGAGAGAGGAAGGCTTTGGTTTGGTTCTGACATTAGATTTTCTTTGCAGTTCATTGGTTCTTTTCCTGTTCTGGTCCTCAACCAATGTGGTGTAATCTTCACTAGCATGTGTTTCGGATCCAAACAAAGTACACTTAAGTCTTAATAATGCCATTCAGTAGTGACGTGATCTTGGACAAGTCATTGAACTTCAGAGAGACTGTTTTTAAAAATCACTGCAAACTGAAAATAATAATAATAATTTGCATATTTGTTGTGAAGAGAAGGTAATAATGAAATGCCACCTGTGGCAAGTAATTTGGAATGATTACAAGTGCTACTTCTTTATATTCATGCTTCTTTTCAGTATGGCTTTGCAGCAACTCCCAACTCCAAGGAAGGACTAGAGATTTTCATTTCCTTTGAATTTGAATGCTCTTGTGCCTTGATTTAACTATTAAAATGTAGTGCAAATGATGATGTCAGTACCTTGATCCTAGGCCTCAAAAGTTTTCTGACTCCGCTGCTAGTCAGCTGCTCAAGAAAAACTCATGAATAAGTCCTGCATCAGGCTTCCTGCAGAAGCCTGCTTCTCACTCTGCCTATCTCTGCCTCTCTCTCTCTGTATCTCTCATGAATAAATAAGGAGAATCTTTGGGGGAAAAAAAAACCTCATGAGTACATTATTCCTTGTGCTATTGAATTCAAACAGTACATAAAAAGGTTTGTCAGTTATATTATAAACAACACACATGCACACATATATGTTTATATGTAAATACATATTTACATATAGGTTTGTGTTATATGTTTAATATATATTTCAAATATATATGTTTCAAATATGTTTCATATATATGACATATCTCAATATTCAATATTGAAATATCAAGAGATCAATCTCGGTATCAATCAACATCAAGAGATACTCAAATATCTCTTGTCTTCCATTGTTTGGGATTTCAGTATTACAGAATTCAGATATTTTTTTTGCCTGTCTTCCAAATCAACAAATTTGGCTCTGACCATATTTATACTTTTTATTTCTTCCTCTATCTCAATTTTATAGTCTTGGTGGTTTTGCTGAATTTTTCTAATGTCCACTATTAAATTTTTATTTGAATTAATTTTTGTTCAAGCACATGGTTATTTGATTTCTATTCCTGATATTAGGTTTTTTTTTTTCATTTTTTTACTGAGTTCAG
The DNA here is from genome assembly GCF_048164855.1 of Canis lupus baileyi. Lineage (NCBI taxonomy): Eukaryota > Metazoa > Chordata > Mammalia > Carnivora > Canidae > Canis > Canis lupus. The sequence continues at coordinate 81,161,560 of NC_132839.1, forward strand.
TCAACTTTTGTTTCATATATTCTTGTTTTTGTTTTCCTTTCCTACACATTTGTGTTCTTTTTGAATTCCTGATTCAAGTTATTTATTCATATCTCTAAATGCCTCTTTGTAGGTATCCAGTTTGAAGTGTTGTATTATGGTTAACATCTGCTTTATGATATCTTTAAAATACTTTGATCTTCATTTTCCACTTTTTTTTCTCATAATAAACTTGCATTAAAAAACTTTCTGCAGCTATGCATTTTATAGACATTTCTTATTATTTTTGTTGTTCTCCACTTATACTGAAAACTTTAGAGATGTGTGATTTATTTTATTTTTATATGTAATAGTCTTTGAATATTATTTTAGGAAATTCAGGTTATTAGGACTATTACTATTATTAACCTATTAAACTATCTCAGAAATCTTTTCATTTTCAAAATATATATTTTTCTAAATATATATAATTCTATGTTGACAGTTTTTTTTATTTGGTTTGGTTTGGTTTGAGTTTCGGTTTGTTTCATTTTGCAGATAATACTCCTCTATCTTCTGGCCATCTTTGTGTCTAATGAGAATTCACTGGTCATTTATTATCATATCATATTGTCTTCTGTTTCTGGCTTCTGATGTTTCTATAGTTGATCCTTGTCGCACACATCAGTGCTTCCGTTTTTTTTTTTTTTTCCGGCCCCAAAATATCCCATATATAGATATGTCACATTTTGTTTATCTATTCATCAATAGATGGACATTTGGGTAGTTTCTGGCTTTTGACTATCATAATCTTTGAATTTAATGTAAAAAGAAAAAAATCCTCTGGCAATCCTCATTTTCTCATGAAGCTTCCAGCAATGTATCATACTTAAAGGAAACATTGGGTTTAAACTAGGTATTATGAAATATTTATCTTTTTTCTACTTATAAATCATATTTTTGTAACATAAGTCTAAGAGAGAAGGAATATTTCATGGTTTGTGTTTTATCTCTCAAGTTAAGTGGTCAATTATCCATAGAATGAATGAATAAATAAATTTGCTGTGTTCAATATCAGTGAATAGTACCTATTCAATAATTTCTTTAGATAGACATATTTTCCCTACACATTCAATTGTATTAGGAACACTATTGCTATAAATTTTTTCTATACTTTTGGGAAGAATGCCTCTAGTGTTTTTTCTCCAGAATATCCTATGCATTTGTTATAGCAATCAAAGAAAGTTCCAGATTTTATTTAATGAATATATAATATGATACTTTATATTCATTATTTAAGAACACAAGTTAAGGTATTTATCAGGTAGCTTCATACTGGATTATATGGAGTTTATTTTTATGCCCCTTGAATCTGAACTGTCCTGGTGGCTTCCATTGAACAACAGAATTCAGGAGAATTGATGTAGAAGTATAAGTCTAGATCTCAAGTGGCCTTTTCAGTGTCACTGAAAAGTGTCTCAGTGTCACCTTTTACATAAATCTGGGCTAACCTAGAGGTTCAGAGATCACATGGAACAGAACTGAGCCATCCAGATAAAGTCCTCTAGACCAACCAGCTGCCAGTCATCCTGGCAGATGACCACAGATGTTTGTATGAATCTTGTCAAGGCGAGTGGGAAACGTACAAAAATAAGCCCCACCCAAAATGCAGATTCACAGAATATAGATCTAAATAGCTGATTGTGATTTTAAACCACCAACTTTTGGGTTGAATTGTCATAATAAAAAGTTAGCTAATACAATTGATATAATCATCAAGAAAGTCATGTTTATAAACTCGTGCAGTTAGAAAGTTTCAAAATTCCAGAAAAAATCAAGAATATATCTAAGAATTTTTGAATTTTAGATGCACTAGCTCCGCTTGTTGAATACAACAGTAATCATCTCTTCTATTACATTTTCAACCTGGATTGTTTTATGTGAACAACCCACAAAAGTTTTGTATCACAGTCTTTTTTCCCATTTTGTCAGCTGTTTCTGGTCTTTCATGATCATCTGCGAAATCAATTGTGCCTTTGAGAAAGTTGTTGACTATTGTAAGTTTATTTATGGGAAAGCAAGAGCAAGACTTTCTACACAAGAAAGATGAAAATGTAAAAATATAAAATGTAACAATTCAGTAAGAAATATTAGGTTAAAGAATTTTTCTTACTATAAATCACCATCATTTTTTTCAGACATGTGAAATTGGAAAAATAAAACTTAATAATGAGGTGTTTGATATCCAGCAGGAATTGTGGCCAGTATCTTTCCTGTTTCTTATACAAATGCAAGAAAAATGTAGTGAATGAAAATCAACTGGAAGATTTGCAATCTCTGAAGAATTCATGTGTTAGCAAAACCAGATGTGCAACTTTAGAAAGGGAAGTGTTTAAGTCATATCATTTAATTAACCCTTGTTAGTTTCTGAAGAAGTAATGGAAAATCATGGTAAATTCTTTCCCCAGGGACAAAAATATCTAGTATTACCCAATTGTTCAGGATCTAAGTTTTCAGATTTCCAGTTAAATAATTATTTATATACATTTCTAATTAATTTTTATTATCATTAAACTGAGATCTAAATTCAGTTAGTGGTAAAGATACAAATATTTAGAAATTTTAAAGAATTTAAAGTATTTGGCATAGGTTCACTTAAGAAAAACTTCATATTTTTTTAATATTCCTTGAAATACATTGTATTTTTTATCCTACAAAGTTTGAAGTAAATAAGGCTTTTGAATTTTTTTTTTTTGCATATACAGTTTTGAACGCAGTGCTTTAATGGACCAACTGTTTTACACATTAACAGTCAATATATAAAACAGTATGTGTTTCAATCAGATACGTTTTAGAATGACATATTAATTTGCTATTTTATTTATTTTTACTGAAATGTTAGGTAGTTAGTTAAAAAGGAAAAAAAAAAGTTCTTCTAAAAGCCAATTGTAGACACGACAATGGCTAGAGTCATGTATCTTGGAATGAAATAGTTTTGGCTTGAAGTTTAGCTCCATCTTTTTTTTTTTTTTTTTTTTTTTTAATTTTATTTATTTATGATTGTCACAGAGAGAGAGAGAGAGGGGCAGAGACACAGGCAGAGGGAGAAGCAGGCTCCATGCACCGGGAGCCCGATGTGGGATTCGATCCTGGGTCTCCAGGATCGCGCCCTAGGCCAAAGGCAGGCGCCAAACCGCTGCGCCACCTAGGGATCCCCAGCTCCATCTTTTATTAACTATATATTTTTGGAGGCAGTTACTTTATATCTAAGCTACTCTATTTTTATGAGCTTTAATTACCTCATCATTGAAAAGGGTTGATAAGGGTAGCTCAGTGGTTTGGTGCCGCCTTCAGCCCAGGGCATGATCCTGGAGACCCTGGATGGAGTCCCACATCTGGCTCCCTGCATGGAGCCTGCTTCTCCCTCTGCCTGCGTCTCTGCCTCTCTCTCTCTCTCCTCTCTGTGTATTCTCTAAATAAATAAAATCTTTAAAAAAAAAAGAAAGAAAGAAATGTCATATAAATAGGTAGAAAATGCAAATCAATGAATGTTGACTATTATATGAATAGTAAGAGTAGGAGAAGGAGTAGTAGCAGCAGCAGCTATAGTAAGTAAAATGCCAAGATGAGAATTACAGGGCCCATTTTTCTTGGATTTGTAGCTTTTGCAAAGTCTGTTAGCTGGTATGGTTATTTTTAGTCTGGTTATCAGAAATAGTCTGTTTTTGGTAATGAGAAGAGCCTTGGAGTCTATACCCAGGGAATAATTTTTTGAAACAAGGGCTTTGGGGTATTCAGGTGGCTCAGTTGGTTAATTGTCTGACTCTAGATTTTGGTCTCATGGAGAGTGGAGCCCCTATTTGGACTCTTCCAACTAGAGGAAGATGACTTCTCAACTCAATCTTTCTAGCCTTTCTATTACACCTAACTGAGGGGAAAAAGTTAAGAAACATGTGTAAATATCACAGTCCAGGGGCATTAGGCCACTGAAGACTGAGATTTAATCATAACATAATAGGATAATTCCTCTACAATCACCACAACATCAATTGGGATTCTGGTATAATAGCAGTGGATTATAGCTAAGGAAAAACAAACAAACAAACAAAACCCCTGCTAGATGCAGCCTTATCCTGAAAAGGAATTATTAGAGTAGCCCAAAGACATTATTAAAGACAAAAACAAGAATAGGAGAGTTTTTGTAATCTGGCACGTACAACTATAGCAAATATTAAACACAGCTCTGCTTCAAGATAGAGTAACCTAATTCCTCATGATAAAGATTCAGTTTCTATTACCCAATACATTGTATATTCTTTTAACAAAAAGTTACAGAGCATACCAAAAGCCAAGAAAAAAAAAATCTGAAAAGACAAAACATTCATCATAGCAACACCAAAATATGACATAGAAATTATCAAATGGAGTATTTTAAACAACTATGATTAATATGTTAACAAACCTAATTAAAAATTATACAGGACAGAAACAGATCTATATAAAGAAAGGAAGCATCAAAGAATACATAAAACCAAAAAAAAAAAAAGAATACATAAAACCAATTCTTTTGAAATTTTTCCATTCTTAATTGAGCTAAGAAATAACTGTTTAAATTAATAATGTAACAATGAAAAAATAATAATAATATAACAATGTATTGGGTGATTTTAGCATATGGATAGCTTAAATGAAGCAACATCAAAAAAGACAAAGTAATAAATTAGACAAAGTAATAAACTCTATTAAAATATAACTACAGGGCAGCTCGGGTGGTTTAGCGCCGCCTTCAGCCCAGGGTGTGATCCTGGAGACCTGGGATCCAGATCCATGTCAGGCCCCCTGCATGGAATTGAGCCTGCTTCTCTCTCTGCCTGTGTCTCTGCCTCTCCTCTCTCTCTCTCTCTCTCTCTCTTTCTCTCTCTGTCTCTCAGGAATAGATAAATAAAATCTTTGAAAAAAATAAATCAAAGATATCTACAATATACATGAAACAACACAGTCAACTTATTTGAAGTTGAATTAGTTAAAAAGTCATGTTGCCAATTCTAAGATGACCAGTGATTCTTCTTAAATAAATGTAATATGCTAAGAGAAAAGCAAAATGCAATAATTTGAAATGATCAATTAAAACTAGAGAAGACAGATGAAGAGGAAAAATGAATATGTAAAATAAAAAACCCTTAAGATGATAGATTTTAATCCAACTATGTCAATCATTTTATCATAACTTTCTTATTGAGATATAATTTACATATAACATGCCAGTGTCAGGTATACAGAATAATGATTCAGTATTTGTATATATTGTGAAATGATTGCTATAATAGGTCTAATTAATATCCATCAAAGATCATAGTTAAAATTTATTTCCTTATAATGAGAAATTTCAATATTTACTCCCTTACTAACTTTCAAATATGCAAAATAGTATTTTAACTATAGTCACTATGATGTTCATTACATTTCTATGGCTTGCTTATTTTATAACTAGAATTTGGTAGCTTTTAACTTTTGACATTCACTTGTTTTGTCCACCCCCCACTTCTGACAATTATCAATATGTTCTCTGCGTTTGTCAGTTTGATTTTTGTTTTGTTTCGTTTTTAGATCACATATAATTGAAATCATATGTTATTTGTCTTTTACCATCTGACTGTATTTCACTTAGCACAACGCCCTCAAGGTCAATCTATGTTGTTGTAAATGTCAAGATTTTATTGTTATATGGCTAAATAGTCCAGTGTGTATGTGTGTGTGTGTGTGTGTGTGTGTGTGTGTGTGTGAAATCACATTTTCTTTATCCATGAATCCATTGATGGACACTTAGGTTGTTTCAATATCTTGACTATTGTGAATAATGCTGCAGTAAACATGATAGTTCAGGTATCCATTCAGATAGTGGTTTTATTTTCTTTAAAAATATACCCAGAACTGGGATTGCTGGATTATACAATATTTCTACTTTTAATTTTTTGAGAAGCCTCCATACTGTTTTCTACAGTGACTGTACCAATTTACATTCCCACCGACAGTGCATAAGTGTACCCTTTCCTTCACGTTTTCTCCAGGACTTATTTTTTTTTTATTTTTTTAAAATGGCCATTCTACAGGATAAGCAGATAACTCATTGTGGTTTTGTGTGGACTTTTTTGTTGTTGTTGGAAAAGGGAGGCATAAAAAATCTATAAGCATTTTTAACTGAAGTCAGGAATTGTAATAAACTCTGACAGTAAGTACATCTTTCATTTGACGTACTATGGACTACTGGAATGTGTTCTAAGAATTATGACAATCCTGTGTGGAGACACCTTCTGGCATATTTTCTCTTTGAAAGTGGAAATTATAGGCCTGTAAGGTTAGCTAATGAGATAATCCTGTACAACTATACTGGATGTAATTTTTCTCTTTGCATATCTGTTCAGTGTGGTTTTGATTTTCATTTCCTTGATGATTAGTGACATAGAATATCTTTGCGTGTGCTTATTGGCCATTTGTATATTGTCTTTGGAAAAATGTCTGTTTAGATACTCAGCCCAATTTCTATTGGATTTTTTTTTTTGCTATTGAGTTGAACAAATTATTCATATACATTGGATATTAACCCCTTATCAGATATGATTTATAAATATTTTTTTCCAGTGGGTTGCCTTTTTATTTTGTTGATAATTTCCTTTGTAGTTTTAGTTCAAGATAGTCCCATTTGTTTTTTTGTGTGTATGTGGTTTTTGTTTGTTTGTTTGTTTTGCATCTGTTTCCTTTGCTTTTAGAGTTAGATCCAAAAAGTATCATCACCAAGACTACTGTCAAGGAGCTTATAACCTATGTTTTCTTCTAGGAGTTTTATGGTTACAAGTTTTACAATCAGATCTTTAAATCTTTAATTCATGTTGAGTTAATTTTTGTGTATGGTATAACAGTCCAGTTATCTTACACTATAAGATATACACATTCTACTGGGTGTGGCTGTGCAGTTTTCCAAAACCATTTATTGAATAGACTGTCTTTTCCCCATTGCATATTCTTGGGTCCTTTGTCATAAATTAATTGACCATATGGATTTATTTCTGGGCTTTCTATTTCATTCTATTGATCTCTGTATACATTTTTATCTCAATACCATATTGCTTTGATTTCATAGTTTGTATTATATTATGAAATCAGAGTTTGATACCTCCAGTTTTTGTTTGTTTTTTTTTTTTGTCTTTTTAGAAATTGCTTTGGCTATTTAGAGCTTTTTTGGCTTCCAAACAAACACTAGGAATTTTATTTTATTTCTGTGAAAAAAATGCCCTAACAGATGGAATTTTGATAGGGATGGCACTGAATCTGGATGTTGCTCTGTGTCATATGGACATTTTAACAATATTATTCCAATCCATGAGAATAGAATACTTTTCCTATTTATTTGTGTCATCTTTAATTTCTTTCAGCAATGTCTTTTAGTTTCAGTGTACATAGCTTTCATGTTTTTGACTTTAACCTTTTGTTAAATTCATTTCTAGGTATTTTATTTCTTTTGAAGAAATGGTAAATGAGATTGTCTTCTCCATTTCTCTTTGTAATAGTTTTTTATTAGTGCATAGAAAAGTAACTCATTTTTATATTGACTTTGTATCTCACAAACTCACTCAATTTATTAGTTTTAACAATTTTTTGATGGAATCTTTAAGGTTCTGTCTACTTTTTTTCCCAATTAAGAATTTTTTTCTTAATTGCTTTGATTAGAATTTCCAATATTCTATTGAATAAAAGTGGGTATAGTGGGCATCTTTGCCTTGTTCCTGATCTTAGAGGAAAGATTTTAGCTTTTCACCATTGAGTATAAAGCAATGAACATGTAAAATGAATAGAAATGGTTACAAATATGATAGATATTAATCCAACTATATTAATAATTTTAGATGTGAATGGTCTAAATACACCAAATAAAAGGCAGAGATTGGCAGAGAGTGGATAAAAAAATATATGGTATTTAAGACAAACCACTTTAAATATAAAGACTCTGATTAAAAGTAAACACATGGAGAAAGTTATACCATAGTAACTTTAATGAAAAAAAAATAAAGGCTAGGTAGCTATTTAATTTTAGACAAAGAAAACTTCAGTACAAGGAAAATGATAAAGAATAAAGAGTGGCATTACATAACTCTAAAGAATCAGTTCTCCAAGAAGACATACTAATTCTAAATGCGTATAAAGCTTACAATATATTGTCAGATTATGAGGCAAGACTGATAAAACTGCATGAGAAATAGTTCCACCATTAAAACTGGTAACTTAAATATGCCTCTTTCAAAGATTGATAGATGAAGCTAGCGGAAAATCAGTAAGGTTATATTTGACCTCAAGGGTGATACCAATCAACTTGATGTAATTAATTGGCATTTATTGAAAACATCTGGAGCACCAGACTAAACAATCTTCTCAAGCTCCCATGAAACATTCTCAAAGATAGACTACCTACTCAGCAATAAAACACACTTTAACAATTTAAAGATTTAGGAGTCATACACTGTATGTTCTCAGAACATAATGGAATTAAACTACAAATTGGTAACTGAAAGATAGCTGGAAAGTCCCTAAATATTTGACGACTGAACAACACATTTCCAAATAACATGTGACAAGTCTTAGGGGAAATTAAAAAGTAATTTGAGCTAAATGAAAATGAAAATGAAATTAAAACATATGGGATTTGTATAATGCACCAAATCTGTGGGAAGCACCAAAAGCAATTCTTAGAGGGAACAGTAACTTATAGCATAAAATGCATGTAAAAGAAAGATCTGAAAACTAGAGAAAGTAGAGTAATTTGGTCCTACCATAAAAACCTTACACACATGCATGAAGCAACTTTACATATAAGCATCCAAACTGAAAGCAACCAAGACTATTTTCTACAGGTGAATGGATAAAACAAACCATGGTACAACCTTACAATGGAGTATTATATAGTGAATGGAATATTAGCATCAAGTGATGAAACACAGGATGAAAATGTGAAAGAGGCATGCAAAGATATTGTGTGAAAGAAATCAGTTTTAGGAGGCCAAATCCTGCATGTTCCAATTTAATGTCTTTTTGGAAATGGCGAAACAGTAACATTAAAAAGCTTAACATTTATCATGGGTTCACATGGAAGAAGGGGAAGGATAAATAATTGAACCAAAGGCGAATTTTGAGGTGGTGAAAATTTTCTCTATGATACTGTAAGGTGGACAGGTGAAACAATGTACTTGTTAAAATCCATAGAAGTACAGAACACAAGTGAAACTTATGCAAAGTGTATGCAAATTTTTAAAAGTTAAAAACACATTTACAATGTTGGAGAATTCATGATGAGATGAAGAATGTGACAAAACTATCCAACTGTATTCAAAGTGGACGAACTAACATCTGTGAAAGGAGATGGGGGGAGAAATGGTTACAGACCTGAGTATCTTAGGAAATGAGTGGAGTTTAACTTAGTTAAAGATTTAGTAAAAAAACAAAACAAAACAAAAACCAAATCATATGTAAGTTCTGTTTTTTAGTTGATAAAATTATTTCCCATAGTAGTGTGCATTATTAATTCTAATACTCTCTATATGTGGAAGCTGGAATGGAATAATGATTTGCTGGTGGATGGTGGGAGCTAGATTTATCACTTTTGGAGTTGGAGATTGCAAATAAGCAAAGAGAGAAGGATAGAATGATTCTTGTGGTAATGGATTAAAGTTGGAGACGCAAGTATGAATTGACATGTGTGAAGCTTAATATAGATACAGATGGTTACAGTTAGAGAATATTTATGGTCATTTGTATAGATACATATCTTTTTTTCTGTGCCAGTTGAGAAAGCCTAGAAATGGGGATATCCCAGTATCAGTAAGCACATGTAGCGCTCAGATCTTAGTTCTTAATATCACTGTTTAATAAAAGGAACCAGGGCTTTTTAAAGAAATGGCTGATTCCATAGGGGCAGGAAATAGACAAGATGCACTTGGAGAATCTTGTAGTTCCAGAAAGCAAGGATGCATTAAACATTCTCCCTCTTGCTCTCTCCCTCCCTCTCTCTCACAATGATTGGCAAAGAGACACAAAACAAATTGAAAGAATTTCTATTAGTCAAAGTTGAAACAGTTTGAACAACAGAATAAATGAAGTATTGGCTCATAACCAAAAGGATGAAACAAATATCCAGGAATCAGTTTTAATTTAAATAAATGTTTGATTAAATAAATGAAAGAATGCATAAGAATAGACAAGTCTCCCATGCAGAAGAATTCCAAGCAATTTATGTAAATACTGCACCCTTGAAAACATGAAATGTAACTCTACATCCTAACTGTTGGCTGTGCATCGTGAGGTCTTTCTCAAATGTACAATATGGGCAACGAAGAGGAGAGAGTAAATTTGCAGTGAAGAAACTTTACAGTCATCCGAAACCAAGTACATCAATATCGATAAGTCATGTTGATAATATGTACCCCTGGTCTGATGTGATGAAAATAGCTTTTAGCTTCTGTGGTCTGCCACTCAAAACTCATAATCCCAGTCTCATCATAATGAAAATATCAGACAAACCCCAATTAAGGGATATACTCTAAAATATCAATAGTCTTCAAAACTGTGAAGTCTTCAAAAGCAAACCAATCTGAGTAATTGTCTCAGTCAAGTGGAGCCTATAAAACATAAAATGAAATGTAATGTGGTATCTGGAATAGGATCCTAGAACAGCACAAATGCATTATTCAGATTCCCTTTGTTTTTACATATAAACTTCATTTTAAAATAACTTATCAACATTGGTTGATTAATTATACTAAATTTACCATAAATTTTAAGATGTTTATAGGGGAAACTGGTTGTGGAATGTGTGGGGACTCTATACTCTCCTCTCAAATTATTTATAAATCTAAAATTGTTCAAACATTTATTAATATGTAAAAAAAAAAATTGAAGAGCACCTGGGTGGTGCAGTTGGTTAAGCATCTGACTCTTGGTTTTGGCTCAGGTGGTGATCTTATTATGTCATGGTCGTGGGACCAAGCCCTGTGTAGGGCCCAGTACTCTGTGCAGAGTCTGCTTGAGATTCTTTCTTTCTTTCTCTCCCTCTCCCTCTGCCCCTCCTTTCATGCTCTTTCCCTGTCTTTCTCTAAAATAAATAAATTAATATTAAAAAAAATAAAATGTTAAAAGAAAAAGTAAAAAAGAAAGTCCTTTTAGCAATAATGTACTGTTGGTTATAGTAATAGTAAGCCATAGGACTTTTTGAGTGTAGTGCAGTTTTCTGGATACATAGAATATTATGATGTATATAATTACACAAAAAATAATTCCATTTGTAGATGAAGAAATAGAGGAACAGGGTGGTGAAGTACTTTGCCCAAGGTCATGGCAATTAAATAGCAAAACCAAAACTCAAAGCACTTCATCAGGTTCCAGGAGTTATGCTTTTAATGACTTCACTATTTTATCTCTTGAAGTAATTGATCATGTGGTTTAATAAATGGGTTGAGTTTGAAAACACCCATCTGGATTAGGAAACCTGAGGCACTAGAACCTTTGAGAGACACTGATAGAACAATCAGTGCTATCTCAGCAACTTCTGGGTTTGACACTCTCTTTTTGAAATTTCTTATATCTTTTATTTTCCATCATCTTCTCTTTTTCCTAATCTCCATCCTGTATTCCTAATCCCTCCCACGCCTTTTCATTTCTCTTCTTCACTTTTGTTGTCTTAAATTTTCACACAACTAAACTTTTGCTTATTTTAAAATTTTTCTTTCCTATAAATATAAATACGGTTGAAATCTTTCAGTGGTTTGTTAATCTTACTAGTAGCACTGAAGACTCATCCTAGAATTAGGTAGAAAAATAAATAGTGTTAAATTTGTCTTCTTAATCCATTTTATAGCTCTACATTCCAAAGCTCCTTTTTGCCTATGGCTCCCACATTTCCTGCATATTTGTATTACTAGTCTTTATTGACTTAAAGATTTAGGCATTCTATCCTATCAAAAATTAAAATAATATCTTCATATACAAATGACTATGTGGAAGCGTGGAAAAAAATCCAATTTATCCTAGGGCCACAAGAAGTGATGACAGAGTACTCAAATGATTTAGCTTTATTTCAAAATGCTTTCATATTGCTGCAATTTAAGAAACAGACTTCATTCCAAATGAGGTTAATAAGACCACTGGATTTATGGTCATGTTTGCAAAATAACTCCATAACATTCTTGAAGCCAATTTTAATAATAATGTAAAAATATTTTTCCCATTTTATTACTAAACTTTCAAGATCATGCTAAGTTGGGAGCCTGGGTGCTTCAGCAGTTTAGCGCCACCTTCAGCCCAGGGTGTGATCCTGGAGACCCAGGATGGAGTCCCACTCTGGGCTCCCTGCGTGGAGCTTGCTCCTCTCTCTGCCTGTGTCTCTGCCTCTCTCTGTCTCTCTCTCTGTGTCTCTCATGAATAAAATAAATAAAATCTTTTTTTTTTTTTAATAAATAAAATCTTAAAAATAAAAAAAAGATCATGCTAAGTCACTTCTCATTGTTATATATTTCCAATATAGCAAGACTTTCCCAGAATTATATGGCCACCAGATTGGCCTCAGCACAATAACCTTATTATTTTAAGCTGTATGTTTAGCCTATTTTTATTCACTAGTTAAGATGGGCTGCTGTCAATATGATTTACTTCTCTAACCAAATTAGCTCCAGTTTTCTTAATATAATATATATATATATATATATATATATATACATATTTTTTGCCTGAACACATTGTTTAAAAATAAGTAAATATATACACTGTACACAACTTTCGACAAGGCTACAGATTATCAATAAACTAAGCTCAAATGCATTATTAGTCCTTTTCCTGCACCTCCCTGTTTCTGTCTTTGTTTTTCTCTCTCTCTCTCTCTCCTCTCTAATCTACATTTGCAAATGCCAACAAATAGCATATATCTGCTATTTATGAAGGCCCTGCTGCCTATAAAGTCAATCCAATTAGATCTCTCCCACAAGCAAATGCCTTCAAATAACAACATCCTGTATGAAAAATCAATGCATGAATCAACAAATAATCATTGAATACCTAATAGAGTTAACTATAAATACATGAGGTTATTTTCCTTCTGATGATCTGAAAGGAAAGAGTAATTACTGAGGAGTCAGTCCTACATTTATGGGCTGTAACTTCAGAGTTATAGAGCTGATAGCTTCTCAGCAGGAAATATCACTAGCTATGCTCGTGTTTCAAAGATGAATGCATATCTCTATCACTGTTTAATAGTGTTTAAACCTGTTAATGCATGTAGTCTGGTGAAATGAAGCAGCCAAAAATACATTAAGTAGAAAAATAGTTTCCCTGGATTTGTCTGTCCTAGAAATATAATCTATGGAATTCATTTGGTCATACCTTCAGTTAGAATTTTACATATCAAATGGACAACCCAAAGGAAGCCTATGTAATTCTCCAAGTGGACTGCCTTCCATGAAGCTTTTCAGGGCTCATTTAACATGACTCAAGAAGCTTTAGTTACTCTAGTAATTGCAATTGTTTCTTTTTCCTTCAACTTTCAGATCACTTTATACTTGCACATCTATTTTCTTCTTTTCCAGTCTCTTATTTAATTTGGAAAACAGTCTTTTGTATGAATGCAGAGTATCTGCATTCTGTTGCAACCTACCTCATATACCTTTAGATATTCATTTCAGTTGGCCTGACCAGCATCATATCCCTCTTGAGCATCAACTTCAATTTTTATCTAGTCATTCACTTATCACAAATCTTTGTCCATGTGGTCCAAGTGAGAAGGTTCCATCTCTAAGTTTTCTGTTCTATGCTCTGAGCCCTTGATAGTAAATCATATTCTATACTTAGCTACTGGTTGAGAACTTGGCATGTAAGGCAAGCCTGTCAAATCAGAATTACTCTTAGGAATTTTGCAAGCATTATTGAAAAAAGTGTATCTACTTTATGATAACTTTCCCTTTGGAGAGGGGGGCAATTATTTTCTCCTGTACTTGGAGATACCACTCAGTGCCTAGGAATGAAAAAAAAAAAAAGTAATGATATTTCTGGGAAATAATGTAAAACTATTTTTTTTTAAGATTTTACTATTATTTGAGAGGGAGAGAGAGAAAGAGCATGCACACAAGCCAGGGTAGAGGCAGAGGAAGAGGGAGAAGCAGACTCCCCACTGAGGCAGGAGCCCAATGCAGGGCTAGATCCCAGGATCTTGGGATCATGTCCTGAACTGAAGGCAAGACACTTAAGCAACTTAGTCACCATACACCACATGAAACTATTCTTATTAGTCATGAATAATGCCTGAAACCTTCCCTAATCTCAGATCATTATTATACAAGCCAATAAAATCTTTTAAATCTAGGCATTTTAGGTTGTAACTTATTTCACTTAGAAATTAAATATCTATCCTCAGTAGATCTTTAATTTTTTTTTCAGATTTTTTAATCCTCAATTTTATTTTTAAGATTTTATTTATTTATTCATGAGAGACAAAGAGAGAGGCAGAGATCCATAGGCAGAGGGAGAAGCAGGCGGGACTTGATCTCAGGATCCTTGATGATGCGGGACTCCATCTCAGGATCCCAGGATCACGATCCGGGCCAAAGGCAGACGCTCAACCACTGAGCTACCCAGACACTCCTTAACCCTCAATCTTAAAATAAAATAATAAGCCATGTCTTATTTACTGCATAAAGATTTAAGAAAATATCTGTCTTGTAAATGGTGAAGCACTATAGAAAAGTGAAAATGTTACTATTGTACTCTTGAACATTTACTGTATTATTTGTCTAGTCTCATCACTAGATTTTTAGATCCTAAGCAAAACTTTTTCTGTGTACAAACATAAATTGTTCCTGTATAAAAGATGCTTATAAATTATAATAGCAATTTATTTTCCCCATTGTGTAGATATGGGAAACTCAAGGATCAGAGAAACTATGCTGCTTACCCAAAACTACAGTATTATCATGTGGTAGAATTAGGTATCAAATATCAGTCTTTTACAGCTTGAAATTAATGATTTTAATTGTACTTACTAATGCCTGTTGGGATATTTGGCTACCCTGTTGTAACACCTATTAGTGACTACTTACCTAAAAAGGAGGGAACCTATCGTGGCATACAATTCATATATGTAACTTTAGTTATTAGCTTTAACTTTGCACCAAAAGCCAAGACTGCCATTAATCATCACATTTAAGATCTATCCTAGATTCTGAGTTTATTGATCTAAAGTCTGGGCTTTATATGGTTGCCCCAACTGCTGTCTGAAACCCTACAGTCAAGCCTGTCCATGTGTCCATACATGTTTCAGATACCATTCCTTCACATCTATATTATTTCAAGTACATGATTGGATAACTTGTAAAATGAATCATTTTTCAATGACTTGATTGGAAAGTTGGATCATAAAAATCCAACGTGAAGAAGCATGTACGTATGGCTTTAAAAAGAAGAAGGGAAAAAATAGCATCAAAAATTTCCTAAAACGTATTATCTTTAAAGATTTATTTATCTGAGAGAGAAAGAGAGCACAAGTTGAGGGAGGGACAGAAAATCCTCAAGCAGACTCCCTGCTGAGCGCAGAGCCATCAAGCCCTTCAGGGCTTGATCTCACAACTGGAGATCATGACCTGAACTGAAATCACAAGTTGGACATTGAACCCACTGAGCCACCCAGGAGCCCCAAAACTTACTATCTTTCTAAGGTGAAAATTTTGGTCTCAAACTGAAATCTGTAGTTCTACTATCCTGAACAGAAATAAACCTCAGTAAAATAAAAATAAAAACTGACACCAATTCTAATGTTTATTGGAATATGAGCAGTTAACAAGCATGGGGGCCCAGTGTGGGGACAGGCCAGGTATTGTCAATGATTCCAGGTGTCCAGCATTTCCAGGGGAATCCACAAGACCAAGCATGCCAGGATTTTCTTTGCTACAGTACGCTTCAGGCCAGAGAACTTGGTCATCTTATTGCATAAACAAAAGGAAAGTCTTCCTCTTCTAAACCTGAGGCCAGGGATCCCTGGGTGGCGCAGCGGTTTGGCGCCTGCCTTTGGCCCAAGGCGCGATCCTGGAGACCCGGGATCGAATCCCACATCGGGCTCCCGGTGCATGGAGCCTGCTTCTCCTTCTGCCTGTGTCTCTGCCTCTCTCTCTCTCTGTGTGACTATCATAAATAAATAAAAATTTAAAAAAATTTAAAAAAAAATTAAAAAAAATAAAAAAATAAACCTGAGGCCAACTTCAATTACCAGTGTTACAAAGGCAAGCTTCAAACTACAGAATAGAATGGGAAAGATTGAGACTTCTCTGTGAGTCAGTTATTTAGAGAAAATGAACACTGTTGTGAAGAATGAAAGATCCCAGAGACAGAGAAACAAAAACAATAATAGTCATAATAAATAAATTGTTAATGAATGTAAGAAATTTATACAATAAAGACAGAGGAAATATTGAACTACATTAAAGCTATAGTTATGGATTTATTCCCATAACAACTTAGTCTGTTATATCTTATCTCAAAGCCACTCTCTTGTGGTATTGATGGTTAGCCTGTCCAATGATGAACCATACAGTTTCTGTCTGTGAGGAATTCACAGGATTACTAAGGAACAAGATATATAAGTTAGGAATTCTGCTAAAAATAAAAGTATGTATTATTCACGCTTAGGAGAACTTGAGTACTTATATGAGTCTAAGTCTTCAAGGCTGAGGCTCTACATGATCTCAACAGCATGTACTCCTATATTTCTGTGTGTTTTTGCATGCCTAATATATGCTCCATTCTTGCTGAAAACAGATTTATAACTGCAGGGTTTTTTTTGTTTTCATTTTAATGCACAGTTAATTGGAAATCTAAAGGCTTCTTGAAATATCAAAAACTCTACATCTTACAGCTATCAAAGAGAATGTGATGTTAGATATTTATATAAGTATCTATACCTTTTTCAAAGGTAAGAAATCAAATACAGTGAGAGGTGGAGGTCCTCCTTGGCATTAAGACCATGTATAATTCTAGAAAATTATAGATTCTTTATCATCTAACAACAGTTATTTATTATGATGATGATTAGCCTTATGATAGCAGTTATTCTTGATTTAGCCTGCTAGAGTACAGCAAGCCATTTTTCTGTTTCATTTACTTATGTCTGCAAAATGCCTAGAACAATACCTGGGCATACAGGCACTCAGAAAAAATAAATTAATATATTACAGGTAGAACCATGGCAAATATTAAGGAAGAGAAAAAGTGTTTATGTGTGTGTGCGTACATACATGTTACTCTTGTGCATGCACACACACACACTCCCCTAAACGAACTGGAAGACACGGTTGACTTTTATTTTTCAAATATAAAAAGTAAAAGTTAGTTGATGATATTGGAAGATTAAAAAGAAAAAAATAATATTTTTCTTACTCCACATTAAAAACAAATGTAATTAACATTCTTTGGAATTTCTGTTTATTTTTAATAAGATTATTTAGTTCTCTTTGCCTGCCCAAACTCTCTATTCCCTCTCAGTTGAATTCTTCTGTACTTCATGTTTATACCACTACTTATTAGCAAGAAGAAGGTATGTTTCATTTTATTAAGTTGCTGATGGAAACAATCTAAACTCTTTGGCCTAAAATTCTAGACTTTTCCTAACTTAACTCCAGCTTTACATTAAAATATATTAACTTTTAAAGGAAACAACTACTCCCAAAACAGCACATAGTTCCACATTGCAAATATATTTTGCACATTTTGGTCTCTGTCCCTTCATCCCACAGTAACATCCATTCTACCTCTATTTCCTCTCTTACAGTTGACAAAGGAATTGTTCTAAATGCCTATTTTAAGGATGCTTACTTAACATTGGCTATCATACAAAAAGATGTCATGCAAAGTCCCTTCTCTCAAATGTTGATTTTTGTTGTTATTGTTGTTGTTGTTGTTGGTCTCTTTGGGGCTTAAAATAAAACAGAAATATTCTCTCCTTACTAGTAGTACTTAAATGAGCTCTAACAGAATGCTAAGGCAAAAAAAAAAAAAAAAAAGAAAGAAAGAAAAAAAAAGAAAAAAAAAGAAAAGAAAAAAGAAAAAGAAAAAAAGAAACCAGAATACTAAGGCAATTCATCAGAGCCGTGAGACTTTTCTCAGAGTAGTACCTGAGGTGGCAGATATGCACAATTCATAGGACATTAAGCAAATATATATCTTTGCACTTCATATGACACTCTTACACTCTCAAGAGAACTAGACTGGACAGATTATGTTCCAGAATAGTTGGATGGACTCTTCTGTATTCCACTGGGAGTAAGGAGAAGCAGGAATAAAATGAATCCAAAGTATTAGGATTTCTTCTTGCCTATATTTATCTATAAAATTTAGCCATTTTGGCGTCCCTAAGTGGCACAGTCAGTTAAGCATTGGATTTTTGGTTCAGCTCAGGTCATGATTTCAGGGTCATGAGATGAAGCCCCAGCTGGGCTCTGTGCTCTACATGGAGTCTGTTTAATTTTATCTCTGCATCTCCCTCTGACCCTCCCTCCATTTTCTCTGTGTGTGTATGTGTCTCTCTTTCTCTTTCTCTCAAATAAATAAATCTAAAAAAAAAAAAAAAAATTGCAAGTAGTTCTGCAAAATAAATAAATAAGTCTTTGGTATGATGATGAAAATAATTACCATTTATTGAGCACTTACAAGTCCAATACATTTTTTTTTACTGATGACCTCATTTAATCCTCATATCATACTGCTTAGGTGGGTGCTCTTTTCATCCCTACCTTTTAAATGAAGGACTTAAAACTTAGAAGATTAAATAATAACCATGTCATTGTATATGTGTTGTGTGACAGGTACTACTAATTACTTTACACATATACATGATCTCACCTCAACCTAGTAACAACTCCATGAGATGAGTTCTGCTTTTATCCCCATTCCTCAATGAAAAAATATATAAACACACACATAGGAACTTCCCCAAGTTCACATACCTACTGTTGGGTGAAGACTCAAATGCACTGTAGAAACTCAATTATTAACCACTTTATCATGCCTTTTATGGATTTTTTTTTTTACAAAGATGTGCCAGACTTCTGTGTTAAATAGAACTGTAATTGAATTTTGGCTCTAACATATAGCAGCTGTTAACCTTTCTGTAACTCAGGCTTCTCTGTAAGATCAATAAAAATACCTAGCTCAAAGGATTTTTTGAGGTTTAAATGAGATACTGGTATTAAAGCATTTAATGCAAGGCTTTATACATAGTAAATACTACATAAATAGGCGTTGTCAGTTTTAAACATTAGACCCACTATTAATATGTTAAATATGAAATAAATATTAACAGATGCTTAATACTAACTAATACAAAATTACTTAATAACCATATTAGAAAAGAAAGGAAATTTTTGGAAATACATTTAATTGTAAATCTTACATCTATATAGTGTTATAGAGTACACACATTGGTGTCAGACAATTTGTTTTTACATTTGAGTTTAATTATTTTCCCTTGGATTAGGTAGAGTCTGTTGTCCCTTTATCACGTATGAAAAATAGATTCTTTTTTTTTTTAAAGATTTATTTATTTGTGTGTGTGTGTGTGTGTGAGAGAGAGAGAGAGAACAGGGCAAGGGGCAGAGGGAGTGGGAAAGAATCCTAAGCAGACTCCTAGGGAGCTCTACCTGGGGCTTGATTTCACCACCTCAGGTCAATGCATTGAGAGAAATTATTTGACTCTGGAGAAAAATGCATATTGAATAGCATAAGCATACTTAATCTTAGGAAATAAAAGCTATTTTCCTAAAACGGATATCGCTATCTAGAATAGTAAACAAAAATCAATTAGACATTCATGTATTAAAACTTGCTCAATTTTAGTTTCTATACATACAAATATAATAGAAAACTAAAGTACATTTGAAAAAGTTCATATGAAAAATAAAAATTAGAAATAGATATGTTATTTCCCATTCTAAAAACAAATATGTCCTTTCTAAGAGGATCTTTTGATGAGGAAATGCTAGTACTTAGCAATTTCTGAATCCTAACACTGAGGAAAGATGGCAAGGGGACATAAAACATAAAAGAGGAAGGAAATTCATAATTTCTAAAATTAAAATAGTAACATAACCACCGAGTAAGCATATTCTGCCTTTATGTTTGGAAAGATTAACTCATAGAAAATCTTGAAAACTGACATTTGATGTTTTCTTCTCCTTGCCACTAATCTATTCTAATCAAATTTGCTTTCCTGACCCTCACCCTGAGATTAATTGGCCTTTCATTTGATTCAGAAAATAGAAATATTCAACAAGAAATTTGTCTACTCCCACTATGAGGTTTCTATCTCCACTCAAATGTTTTCTTTGTTCACTTTTATTTTAGGAGAATTTTACTGAACCCCTTCCCTCAGACCTCTTCTGTGTCTCCGATTATTTTTCTGCTTCTTGTACACGTACTGTCACATTTGTTCTTGGTTTTGCTTTACCTAATGTTCTACTCAAATATCCTTCATGAGAAAGTATGATCTCCTTTATCTTACCATCCTTTCAAATAACTGTAAGCTCAGATATTATAGTATGAAGGTTCAAAGGATTATTCCCTAAATATTCTGGAATATGTAGCGATAGTAGCTGATTAAACATCTAATATATGATAAGCATAGGTTCACGTACTTTCAACCACCAACCACCAATTCTCAGAAAAAAAAAAATAAAGATTTTATTTATTTATTCATGAGAGACAGAGAGAGAGAGAGAGGCAGAGACACAGGCAGAGGGACCTCAGACGCTAAACCGCTGAGCCACCCAGGGATCCCCAAGTATCAGAAAAATTTATGAAATTTAAATTTTTTTTATGTTTGGGTCTTGGGTCAAATTGATGTTATTTAACTACATTATTCAAAATGCATTGCTTAAAACTGCCCTTGATAATGAAGCAAAGATAGTCTTCAATATATGGTGCTAGAACAATTGGACATCTATATGAAAAAAAAAAAAAAAGAATCTAGATACCAGTCTTACACCTGTCACAAAAATTAACTCAAAATGGATCACAGACTAAGTGTAAAATTCAAAAGTATAAAACTTCTGGAAAAAAACAAAAAATCTAGATTATCTTGGGCATGGTGGTGCCTTTCTGACAAAATACCAAAGATAATGCATGAAAGAAATAATTGATAAACTGCACTTAATTAAATTTAAAACTTTCACAAAAGAGAATATCAAGAGAATTAGACAAGCAGTTGACCAGGAGAAAAAAATTCACAAAAGACATCTGATAAAGGACTGTTATCCAAAATATACAAAGAACTCTTAAACCTCAACAATAATAAAACAAACAACCTAATGTAAAAATAGACCAAAGACCTTCACAGACAGTTCACCAAAGAAGATAGAAAGATGGCAAATAAGCATTTTAAAAGATGTTCTACATCCTATGTCATCAAGGAAATGCAAATTAAAACAACAGTACAGGGCAGCCCGGGTAGCTCAGTGGTTTACTGCTGCCTTCAGGCCAGGGCTTGATCCTGGAGACCCGGGATCGAGTCCCAGAACGGGCTCCCTGCATGGAGCCTGCTTCTCCCTCTGCCTGTGTCTCTGCCTCGCTCTCTCTCTGTGTGTCTCTATGAATAATATAAATAAATAAATAATAAATAAAATGTAAAAAAAAAAAAGAAAATCATTATAAAAAAAAACAGTACACATATATTAGAATAGTCAAAATCCAGCACATTGACAACATCAAATGTTGACAAGGACGTGGAGCAATGGGAACTCTCATCTACAATGAGAACTCTCTCCAACAGGAATTTTAATTGCTGATGGAAATGAAAAATGGAGCAACCACTTTGGAAGACAGTCTAGCAGTTTCTTACAAAATAAAACATACTTTTACCATATGATCCAGCCACCGTTACTTGCTATTTACCCAAAGAAGTTGAA
Source organism: Canis lupus baileyi (assembly GCF_048164855.1). NCBI lineage: Eukaryota > Metazoa > Chordata > Mammalia > Carnivora > Canidae > Canis > Canis lupus. The sequence continues at coordinate 81,183,492 of NC_132839.1, forward strand.
AACTCTCATCCACACCAACCTACATGCACATGTTTATAACACCTTTATTTATAATTGTCAAAACTTGGAGGCAATGTCCTTCAGTAAATGAATGCATAAATAAACTGTAGAAAATCTATACAATGGAATATTACTTGACACTAAACAGAAATGACCTATCAAGCCAAGAAAAGACATGGAGAAACATTAACAACATATTGCTAAGTGAAAAAAGCCGAACTGAAAATGACCCATACTGTGTGATTCCAGCTATATGACATTCTAGAAAAAAACAAAACTGGGGAGATAATAAAAAGATCAGTGGTTGTGGGGAACAGGGGCTGGTGAGGAGGAGATATGAGTAAATAGGACACAGAGGATTTGTAAAATGGTGAAAATACTCCTTGATGTATATCTGTTATTATATGATGAACATATGTAATTACACTTTTGTCCACACCCATAGAATGTACAACACTGAGAGTGAAGCGTAATGCAAACTAATTTGGGTGTGATTATGATATATCAATGTAGGTTCATCCTTGGTTAAAAGAAAGTACCATTCTGATGAATAATGTTGGTAATGGGAAAGGCTATGTATATGTGGGAACAGGGATATATGAGAAGTCTCAATATCTTGTTGTAAACCTTAAACTGCTTTAAAAAAATAAAGTTTATTTAAAAAAAAATCTTCCATTCTTGTAAATGTATGTTAAATAAGTTTTATTTTTTAAGATCTTATTTATTCACTCATGAGAGACACAGAGAAAGACAGGCAGAGATATGGGCAGAGAGAAAAGCAGGCTTCCTGTGGGAAGCTGGATGTGGGATTCAATCCCAGGACCCCAGGATTACACCCTGAGCCAAAGGCAGATGCTCAACCACTGAGCTATCCATGTACCAAAATAAGTTTTCAAATAGTACTAAACAGGATTGGTATGTCATGGTTCTGTTTTTAATCTTTTTAAACTAACTTAATTGGGCCTAGGTGACAAGTTTGGGAGATACTTGCAGATAAGAAAATAAAACAGCAATAAAAACAACACAACAACTGACGTGTCTTGGAATCCTGAATGCAGAAGAAAGGAAAGCTAGAATATTAAGGGATTGGCAGGAAACAGATTGGTCCAGAAACTGAAAGTCTCTATGAAGTTAAAATGTAGATGAACTTAAAAGGGGAAACAGAGCTAGAAAAGTATGAGATCAGATAATGCAATTTTATAGTATAAAATATTATTTGTAGTGATTTCTGGATCATGACAAAATTTTAAGGTGTGGCATGAAGTGTATTAGTATGTATGTGGCATGAAGCTTAAAGTTATTGAGGTTGAGGGGATCCCTGGATGGCTCAGCGGTTTAGTGCCTGCCTTTGGCCCAGGGCGTGATCCTGGAGACCCGGGATCCAGTCTCACATTGGGCTCCCTGCATGGAGCCTGCTTCTCCCTCTGCTTGTGTCTCTGCCTCTCTCTCTTTCTCTCTGCGTCTCTCATGCATAAATAAATAAAATCTTAAAAAAAAAAGTTATTGAGGTTGAGGAGAAAACATTACTCAACATGTGAATTAAATATTAATTATGAAAACTACTTAAACCTATGACTTAATCGTCAACGAGTAACTGAGAGTGATAACAAAGAAAATATTATGACCAGATGATCTGAATTCAACATTTTTTTTTAATTCAAGAATGAAAAATTAATAGTTTGGGGGGCTCCTGGGTGGCCCAGGTGGTTAAGAGTCTTCCTTCAGCTCAAGTCATAATCCCAGAGTCCTGGGAGTCCTGGGATCAAGCCCTGTGTCAGGCTCCCTGCTCAGTGGGGAATCTGCTTCTCCCTCTCCCTCTAACCCTCCCCTGTGCTCTTGCTGTCACTCACTCTCTCTCTCTCTTTCTCAAATAAATAAAACATCTTTAAAGAAAAGGAAAGATTAATAGTTTGGAATATTAACTACCATAGACATCTGTTTTTTATGGCTTCATCCCTACTATCAATGAAGTTCATGTGAGCACGGTGGAGGCCATGCATTTTGCAGAGACTCGGGTTTGTATAAGAAAAGGGTGGATGAAAGAATATTCATTGTATTTGATTTGCAGTGGAGCTAGCTAACCAATCAAAAAGTATGGATTTTGCAGAGGGAACAGAAGTGGGGGTAAAAATTAAAAGAATTTAGGATACTGTTTCAAAGGCAATAGATTGTTAAATTGTTTTTGCATCCCAATGTAGTGAAAGTTGACAGAGATAATAAGTATGCTGGAATTAGCGAATATCAAAATATTTATAGGAACTTTGTACAAAAGTCCATGCAAGCAGATAACAACACATCCAGAGGCATTTGACGCTGTTTGAGGGTAAATAATATTTTGTGCTTATTAACCAGTTGCTCACAATTTCAGGTAAAAATGAATCTCCTCTTAATTTTTATTTAAGATACATTTATTCTGGGGCTGCCTGGCTGGCTCAGTTAGTAGAGCATGGGACTCTTGATCTCAGGATTATGAGTTCAAGCCCCATGTTGGGTTTAGATATTTCTCAAAAATAAAATACTTTTGAAAATACATTTACCCCAATGAGGAAAAGTGCTAGGAGAACAATTATTTTTCTCTTTCTTTCTTCTTTCTTTCTTTCTTTCTTTCTTTCTTTCTTTCTTTCTTTCTTTCTTTCTTTCTTCTTCTTTCTTTCTTTCTTTTCTTTCTTTCTTCTTTCTTTCTTTTCTTTCTTTCTTCCTCTATAAGATATACTTAAAAAACATTTTCAAGGAAGAAGCATATTTTTCTCTATCATTTTCATTCTGCTTTATCTGTCTTAATACATTGATTTCTCTACTGGTCCTGTAAATCACCCAGAAGCAGCTCAAATTTGTATGACTCTAAACTACATATGTTTCTCATTACTATGTAGTAGCCCTGATCTGACTTTTTCTGATAAGACTAAATTGAATTGATGTGATAAAAACATATTTCTTATTAGAAATAGTCATTATTCATAGACAGCATTGCAGTATCACACACCGAACTAATGTGGAAACAAATCTTGTATTCCACACAAGAAAATTTTGGGGAAAACAACATTCAGTTTCATTCTTGTTGCTAATCAGAAATGTCAGCAGTTTTTTCTTCTTTTTTTTCTCCCCCGTTGTTTAATATTTTTCTCATAGACGTCTATCTAAGAGGCCATGAAAGGTTAGAGTCGGACAGATGTGGGCTTTTCAGTTGGTCAGTCTGAACTCTTCTTGAAGCTGTTACTGATTGGCATTTATTGGTGGTTTTGAGCTGTCATCAGACACTTGACTGTTAACTACTGCATTATACAACCTCTCATTGTACCAGCTTACATGTGCAGAATGAAGAATAAATCAAATATCTACCTTTCCCATCCTATCCCTTCATTTTACAGACTAGAACAGTGAAGTTGTTTTTCTAGTTCTTATAACTACCAGGTCATAGAACTGAGATTAAAACAAAAACAAAACAACAATACAAAACAGCAAAAAACAAAATCTACCATCTTTGCATCCAATGCACTTTCCAACATAATATAGTTTTTCTATCTTTTAGAACATTAAAGTATAATTGCTTTACTTAAGAAAATAGAAATCTGGTGAGGGCTATCATCATTCAGTTTTTAGTCTTAGAAAAATTGTCTTCTTTTTTTAATAATAGAAGAAATTAGGAATTTTAAGAATGATATACTTTCTCTGAAGTTTTATGGTACTTATGTACATTGCAAGTATCAATTTCCCTTTCCTTCTCCTTCAGGTATGTTTTTAAATAATATCCAAAAACACAGAGGTATGTTCTTGCTGTTGCTAAAATTTAAAGATCATCTGTTGAAATGATTACTTATTAATCTATTCATGCTCTGATTTTTTTCTAATTTGTGTATTTTTCTTTATTTTGCTTTTACTAAAGATTAGATATATTTAAGATGTACAACATTATGATTTGATATACATATTCATAGCAAAATGATTACCATAGTCAAGCTAATTAACTTATCATATCCTTGCATAGTTACTATTATGTGTGCGTGTGATGAGAGCACCGGAAATCTATTCTCTTGGCAAATTTCCAGTATTCGGTACAGTATTAACTATAGTCATCATGCTATATATTAGTTTTCTAGATTCATCCATCCTACGTAACTGTGACTTTATACCCTTTGACCAGCGTCTTCCCGGTTCTCCCATCTCCCTGCCCCACTCCCACTCTCAGCTTCAATGTATTCAAGGAGGTACTGCCATTTGCAACAACATGAATGAAGGAGGAGGGGGGTCATTATGTTAAGTGAGATAAACCAGCCACAAAAAGAAAAAAAATACAAAACTTTGTGATCTCACTTACACATGGAATTCACAAAAGTGCGTTTTCTTTATCCAAAACTTATTTGAGTCTTAGGAGAAGACAGAGACTCTGATTTCTAAGATATATGGTTTAAAAAAAAAGTAAAACTGTATATGTATTGAGAAACATTTATGCGCATTCCAAATACATTTGTTTTCTATTCTTGTCTAGGTGTCTAGGATCTCAATTCTTTATTTTCTAACAGAATAGTAGGAAATGGAAAGCATTTAATAACTAGAGGGTATTCAAGTAATATGTTTTATATAATTAGAACCAATCAAAACACTTTCTAAACCCTTGTGAAAGGACTGCTTTTGTACATCCTAAGGAGCAGTGAGGGAGGAAGATGAAGGGAACATGGAGAGTGGTCAGAGGCCTCACTCTGTAGGAAGAACTGAATATAGAGTCTACCCAGATGACCTCTCTTCAATTGTTTCTATTTGGCATTCTCTGAATGTTTGTTGAACTACTTATATACCATCTAGAGGGTAGAAATGCAGTTGGGACAGTGGTGCTAAGAAGTACCTTGTGAACTCATTTTGCTAAGAGTGAAATAAATAATTTCCCATGGGGGGGTGGTAGGAAGAATAGTAGGAAATTGAGAAATTGCAAACGCTTCTTCTTCCCTTTTATTACTATAACCAACATCCATTGGCCTGTCTCCTTGTCACAGTTTCTCCAGATTCCAATATGTCTTATTTTCTTCATTATAACAATAACTTGAATTTACATTTTGATAAATATCCTTTAGAAATGGGAGTAAGACACTAGTAGAGATTCCTGCACCAGCATACAATTAACTACTTGAATATCTTGAATTCTAGAGAGATCCTTACTGAGTATAATCAGAGAAACTCAAAGCTCTTTTAGCATATGGTGACAATTTTTTAAGTGCTCACTAGGTTACAGGCACATGTTCCTGAAATGAACAATTCATATTTTAAGAATTAGTCATCCAAATGATTCTGCATTGGTTCATTCCCAATTAGATGCAGATTTTCCTCTCCATAGAAAGGATACAATTTCCACTTGGTTTTATTTATTTTAGAAATAACAAAGAATGAAGGGTCTGTTTTGAAATGTTGTACCCATGTATTCAATTCCAACCATATGACTGTCACTTTCTGTTAACTAAATAAATTTATGCCATAAAGTTACAGGACTTTTGAAGATATAATTAATTGGTGAAATGCTGCTTGCATGTGAATACCCTAATTTCATGAAGTCGATCTGAAAACTTCATTTGCCTTGAAACCATTTCAAGACTCATTAATAATGAGCTTTCATGAATATATGAAAATGGTACACTGGAGCCTATTGCAGCTTTGCACAATTTATGGAGTTTTACCACATATCCCTCATTGGCAATGGATATCTATTCATTTATTCTTAGTCTCCAACCTGGTCTCTTTTGTGTTGAACATTAACGATTTAACATCCAGTTTTTTTTAGATGCAGTATTATTTTTGATATCTAAATGTGAGTATATTTCTATGTATATGTATGTATAGAAAGATAATGTGCATCAAAATATCAATACTTTTTTGGCATAAACTGATCAGAGAAAATTATTTTCTGTATTTCTGTATTTTGTAATTTTTACAAAACTGAAAGATTTGCCTGTGTACTGATTGTTAGAAATGTGGCAAGGATTCAGAAATATGAATTGTTATCACATTCAAGTTTAAAGGATAAGGAAGATGCTCTGAAATAACAATAAAAAGATAGTAGAAATAATAAATGTGTGTTTTCTCTAGTACTTTTGAATTGACAGGTATACTCATAAAGGCATTTAGAGAGGTAATATTGTCACCATTTTGTAGATAAGAACCCTCATCTTGATTGCCTTGTTTGAATAAATGACAAGATTAAACCCATACATTCCTACTATGAATCTAGTGCATTTTCCACTATAATTAATCTTAAAAACCCTAAATGCTGACCTTTTTAAGACTGAGAATAAGTGTCTAAGAGCAGATTAAAAAAATAAAAGCTCAATCATCACAGAGGAATATTTGGGCAAACTGACTCTCAGCCTTTACTTTCTAGCACAGCCAGGATCCAGGTAGATGGGCATTGAGAAGGATGGGCTTTCTTGGCAAAAGACAGAACAATAAGAAAAACAAAACTATGGGGGAAAAGATGATCATGGGACAGATAAAGATGCAGGAAAATGTAAAAAATAAAATTTGATTATGTAAATGTCTAAATCATACTTATCTGACTATGCTTTTAATATTTTTATTGAATAAATTTGGATTTAAAAAAGTAAAAATGAGTTTAAAATGAAGAGAAATAGGCTTAAATGATTAAGATAGAGCATCTGTTTCATCAACAACATATTTTCAGAATTTATGATGAAAAATTGGAAGATTTTTATCGTGTATTGAGCACTTGCTTGTCAGTGTGCTAGGAACTTTAAGCATTGTTTTATTTAAATACCGTAAATTCATGGAAATAGATGTTATTTTCTCCATTTATAGATGACAAAAATACACTTCAGAGGCTTTAGTAGCCTGAAAATAGTAAGTCATTTGGGTAGTGAGAGAGCCAGACTTTGACACTGAATTGCCTGAATTCAAAGTCCAGGTTATCATTATTTCTTTAAATTTTTTGTAAGGACCCTAACATTCGGGAACCTTGAACCAATGAACCAATCCTTTCACACTTACAAAATCTCACTGCTCAGCGGCGCCTGGGTGTCTCAGTCCATTAATCCTCTGGTTCTTGATTTTTGGCTCAGTCTCAGGGTTATAGAATAGAACCCTGCTTCAGGCATCAGGCTCCCTGCTCAGTGGGGAGTCTGCTTGAAGATTCTCTCTCCCTCTCCCTCTGCCCCTCACTATATAGACACACTTGCACACACTTTCACATACTTGCTGGCTCTCACTATATAAAATTAATAAATAAATCTTAAAAAAAAATGATTTTTAGCCCCCCTGCCCCTCCTCTCAAGAAAGAAATTAAAAGAAAGAAAGAAGTAGTTATCATTAGCTCAACTTTGGAAATGTCACCCGTGTATATGCCAGTACAGCCGGCTATATATATGAACTGCCTTGCTATGCAGTCCTGACAAAAACCTTAATTAGAAGGTTCCCTCTTACTGATTATCCAAATTTTGCTCTCTCACAACCATTTGCTACTACACGGAAGTCAGATATCTTGGTTTGTGAAAATTCAATTACTGCTATGTTAACTCAGGACGAGGAAATTTTTTTTTTCTGTTTTTCCAAAATGTACCATATACCTCCATCATCACTGTAGAAGTGCCTTCAAGCTATTGGCAAAAGAGCCTGCAAAGGGGATCCTGGAAAAGAGCAATTGTAGTCTCTTTTCCTATGTCAACACATATAGCCCTCTGACGTCATGTGACTGGGAACAGTTTGTATGTTATGTATAGTACAAAACAACGGCAACCTGAAATTAAAACACATTCCAAACATTTTAATTTCAAGTTTATAAATGTCATATTACTACCGCTGTAAAAGGACTGATCTTTACATTTGAAAATGATGCTTAATAACATAAAAAAATAATGCCTAGATGTCTGGTTATATTCTTTTCCAATGATCAGTTAAGCTGGAAATGTAAACTTTTCTGTTACGGAGAATTTTACTAATTACAGAAGCCTTCAGCACATCTCACTGATCCAACTTCTTTATACCAAACAAGGGAGACAATAATATACAATTTCTTATTTGACCATTTTCTGTTAAAGGAAAAAGAAAAGAGTAGTGTATTTTAGTGCAATAAGAAATGCAGTGGAGAAAAATAACAAAAGAGATAGAAAAAAAGAGATAGAGATGTATATGGGGTTGCCAACTTAAATATGGTAGTCCAGGAGGCGCTATTTATAAAGTACCAGTTAAATGCAGACCTGAAGGAAGGGGAGAACCAGCCAAGGAACTCTGGGGGAATATGCCAAACCATAAACAGCCAAGATACCAGTGTGGTCAACAAGGAGTGAGTAAGGGCTTTTCTATAGATGACAGACACATGGGGCATGACAATCAGGGAGGAGCTGGGAATACATTTGAGGGAACTTGGTTTTTAATCTGTATAATAATCACATATCACAGGACACCAAATAGGTGGCAAGCATGTTAAAACTCTTTAAAAGAAATTGGTGAAAGCTGTGTCAATAATTGAATGTAGAGCACAGTAAAAGACAGAAACTAGTCAATTCCACGCCAACTGCAAAATACCAGGCAACAGATAAAAACCACCATGAAACATAATTTGATCATTATAAGTGTTAATCTTTGCACTTGAAAATGGGAAATGGACAGATTCTGGCTTTATTTCCATGATAGAACCCAAAAGCTTTATTGACAGATCAGATAGGATGAGAGAAACAAACAAACAAACAAAAACCAACAGCAACTCCACTCAGGATTTGAGTAATTGGATGGGAAAGTATTTGCTAAGAAGAACAAGACTGCAGAGAATTAGGTTTGATGGTGGAAATAAGTTTGATATGCCTATGAGACACATAAGAGAAGATGGTAAGTGAGCAGTCAGAAATAGGAGATTCATGTTTAGGATTTTGTGTTTGTGTTTCTGGTCTGGGGGTGGAGATTTAGAAATTGTAGTTGCATTAATTGAATTTAATGTAACATGACTAGATGAAATCACCAAGGGATTGAGTGAAAATATAGGTGAGGGAGAAGAAAAGAATTAGCTAAGGAAAATGTAAAGAAAAACTTAGGAGATATTTATTCCTGAAAGCCAAAGAGAAAATGTGGCATTTTGTATTTCCTTATAGAAATAGGTTCTAGCAAATTCCGTAATTTGAAAGATCTCAAGAACATTTGTATTTTTATCCAACTGTATATTTGACATAACAAAGATATTGATTGATGTCTTAATGATATTTTGATAATTTTCCTTTCACCATTAAGAAATTGATAGTATAATTTGGTTGAGTATTTAACAACTTTGATAATCTACTTACCACATTGCTTGGTGCTTTTCTATTAGAATTTAACAACAACAATTAAAAAAAAAGCCACCAAAAAAGCCACCAAAAAAGCGTGAGTAAAACATCTTAAAATTTGTAATAATAGTATTCTATATTATTAAAATATTAATACTATTTATTCAGCTTTATAGCTTTTCCACTTGGATTATTAAAAATAATAATAATACAGTTTAGTTAGTTAACTTAGGTGGACAAGTCTATTCACTTCTTAGATAATGTCAAAAACTGAGCACAGTTGAATAAATTTTGACAGGTTTGTCCATTTACTTATTTTATCACTCATTTGCAAAATTAAAGAAAACAGGGGAAACATTAGTTTATCACAGATGAACTTCATTTAAGTACTAATCCATTTTATTTTTGTGAGTAAAAATCAGTTCTATTAAAATATTAAAATATGGGTGTACTTTTCAGCACTAAAGCAATTGCCGAATGTATTTCAAGTAGAGGGTATTTTTGCTTATTGTTTTAACTATTTTCCTTATTCATATTGGAATAAAGTGTTATGTACAGGTTGATGCTTATGTATGGAAATATCCTCCTTGTTGGGGAAAATTGACAGTGATAAGAAGTTTAATAAGTAGTTAAGCAGAGAGTCCAGCCAAAGCAGAGACTCCCCACCATAGGAAAATAGTCAAAAATAAAATGAAAATGATCAACTCTGAGTACCATAATTTTAAAATAAACTTTTACCTTGGAATGTATTTTAGATTTATAAAAAATATTGTAAAAAATAGCCCCATCAGTCCCCATACACCCTGCACCTATTTTTACAAAAGCCAGTGCCACTCATAGCTATAGTTAACTTGTCATGATTAAACAACTAACATTGGTTTATTAACATTAACTGGAACTCAGATTTCATTCAGATGTTAGCAATATGTTTCTTTTCTTTCTTTAAAATGTATTTATTTATTTTAGAGAGATGGAGAGAGGAGAGGAGAGGAGAGAGAGCACACACACTTGACAGGAGGGAGGGGCAGAGGGAGAGGACAGAGAGAGTTTCAAGCAGATTCCCTGCTGAGCAAGGAGCCTGACCCTGATCTCACAACCCAGAGACCACAACCTGAGTCAAAACCAAGAGTCGGATGTTTGACCCACTGAGCCACCCAGGCATCGCAGCAATGTGTTTTCTACTCCAGAATTCAACCCAGTACACCACACTGCATTTAGTCATCACACGTCAGTACTCTGCGGTCTAGACAGTTTCTCAATCTTTCCTTGTAACATATGCTTTAAAGGAAACTATCTAGAATTCTCGAAGATGGAGATATCCCTGATGGGTTAGTTAATAACTTTGTTAAGCAATTGAGCCTTGACAAGTCTTGTTTTTTTACACGATGCAGAAGGTTCTATATTGCTTATAACCAGAAGTAAAATGTGAATTCACAAATTGTAAAAAATATATAGACTTCTAGCTTGGTGCTCAAAACCATTAATGAGCTTAATCATAATCATGAAACACAAAACACACACACACAAAGTCTGAGGCATGTACATCAAAATATCTATGTTTCTGGAAAAAATGATGAAAAGATGGGGGCCTCGGTGGCTCAATCAGGTAAGTGTCTGCCTTTGGCTCAAGTCATGGTCTCAGGGTCCTGAGATTAAGCCCCATATCAGGCTCCCTGCTCAGTGGGGAGCCTACTTCTTCCTCCTCCCTGCCCCTCCTCACCCCACTCATGCTCTCTCTATCTCCCCTCCTCAAAAAAATAAATAAAGTCTTTAAAAAAATGAATGAAAGGAAGGTGATATGTCCTAAGGGAGATTATAATTTTAGGATAATTTTCAATAAGGTCTCTAATTCCCCCCACAGGAAATTAATGTAGAAAAGCCCAAGTAAGCTTGCTTCAGAAAGGATGAAGCCCTATAGTTTTGTTTTGTTTTTCCTTAAGATTTTATTTATTAATTAACGAGAGACAGAGAGAAAGAGGCAAAGACATAGGCAGAGGGAGAAGCAACCTCCGTGCAGGAAGCCTGATGTGAGACTCAATCCCAGGACTATGCCCTGAGACAAAGGCAGATGCTCAACCCCTGAGCCACCCAGGCGTCCCAGCCCAATAGGTTTTTACAAGGAATTGTTGTTGTTTAAAAAAATAGACCTCTCATAAACACTGATTAATAGGCTGTATTTATCTTTTTCTGTTTTTTTTTTTGAAAGAAGCAAGTGATTGTGATAATTATAATTTATAAAATTTATTTTGAGGTGATATTTGAAGGAGAGATGTAGAAGTGTAGAATTGGAAAGGATTAACGTATCATTCAATATATATATATTTTATTTTATAGATAAAAAAACTGAGGCTCTATGAAGCCTAGTGACATCACCAGGAGCACAAAAGTACGTGGTGAGGACACATCAGCAAATATCTAGTTTCCATTACTCAGGAGGAAAGAAGTAGTGCTGTTTTTCTGTTTAGTGAATTACTAGCCAGGCAAGTTTTGAGAACATAGGGCTAGTAAAATAAATTGACTCAGGAGTAACATTACAGGATGTGTGGAGACTGAGAACTAGCTGAACGTACAAAGAGATTACTCACATCCACAGAGAATGGGTAGCAATTTTTGACAGTTGAGCGATAGAAGGAGAAATGAGACTTAGCCTGTGTGAAACAAACTATAATAGATGTATAGTCAGCATACAATTTTTTTTCTTCAGAATTTGAGATTGTTCTAAAATGTGACTTTTGCAGCGATGAAACTGTTTGTTTGAACTACGTGAGGAAAATGGTTTACGGCGTCCCATGTTAGTGGTTTGGTACTGTGGGCTTTCTGTTTTGTCCATTTAAGTCAGTCTTAGGTTGATGGGTTGATGTTTAGATCATGGGATCCCTTGAGAAAGTCAAAGATAGAATGCTAGAAGTATTTCATGACAGCCATTGTGGAGGCATGACAAGGTCTCAAAATCTGAAGTCGAAGATCTTTGAGACTAATGCAGTCACTCTGGCCACTAAATGCCTGGATTGGAAGGATGTAAACAAAACAACAGACTTGTAATTATTCTGAGATCCCCCCACCCCCAAAGAAGAGTAAAACTAAGGAAAACGGGCTGAGAGAGAAAGGTATATGCAGCCAAATACTCCAAGTAAGTCATGAGCAAGGGAAGGTAAAGAAAATGGATAAATCTTAATTTGGGTCTATCCATAAGGAAGCTGACATCCCAATTCATCCCAGAAGATGGGATAAATTCCATACTTTCTGTATCCAATTATAAGGGCACTTCAGACTAAGGACAAAACTTCCAGAATGATACCAAAAAAAAAAAAAAAAAAAAAAAAAAAATGTGTCCATGCAAATCAGCAGTTTTTTTGTGGAGAGAAAACATGGTATGGTTCAGAAATAACTTAACACTGTATTTCTTACCCTGAAGACAAATGAATATTCTGTTGGTGTTTTTCTTAAGAATAACTATGAAATTGAAACATTTTGTCATATTTGCTTCATAATTTCTCAGGAAAAAAGATATTTACAAATGTAACTGCAGCTGGTCTGGAAGGACTTCTTGAATCTACTTTTTCCTCTTCACTAGAGGTTGTCTTTTTTTTTTTTTTTTTTAGGTTGTCATTTTTTTGTGTGTTTTACCATATTACACACATTATGTGCTCACAAACCACATTAGTTCTTTTTACATTATTCAATATATAAATAGGTAAATGGTATTATACTGTGTATGCCCTTTTGATACTTGTAAAGTGAAAATAGCATTATGTTTCTATAATTTAATGAGATTGATAAATGTAGACCTAGTTTATTTGATTTCACTGCTCAGAATTATATCACTTTTTTGTGCATTATCTTGTTTAAGAAGTTTAGATTGTTTCAAATTTTCTATTACAAATACCGAAAATTGTCCCACTTTGTTGTTTTGCATATTTATAAGCTTTTAGAATTTGAAACATATGAAATACTGTAGTTGTTAATGGGTAGGGAAGTTATACTTCATTGTTTTTATTCTCAACCCCTAAATAGTCTTAAATATGATATACTTTCATATGCTCATCCACTAGGAGGTATCCCCGAATGTGGATAATTTGTTCATGTCTTTACTGGTTATCTATTACTCTGTAACAAACCATCCCAAAACTCAAGTGACTTAAAACGATAATTCATTATTTCTCAGGTGTATCTTTGAAATATAGCAGAGGTTGCTCATCCAGTTGTGTTCAGCTGGGAGTCTGGCTGGATGGAGACCTAGGGAAAAGTTCTCTGGAAAAATATAATAAGACATTTGTGTCCAGATATATCAAACACCTGAGATTTTACTATACTTGCAAACTAACACGTTTACCCCACCAGTTTTCAAATTCTAAAATACTGTGTAATAGTTTTAAATTTACTTTTCTCCCATGAAGCTAAACAAGAAATATTTTCAATTATATCAAGCTTTTCCCCAAAAGTTAAATAACCGAAGAGAAAGGAGGGAAGGAGGAGAGTAGGGAAGGAAGGAAGGGAGAGGGAGATAGATGAGAAAGAAAAGGGAAGGAAAAAAGAAGGGGGGGAGGAGAGAAAAAAATAAGGAAAGAAAAAGAAAGAAAAAAGATAAATATTTGTTACAATGAATTGGCATTGATCCATTATTAATAACTAAGTCCATACTGCATTCACACTTCCTCATTCCTGTCCAAAATCTCATCAGGGATGTCTCAGGGCCTCTCATCTCATGGCCTGTCATCAGGGATGTCTCATGACCACTACCAATATTTTTTCAGATTTTCTTTGTTCTTGATTACTTTGACTTTTTTGAGGATTAAGGGTTAGGTATTTTGTAGAACGTTCCTCCTCTGGTATTTAGGTGTAATCATGTTCTAGATTAATCATGATTATCCTGGGATAACATGTGTTTGAGAAGAAGATCACAGAGGCAAAGTATCATTCTCATCGTATATCAAGGATATATCAATTCCACATACAATTAATATGACTTCTTGCTGTTGATGTTAAACTTGATCCCCTTGATCCCCAGTTTTTTTGCAATGTAAAGTTACGCTATATCTCTCCATTTCCATACCGTATTCTTTGGAAGAAAGCAACTGTGTGCAAGACTTTAAGACCACACTTAAAGAGTAGAGGATGGTGTTCCACTGTTTTCAGGATATCTACAATTTTTTAAAATAATTTAGAGAAACTTTTTTTAATATTTTATTTATGTATTCATGAGAGACACAGAGATAGGCAGAGACATAGGCAGAGGAAGAAGTAGGCTCCCTGCGGGGAGCCGGATATGGAACTCAATCCCAGGACCCCAGGAATACAATCTGAACCAAAGGAAGATGCTCAACCACTGAGTCACCGAGGTGCCCCTCTACAAAAATTATTTGGACTTCTGCACTAGAGATTTCTCTATTCTCACTAATTTATTCATTCAATAATTTAATTATGTCACTATGGACACAAGAATGGATTGATTTTTACTTTCGGTTGTAATTCAACATCTCTTTGTTTTCTTACTCACATTGTCACAACTTTAGCTATTGGGAGCCCTTTCATTCAGCTCCTGTATCCCTTTGACATACTGTATCATTGGCAGGGAGATGAAGGGTCCAGGGGGGAAGACAGGTTGCATTTGGACTTCCTTATTTTTAGCCAGCATGAAATCTCACAGTCTCGTGTTGTATAGTTCTTGTCCTGTTCATTGAATCAGCTCATTCTCCAAGGAACCCTGGTTTCTTTTGTTGGAGAATGGTATTAGCAAGATCTGATTACTAGGTGTACTTTTTGCTCCTGGGGTATGATTTACTCCTGATTCTCTTGAGACATATATGTATATAATTTCTATATATGAAAACTGTATCTATATTTATTTTTTTAATTTTTTATTTATTTATGATAGTCAGAGAGAGAGAGAGAGAGAGGCAGAAACACAGGCAGAGGGAGAAGCAGGCTCCATGCACCGGGAGCCTGATGTGGGATTCGATCCCGGGTCTCCAGGATCGCGCCCTGGGCCAAAGGCAGGCGCCAAACCGCTGCGCCACCCAGGGATCCCAAAACTGTATCTATATTAATCTAAATATGAATTCAAATTGTAATCCAATGCCACATGTATTATTCTTTTCCTTGCTTATCTCTTACCTCCCCCTACAACAGTATGAAACCTGTCTCTGGCCATCTACTCCATTGTCTCTGTCTCTGGCCATTTACTCCATTGTTCACTTCCAACATACATGTATACTAGTATCAGAAATATCAACCCCTATCCCCATGGGAAACAAATTTATCAACTAGGATACAGTGATTATGTGCAGTTCTCTTAACCTTCAGTCTTACACACTCCATTAATTTTGAAAGTTACTTAAACCATCTCCTTTCTCCATCCCCATTCCATTCAGTGAGGTGGTTTCATCATATTTAAACACATTTAGATGTTTTTGTCACATTCTGTATTCCAAACAGGGTTCTCCAAATTCTTTTTTTTTTTTTTTTTAGATTTTTTTATGATTTTATTTATTTATTCATGAGAGACAGAGAGAGAGAGAGAGAGAGAGAGAGAGAGAGAGAGAGGCAGAGACACAGGCAGAGGGAGAAGCAGGCTCCATGCAGGGAGCCCAATGCGGGACTCCATCCAGGGACTCCAGGATCACACCTTGAGCCAAAGGCAGATGCTTAACTGCAGAGCCACCCAGGCATTCCCCCCCCCCCGACTTTTTTTTTTTTTTTTGCATGCATTAAGGCTTACTTTTTTTGTGCTGTGAAGTTCTTTGGACATCGACAAATGTCATGTATACATCACTATACTATCATACAAAACAATTTCATTACTATAAAACATGCTGTGCTTCATCTATTCAGTCTACCCCATCCCAGTCCTGATCTGTGTCCATGTCATCTTTATAGTTTGTCCTTTCCAGAATATCATATATTTGCAGTGATTTCATGAATTCAAGAAAACGTGTTGGTTTTCAGTTCATTCACATTTTTCTTGGTGTAAGACCAGGATTGACAACTCCAAATTCTTTACTAGTTGAAGTTGAGACTGGAAGCAAATTTGAGCTATTTATATTTAAAACTTCAGACAATGGGGTGCCTGGGTGGCTCAAGGGGTTAAGCAGCTGCTTTAGGCTCAGGTAAGGATCTCAGGGTCCTGGTATTGAGGCCCAGGTTGGGGTCCTTTCTCAAGGGGGAGTCTGCTTCTTCCCCTGCCCCTCATACCCTCATATCACTTCCTCACCCCACTGTTCACACTCTCTCTCTCTCAAATAAATAAAATCATAAAAAAAAAATAAAATTACAAACAATGTAATTTTTTTTTTTTTGTAAGGAGGCCTTGACAAATTGAGGTGATTTTTTTCTTTCTTTTTCTTTTTTCTTTTATTTCTTTATTTCTTTATTTTTTTAGAATATAAGGTTCTAATAATCACTCTGGCATTCTTAGGAAAAAAATAATAATGTTTGATATGGTCTGGGTTTAAGTGCTGGTATAGAAGCTACATTGATGGGAATTCTCTGGAAATATCTTCATACACACTTTAGATTTCTTCTTATGTAGCATTAAGGACCTGCCTTTTTTTTTTTTTTTTTTTTTAATGGTCCTGCCTTTTTTTTATACTAAAATTTTACCCTGAAATATTTGTTGAATATATGTTTACCTGCCCATGGAAGTATGACAATTCTAGCACACCTTTTATCCACAATATCCCCCTTTATGTATTGAAATATAAAAATTATTACTTATTTGTACCTGTATTTAGATTTCTGTCTTCATGAAGACTTAAAACTGAAGCTGTGCTATGAAATTAATGTGTACTCAATCTCTAAGAAATTTTGTAAGTTTCATGTGAAGAATTACAACTTTATTTACTCAATATGTATGCCTCTATATGCCAGGAAGTATCTGATAAAAATATAAAAAGAGGTTCATAAGATTTTAATATCAGAGACAATATACCATGCCACCCAATCCTTCTAAACAAATAGATCTGTAGTGATCAAAAGTAGAGTGAAATATCTCTGTTATAAAAGAGTTGTTACGAATAATAAAGGAAAAATTCTGCAAAATATTTTATACTATAATATATAGTTCATATAATCATACAATTTTTTTAATCCTACAATTTTTTGAGCAAACTATGACACTCTAAAGAGTGAAAGGGAACATTTTTCAATAATTATGCTGGTACAATAGGCATAACTTAAGAATAACCCAAATAAATCAGTATATATTGTCATTCCATGTATATACAGTACCATCATATCTACTACCTTAACTGTAGTTCATCATTTTAAATCTCATTTATGCAGCATATTTATTGAGCATATCATGTACTGATCACTGTTTGGCCGTTAAACTTTTACATTTAAAAACAAAACAAAACAAACACCAGATAAGCATGTATTCATTTTTGTAGCGATGATAGCAGCATGACTAAGTGCCATTGGATACCTGAACTCGGCATAGAGAAATGATTTCTTAGGGTAGATGTGCTATGTCTAAACTGAAGTGATGTCCTACTCACATATACATACATACACATAACTGGTGTTTTCCCAAGATAGTTATTTTAAAAACTTTGTATACACTTTTAGTTTTCCTTATGTTTAATGTGTGCAGGAAATAGAATGCTTCTAAGTTGATCTCTGTATTAATGATACTGGGGTAAAGATGACATTTATTCAGTAATGGCCTAGTAACAAAGGTAATTTCAGGACTGAGATGCTAGACATGTTTCATTAAACATCACATTCGTAGTTTCTTCTTTCACAGAGGAGAATTCATTAATATTTATCTTTGGAGAGTTACATTCATAATACTGTTAAATAGTTTTCCTTTTGAAATTTTCTTTATTAGAAGAATCAAACTTTATGAAAATTAGTAAACTGATTCTGCTCTACAATAATATCATTGTAAAATAGTAATCCCCCACTTTAAAACAGTTTCTGGCACATATTAGAAACTGAGTAAATAGTTATTCAGTGAATGAATGAATGAATAAAATTCAGTAAGTCTTTGGAGGGCTGCCTGGGTGGCTCATTCAGTTAACTGTGTACCTTTGACTCAGGTCGTGATCCCAGGCTCCTGGGATTGAGAAACTCCCTCCATCAGGCCTTGCCAGGGGCCCCACACATTGCCACTCAGTTGGGAATCTGCCTCTCCCTCTCCTTCCGACCCTCCCCACTGCTCTTGCTCTACTCGCTCACTCTCTCTCTTAACTGAATAAATGAACAATCTTAAAAAAAAATCAGTAAGTCTTTGGCTATTTGTGAACAAGGATTTTATATTTGTAAGTAATATATATTGGTACTTTAAATCTCTTAACTAGGTAAATAGTATTAACAACAGGGCTATACTTAGGAAACAGCGTTTGACATTTTTTTCATGCCTTCTGACCTTTTCCACCCTTGGCAAACAGGCTAATATGGAAACAAAATAATGTAAAGTTAGAAATTACATGGAACATGGTCTTAATAATTAACAGCTAGAATAATGTCCCCAATAGAAATGCCAGTAGAACTTGCCTTTCATGCTAAAAATTAGAAAACCACAATCAACAAACCATCACGCTTCATGAAATACAGATGTCATCAACTCTGCTTCGTCTTATTTTATGTAACACGTTAACAAGTAATGTATCTATTACATGTGTTTTTTAAATTTTATTCTTACTGACAAAGTTTAAGAATTACTGAGATAGTTTTTAAATCTTATACTATTCTTATATATACACAGGAAAGTCTGAGCAAAATAAATTGTTTCATGTGTTCTTAAATCTTTTATTGTATACAATGGTGATTTTTCTAAATGTATTTTTGTTTCAGAATTGTCACTGAATTGCAGCACACAATATTGGTCACTGTGTCACCAAGACTGCTGGTAATGCAGCATTTCTTGACAGTATTCTACTCTTGTCTTCAACATTTTTATCCAAATCACCGATGCCTATTCTACAAATTTTTAATGTTGGTGTGTTTTTGATCTACTAAAGATATTTATTGAAGGTTATCTTATAAAAGTAGGGGTTCTCATTTTTCTTCTTAATCTTTTTTTTACATTTATTTATTGGAGAGAGAGAGAGCGAGCAAGAGATGGAGTGTGTGTAAGGGAGGGTGGGGTAAGGGGAGAGAGGGAGAAAGGGAAGGGAAGCTGACTCTCCTCTGAGCTGCAAGCCCCACACTGGGCTCCATCTAATGACCTTGAGATCATGGCCTGAGCTGAAACCAGAAGTTGGAAGCTTAACTAACTAAGCCACCCAGGCACCCCTCCAAATAATATTTAAGTGTTTTTTGATTGAAATAATATTACAATTGGCTAGTTATGCCACTAAGAATGACAACCAATTATATGCATAGGAAATAACAAAAACTGATCCTATAATAGTAGCAATGGGTTTTTTCATTCAGTGCAAAATGTCTCAATTTCAGAGGAATTTAAATGTTAATTGCGTGTGAGAATGTGTTTGAGTTCATATATTTATGTGTATGATATTATATATATGCATAGATATATGTACATACTTCCTATCTCACCTTAATTTAGTGAAATATATACAGTAAATGAAATAGAATACAATAAATCTCTACAGTTACTACTGCTATGAATAATGTGAATAGGTATGATGATTTGTTTCAAAAGTACACTAGATATTGTTTAATTGCAAATTTATGTGCTTATTTGAAAAGCAATCTTTAGACAGTAAAAAAATAAAAACTTCCCTAAAATACATTGAAAGTATACTACATTTTAGATTATCTAGAGGAAAGCTTAGGTATTGTGTTACTTGTTTAGTTATGTGGTATAATAAAACTGATTTTAATATAAGCTTATTGCAAAAAGAAAAAAAAAGTCTCATTTTGTAGCATTGGCTTTCCATTTCCTATCTACTTGGCCACATGAATCTTGGGTGCCTGTAAAGGCAGGATAATAACTAATCCTCTTTAGTGTTTAGCGTCACTTAATCCTTTCTGGTACTTATCCTATTAACATTTTTTCTCTTGTATTTAAATGCCAGTGCAGAGCACTCAAATTACTTGCATTTATTTCGGGGCTTCTGAATTTCTGTTAGAGGAAGTACCTTCGGAAATGTTTGATTAAATATATGCATTTATCTGAGTCTATATTCATTTTCAAGTGCTTATTCTAGCTTAATGACTCTTAGCTTGGATATTTTAAGCTACCAGTTTATGTTTACCATTATTTTGGAACTGTAGAATTCATATGCAATGTAACATAAGCTCTTTAACTGGGTTATCAAAAAAAAAATACATATGAAACTTTTGCATACTCTTAGATTTTAGTTAAAACCTTATTTGAGGTACATGAATCCTTAAAGCCTATTCCTGGGCATTACTTACATTAAAGGCATATAAAACAATATATCTTTTGAAGAACTCTGTTAGTCAGACCAGGCTAAGCTATGCTGCATTAACTAGCTGCGCAAAATCACAGTGGTTTTGAAAAACAAAAGTTTATTTTTCACTCATAACATGTCTGCTTTAGTTTGGCAGGAGAATCTGTTTTCAGATAGACTCATACTTGCATATCTACAGGACAAAGGGGGGGTATTGTTGGCAAATCATGCTTGGCTTTTAAAACTTTAGTTTCAAAGTACCGCATTTTATTCCCATCTTGTTTCTTTAGGCAAAGCAAATCATGGGGATAGCAGAGAACCTCAAGGCAGTTGGGGAAGTATAGTCATACTATGTATTAAAAAGGAAAGAGGAAATATTTGTAACTAGCCCTTTTAAATGAACCCCAAGAAACTTAATCATATAAAACCAAGACACCGAAGTGCTTATATATGTTTAACTATCTTTTGGGGAAAAAAAAAATGAAGACTACAAAACTTTTAGTATTATATGTGTTTTATATTTTAGCTTATGTAAGAAAGAAATGGTAAGCATATATTGTCTGTGTGTAATAATATACATGTACTATCACTACACATTGGTATATGGTATTTAATTTAATACTTCAACAACCTCCATGTAGGAATATCTTTATTCTCCTCTGTTATAATTGAAGAAGAAACTTAGATCAGAGAATTTAAGTAAACTTTTCTAAGTTACATATCTAATAAATCATCACTCTAAAATATAGTTCCATTAGTTCCTGGTTTTCCCACTACAAAATGCTATCTCTTAGGAAAAAGAGTACCATTTAGATAAACAAGAAAACATCTGTTTTGTAGGTATGACTTTTAAAATTATACTCAGTCTATTTTTAAAAAAAATTATTTATTTGAGAGAGAAAGCCCACAAACAGGAGTGGGGTGGTACAGAGGGAGAAGGGGGAGCAGACTCTCCGCTGAGCAGGGAGTCAGACCTGGGGCTTTATCCCAAGACCCTAAGATCATGACCTGAGCTGAAGGCAGACACTTAACCACCTGAGCCACCCATGTGTCCCCAAATTATACTCAGTCTTGTATTTACCTGCCTTTAAGTGGGATTCAAATATAAAATGTAATAAACTGGGCACTTTAAATACAGTGCAAGAAAGTTTCGGGACATCCTTTTTACCCAGTGACTTTTCATCATTCACTCGGCCCCCAGTTTGGTCAGAGTTCTAACTCTACTATGAAAAGACAAGCTCGAAAAACTCTTAAGTTTTCCTAATGGAGATAGCTGGCTGGACTTGGAAGAAAAACAGAAGTGCCACACTAAATGCATTATAAGCAAAAGTAGCAATTCATGCAATGAGAGAGAGAGGGAGAACAGTGGCTCTGCTAATCTGAGGCTGGAGTCTGGTTGGTTCTCAATGCTCACTCATCACAATGATCCAACATGGTCCTGGAGGTGCCAGCCTGTAAAAGAAAGCATATATATGAATCACCTTAATTTGAATAGTAGTAAAGTTGTCTTAATTCAAAGATTATATAATATGATCCAGCATGTAGGAATTTGTAAAGAATCTACAAAGCAAAATGAAAACCTAGAAGAACTAAAAAAAAAAAAAAAAAAAAAAATTCAGTAGCCCCAATGGGGGACTCCAAAATCAGTTCACATCCAAATCCGTCGTACCTGTCAATGTTACTTTTTATTTATTTTTTTCAATGTTACTTTATATGGGAAAGAGTTAATCACATCTTTTGTAATATAAGATAATACTAAGTTAAGGATTTTGAGAAGAGGAGCTTATCCTTGATTCTGGGTGGATTTAAGTGCAATAACCTGCAATCTTATGAGAGGAATGCAGAGGGGGTGGCTGGGTGGCTCAGTACCTTCCTTTTGGCCTAGGTCATGATACCCGACTCCTGAGATAGAGTCTGCATTGGGCTTCTTGCTCAGCAGGGAGTCTACTTCTCTTTTTGCACTTCACCCTGCTCATGCTCTCTCTCTCTCTCTCTCAACAAATAAATAAAATCTTAAAAAAAAAAAAAAAAAAAAAGAGGAATGCAGAGGGAAATTAGAAGGAGAAAGAGACAGAGAGGAGAAGGTAAAATTAGGATGAAGGCAGTGACTGGAGTGATATCAGCAAGTCATGGAATGCCAAGGAATTTGGGGCAGCCTCCAGAAGCATCAAGGAGCAGATTCTGCTCAGAGAGCTTGCAGGAGTTTGCAGAAGGAGACTTGCCATACTCTGATTTCAGAGTCCTGATATCCAGAACTCTGGGAGACTTAATTTCTGTTGTTTTAAGTCATCAAGTTTGCATTTATTTATTTCAGCAGTCTCAGGAAATTAAGACAAATGTTAATATAAAAAAAGACTATTGTATCTGTAATCTAGAAATGAATAATCCACAAGTAAAATCAAGCATCTAATTCAATCCACGACAGGATGAAAGTGAAACAAAATATTTAGGAATAAATTTAATAAAAGCAGTGCAAAACTTTCAAAATGAAAACTATAGAACATTGCTAAGAAAAATTAAATATCTAAATAAATTGCAAAATCTCCCATGTTTATGGAATAAAACAACTCAAGCAGGTAATCCTCCCCAAATTGATAAATAGATTTAAAAATTATCCCTGCCAAAACTCCAGCTTTTTCCTCCATAAACTGACAACTGGATCCTAAAATATATATGAAAGTCAAAGGATCTAGAATAGCCAAAATAATTTTGGAAAATAAAAACAAAGGTTTACAATAAACAATAACCTTGTTAAAAACATACTGCAAAGCTACTGTAATGAAAACATGGCATTGGTATAAGGAATGTTAGATTATTTACATCTATGTAACAGAATTAAGAGCCTAGAAATGAACATTTTCACATATTTTAACTTATTTTTTATAAAGATGACAAGGCAAATGTCTTCAGGAAATAGTTTTAAGACACTTATGAATCTATATTTACATATACCTATGTGAATGGAAAATAAGCCCCCAGAAAATGTATATTATCTTCACTCATTACTCAAATGAAAATTAGGAACATTATAACATACCACAACAAGCCCTCTAGTGTAAGTATAATTAAAAAGAGACAATAATGAGTGCTGGCAAAGAGGTCGAGGAACTAAACTTCATATATTACTGGTTGGAATGTAAAATGGTTGTATTAGTTTTCTATGACTGCTGTAACAAAATGACTAAAAACTTAGTGAATTAACACATTTCTCATTTTACAGTTCTTTTTTATTCATGTGACAGAGAGAGAGAGAGAGAGAGAGACATAGGCAGGGGGAGAAGCAGGCTCCCCTGCAGGGAGTCCCCTGAGACTCAATCCCATAAGCAGAAGGCAGAGGGTCAACCACTGAGCCACCCAGCTGCCCCTCTCATCCTACAGTTCTATAGGTCAGAAGTCTGATATGGGTTTCAATGGGCTAAGATGAAGGTATCATCAGGGTTGTGTTCCTTTCTTAAGCTTGTAGGGAGAAAACGTTTCTTTGCTCGTGTAAATGCTGCCAGAATTCAGTCCTGTGCTATTGTAGTACTGGAGTCTTTTTTGCTGGCTACCAGCTGGGTGCCTTCTCAAGCTTTTAGAGGCCTCCATACAATCCTTCCACATAGCCTCCCCCTACATCTCAGGACCAGCAAAAGAGCAATTAATCCTCATACTGCCATCTCTCTCATACTTCTGCCTCTTTTCTTCTACTTTTAAGTATCTGGATAAACTCAGATAATTTCACCATCTCTAGGTGAGCCAATTAGCTTCTGTATTCCCTTGCTACTTTAATTCCCTTGCTCCATTTAAATATAGTCACACATTCTAGAAATTAGAACTTGGCCATCTTTGGAGAGGGAACTATTCTTGTGCCTACCACAATGGTACAGCAACTTAGGAAAGTGGTTTCTTTTCTTTTTTTTTTTTTTTTTTTAGAGAAAGAGTGCATGCGTGTGAGGTGGGAATTGGGGGATGGGGGAAAGGAGAGCAGAGGAAGAGAGAGAGTCTTAAGGAGGCTTCACACTCAGCTTGATATGGAGCTTGATCTCATGACCCCAAGATCATGACCTGAGCTGAAATCAAGAATTGAATGCTTAACCAACTAAGCCACCCAGGGGCCCCAGTAAAATGATCTAAAAAACAGTCAATATGTGACTCAAATTTTCCAAATAAGAATCTATCCAAGAGATATGAAAACATATTTTCTGCACAAAAGTCATTTCACAGGTGTTCTTAACAGCATTGTTCATAATAGTCCAAACTGGAAACAATCAAAATGTTCATCAACTGGTGAAAGTAAAATGTGGTATAACCATACAATGAAGTACTATTCATTAATGAAAAAAAGCAGACAATCTGCAATGCAGCAAGGAATGAAGCTCAGACACATCTTAGAAAATTAAAAGTCTATACACAAAATTCCACATGATGTACCATTTATATTAAATTTGCAGAAATGGCAAATCTGTTGAGACTAAAGGTATATCAGTGGTTGCCTCATGCTGAAGACAGGGGAGATCTGACTGTAAATGTCCATGAAGAAACTTTTTTGAATGATGAGAATGTTCCAAACCTGGGTTATCATGATGGTCACACAACTCTGCACATTTACTATAAATCATTGAATTCTATACTTATCATGGGTCAATTTCATGGTATATAAATAATGCTTCAATAAATCCGTTAAAGGGTAGCCAGGGTGGGTCAGTGGTTTAGCGCTGCCTTCAGCCCAGGGCCTGATCCTGGAGACCCGGGATCGAGTCCCACGTCAGGCTCCTTGCATGGAGTCTGCTTCTCCCTCTGCCTGTGTCTCTGCCTCTCTCTCTCTCCCTGTGTCTCTCATGAATAAATAAAATCTTTAAAATAAATAAATAAATAAATAAATAAACAAATAAATAAAGCTGCTAAAATTTTCCTTTCATCAATTCATATTTCGCAAGTAAGCTAGCATTTTCTGAAGAATGCTTCCATTGTTAGCTAATTCATGATTTATTTGTAAAATTTTAAAAAATATTTTATTTATTTATTCATGAGAGACACACAGAGAGAGAGAGAGGCAGAGACACAGGCAGAGGGAGAAGCAGGCTCCATGCAGGGAGCCTGATGTGGGACTTGATCCCCGGTCCCCAAGATCATGCCCTGGGCTGAAGGCGACACTAAACCACTGAGCTACCCAGGCTGCCCTATTGGTAAATTTTGAAGCTTAATAATAACACCTTAATGTCTACCATCTTCCTCAAACAGAGGGATGCCCAGAGTGGTAAAATCCCTTTGCCCATCTCAAAAACATCTCATACATGACCCAACCCACCCCAAGCAGATTTTACCAACAGCAACATGCCATAGAAGCACTATTCTGCAATAGATTTAAAAAAAAAAATTCAAAACTTTGACATCTAACTCATATAGAAGTGAAGACATGAACAAGTTATCCCTACTCAACTCAGGGAATTTCTCAACTATGAACTTTCCAATTGGGTTGCTCAATCTTAACACACTGGGTTATTATCAGAATGAAAAGGAACAATATATGAAAGATGCCCCGCACAGTGTCTGTCAAATTCTAAATATTCAACAAGTGTTAGCACTTCCTTGTCTACAAAAGGACTTCACAGTTATATTTAACTCTCTGCCATTCTGGTTTCTAGCAAATGCAAAGAAGAACTCTTCACTAAAGAGTTGGATCGCTGGTTAATATGATGGGTTTGCAATATTTATCCATATCAGTCTGTATGCAAGCATCAAATAGGCCCCACATAGTGGAGCACTGTCTAGGTAATACAGGCGTTGAATATCCTCCAGACTAGTGTAAACACAATTGAACGTTCAAAGCAATATGGACAAGAATGAGCAAGAAGAAAATCATGATTATAGCAAGCTAACAGTGACACAGCATTAAGATTGTATTTTTATGGAAAATGTTAACATTTCAATATTCTATGATAAATGCAAAGAATGTAGATATAAGAGAATTGGGTAAATTGGAGTAGTTCACCAGGCTGGGAACAAGGTAAAAGGTTCATGCCAGAGCAGGCCACACTGAGGAAACTTTTATGTAATTCCTGTATATGTTCCTGCTGGAGAACTTTGCTGAAACTACAAATGGAGGTATAGAATTTGGCTTGACACAGGATTGCAGTAAGTTCAGACTTTACACTCCTAAAAGCTCAGCAGTGTATACTTGCAGCAATGGGGAGCCAATCTAATTAAATAAAGTCCTACCCCTTGTCAGAGAGTTTGAGATGTGTACAGCTGAAATACTAAAGTGTGAGCTTCTCCTATATGTGCAGCAGCTTCTTAGGTACACATGAAAATCATGAACCTCATTCCTCTTTGTTTCCCAATAAGGCTCTGCTACATTAAGTGACAAATGATGCCAGAAAGGGTTGGGAGAGGGGGGAGTTTGAGAGTCAAAAAAACACGTTTTTTATTTTTTGTACCTTTTACTAGAGATCTTCAGAAATAGAAAGGTAAAAAAAATAAATGTGCTATTTTTAAAATTTATATAGTGTTTACTATATACTAGGCATTTACATTTAACCTCAATCTACAAAAAAAGGTATCATTTTTATTCCCATTTTACAACTAATGAAATTGATATATGGAAAACTGAACGACTAGTCTGATGTCAAAGCCACATGGTTAGTAAATACAACAACTCAAATTCACACCCAGACTGTCTCTGGAGTTTCTTCTTGTAACCATTTTACACACTAAATATATATGTAAGTTCATGCATATTTGTCAATTTATACATCTGAGATCAATGGATTTATATTTTCCTTTCTCAGCATTGAGAAGTTACTGACCTACTTACTATTTGTTGATTTAAGGCATGTGCCTTTTGTTGATTTGTAATCATTTTAAACATGCATGCATTTTACTCCTGTCATTTGACTTAATTTTGAACCCCATATGAGGAGTTAATAATAGGATCCCCTCTGTAGAGGTTAGTATCATGTTTCTGATGATAAATTGGTTGAGTAATCCTTAATAACTGTCCTTCATTGTATATCACTAAAGAAAAAAAAATGTGTTTCTCTTATTATTTCCCCCGACATAGCAGATTTATAACTCATTTTTCCCCCTAAGCTATTTATTACCAAAAATTCCAGAACAAGCAAGAAACTTGAAATGCCATTCATATCCTCCTTTATTCCCATATTAGCTATAAAATTCTAACTGGGCTTTGACCAAGATCTCTTATCTAGACCTTGTTCTCGTGTTTTCTCCATAACATCTATTTTTCCAGGAACTTTCAAAGAGATTTTCATGTGAGGTTATATGCCAATGACACAATTTGTTTGACAATTTAACAACTGTGGACTTCATATTTTTCATTTTGTTTAGGCTGAAACAAAAGTTTATTAATATTATATATTGTGATAAGCATTAAATTCAAGGAAAATATCATTGAAAAAAATAAACCTAGTCACTTGTTCAGGCCAAAAGATTATGTAGCAGACTCTTTCACATATCAATAACATGGTAGACCTAAAACTATCTATTTCCATTTGCTTTTTTTTATTTAAAAAATAGAAATCTGGGACACCTGGGTGGCTTATTTGTTGAGCATCTGCCTTTGGCTCAGGGCATGATCCTGGGGCTCTGGATCGAGTCCCACATCGGGCTCCCACAGAGAGCCTGCTCTCCCTCTACCTGTGTCTTTTCCTTTCTCTCTGTGTCTCTCATGAACAAATAAATAAAATCTTAAAAAAAAAAAAAAAAAAGAAATCTATTACTCATAAATAATGTCATCGATGTTGTAGGCATAAAATATTTCTTAGATTCATAGGTGTATTGACCAATTATTCAGCTCAAATAACAAATATAAAAGACATTTTAGCCTAGCTTTGTTTTGAGTCCTAACTAGTGTTCAAAAGACATCTTGCAACTGAAACTTTAAGTAAATTAACGATGTGGTTAATCCCAAGTGACATTAACATTGGATGTTTGGCAGATAAAAAAAATATTGCTGAATATCAAGTTTATATTAGCCTAGATGAAAAGCAAAATTGAGAGATAAAAGTATATATTGGTTTGATATGTAGTCTACTTCCATAAAACCATTAAATTGTTTTATGGAACAACTAATAAATTGTACAACTAATTTTAAAGGATATCTACACACAAAAAAACCTTAATGTTCCTATCATTCTATAGTTGTGTTTTCATATTTAGACCCTGCATACATAATTTGTATAATTTCAGTGAACTATGAGCTCTTCATAAAAGCCTAATTCTCCAATCCAGTTAAGAACTATCTATGTAGAGAAACTATATGTGCAAATCTAAATTTAAAAATATTCTCTGTAGCAGACTTTGGATAAGGCAAATGTTTATTATGAATAATGCCTGTTGGTAGACAAAAGCCATAGAAAGTCATGTTTCTAATCATTTTCTGACTAGTTTAGGACTTTAGTGAAAGAAAATCTGAAAATAGAAAACTTTTTTTTTCTGAATTTATTTATTTTTATTTTTTATAATAAACTTATTTTTTATTGGTGTTCAATTTCCAATATACAGAATAACACCCAGTGCTCATCCCATCAAGTGTCCCCCTCAGTGCCCGTCACCCATTCACCCCCACCCCCGTCCTCCTCCCCTTCCACCACCCCTAGTTCATTTCCCAGAGTTAGCAGTCTTTATTTTCTGTCTCCCTTTCTGATATTTCCCACACATTTCTTCCCCCTTCCCTTCTATTCCCTTTCACTATTATTTATATTCCCCAAATGAATGAAACATACAATGTTTGTCCTTCTCCGATTGACTTACTTCACTCAGCATAATACCCTCCAGGTCCATCCACGTTGAAGCAAATGGTGGGTATTTGTCGTTTCTAGTGGCTGAGTAATTAATATTCCATTGTATACATAAACCACATCTTCTTTATCCATTCATCTTTCGATGGACACCGAGGCTCCTTCCACAGTTTGGCTATTGTGGCCATTGCTGCTATAAACATCGGGGTGCAGGTGTCCCAGCGTTTCATTGCATCTGTATCTTTGGGGTAAATCCCCAACAGTGCAATTGCTGGGTCATAGGGCAGGTCTATTTTTAACTGTTTGAGGAACCTCCACACAGTTTTCCAGAGTGGCTGCACCAGTTCACATTCCCACCAACAGTGCAAGAGGGTTCCCTTTTCTCCGCATCCTCTCCAACATTTGTGGTTTCCTGCCTTGTTAATTTTCCCCATTCTCACTGGTGTGAGGTGGGATCTCATTGTAGTTTTGATTTGTATTTCCCTGATGGCAAGTGATGCAGAGCATTTTCTCATGTGCATGTTGGCCATGTCTATGTCTTCCTCTGTGAGATTTCTCTTCAAATGGTGCTGGGAAAATTGGACATCCACATGCAGAAGAATGAATCCACATCCACTCTCTTTCACCATACACAAAGATAAACTCAAAATGGATGAAAGATCTAAATGTGAGACAAGATTCCATCAAAATCCTAGAGAGAACACAGGCAACACCCTTTTTGAACTCGGCCACAGTAACTTCTTGCAAGATACATCCATGAAGGCAAAAGAAACAAAAGCAAAAATGAACTATTGGGACTTCATCAAGATAAGAAGCTTTTGCACAGCAAAGGATACAGTCAACAAAACTAAAAGACAACCTACAGAATGGGAGAAGATATTTGCAAATGACCTATCAGATAAAGGGCTGGTTTCCAAGATCTATAAAGAACTTATTAAACTCAACACCAAAGAAACAAACGATCCAATCACGAAATGGGCAAAAGACATGATTAAAGTTGAAAACTTTTGTGGGGTTATGGTGCTTTCCAAGACAAGGCTAAAGAGTAGAGATGGAAGATGGTGTTTTAAAGAGGGCCACCCTGTGGTCAATAAATCTAAAAGATTGTCTTTCATTTCAACCATTAAGTCAGAAGAAAGTAAAGTCAAAGAAATCCAGTTCAAGAGAAAATGCATGACTTTACATGTTGGATTGGCAATTTGATAGCTACCTCCTTCAAGTTTCTTAAATCTTAAGACCACTCTTACACATAGAAATAGTAGCCTGAAATTTTTGGTAAAATTAATTATACCAAATTATATACCCCAGAGATGAGCCTAACACAGACTATGTACCAGGTGGAACACAAGACTTTTTTTCTAATATTGTACCTTTCTGTAGTATGTTCAGTCTCTCCTACTAATTTCACAGGATTATCATGGGAATTTCTGTTTAGTACAACATTATCCCAGTCACTGTCAACAGTTGATTTGTCCTAGAATAAGCACCTGAGCCAAACTGTCCAATAACGATTTTCCTGGGGATTTTTATATTTCAAAAAGAATCATAACATTCCCTTTGTTGTGACTAAAATTGTAAGATGTAATGTTCAGGAACTGTCAGCAAATATATTTTGTAACATAGAAAAAGCAAAATCCAAATTCCAGTAAGAATAAGGATGAGACACAAACATTTGCTTTCTAGGCCTCATCCTTGACTTCCAGAAGTTTGGTTGTTAAACTCATTCTTGAGTTTCTAGAGATGCCCTACTTGAATTCTCAAAAAGCTCCCCTTTACCTTGAGTTCTTTCCATTTGGGCTTTTTGTCAAATTCAACATAAATTTTTCTAAATCATGAATTATGAGTAGGAGAATACACACCTAAGGGTTTGTTTTCCTAACTCATAAAAATAACAGAATTAAATATAACTTCTAAACATGTGTCTTTCCATAGGGAAATCAGGACAACAAAACTGAGACAAAAGGAAGAGTTTTTTTTTTTTTTAAGATTATTTATTTATTTATTCATGACAGACACAGGGAGAGAAAGAGAGAGAGAGAGAGAGGCAGAGACACAGGCAGAGGGAGGAGCAGGTGCCATGCAGGGAGCCCGACCGACATGGGACTCGATCCAGGGTCTCCAGGATCACAACCTGGGCTGAAGGCGGCGCTAAACCACTGAGCCACCGGGGCTGCCCGGAAGGGTGTCTTATTATGTGAAAGCAAGAGAATAGTTTTAGAAATATTTATAATCATCCTAATATTTCTTATGTCATGTTCATACATGAATTTGCCTATACCTAACCTTAGAGACTGGAAAAAAGGAGGTTATAAGAAAGATACATGGGTTAGAATCAATAGGATGGGGAGACTAAAATATAAGGAAGTGCTATATATGCCTGGTAGCTGCGTGTAAGCTGAGGAGGATATCACCCAGAACACTTTTATGATATGCATCAATACTTAGTGCTTCTGGAATCCTAAAAAGTTATCTAATCAGGAGTGATTTGATCTTTTATAGGCTGGAATAAAGCAGCCAGGCTAAATTCAACTAGAATTTTCTCAAAATAAATAACATTTAGATCAAATAACACATGATTAGGAAATGAAGCTTTTTTATTCTATGAAATTATAAGGAATGTGGAATAACTCCAGTTCTGAGCCTAGTCAAATTTTCTTCATTATTTCTAGGAGTCCTCAGGTGTGTCTCACAGGGGCTTCTGAGCATACTTGGGTCTTTGTCAACCCCAACTGGAAAGCCTTTCAGTATCTGTAAAGACAGAAAGATGCCCAAAGACTGTTATTAAAACCAGATATTAAGAAACCAATTGCTGGCATTTGGAATGAGAACTGTAATCTCTTATAAATGCTGATGCTACGTAGAAGTATCATCTTCTTCTGTTCTTAAAGCAGTTGTTACCTAATCTAATGTCCCTGTCAGATCTGGTTGTAACTACACATAGGGACATGATTGATAGTTTGGAATTATTCTCAGTATATTGGTAGGCTATATGGTTCAAATTTATTTATTTATACTTATTTTTAATTTTATTTATTCATTCATGAGAAACACAGAGAGAGAAAGGCAGAGACATAGGCAGAGGGAGAAGCAGGCTCCATGCAGGAAGCCCGATGTGGGACTCAAACCCAGGATCCAGGTATCACACCCTGAGCAAAAGACAGATGCTCAACACTGAGCCACCCAGGCATCACATATGGTTCAAATTCAGAATCAAACTCAATATAGGGTTTAAACCCAGTTCTATCACTAACTAGCTGTTTTATTTGGGGCAAGTCATATACTCTCTCTATTCCATAGGTGTTTAATATTTAAAATGGAAATAATAGCAACCTGGTTCTATTGAATATTAAAGTAAGTAATGTGGTATGGTGGACTAAGCCATCCCGTGTTCCAAACAGAAGTGAGAGTATTATGTTAAATTTTCTAGTGCTTCACAATTATTATGTTGTGTGAAATTGCCCATTTTAACTTGCTTTCATTCATTTATAAGTTTCACATATTTATTGAAGCAAATATAGGTGCAGCTTCCATGAAAGTAGAGTACATGTAAGTGATAAGCACCATGTGTGTTCAGAATTGATTTTGCCCACTGATTACTTAGCCACTATATTTAGACTATATTTCTCTCTCCTGAGGACTAGTTCTTTTCCAGACTGATTATTTGTCCTTCATATAAAAGGCTTATGGGTACCCTTTTACCTATTAAGACACTTATAACTACAACCATTATTTACCTACTATGTTCTTCACTCACATCTAACATTTGATCTCAAATTAACAGTCCACCAGAGGTCCCTTTAAGACATCTAAAGAACAAAGAAAAAAAAAAGAAAAAAGAAAAAAAGATATCTAAAGATGTATGAAAGTAATTAAGTCAAGGTACTACACACATACAAACACATATATAGTTATTTACATAAACATTATGTATTAAGTCTGGATTGCCTTATCTTCAACCACAAACAATCAAAAATATCCTTCATGATAAATGTCATGTCAAGTTTGTGAAAGATCTATAAGGATCAGAAAATTCAATGAAATGTTTTTATCAGTGCTTACAACTCTCAACTGGAAACCTCTTTGAATCTTCTTAACAACAAAATTGCACTTTTAAATCCTCAAATTATTTTTTTGTCCCAACTTGTTTGCTATTTTAGTAAATTTTGTTATCTGGCTTCAGATTACAAATGGGATGCATCTAAAATTCCACAAATAAGCAAATTGAAACCTGCTGTCTGAGATAGATGCTAACCCCTGCTTTTGCTTAGAAACAATATCTTGGTTTTCTACACTTAAAAAAATGTAGAAGAAATATGCATATATCTCAGTTGAAAGCTGGAATTGATGGAATTTTCTCTGATTTAAAGATTTGTAACTTAACTGGCAAAGCTTAGAGTTCACATGTGTTCCTCTCATGACTTACCACAGGGACTATTTGGAGTAGATTCAATAACCTTTCCCATGCCTTCTTTTGCTTCCTTCGTACATGCTAATCATTCTAAACCAGAAAGTCCCAAATATCCCGTTAAATTTTGTGGCTGACAGAATTGACGAAGAGCACAGCTGATGAAAAGAGACAGAGACGAGGTATGAAGTGTTTACCTTCTCTAACTCTAAATTATTACCAGTTTGAGTAATAAAATCCAAGTTGGTGCTGACCCTCAACTCTGCCACAAACTAGCTGCTTGAGGTTGGGCAAATCACTGAATCTCTCTGGTCCTTGAGAGTTTCATAAATAAAATGGACATTATAATTTTGGTGGTTCCATGGAGTTGCTATGAATACCACAGAAAAAATAAATGTAGTAGGATGACTCAATGCAATGCCAATATGGCACAGTACCGAATGAGGCAAGATGGTTCATCTTTTGGTTTGGTGAATAGTCAGTTAGTTTGGTCAAGTCTGAATATATCAGATAATCACATTTCAAATCTCTTGACTTTTCAAAAAAACTTTTATAAATCAATGTTCTTGTCATTTCTGTTTATTTCCAGTTAAGGCATTTACCAATAAGCCATTTTTAAATAAGCTTTTCATAGAGAAGCAACTATTAAATCCCTCAATAAATTTTCATTCACTATCAAGTGTGCTTGAGTGCTTGATAGGAGGTTGATAAACAATGTGTTGTATTCAACAAAATAGCCAGAAGCCATGCCCTTAAGGAGCTTTCAGGTTAATGGAGAAAGAAATACATTTTGTTTAAATTATTACACAAGCAAACCAAAACCATACATTGATATAAGTCCTATGAAGGAAAAGTACAGAATGCCAAAGAAAACTTTAACAAAAAGACCTAATTTCATTTGAGAAGTTAGAAAAGGCTTTTCTGCACAGCATTATGCATTTTATACAGTTTATACATTTTAAAATAATTGAAAACATAATCAGAAAAAAAGATAATAGTTTGTGACACATGAGAAGTATTAACAAATTCAAATTTCACTGTTAAAAAATAAAATGTTATTGGAATCAGACATGCTCATTCATTTACATAGTGTCTTTATGGTTACTTTCATGCTACAAAAGACTTGCTGCATAGTTGAAGCAGAGATTTCCTGGCTCACAAAGCCTAACATATTTACCAGATGGCCTTTTACAAAAAAACATTTGCTGACTCCTGATGTAGAACCTTGCAAGCTTCCATAGGATTTTTCTTTTTCATAAGTTAAATGAGATGCTGTTAAAGGGTATTATTGTAATATTTTAAAGCTATTGTGGAGCTTTAGCAGATTTATGTTTTTAAAATCTGAATGATAGGGATCCCTGGGTGGCACCGCGGTTTGGCGCCTGCCTTTGGCCCGGGGCGCGATCCTGGAGACCCGGGATCGAATCCCACATCGGGCTCCCGGTGCATGGAGCCTGCTTCTCCCTCTGCCTGTGTCTCTGCCTCTCTCTCTCTCTCTGTGACTATCATAAATAAATTTAAAAAAATAAAATAAATAAAATAAAATCTGACTGATAAATATTTTTTCAGGTTTATTTTCATCTTAATATGAAAAAGTAAGAATTCAAAATCACAACTCTTTATAAAAGTTTGGAAATGGGTACTGGGACCAATTAATAAAACTCAAGCAAGCTCATTCCTACTTGGCTTGATAAACATCTTTGAAAACATACCATGTCTAGAATGTTAGGTGTACATAAACAAAGATGAATCAAATATAGTGCCTGCCCTCAACTTGCTTGCAGTCTATTCAATTTAAGGTCTTAACAGCCTGTTAGCAGATTTAGATATTTGATTGTTTTAACCTCTTCCTTTCCATACTTTTTAGAGACATAAAGGAAAAGGAAAGCATGGCAACTCATGAAACACTTCCAACTTCGAAGATTTAAATAATAATTTAAATAATAATCCATTAGCTCTTTTTTATTGAATGCATATATTATTTGAAATTTTGCCTACAACCCTCCAAATTGGTTATATTAGTTCAGTATTGTGAGAAAACTCTAGGATACAGAAAAGATAAGTAACTTACCCAAGATCTCAGGAATAATGGCAATGGAACCTTAATTTGAATTAAGATCTATCTTAGTCAGTTTGGGCTGTTATAATAAAATAGCACATATTGTGTAGTTTACAAACCAACAGAAACTTATTTCTCACAACTCTGGAGACCTATAAGTCTAAGATCAAGGAGATACAGATGCCAACAGATTCAGTGCCAAGTAAAGACCTGCTTCACTTTGTCCTCACATAGTAAAAGAGAGGGATTTCTTTGGGGCCTCTTATAAAAGGCCACTAATCACCTCTCAAAGATCCCCACTCCCCAATATCCTCACTTTGGGTGTTAGAATTTATCATATGAGATTGCGGTGGGAAACAAAATACCCAAAATAACACTAACCAACTGCAAATTCTGTGTTTTCTTACTATACTAGTGTTTTCTAAAGTATGGGTAACAAATGATGGCAGAGACTCAAGATGAATAGAGACATCACTCAACACATTGAATGTCTTAATGAGAAAGCTATTGTCATCTCCTCTCACCATTCTTTTTAAACTTAGTACTGGAAATTCAAGCTAATGCACTAGGACAAAAAAAGAAATATAGTATATAATAAGGAAAGAACACATAACACTATCTTTTTTTCACAGATGATTGATCATCTATATAGAAAATTGAAAAGAATCAAACAAAAACTCCTGGAACTAATTAGTGATTATAGTAACCTTGCTATGTCTTAAGTTAACATACAAAAGCCAACCACTTTCCTATATACCCGCAATAAATAAATGGATTGAAATAAAAAGCACAGTGTCACTTACATTAGCATTCCAAAAATGAAACACTTAGGTATTTAAAATCCAACAAAAAAAAAATCCAACAAAATATGTGTAAGTATAAAACTGATGAACAAAATCAAAGAAGAACTAAATAAATGGAGAGAGATTCGATGTTGAAAGACAGCAAAACAACGTTAGCATGTCATTTCTTCCCAACATAATCTATAGATTCAATACAATATCAATTGTGGATATTGATCAACTAATATGATGCTTATATGGACTGATGAAAGACTCAGAATTGCCAACACAATATTGAAGAACAAAATTAAAGGACTGACACAATCTGACATCAAGACATAGTATATAAAGCTATAATAATCAAAATATGGTGATATTAAAAAAATATGGTGATATTGGTGAAAGAATACACAGAGATGGATGGAAAAGAATAGAGAGCCATAAATATAGTCAATTGATCTTTGGCAAAAGAGCAAAGGCAGGATAATGGAGCGAAGATAATCTCTTCAACAAATGGTGCTGAAACAGCTGAATGTCTAAACACAGTCATCATCATCATCATCATCATCATCATCATGCAGGTACAGACTTTATATCCTTCACTAAAATTAACTCCAATTTGATCATCGACCTAAATGTAAAACTCAAGATTATAAAGGAAATAGAAAACCTAGATGACCTTGGGTATGACTTTTTAAATAGACACCAAAGGTATGATCAATGAAAGAGATAATTGATCAACTGGATTTATTAAAATCAAAAATTTCTATGTGAAAAACAATGTCAAGAGAATGAGAAGACATGCCATTGACTGGGGGGAAAAAAAAAACTTGCAAAAGACACATCTGATAAAAAACTATTATCCAAAATATACAAGATAGTCTTGAAAGTCAACAAATAAAAAAAAAAAAAAAACCTTGATTAAAAAAATGGAAGAAAGACCTTAGCAGATACCTCATCAAAAAGAGCTACAAATGGCAAATGGGTATGAAAAAAGATGTTCTACTTCATATGTCTCTACTGCAAAAAAAAAAAAAAACTGGCAATGTTCCCCCAGCATTAGGAGATTGGGAGTATGATCTGGAGGTAATTGCTTATGGTAGGGGAGCAAGAAAAATCTAAGGAATTGGCCAGTGGAGAGGCTTCCTACAAAACCCTCCCTGGAATTTTCACATGTGCCCAATAAGAGAGGGAGAGTATGACTGGTTATTGTATAAAATGCAAAGGCCATGATTCAGTGTTACCAAGAGAAGCAACAACACTTAAACGGTTTCAATAGCAACCTATAATCCTAGAGAGCTTTGTCATGTCCTCTCTCCCATTGACCTGCCCCATCACTCTGAAAGAGCCGAGGCTCAAGTGAGAAAATCAAGGAGGTTGACCAGCTGCAGAGTGGAGGAGGAGGAAATTCTCAGTTGCTGAGTCTCAAGCCTGATGGAAGGGTGAATCCAACAGAACATAAGAATATTAACTACCAGAATATTTAATGATATAATATAAACAGGAAGTTTGAAAACTTCAGGGAAAGAGTTAACTTGGAGCATCAGAGGGTAGTGAAGGAGAAGAAACAACTCTTAGTTACCTATACCTTCAGCCAATTGGATTTGCTCATACAAATCCTTTGTTTGTTTGGGGTTTTTTTTGCTCATATAAATCCTAGGCCTTCTCTGAAATTGCAATTGGAGTCAGCCATGTCATAAAGCCTGTCCATAAATTTGAGAAAAGTAGGATTTTTCTATGTATTCTTAATCCTATTAGTCCATGAGTAAGTTTGAGGTGAGGAAAATCAATCTCGTGAAAAACAACAAGATGCAGTTTAGGAATATTAGTAAGTCTTTTCAAATGCTGTAGTCTTTTTTGTTTTCCTTGAAAGCACTTTGATTTTTTTTAATAATAAATTTACTTTTTATTGGTGTTCCATTTGCCAACATACAGAATAACACCCAGTGCTCATCTGTCAAGTGCCCACCTCTTGATAGCACTTTGAAGAAACATACAGAAGAGAACAAATCATAAAAATAAATAATACTGCACTCCCAAATGTGTCCTTCCAGTCATTGACAGTCATGGAGAAAGTACATTTTACATCTGTATGCCATTGTCTCCCTAGCAATAAGTCCAATACTGGAAACCCAATAGAAAAATAAACTCTTGGTAAATGAATATATCAACTTTTATTTTTTTGTCTTTAGCTTGATGTCATTTTACTGTTTTGTTTCTACTATGACATGTGAAAGGAAGGCTGTTTTTTTTTTTAAGATTTTATTTATTTATTCATGAGAGATACAGAGAGAGAGAGAGAGAGGCAGAGACAAGGCAGAGGGAGAAGCAGGCTCTCTACCAGGAGGCTGATGTGGGACTCGATCCCAACACCCCGGGACCTGCCAAAGGCAGGTGCTCAACCGCTGAGTCACCCAGGTGTCCCAGGAAGGCTATTTTTAAATTAAACAACAATTATACTGTAGCTGCAGTAATGCATCTATTAGAAAAACTAATCTATTATTTATTTTCTTATTAAAAGTAATAGAGGGATCCCTGGGTGGCGCAGCGGTTTGGCGCCTGCCTTTGGCCCAGGGCGCGATCCTGGAGACCCGGGATCGAATCCCACATCAGGCTCCCGGTGCATGGAGCCTGCTTATCCCTCTGCCTATGTCTCTGCCTCTCTCTCTCTCTCTCTGTGACTATCATAAATAAATAAATAATTAAAAAAAAAACAAATAAATAAAAAATTTAAAAAATAAATAAATAAAAGTAATAGAAAACTGGCTTAAGGCTAAAAAAAATAGTCTCTATATACTTATGTTTACTGAGTTACAAGTTTTCAATGAAATTTGAAAAGTCATCAATTATCACATTAAATTCTTGTAAAAATCTTATGCTGTTGATATTACTAACCCCATTTCAGAGTTGAGAAAACTGAGGTTCAAAGAAGTCACATATCATGCCTAATGTGACAGAGCTTGCACATGATAGGAACAGTATTCCAACTCAGGCCCATCTGTTGTCAAGTAAATGGAATTCTCCTAAGACTCTGCTTTTTGGATAAGCATAGAAATCACACACTCCCACGCTTTAACTTTCCTAAAGAAACTTCTTGGTTAGTATGTGTCCTCAGACATTCAACTAAGCATTTGAAAAACATTTTTGACAATTGTTTTGTGGGGTTTTTTTTGTATTTTGCATTATAAAAAATAATTTTTCAATTATTTGAATATAAATAGAACATGTTATTTCAAACCATTCCCTACCTGTTTCAGATGTACGACTTTTCCACTGCAAAGTTGAGAAATACATTAAGCAAATTTCTGTGGTCATTAGATAATATTGGATGGGTGGATGGATGAAAGAAAATTCATAATTATTCATAGTGCCTAAAAGATATTTATAAGTGCATACTAAATAAATTTTAGGATGTTTATAATACACAACAAATAATCAAAGGATTTTTTTTGCCATGAATTATCTCTTCAAAAGATCCCACTATCCCGCTTTAGTTTTTCTTCTACTTTTCACAGCTGTGACCATAAAACTAGAAACCTAATTTCCAGTTCATAATAAAACTGACTTGTTTGTTTTTCATATAAAGATATTTTGTAAAAATATGCATGCCTCGTCAAATCATGTTATTTTTTTAATGCCTGGTAAAAAAAAAAACACAAGTATTTCTCTGGGAACAGTAGGACCTCCTATACAAGAAAGCCTCAACAATATGGTCCTTTCATTATCATCTGCTAATTAGTCTACTGAATTTGTCTATCTTCATCACTTAGCACTTTTGAATGATGTGGAAAAAATCAAGTGGGAAATGTATACCATATATCTGATTTTTCTAATTACCTAATAATGTCTTTTCTTCCATGGAATAATTATTTTGGAAAGACATCATCATCACTTATAAATTTGACACAGATATCTGAGCAGAGTGCAAAATCATATTTTACTTTTCCCTATGCATATAAATAATCCTTACATATTAAAATCTAACTCCATAACGCATTAGCAAATCCAACTAGAGCTATCTTTGACTATATCATTTCACATTTTCTTCACCACTCCTAAAAGACCAACCCACCATCATCTGTTGTTCAGTCTACTGAGCTACCTTCCAATATCGTCTCCCCACTTTTCCCCTTGCCCATCTGCAGTCAGTTGTTTTTCCTAGTAGCAGTTAGATGACTTTTTTGAAAAAAAAAAAAAAAATTATCATTTTATCGTCTCAGCTCAATACCTCTAATGATCTCCTACCTTTAAGTAAAATCCCAAGTTTTTATCATCAATTATAGGCTTCAATGTGACCAAGCCCCTGTCTACTATATCTTATTTTGTGTTCTAACATTATAAAAGATAAACACATCCAGACATTCATTAAAGTGGTGAAGACACAATTTATTTAGTCAACTACTAACAATAGGCAAAGAGCTAAACCCCATTCTAGTCTGTGCAGAGGTGGCTGGCATTTTAAAGGGAGAATTAGAGTGTAGGGAGGAGGAATTGAGTAGAGTCAGGGTATAAAAAAGTTACAAAAAGTGGAAAGGAGGGTACATGTGAAACTCATCTAAGTTTGTTCATTGGCACTTATCAGAGGTAGGCTCCTATCATGCCACCTCACATCAGGTCTTGGCTAGGATGGACAATAAGTCGTTTTGGCAGCCTTGAGTTTTCTTGGGGAGACAAATTTTAAGTTAGGCTGGGATTATCCTATAGATGTGTCTTTGAACTGTTGGAGACTATGTCAGTGTTTGTTTAAGTCTTTGGTTGACTTAAGTTGAAGCCCACAAGGGAAAATAGCTCAGAAGAACCTGGATGCAGTTTGCTCAAGGAGAGAATCTTTGCAACAATACTATCTTATTTAACCCCCAGTGGACTCCCCCTATTCCCCAAACATGCCAACCACATAAGATGCTTTAAAGGTAGTGTTTCTTCTTTCTTCCATCTGAAATAATTTACCCATAGTTAACCGCACAGATTTTCTCCACTCTTATTCAAATCTCTGCTTATTTCTCATCTTCTCAAGTGAGCTCCTTGATTATTTATACTGTTTTCCCCTTCCCTCTTACCTTCCTTCTTTCCTCCTTCAGATTGCATAAATGGCTTCTGGTTAGACTAAATCTTATATACTGTAGATTCTAATAGTGCTAAATTTCTGTCTTAGCACACTTAATCACAGTAGAAATTTTACATTAATTTGCATTTTTTGATTAAGATTTGCCTTTTTTTCTCATATAAGATCCAAGAAGATGTGACCTTAATTGACTTTTATTATCACAGTGTCAGTGCAGTACTGGCATAAAATATATATTCAATGTATTTTCCTAATAAGTTAATGGCTAAATATGTCCAATTGATACTAGAGCATTCACAATACAGTCACCAAACCTCCATCTTATGGCTCAAATTAAGATGCAAAATTAGGAAGAATAAAAGGTTCTGGAGTGACCTAGGCGTCCTAGTGACAACAAAAGA
Organism: Canis lupus baileyi; assembly: GCF_048164855.1. Classification (NCBI taxonomy): domain Eukaryota; kingdom Metazoa; phylum Chordata; class Mammalia; order Carnivora; family Canidae; genus Canis; species Canis lupus. The sequence goes on from NC_132839.1 coordinate 81,225,514, forward strand.
AGCACACATAGGTGGTCTGTGTGTGTGTGTCTGTGTTGAAATGTGTTCAAGGTCTTCTAATGAAAAGGAATACCATGGTTTGTGTCTGATTTACTGTCTTTAAATGTAGCTAGGAAACTATCCTGCTTCAAAAGGTGCATATGTAAACCAGCAAAAAATGTTAAAGTAGTTTACAGATTTCATTTTATGTAATAACTAAACAATAAAGACATCAAATGGTTCTTTCTTCCATTATTTACTCTGATAGGCAGTGATTTCCTAAGGACCAGTCACCTTGCAACTTGTTACTTTGGTTTTTCCCACTGGAAAAAAAAAAAAAAAAAATGTCATCATGCCCTGATAATTGGCTCATCCTGTCCTATCAAATTAATTCTAGTATTTGCCTGAGGCATTTTTGCACTTCCCCTTTTCTCAGCCAATAGAAGCCATATATAGATATTTGCTTAAAATAGGCAGTAAGTACTACATCTAGAGGAATAAATAGGGCACTGTATAGAGCTAGTATAAGAAAAGTGGAGAAATAGCTTCCCACCCCCCAGTGAACTCAAAGTCTTATCAAAATCCATGGAATGCATTATGATACTATAAATTTACATGTGCCTCAAATAATACATAAATTAATACAGAATTGGGAAACTGAAAATGTGTTAAATTGATGGGAAACCACAGTCTGCTAGAGTTTCCCACTTAACATACTTGCTTTAAAATATTACCTAAGATAGAGGGCAAGAGACACAATAGCCTGGCTCTACAGCCAAGCATGTAGATCAGCATAATTTTATACCTGAATAGAATGAGGATCTGAGGATCCTGAGGATCCAAAGCAGCAAGGAGGAAACATGCAAGCCAAGAAGGACAATGACCTCTGTTTTGGTCTCCTTGCCTCATTTCTTCCATTGTTATAGCTTATGTGCTTTCACTCTAGGTTTGACAATCTACTCCAGAGGCTACTGTGTAACCTTATGCAAAACACTTAACATGAGCATGTTCCTTGCTCATTTATAAAATGAGTGCAATAACTTTACCTACCTCACTGTGTTGTTGTGAAGATGAAAAAAATATGTAGGGTTGTTTTCTGGATTAATATATTATGTAAAGCACATAGAATGATGTATGATAGCATTTTAAGTTTACAGAAGAGTTGTTACTATTATTACTATTATTCTCAATTTCTAATCTTAGCAAAGCATAAGAGATGCATATAGTTTTATACTGTCCAGTTTTAGTCTTCCCTCATTTTTCCTCATTTTACAGGTCTGAAAAGTTGTGAAGAGAAATAATCAAATTAAAAAAAAATAATAATCAAATTATATAACTTCTCTCGAAAGTTTGCTCAATCTGGGTTTAAAATTTAACAGTAACAGAAAACCAAATCCAAACCAAAAACAACTCAATGAAGCTGAAGAGACCTAAGAAAGAAAATATATTTTTGTTTGTGTGTGTATGTGTGTGTGCATATGTTTCTCTCTCTTTTTTTAATTTTTTAAATAAAACTTGTAAGTAAAACAGAGTATGAAAAAAGAAGTAAATATATAGCACATTCTTATTTAAAGAATATAACATTTCTTCCTAGAAATAACATGAGCCTTCAAAATTGCATTTTCAAACTCAGTATCATCAGGAGAAACTAAAAGCAGAATATATAAATATTTTGGGTTTTCCAAATGTCTAAGTGTTATTATTTAATTTAATTTAACTTAAGAAAATCTCTTCCAATCATTAAATGACCACTGAGGCAATTGATGAGAGAGCTCAATGGTTGCCTATAACAAAGAACACAGACATTGAGAATTCATTCAGGAAAACAGTAAACAAAGCAAAACACCAACAAGAAGAAACAGAAATGACAATCAAATTATATGAAGTGATCTTATTTCCAGGGTCACCAATAATATTAAAGATGTTCAATTTTCAATAATAACAACAGTAAAATATGATACATAAAAGAAAATATGAGTGATACACAAGAAAAAGTAGTCCATTAATAAAGAAATGCAGACATTGAATTTACTAGAGAAAGACTTAGCAATTAAAAAAGGTTCAAAGAGCTCAAGCTAATCATGTCTAAAGAAATAAAAGAAATCTTGCAAACAATGGCTAATTAAATTAAAAGCATCAATATGCTTACTATATACAAATTCTGCAGTCAAAAAATGCAATCACAGAAATGAGAATTTCAACAGAGGCACTGAAAAGCATATGTGAACTGGCAAAAGAAAGTATCAGCAAACTTGAAGATAAATCCATTTATCTGAGGAACAACAATAATAACAAAAAATCAAAATTAAAGTGAATCTAACTTAGGAGTCTGTGGGATACAAGCAAGTATACTAATACACATATAATGAGGGACCCAGAAGGAAAGAGAGAAAGGAGAAGGCAGGATAAATACTTAAAGCAAAATAGCCCAAAACTTCCTAAAGGTGATGCAAATGTTAAAATACATATCCAAGAAACTCAACAAATTTTAAGAAAAATAAACTCAAAGAGAGCTCCATCTTTGCATATTATATAGTCAAACTGACAAAAGACAAAGAGGATCTGAAGCAACAAAAGAGACTCATACACAGAGAATCTTCAATGTGCTCAATGGTTTACTTCTCATCAGAAATCATGAAAACCAAAATGCAGTGGAATGCCATAATCAAAGTGCTGAAAGAAAGATTGTCAATCAAGAACTCAGCATAACTCAAAACTATCATTCAGAGAAAAAGGATAAATTGAAATATTCCTAGATAAAACAATCCAACAGTATTCATCAGTAGTGTACTGGCCTATAAGAAATACTAGTGACTATCCATCAGATTGAAATAAAGGACACCAAATATTAACCAAAACTACATTAAAAAATAATACCAGTAAAGGTAACCACAGGAAAATATAAAAGACAGAATAAATATATATTTGTTTGTATTACATTTCTTCTCCTATCTGATTTAAAGACCACTGTATATAAAATAATAATTATAAAAGTGTATTGATGGACATAAACTATATAAATGATTTTTGTAACAATAAGCACAAAAAGGTGGTGTAAGGGAATGAAGTGTTATTGAAGCAAGGATTTGTTATACTACTAGTAATAATCTGAATTAGTTTGTCTTAAATTGAGGTTAATTGTAATCGCCAGGATTAAAAAGTAACTCAAAAACTGGTAGGACAGAAATGACAAGGCTATTAGAATGATACACCAGACAGTATCACTGTAACATAAAATACTAGTAATAAAGAAATTGAACAATAGACTGTAAGAGATATAGAAAACAAATAATAAAATGGCAGGCATAAATTCTGATTTATTAGTAATTATAGTATTGTAAATGGACTAAACACGCAAATTAAAAGGCAGAGTTTGGTTAAATGGGAACTAAAACAAAAAAAAGTTGATCCACTATTTGCTGTCATCAAGAAACGCACATTAGATTCAAAGACACGAGGAGATTGAAAATAAAAAAAGATAGGAGATGCAAACGACCAAAAGATAATCGAAATAGCTATTTTAACATCTATACAATAGACTATTTTGTTATTAGAGACAATTAAGACTATTGTATAATGATGAAAGTAATATTCAGTCATGAAAGCATACGACATTTATATGTACCTAACAAAAGACCCCCAAAATACATGAAATAAAACCTGTCAACATTGAAAGAAGTAGAAAATTCAACAAAAATAGTTGGTGACTTCAATTCCCCACTTTTATTAATAAATAGAATAACTGGGAAGAGTATTGATACAAAATGGAAAATGTAAGCAACACTGTAAACCAAGTAGATCTAACATATCTATAGAACTTTCCAACCACTAACAGCAGGAAATACATTCTTCTCAAGGGCACATGGAACACTCTCAAGAACAGACCATATATTAGGCCATAAAACATTTTAAAGGATTGAAATCATAAAAAATATATATATATTCTTGGATAACAATGGAATTAAATGAAAATGAAATTTGGTGAATTTATAATAGGTGAAAAGCAAACAACACATTTCTTAATGACCAGTATATCATAGAAGAAATCAAAAGATAGATTAGAAAATATATATAGGTATTTGCAATTTTCAAGCATTGAGGATGAGGATTGTGAATGGCCATTGACTGCAAATGGGTATGAGCTCTGTTTTATAGGTGATGCAAATGTCTAAAATTATGTAGCAATGGTGTCACACTGAATTATATATTTCATAAGGATGATTTTTATGGCATGGGAATTATATCTGAATAAATTATATGTGTATAGATTGCACGTGAATAAACTTTCTTTTTCATTTATAAAGCTTTTATTAAGGAAAAATAAAGCTTAAATCTGAACAGAAACCTACCTGATTCTAAAGTATTTGAGATTCACAGCACCAAATTGCCCTCTTGGGCTTACAACAAGATAAATACACCCACCACTGATATGCTGCAGCACCAAACCATTTATTTCATTTATCATGTGGAAGTATTCACAGCATTTGTGCATTTACAATCAAACTCCTCAACAATAATCAGCATTTGACAGATACATTTCCAAATAAAATTAGTAATGGAGGTGAAAAGAGATTGTAAAGACTAAAGAGGATAATCAACCCTAAAAGAAAAATTTCACTTTTTTTCTTTTATCGGGCATTCTCATTCTACAATGATAGATTCATGGTATCCTAATTTGACAGTTGAGCTTTCTCATGAAATGCCTTATGTAGATTTAGGGTCTAGACTAACAGGACTTGAAGTAGTATTTTTAAAAAATTCTTATTTATTTATTTGAGAGAAAGAAAGGGAGAGATTGCAGGGGCAAGCAGAGGGAGAGGGAGAGAAAGAATCTCAGACTCCTCGCTGAGCTCAGAGCCTGACACATAGGGTTGAATCTCAGGACCCTGACATCGTGACCTGAGCCAAAACCAAGAGTCTGACTTAACAGCCCACCCAGGTGCCCCAAAATAGTGTTTTTAATACAGATAAATCCTTTGAAATAAATATATTACGTTGCCTGATTTGATGAACACCTTTATTAAATATTTCATCAATTATATTTTCAAGGATAATATCTTTCTCATCCCAGGCTCCCTTAATATGTCTTTTTCTCTCTTTCCTCTCTTGCACACACACACATACACACACACATATAGAAAGTTGAAAAATAACTTTATACTTCTGATATTTATCATAGTTATTGGGAACAGTTATAGAAATTATATTCATGAGTGTTTGATATTTCATATTTGATAAGGCTTACCAAATAGTAAAATGTAGAAAAGTGTTTTGTGTAGGTTTTATTGGAATTCCAAAAAGTAAAAGAGTGAAAAAGTTTGGAAGTTTATATATTGATACTTTTAACATAATAGAAGTCATTTTTAAAAAAAAGTAAATAATATAGGTATTCAACTATGAGTAAGATTAGAACTCTAAATCGAATAGATGTAGAAGCACTTTTCTGTCAACATTATCTTTAGTATCTTTTTTTGATAAAGTGTTTTAGTTTAATACGATAGTTGTCAGTTAAATGCTAAACTTAAAGTCGAAATGAAAATGAAACACTGAATATAATTCCATCCTTAAAAAATAGCCCATGCAAACACTTATCTCTGTCTTGTAAGTTATAAAACACACGTGTCCCAAATCACTGACTTCTCACAAGAAAAATATATTTATAGAAGAAAAATGTTCACAGGGTATGTAGAAACAAATATTTTGGCCTTTAAATAATAAACAGATAAAATTGAAAAATTTTGATTACTTAGAAAGAGAGAAAGTAAGAGTCATTTAGAAGATGTCTCAAATCTCAAAATACAACACTCTAAAACAGGTAAAATAGAAGCAAATATGCTTATTGTTTAACTTATAAATGCAATAGCATAAAGTTCTTGAATTGAGTCCCTTAGTTGATAGTTGTATTTATCATCTTAAAATTATGTCTTAAAATTTGCTTTGATTTCGGCAATATTGAAAATAGTCCATCAATAATTTCCTAAAGAAATGTTACGACTAAAAATTTTGTCTAGGATACTTTGTTTTGAGAAGTTATGTGACTGGCTTGTAGAACTTTGTAATCATTCATTTTGTGAGCTTCAGTGAACATTGATGCATTTGTGTTAATTGAAATTAAAAGGAATAAAGGATGGATCCCTGGGTGGCTCAGTGGTTTAGCACCTGCCTTCCGCCCAGGGTGTGATCCTGGAGTCCCGGGATCAAGTCCCACATCGGGCTCCCTGCATGGAGCCTGCTTCTCCCTCTGCCTGTGTCTCTGCCTCTCTCTCTCTCTCTCTCTCTCTCTCTCTGTCTCTCATGAATAAATAAAAAAAATCTTTAAAAAAAGGAATAAAGAATGACTTAAAAAGTGAGCTGTTACTATTGCTTCAATAGGAAATTCATGTATGTAGTTTCATAATTATATTTACCCTAAAACAGTTTTGGCAATGCTGCTACCCTTGCAATTATGACAATTAAACTTTAAACTAGTTTTAAATGGATAAAAGCATAAATAAAAAGATAATGAAAAATTTCCAAACTTACAGTGAGTATTTACAAGTGGGTTATAAATCTTTAGACTAGCCAGCTAGCAAGATTAGGAGAGGGATATAGGGTTATTGGGGAAACAGGTAGTATCTGGAGAGACCACAGTATTGAAAGGAAACTAATCCTTGACAGTCAAATTACAGGTTTCTCTTGTTATCCAAATGTTTGCTTTATGCCATTTTGGTTTTGCAAAAACTCTGTAGTACTACCTGTTTACACTAACCAAAAGAAATCCAAAGAGATTTTCACTTTGCTGAAATGGTAATTGCTTCCATGCTTTATGCCATTTCAGTTTACAAAAGAGAATGCTCTATTTTCAGATAGCAAGGGAAATCTGCATACCTCTTCTCGTGGAGCTTCTTTCTGTTTAAAAACCATCAACTTCATAGAATCTTGCTTAAATGAAACCAAGCATAATATTGTTAGTGATAATCCACAGAACACACAGAGAGAGGATTTGCCCAGGGGTAAAAATTCTGAGTGCCTAACCCTGTATTATAAACTCTTTAATAAAAATTTAAACTTTGCCAAGGATAAAATTGTTTCCCACATTGAAGTTTTATTTATGAGTCTTAGGTCAATCTGTTTTTATTTTCCATCAACAGATTAATAAGGAAAAAATTGGCCAATGGAATTGTTATTAAACTATAGATGGTTTTGTTCTAATGGGTTAGAAGGTTGTTCTTTCTCCAGACGGAAGAAATATATTACATGAAATCACTAAGTTTGAAACTTTTAAGAAATATCTAACCATGAAACCAGCTAAAAATTCACTTTGACTCCAGATCTTAATACTTCCCCTCTCTCTTCACAGTTTTGCCTCAGAAAAGACTCACACATCAGATTCAGATATGGGCAAGCTTTGCACCACATGTTTGCTTTTGTTTTCAGTGTGGCATAAAGAGAGAATATTGAGCAAAGCATTCTGAGAATATTTAATTTAACATCTCTGTATTATTTATAAATATGATACAATTTGAAATAGTAGGTTTCATCTACATGGCAAATAGTCATCTTCATCGATAACTGCTCCACTAGAAAAACCACTGAGATATTTTTTAGGTGATTCAAACCAAAGAAATATTTTGTTACAAGAAATGTTATTTTAGAAAAACCTTTAAGTTTTGCATTTGTTGCTTCACTTTACATGTTAATGTACTTTTTTAGGACTATGATGACATTCTCCTTCTATATCTCACACCACAGATTTTATCCATTATGTTGCTTCAAAAAACAGTCACAGTGGAGAAGAGAAAAGTACAAGATGAACGGTGGTCAGAATATTAAATTCCTGTTAAAAGTAGCTGGGTTGCCATATTCGTAGGTCTGGCCATTTGGCAGAGTCCATCTGTACTTGGACTGTTTTGTTGGTTTTTCTTCAAATAGGTTTTTGAACCCCTCCAGAGATCCCAGTTTTCTATGTAAAAGAATCGAAACTCCTTTTGCAGCCATTCAAGGTTCTTAAAAATCTGGCCCAGTGTAACTCTCAGCTTCCAGAGCTCCAGCCTCACTCAGCTCTGCTCATACCTGCCAAAGCAGGTGTTGAACTCTCTGTCTTCTTCTTTTCCTTCTTCTTTTTTGTTTGTGGTATAAGAGACATACAATATTATATTAGTTTCAAGTGTACAACGTAATGATTCAACATTTTATACAGGGTGACATGGTCATTCCAATAAGTCTAGTTATCATCTGTCATCTTACAAAGTTAACACAATTCTATTGACTGTATTACCCATATATAAATATAATATTCCCATGAATTATTTATAGCTGGAAGTTTGTACTTATTAATCTCATTCACCCTTTCACTGTCCTCCCACCCCCACAACTCCTTCCACTCTGAGAACTACCAACCTGTTTTTTGTTTTTGTTTTTTTTAATCTATGAGTTTAGGTATGGTTTTGTTTGTTTAGATTCCACATATAAGTAAAATCATGCAATATTTTCTTTCTCTGATTTTTTTCACTTTGCATAATGCCATCAACTTTTAACCATGTTGTTGTAAATGATATGACTTCATTATTTTTTTAAATGGCTGAGGAATATTACATTATATATATATATATATATATATATATATATATATATATATATGATCTTCTTTATCCTTTAATCTACAGGTAGACGCTTAGGTTGCTTCCATAACTTCCATAAGTGCAGTAAACAGAGGGGTGACTATAACCTTTAAAAATCACTATTTTCATTTTCTTGACGTAAATATCCAGAAATGGAATTACTGGATCATACGGTATTTCTATTTTTAGTTTTCTGAATAACTTCCGTACTGTTTTCCATAGTGGCTGGACCATTTTCATTCCCACCAACAGTGTATGAGGGTTCTCTTTTCTCCACATCCTTGCCAACATTGATATTTCTAGTCTCTGATAATAGCTATTCTGAATGGCGTGAAATAATATCTCATTGTAGTTTCAATTTGCATTTCCCCAATGATTAGTGATACTGAACATTTTTTTATGTGTCTATTGGCCATTTGCAGGTCTTCTTCAAAGAAACATCTATCCAGATCCTCTGCCCATTTTTAAATTGGATTATTTGGCTTTGTGATGCTGAGTTGTATGAGTTCTTTACATATTTTGAATATCAACTCCTTATTGGGCATACCATTTGCAGATATCTTTACCCTTCAGTAGACTGCCTTTTTGCTTTGTTGATGGTTTCCTTTGCCTTACCAATCTGTTTAATTTTGCTCTTTTTTCCGATGCTTTTGGAGTCAGATCCAAAAAAAAAAAAAAATCACTAAGACTGGTGTTAAGCAATTTACCATTATATTTTATTCTATGAATTTTATGATTTCAAGTCTTTATCCATTTTGATTTGATTTTTGTATATGGTGCAAAATAGTGGTCCAGATTTACCCCTTTGGATATAACCGTCCAGTTTTCTCAACACCATTTATTGAAGACACTAGCCTTTCTTCATTGTATATTATTGCCTCCTTTGTTGTGAATTTTGATCACAAATGCATGGGTTTACATCTGGGCTCTTTTTTCTGTGCTATTGATCTATGAATCTGTTTTTATGCCAATACCATAGGATTTTGTTGTTATTGTTGTTTGTTTCTGGTTTTGTGGTTTTTTGGTTTTGTTTGTTTGTTTGTTTGTTTGTTTGAGAGAACAGGAGAGAGAGAAAGAATCTAAAGCAGTTTTCCATTCCTGGTGTGGGGCCCAACGAGAGGCTTGATTTCACCAACTTGAGATCATGGCCTGAGTCAAAACCAAGAGTTGGATGCTTAACCATCTGAAACACCCAGTTCCAAGGATTAGTACAGTATTTTTTGAAATCAGGTTGTGTCATACCCCTGGCTTTTTTCTCTTTCTCAAGATTGTTTTAGTTATTCAGGGTCTTTTGTCATTCTATACAAGTTTTAGAATTATTTGTTCTAGTTTTTTGGAAAACTTCATTTGAATTTTGATAGGGGTTACAGTGAATCTGTAGATAACTTTGGATAGTATAGACATTTTAATATTGCTAATTCTCACAATCCATGAGCACAAAATAGTTTTCCATATATTTGTCTCTTTAATTTCTTTCATCAATGTCTTATAGTTTTCAGAGTATATGTCCTTTATCTCCTTAGCTAAATTTATTACTGGGTATTTTTTGAAGCAATTTTTAATGGAAATATGTGTTTTATTTGTCTCTCTGATAGTTTATTATTGTGTATGGAAATCAACAATTTTTTTCTCTATTAATTGTATATCCTGAAATTTAACTGAATTCTTTATTTAGTTCTCACAGCTTCTTAATGGAATCTTTACGGTTTTCTCTGTATAATAGCATGTCATTGCTAATAGTAACAGCTTTCTTCTTCCTTTCCAATTTGGATGCCTTTTATTTTTCTTGCCTAATTTCTCTGGCTAGTATTTCCAATACTACGTTGAATAAAAATGGGGTTAGTGGACATCCTTTTCTTGTTCTGATTTTAGAGGGAAAACATGCAGCTTTTCAAGGTTGACTATTACATTAGCAATGTTTTGTCATACATGGCCTTTATAATGTTGAGGTACATTCCCTCTATGTCTACTCTGTTGAGAGTTTTTATCATAAATGGATGTTAAATTTTATCAAATGTTTCTTCTGCATGTGTTGAGATGGTTATATGATTTTTATCTTTCATTTTGTTAATGTAGTGTATTATGTTGCTTGATTTGCTGTTGTACTATTCTGCATTCCTGAAGTAAATTTCACTTGATTATGGTGAATAATCCTTTTAATAAACTGTTGAATTTAGTTTGCTAATATTTTGTTAAGGATTTGTCATATAGTTTCACTAAGTTTGTTGGCCTTGTAGTTTATAGTTTTATTTTTTGGCAATATCTTTCTCTGGTTTTGGTGTCAGGCCTTGTAACATTTGCCCCATAAATTATTTGGGGGGCTTTCCTTCCTCTTTAATTTTTTTAGGAGAGTTTGGGAAGACTAGGTATTAAGTCTTGGAATGTTTGGTAGAATTCACCAGTGAACCTGTCTGGTCCTGGACTTTTGTTTGTTGGGAGATGTTTGATTACTGATCAATCTCCTTACTAGTAATTGTTCTATTCAGATTTTTCTATTTCATCATGATTCAGTCTTGGAAGGTTGTATGTTTCTCAGAATTTATCCATTTCTTTTAGGTTGTTCAATTTTTTGGAATATAATTATTCACAGGAATCTCTTATGATCCTCTGTACATATGTGGTAACAGTTGTAAAGTCTCCTCTTTCATTTCTGATCCTATTTACTTGGGCCTTCTCTTTTTTTCCTGTGAGTCTAATTAAAGTTTGTCAATTTTGTTTATCTTTAAAAGAAACTGCTTTTAGTTTCCTTGATCATTTCTATTATCATTTCAGTCTCTTCTTCTTTTATTTCCACTCTGGCCTTTATTATTTTCTTCCTTCTTCTAACTTTGGGCTCCTGTTCTTTTTTCTAGTTCCTTTAGGTATAAAGTTAGATTGTTTATTTGAGATGTTTTTTTGTTTCCTGAGGTAAGCCTGCATCACTATGAACCTCCCTCTTATAACAACTTTTGCTGAATCCATAAATTTTGTCAAATTGTGTCTGTTTTCATTTATGTGTACATATTTTATTTTTCCTTTGATTTCTTCTGTCACTGCAGTAGTTGTTCAATAAAATGTCTAATATTCATGTATTTGTAGTTTTCCTCTTTTCTTCTTTAAATTGATATCTAATTTCATAACATTATGGCCAGAAAGTTTTCTTGATATGACTTTCATCGTCTTAAATATTGAAATTTGTTTTGTGGCCTAATTGATTTATTCTAGAGACTATTCCTTATATACACAAGACTGTGTATTTTACATATCTATTCAATTAATTTGGTCTAATGTGTCATTTAAGGCTCTTTTTATTGATCTGCCTGGGTGTTCTATTAGTGGGTAGATGTAAGTGGGGTATTAAAGGTCTTTACTATTATTGTGTTGTCAACCTCTCCCATTAGGTCTATTAATATTTGCTTTATATATTTAGGGGGACTTTTATTGAGTGCATAAATATTTATAAATGTTATATCTTCCTGCTGTATTGATCCCTGTATCATTATTCAGTGCTGCTCTTTGTCTTTATTACAATCTTTATTTTAAAGTCTATATTTTCCAATATGAGTATAGCTATACCAGCTCTCTTTTAATTTCCATTTGCATGTAATATGTTTCCATGTCTTCACTTTCAATCTGTGTGTAGTCTTACTTCTAAAGTGAATCTTTGTAGGAGAGATATATATATACACACACACACACACGATGTAGGAGATATATATTAATCCTGTATATTGATTGGAAAATTTAACTCATTTACATTTAAAGTAATCGTTGATAGGTAGGGACTTACTGACATTTTTTCATGGTGTCCTGGCTGATTTTGCAGTTTTTCTCTCTTGCTTTCTTCTCTTTCTCTCCTCCCTTATGGTCTTGATGTCTTTCTTTACTGTTATATTTAGGTTCCTTTCTCATTTTCTTTTTTATTTACTATCATGTTTTGCTCTTTTGTTACCTTGAAGTCTAAATTGATAGCAAGTTAAACCTGAGCACATTCCAAAATTCAACATTTTACTCCCCCCATGTTTTATACATTTTTGATGTCACTTTTTGCATCTTTTTAAAATATCCTTCAACCAATTATTATAGTTTGAGTTAACTTTACTACTTTTGTTTCTTAAATAAACAGTAGCTTTATAAGTACTTTTTAAAAAAGTACCTTTATAAGTGATTAATACACTATATATTTACTTTTTCCAGTGAAATTTTTACTTTTATGTATTTTTTGTTATTAATTAGTGCCATCTCTTTTCATCTTAAAGAACTTTTAATATTTCTTGTAAGGCTATGCTAGTAATGAACTTTTTTTAGCTTTTGTTTATCTAGAAAATTCTGTGTCTCTTTCAGGTCTGAATGTTAACCTTGACAGGTAGAGAGTAGTCTTGGCTATAAGCTTTTTCCTTTCAGCTCTGTGAATATGTCATACTCCTCCCTTGTGGCTTGCAAATTTACTACTAGGAAAACTTCTGGTATTCTTACTGGGATTTCCTTGGTATTTTCACTTTTGTCATTTTAATTATAATATGTCTTGGTGTGGCATTCTTTGTGTTTATTTTATTTCAAATTCTCTAAGCTTCTACAAGTAAGTTTTCTGCCCCTGTCTTCTCTTCTGGGCTCTCTATAATGTGAATATTACTCTACTTGATGTCATTCCATAGCTCTTTTAAGATACCTTCTTTTTAAAAATTATTTTTCCTTTTTGCTGCTCTGAATTCCACTGCTTTATCTTCCCATTTGTTGATCTGTACTTCTACTTTATGCAGGCTGCTGTTGAACCACTCTAGTATATTTTTCAATTCAGGTTTTGTATTGTTTAGCTGTGACTTATGTTTAGTTCTATCTATGTTTTATCTTCTTGTTCAGTTCTTACTGTGCTCAACCATTCTTCTCCTGAGTTCAGTGAGTTTCTTTGTGACCATTATTTTGAATTCTTTATCAGGTAGATTACTTATATCCATACCATTTAGGCCTTTTTTTTTTTTTTTTCTGAATTATTGTCTTGTTCTTTCATTTGGAACCTATATCTCTGTTTTCTCATCTATTGACTCTCTGTGTTTGTTTTTATGTGTTAGGTAAAACAGTTAAATCTGTTAGTCTTGAAGGAGTGGCCTTGTGTAGGTTATGTTCCTTTATGTCAACCTTACCCTAGTTCTTGTTTGTCTCTCAAATTTTGTGATTGTCGGAGCCTCCTGATTTATACTTAACTTATACCAGTTTTTGAGGGTGTGCCAAAACCTGTCAGTGGTCCAAGGGGAGGAATTTCATTTGGTACCTAGTTTCAGACTGATGAGAAGCCATACCCCTAGGAGTAGCTTTTAAAGTATGCAAATATATACAATCTTCTGAGGTCACAGTGGTAATCCCTTTTGGCTTTCAGACCAAGAGATCTGAAGGTATCCCCTTGGGGACAATTCTTTCTGGGAAGTTTTGTAAAGTTATAAAGAGGCCAAGTGGGTGTACAAGCATTGTGTCTCCTTGTTTATGGTCCCTGGGTATGCCTCTTTTCCCTCTAGGGAAGAGAGAAACCTTCAGCTTATCCCTCAGGCTGATGTTACACCCTAATAGGCCTTTTCACCAGAAAAGTGGAGTTATGCTTCAGTCTGATGTTTTTACAGTGCCTTGGGGGTTGTGGCATGCCAAGAGCTGACTTTCCAATTTTTACAGTCCCATGGAATTCTGAAATTCCAACCGTCTTGGCTTTAGCAAGGCAACTGGAGAGGTAGTAGGCTGGCACATATACTAGCTTCAGAAAGGCGGTGGGAAAATGCCTTGTATGCATGTACTCTTGTGCTTCAGACATGCAGTAAGATCTACATGTGTGCTGCTTTTAGGTTGGGAGAGGGAGGATGCTGCAATTGCTCAAGCCTACCAGTCCCAGCCAGGGGGCAAGACAGTATTGTTATACCCACGTTCACCAACTTAACTACGGAGCAGGATAACTCTATGATTGTTCATGCTTGCTTATCCCAAGGACTGGGGAAGCTGTAACTACCTGTGCTCTTCATTGTCAGCAAGTGCTGCAATCATTAGCCCGTGTTCATCCCAGAAAGGTTATAGGAGCATGTTACATTTGAACTTGCCCATCTGTCCTAGCAGGCTACATGAAGAATGTAACAAGTGCATCTGCCAGCGACTCTACCCTTAGGGAGGATCTCAACTATCCCCTACCCCTCCGGCCAATGTTTCTAGATTAGCAAATGAATCTCTCTGACATATAATCTCAATTTCCTATAGCACTTTGGGACCCCTAGATATCAGTCTTGTTGGTTTTCCAATCTAGACTTTATGGGATCTTATCTTTCCAGTACACATCCCAAGGGCTGGGGTATCCAATTTCGGATACCAACTTCTCACTTAACTGAGAGAAGTTCTTGTCTGGTAAGATCTTCCTTTTTGTGTGTCAGCAGGTCAGGGTTGGAGGTTTTTGTGAAACTATACCTCTACCTTTTTACCCATCTTGATGTAAGTCTTTTATCCTTTATTGTAGAAAACAGTTCATCTAGTTTCCACATCTTTTTCAGGGGGAAATGATTAACGTGCAGTTATAGATTTAGTGTGTCCATTTGAAGAGTGAGTTCAGGATTCTCCTATGCAGCCATCTTGGACAAACCACCTCCCCTCCAGTTTTTTTATCTCATCATTCTTAAATTTGCATATAACTGTAGGAGTCATTCTTCTTCCTTGTTCTCTGGCCTGCAATCTTGCTCATCTTCAAGGCTTTGCTCAAATTCTCTGTGCTCTGAATCCTTTCCCAACCCATTCCAGGCAGAAACTATCAATTCCTCCTTTATGCTTCCACCACACTTCCAGTGGTGTATTTAAAGCCAGCTATTACCACTGGTGAGAGCCAGTTATTAAATATTCAGGAATTTTCAAGCTAATATATAAACTGCTATGAGCTTTAAATCATCCATGGTGAAAATACTTACACTATAGTAATGGGTAAATCAGGACTCTTCCCTTCTCTCCCCATCCCCTACCCACCTCACAGAGAGCTGATTTCCAGCACACCATTGCTTGTGCATAATTTTACTATGATATATATCCTATTTCCATTTGTATTACAGTAAAAGATCAATCTCTTCTATGAAGTAATGAGCTCACCAAGAGCAAAGTCAGTATCTTAATTAATTTTTCTACCTTCCAGAACTCAGGAAAACTGTAGGGCAAATGGTACATGAAAAGTAAATAACACTTTAAATTTTTAAAAAATGCATAAAAATTAAACCTATTGTTTTCAAACTCACTTCTAATGAGACCTTAGGCCCATTGTATAACTACTTAAATATATTTCTAGTTCTGTTATACGTAGAGAAATATATCTGTGTAATAAGGTCCATTGTATAACTACTAAAATATATTTCTAGTTCTGTTATATGTAGAGAAATATATCTGTGTAATAAGTTGTTGTGGGGATTAAATAAGATAATGGTTAAAGAAATGATTTATGAATATTAAAAATCTATTCAAAAAGCCAGAATCTATTGCTAATTTTATTACAATTGAGACATTTTATCCAGTGCTATCAATGTCTACATAGTGTCAAAATTTTCTTAAAATACTCATGAAAATAAATTATTAAGTGACACTGAAATTAAAAATCTATTTATTATACATTCATCAATAAAATAATTCTGTTTCTGACAAAAACACTAGTATTTAGCTCTTTTTTTTTTTTCATAAATTCTATGGGCTACATAAAAATTGCTTCTGCTTGAATGAGAATGGCACCATGGAAGGGAAAAGAGTGGGATTATATAATTTCATTTTCCAATCTTGCAGCTCAGTTTTGTCTGCTTCTCAAAAATAGACTTGTGTATGCTTTCCTTCAAGTATTGTTTTCCACAGTCCAATTAAACTTCTTAAATTTTAAGATAATTGGAACATGCACATGTTATAATATTGTTTTAATACATATGCTGAATGATTGTAAGTAAATAGTACATTCTAAGAGTTGATTTGGGACAATTTTATACTAAATTTGGGTACATCTACTTTAGAAATATATACATTGGATTTCTGATCAAGTTAAAAATAATAATTCCAGTCCCAATTAAACATGAGTCAATAGGTTTATTCAATATGAATTTAAAATTTGAGTAAAAAATAAGTTTCTTTTTTAACAAATTCTCACTGACAGTTTGTTAAATTAAGACAAGTTTACTGACATAGGAAAACATCTCTTTTTTATGAGGTAATTAGAAAGGCTAAGACTGATACTCAAATTTCAAATTGTGTAAATGAAATGCAAAGAGAAATGGCAATAAAGAGAAGTAAAAGTTAAATGTGGCTTAATAGATGCAAGTCTATCTACAAGTCTATCTCTCTAATAGCCCTATTTATGTTGATGACTAAATTTTTTAAAAATACATATTTTAGGACTGTGAACTAAAGAATCATATATACTTATGCCTATTTTTGATGCTTCTCTGATTCCTATTAGCATTTACATGACAATGAATAGGAAACCTATGATTCTAGTTGTAGAATCGTAGAACCATGTTTTGCTTATGTTATAGAAGCAATGATATAGCAGTAGTTCAAACAGAAGAGTACCAAATCAATATAAGACAACTCATTAAATATTAGGTTAAATTATTTTTTCTGTGAGGCAGGAGAAAAATTAAGGACAGATTAACAGTTTTGTAAGTCACAGCCTTTTATTGGCTGAAAGGGCATTTTTGGAATCAAGAAATATGCAAATGAAAGAATGTAATTAAGAGATAAAATGAATGCATGTATGTAAGTACACTTGGTTTTTAACATGAGCAATAGATTTAGAGTGATGCTCAAAGCTATAGACATAAAAGCTTCAGGCCTCTTCTCTTTAAATATGTATAGAAAATCAATATTGTATAGAAATTTTGCAGAATTCTTTCTAGGAGGTGGTTTTTGAATGGCCTACATGACCCAACAAAATGTGACAAGAACCAGGAAGATGGAACACTGTTCCAGAAAAAGTGCTTTTGGCCAGCATGGTCATTCTTCCAAAGAAGCTGGAAATTTATACTTTTATATGAAGCAATCTGCTATTTAAGCATTCTGATTTTTAAATATTACACAACCAACCAACCAACAAAAAAACACCTAAAGGAATTCAAAATATTTATATAAGCCTAATATATCATGAAGGCCACCAGTTTCTGATTTTTTTCAAATTTCCTGTAGAAAAAAATTATACAATTTTCCCAAAGGAAGTTATACAAATATTTTTAAGCTAGTGAATGAGCCAATTGACCATTTAAAACTAAATAATTGACTCTTTTCATATCTATGGCCCAATGTATGTATAGGATGGCTGCTTTTATGAGGGAATAATTTCCAATTCCAGATATCCCCAGGTCATTGAGTTTAAACACCAGAAGTTACTTATTCATTTAAAGAGAAATAAAAAAAAAAAAAAAAAAAAAAGAGAGAAAGAGAAATGAGGTTGATGGACAAATGAGTAGCAGACCTATAATAAGCAAAGGGTTAAAGATCTTATTATGTGTTAAATATTCCCAAAAACTCTGTCAAAAATAATTCAGATTAGAACAAAACAAATAAGAAAACATAATTTCTCATATGTGGTCCTAATCATAAACATATATATTTTTAATTGTATATGATTGTTTTGCCTTACTTAAAAGCATTTGAAGTGACCTGTCAGTTTGGCATTTCCAAAAGTAGGGATTTTAAGGCTTCATCAGAGGTATTCTGACTCTAAAAATGCTTTTTAGCTATCAGGAATCAACCATAATCTGGCCATTTTAGTGGACATTTTAAAAACCTGCTGGCAATGCAAAAAACATTGAAAATCTGAAGGGTAAAATGACCCATTTAAATATATTTTTAAATTAGTTCAATGAGAGAACTTTTGGATAGACTTCATCTGAATTACCATTTTGACCAAGGCAGCAGCATATAAAACAGGAAAGTTGTTATGTGAAGGAAGACTTAAGATGAATGTCTTCCTACTGCTCCCCAGATCTATGTGAGCCCAAGAAATGTAATAGCACAGTTTGGTTTTTGTAACCTCATCTCAAAAATTTGAATATATAAAAATATATTTATCCAAAGAGTCCACTCATCATCTATGTGCTATTAGTCAGACTGTAAAGATTTTAAAAAGAAGATATATAGTCTCCTGGTTATGGAAATTTAGGCAGTTTCAAGAATATCCCAAATAGTTTAAGACACAATAGTATTTCACAATGGTCACTTAAAATATTTTCCATGTTTTCTGTAGTTTGGCCCTGTTTTGGAGATTGACCCAATATATTTTAAATTACATTTTAACTTATGTTAGATATAATCTTTTAAAAATAATAAATGTGTATATATATTGGGATCTTAAAATAATCTTTTTTTTTAATGTTTTTTGGATATGCCCTCCATCAGTGTAATTACAAAATGCCATGTATTCTTGAGCATGATCTTTGGACAATTAAGATCAACTTGTTAATTATATATATTATGTTTTATTTGGTCTAATTTTACAACAAAATGAAGCAGAGATTTGTTGATGAGTCATTGGTTTGTTGAATGTTATCTATAAGAGTGAAACTAATAATACATTTTAAATAAATCACTTAAAAGATTTGCTTTTTCATTTGTAGATTAAATGCCAACTAGTTTTCACGTTACGTTTTTAGTAAGTTTATATTTTAAAATAGTCTAAGATTTACAAGAATGTTGAAAAGAACATTAAGAGTTCCCATAAGCGTCATGAATAAATAAATATAAAAAAAGAGTTCCCATACACCTCATAACTAGTTCCCCCTTTTACTAACACCTTACACTAATATAGTATATTTGAGATAGTTAATGAAAAATATGGATATATTGATATTAACTAAAGATTACATTTTATTAAATTTTCTTAGTTTTCATCCAATATCCTTTTTCTTGTCCCAGGATTTCTTCCAAGATGACATTCAGTCTTAATGTCTAACTTAGGCTCCTCTTAGCTTTGATAATTTCTCAAACTTTTCATGTCTTTTATGACATTGACAGTATTGAGGGTTACCAGTCAGATATTTTATAAACTGTCCTTCATTTGACATTTGCCTAAATGTCTTTCTCATAATTAGACTGGGGATATGAGTTTGGAGAAGGAAAACCACAGGGGTAAGGTATCATTTTCATCACATCATATCAAGGCTACATACTATTAATATGACTCATTACAATTGATGGGATCATTGATCACCTGGCTGAGGTAGTTTTTGCCAGGTTTCTACACTCCCAAGTTACTCTTTTATCCACATTTACTTAGTGTACTTTATGGAAGGAAGTCATTAGGAGCAATCTACACTTAAGGAGGGAAAGATATGTTCCACCTTCACAGGCGTGGAATATCTGCATAAATTATTTGTAATTCTACTGCAAAAGACATTTGTCTATTCTTTCTGATTAATTTGTTTACTCAATAATTTATTTATGTCATGGATGTTTATTTTTTACTTTGGACCACAATTCACAATTATTTTATTTTGTGATGCAAAGTTTTCCAGATTTGACTTTTGGAAGCTGTTTCAGTTGGCTCCCATATCACATGGTACTGCCCCCATCCCTCCCACACCAGATGCATAATTCTCATAGTTGTGTGCATGTGTGTTTTTGAGCCTTTACTTACTTTCTGTCAATACGGAAACATTCCAGGTTCAACTTGTGTTTTCCCTGCCCCAGTCCTAGAATCAGTCATTTCTTCAAGGAATATCAGTTCCTTTAATTGGAGAATGTTGTTAGAAACCAAGAGTCAGTAGGCAGTTAAATATCTGACTCTTGGTTTCAGATCAGGTCATGATCTCAGTGCTCCATGCTCCATGCTCAGCTCAGACTCTTCTTGTCCCTCTCCTTCTTGTCCTCCCCCTACTCTGCCTCTCTCTCTTTCTCTCTATCTCTCTCTCACTCATTTTCTCAAATAAATAAAAACTTTTTTTAAAAAAGTGCCAGATGCTAGGTTCTAGGACCTCTCATTTATCCCCTCTTCTTAGCATAATTGTACTTCCACAAAATTTTAATGGTCTTCCAAGAAGTTACAATATACATTTTTAATGAATCTAAATCCACTTTCAAACACAGTATAACACTTCACATGCTGTGCAGGTAACTTACAACAGAGTATTCCCAATTCCTCCTATCTATTGCGACATTAATATCTTTCACTTAACTTCTTCCTATGTTATAATCAACTACTACATTGCTACTGTTATTAATATTTGTTTTAAAAAAAGAAAAAAATATTTGTTTAAAGAAAGTTATCTTTTTGATAACCAATTAAGAATGTGAAAAAAAGATTTACTTCTTGTTTATACTATAGTTCTTTCATATTCTGGTTTTTTTTAATTCTTTTTATTCTTTCCATTTCAATGAACTATTTTTAAACTTACTGGTTCTTTCCTAGTCATGTGACATCTACTGATAAATCTGTCAAAGGCATTTTTTTGTTTTCCTTATTATTGCTATTATTTTAATTCTTTTTTTTCAAATTTTTTTTAAATTCTAGTAATTTAACATATAGTGCAATATTAGTTTCAGGAATAGAATTTAGTGATTCATTGCTTACCTATAACACATGGTGCTCAAGACAAGTGCCCTACTTAATAATTTCTTAAAATTGTCATACCCCTGCTTATAATACTCATCTATTCTTGCAATAGTGTCATTAACATATTTACTTTTTACAGTAGTGCCCTTAACATATTAATCAAAGTTATTTAAAATTCCCTGTGCGGTAATTCCCACATGCTCATTATATACGGGTTTGGTTGTAATGATTACTTTTCCTTTTCTTTAAATTGCCTTTTGACATGTTTTGTAATTGATTTGTTGAAAGCCAGACATGTTGTGTCAAATAATAGGAATTGAGATATGTAGGCCATTATTGTGAGACTTTATGTAAACCTGACTAGGAGTTGAGTTGTGTGTAATGTTTGTTATAGCTGTAGGTAACAGAAGATTCACGTTCCTTCAATGTTTGTGTTTTTGTCTACCCTGCTGACTTTGGGTTTCCCTAAGTATTCCTCTTCGGAGAGAGTCTATATCTTGTAGCCCTTTCAATTATAACACATTGTTATTACACTGAGGTTTTTTGATGTGGTCTTAAGGTATGGAACAAGGTTTGCACTATATAATCTTATAAAAAGATTTTAATCTATAAAACCTTTAATAAAAGACTTAAATCAGTCTTTTAGTAGTTAGTGTACCTGAATTGTGACTTCTGCAAGTGTTTCTCCTGTAGTATAGCTTTCTTTTTCTGTTCCCTATTCTTTTCTCTGGGTGTAGAATTCCCAAGTATTTTCAACTATTTCCTTAAGACTCTGACCCCTGTTGACTATGTTTTATTTTGTTTTGTTTTACTTTTAGGTGATATCAAGAAGGGTGAGAATGACTAGACTGGGAGAAATCCCCTGCTCTCTGGGCTGGAATAAGGCTTAGATAAAGTTCTTCCCCTTGGAAAATATTTATGCGTTCGTTATTCAAGAGGCTGAGGACAGATTTCACAGTGATTACTCTTCCCCTTTACTCTGCTATTGTCATGAAGGACTCTTTCTCAGATATTCTTTAAAAGAACCTGATGTGGTTCCTGGGAGTAAAACATACATGAGGAGTTTCTCTCCATCCATCCAGTCCACTCTCAGCCTTCAGTAATTAGGCAACATTACCATTTAAGGATTCTTATTAGTTTAGATCTCCAGGGGTTTATGTACCACGTTAGCAGATTTAGGTTATCTCTCAACGGATGAGGCTGTCCCTCCAGATTTCAGGGTGGTAGTCTGCACTGCAACTTCAGGCCTGTAATGACTGCAAGAAAAATTGATTATCTGCCCAACTTTTTGTTGTTTTTAGAAAAGGAATGACAACTTCCAACCAAGCTCCTTTATATATTGGAGGTGAGGAGTTCTCTGAAAAGACAATACATTTTTGAATACTAGCTTAAAAAAAGAAAACAGGGCAGCCCCGGTGGATCAGCGGTTTAGCGCCGCCTGCAGTCCAGGGCCTGATCCTGGAGACCCTGGATGGAGTCCCATGTCAGGCTCTCTGCATGGAGCCTGCTTCTCCCTCTGCCTGTGTCTCTGCCTCTCTCTCTTCCTGTGTCTCTATGAATAAATAAATAAATAAATCTTTATAAAAAAGAAAACATATTTTTAAATAAGTTTATTTCAAAAGTATGTAAATACATTTATCCACATAGCATCAATCTGTAGAAGTCTCCACATCTAGGGAATATTGAGTCTGATAATTTCTACAGTAATTACATTTATACTTAGGCTAAGGAAAGGACAATTCAATTTTAGCTTTTAGGACATTAGGTGATTTATTCAGGGGTCAAAATAGGAATGTTCCCCTGAAAAGCAATGAATCGACTCAGTGCGTTCCATACACCATATATTATTTTTTTTATAGCTAAGGAGTCCTTGGTATTTTTAGGATTGCCTATAGTTTTGTGTGTGTGTGTGTGTGTGTGTCTACTTCAGATATTAGCAAAGAGAAAAAAAAAGTGTGATACCTGGCACTTCAGCCATTTGTCCATTGTATGTTTGTGTGTATGTATACACTGTATTTTTTACAACTCTTTCAAGATTTAAAAGGATTTCTCCTGTTTCTGCAACATAAGTAAAATAGGTCAGACAGTGTGTGAGCTCAAATGAAAATAACTAAGGAAGACTGCCCACAGACATACTTCTCTTCTTTAGGCTTCTAAATGTATCCATCCTGCTGAATGGAGACTTTCAATAAAGGAATGAAAATACAGGCTATTGTGTAGGTGTTTAAATTGTGTGCACTGACCTAAACCAAAATTGTTAACATAATTCAGAGTCATAAGTTTTGGCAGATGAGTATGTGACTGAAAAATGCACACTATGTGGAATACAGGGTGACATATTTATTCTCAACTGACTGGTTAATGCAGCTGTGTCCTGTCTGTCCTATATAACTCCATATTAAAATTTCGAAGAGGACATTTCCTTACAACAGCATGATACATCTTTTGATATAACATGACTTCATATTATACTCAGATAGTAAAATGTAGCATGTACTTTCTATTACTTTGGAGAGGAAAAATCAAGATGGGAATGCATTATGGACTAAGTGGATTACTAAAAACTTGTGTATTTTAAAGATTGTGTAACTGGTAAAAAATGAACAGCTAATAGAAGAAAGAGGATACAATCACAAAATGGAATATGAAGATGGACTAAGTTAACCACTCACAACAATGCAAATTTAAGGCTAAAATTTATGACCTTATGATTATGTTTCTATAAGCAGTAGATCTCTTATACTTTTTACAGAAAATATAATGCAGAAGTGGGATTTAGATCAATTGCTCAGTGAAATAGGCCTGACTTTATATTCAGTGACAGGAAAATTTTGTAAATTATCCAAATGCTGCAAAAAACTCTAATTTTCAATGTCATTTGGTCTCCCTGTTCCTATTTAAGTTTGATTTAGAGTGTGAAAGAAATGGCACATACCCTAGTTGCTATATAAAAGTCACATTTAAGAAATAAGTATTTTTGAGCCTGATTTTTTTTCCCCTTCTTTTCCAAATTGAAATTTAAAGAGGAGTTTTTTGGAGAAAGCCCTGGCCTGCTGACTTCAAAGAATAGATTGGGCTAGGGAGGGGGAAATCTATAAAAAGAGAAAACGGCTTAAATGCCTCCTTACTCCTTTAAACTGTAGCCAGCGGTTAGAAATGGAAAGGAACCTAAAAGATAATTAAGATAAATCACATCCTGAAACCTTTTAATATTTTTGCCCTAGGATTTAGAACTTGTGACTTTAGGGTTTTTTTTTTTTTTTTTTTTTTAACATTTCAATGATGTCTGACATTTAAACAATTGTTTTAAGAGAAGAAAATAACTGTGACAGTAAAAGATTGAACTGAACTGTACTCTGGACATGAAGGAATGTAAATGGGAATATGCAATTGTAAAGCAGTGCACATCAAAAGCACTGTGGTGACAAATAAGCAGACTAAGTGACTTTCAAACTATGAAACTAGGTCAAATATCAGATGAAGTGTGTATCTGTAACAGCAGCATTTTGTTTGAATATTGAAATTTAATGTGTTTACTTTTGTTTAACTATAGGTGGCTCAGAATTTCATTTATAAGTTAACTTTATATCCCTAAATTACTTGAGGCAAGATAAAAGCACAAATAAGCAGCAGTTCCTAGAGTCATGACTTAATCTGACAATATTCACGTTGAATGAAAATCACAGCTCATTTGCTCATTGGAGAGTCTTTCCTTTGAATTTTAAAAATAGCCTAATATAAAGTAGTCCCCTGAGAGGAATACCAACAATAAAAAAACACTGTTCATCTTCCCTAACCTTAGTTAATAATAAATCCCTGTCAAAGAACCCTCGGAGGAAGGTTAGATTGGGACATGAGGAGTCTTGCAAAAATCAGTGACTTCAGGAAGACACAGAACATGGAGGGAAGGGCAGCCTGGGTGGCTCAACTGTTTAGCACCACCTTCAGCTCAGGGTGTGATCCTGGGGACCCGGGATCGAGTCCCAAGTCGGGCTCCCTGCATGGAGCCTGCTTCTCCCTCTGCCTGTGTCTCTGCCTCTCTCTCTCTCTTTCTCTGTGTCTCCCATGAATAAATAAATAAAATCTTTAAAAGAGGGAGAGATGGAGGGAAGAGAGGTTTATGAAAGGAGTTAGTATCTAAATATATATAAATATATATATTTATGTCTATATATACACACACAATCTACTTATATACATATATTATACTACATAATTAGCTCATAGACATTATTAAACGTGTTGGAGGCAACCTCAACATTTCAACGTCTATCATCAAAAGTTAATTTGAGTCACAAACATGGAAGGTATAGTATACACCTTTGATAGATTTTTCTAGAGAAAATATGAATTTAAATAGTCTCTTGCACTCTCCTTTTTCATTATGCCTTTGCCCTTTTTCATGCAATTGGCCTACATGACCTGTTCCTCTTTATGCCCAATTATCTCACCCGTTTTGTGCCACTTGCCCAGCGGACTTGTTGCTCTTGGGTCTAAGAATCTTCTTGCTTCAATCTGTGTGGCTTGTTTCTGCTCAGGCCTCTCGTGGTTTAAAAAAATATTTTAGACTCTACTGTAACCTCCTGTATTAAGATCCCCCTTTCTATTACTCCTCCCTCCTTGAATTCTGATTTTCCTCTACTCCTTTGACCAGAACTAGTCACTTACAGGCTGACCAAGAGACGTTTGTTCTTCTCTTTTAGACACCTCATCAGCATTCTCCTCTTAAACTCTATTCTTTGCTTCCTACCCTGCCTCCCACACGCATTTATAGGCACCAAATAAGGAAATTAACATGTTTATACTTACTATGTTGTACTGAATTTTTATTTGAAAAATGTGATCTTTCATTCTTTGAGGATTTGGGCAGCCATCAGAATGCAAGCTTAGATCTGCTGCAATTAGTGTAATTGATCCCCCACAATTTTCAAATGGAAGCTTTGTCCTTTCAAGCTGCTTTTAGCCAGAGACTGAGCATGGCTGGCCCATTCTTGCAACGTGAAGCAACTCTGGCTTAAGCACACACTCATCCATCTACCCTCAACAGCCTGTCTTGGAACTACACTATAGCTCAAGACTCCTGATGTGCATTCACTTTTCTTTCCCTCTCTCCTCCAGAGATGTCATATTTTCATCAGACTCAAAGACTCACCTGGGTTTTTCCCCTTATTCTTCATGGGTGTTTTACCCAGTTATTTTTTTTCCAATCCAGGTTTGTTTTTGCTTTTTGGCAGACTCAAACTGAAATAAGAATATGGAATATATATTATATAACTATAATTACATATTATTTATATTTTATATTTATATTTTATTTATTGTATATTATTACATAATATATAATCTATATTATTTAATAATATTGTTATGTATTTATATATTATATATATTACATATATATAATCTCTCTCTAAAAAATAGTTTTAAAAAGAATACAGACGGGGCAGCTTGGGTGGCTCAGCGGTTTAGTGCTGCCTTCAGCCCAGGGCCTGATCCTGGAGACCTGCATGGAGCCTGCTTCTCCCTCTGCCTGTGTCTCTGTGTCTCTTTCTCTCTGTGTGTGTCATGAATAAATAAATAAAATCTTAAAAAAAAAAAAGAATACAGACTATTGGTTTCCATTCCAAGTATCATATCCATCATATCCATTAATAAATTTAATGAAACAATTTCATGGCTACTTAAATTGGAAATTTTTGGATTGAAATACCAATTCTGCAGAGTACTAGTTATGATTTTAGACATCCTTTCAGGCCTTAGTTTTCTATTTTTATTTTGTTTCATTTTCTACTTCCTAAAATAAAAATATCAATTATTATCTCCTATAGGATTATTGTAGAGAAGAGGATTCCTACATATAGCAAACATCTGTTAAGTGGTAACTTTAAAAGTAATGATTAAAGAATCAGGAATCTGGGATCCCTGGGTGGCGCAGCGGTTTGGCACCTGCCTTTGGCCCAGGGCGCGATCCTGGAGACCCGGGATCGAATCCCACATCAGGCTCCTGGTGCATGGAGCCTGCTTCTCCCTCTGCCTGTGTCTCTGCCTCTCTCTCTCTGTGACTATCATAAATAAATAAAAAATTAAAAAAAAAAAAAACTAAGCTTCTTTATAAAAATAAAGAAAGAAAGAAAGAAAGAAAGAAAGAAAGAAAGAAAGAAAGAAAGAAAGAAAGAAAGAAAGAAAGAATCAGGAATCTTAAGGAAATTCATTTTGGATATTTGAAGGAATGGGCATTGAAATGCAATTTTTATATTACTCTCTGGGACTGAGGAAATGTCAATTTGAATGGAGAGACGAAAGATTGGCATGGTTGACAAGATCTCCTGGAATTACTTCTGCAATGTTAAAGTTTTCCCCAAAATCTTAGGTGGCTGAAGTCCTGATGTGCTCTTAGGGATTTCACTAGATCTCACTTTTTAATAGGAAAGAATCACAATCGCATGAACAATTTAACATTAGGATCCCTACAGACCTGTAGAAACTAAACTTTTGGAATTTTAACTTTGTGTTTTTGCTTGCACTTGAAGGATTATAGAAATTATCCTGTTTTTATTTATTTTTTTAAAAGATGATGATAGATGATAGATAGATAGATAGATAGATAGATAGATAGATAGATATAGATAAATTTAGAGAGAGAGCAAAAAAGCAGGAGAGAGAGAGAGAGTGTGCAGGGTGGGGGGCAGAAAGTGAGGGAGGGAATCTCAAACAGACTCTCCACTGAGCATGGAGCCAGACTTGGGGCTCAGTCTCACAACCCCAAGATCACGCCCTGAGCCAAAATCAAGAGTCGGACACTTAACTGACTGAGCCACTGAGGTGCCTCAGAAATGACCTCATTTTTAAGTAGCCCCCATCCTAGACATGATCATTTGAGATAATTAGTGCTGTGTCCTCAGGTTGTTAAATCCCCAGATAACCTGACTAAAGCAAAAATAAATAAACATATGACAATTCAGAATTTTTTGCAAGGTTTAAATAATAGTGAAACAACATTAAAAGGAATTACAGGT
This sequence comes from Canis lupus baileyi, assembly GCF_048164855.1. Classification (NCBI taxonomy): domain Eukaryota; kingdom Metazoa; phylum Chordata; class Mammalia; order Carnivora; family Canidae; genus Canis; species Canis lupus. Next base: position 81,253,617 of record NC_132839.1, read on the forward strand.
GTTTGAGATCGAATTTTGATCTGAAGAAGTCTGCCACATAAAAGAAATAAGTTTGCATTTTATTACTTAACCAGAATTTTAATACATATAAAACTCTAATATTTGATGCAAAAATTTAATTACTGCAGATTCTTAGTCATATTTGTGAAGAATGAGATATCAAACATGAAATGTCCTTTCAGTTTAAGAACATTTTGATACACATGACAGAAGCGAGGTTTTGAGGTCAAATCTGTCATTTCATATAATGTGACTTCCTTAAAGATTAGATGGTAATGTACGAAAGTGATAAGAAAATAATGGACCATGGGGCACCTGGGTGACTCAGTGGTCAAGGGTCTGCCTTTGGTTCATGGCTTGATCCCCGGGTCCTGGGATCAAGTCCCACATCAGGTTCCCCTCATGGAGCCTGTTTCTCCCTCTGCTTATGTCTCTGCCTGTCTCTCTCTGTCTCTCTCATGAATAAGTAAATAAAATCTTAAGAAAATAATAATGGGCCATATACATTCATACAATAAGTTAACACTTCAAGAACAAATTTGGCTTCTTTAAAACTATCAGAACTTAGTCATACTTTGATTAAGAGGTAAAAAATGTTACCGATGAGAGAGATTGCATTGTGAGAATGGAAGTCTCAGTTCTTAAAATTCCTATGAAAAGATTTATGTGGGGAACCACCCAAATAAACATAGCAGAAAGAAAGTAACAAGCACAAAGGAATTTATTAAAGCAAATGTATACTCTCAATGTAGAAGGGTGGGTTGTTGGAATTAGACCCTAGGTTATTTGGGGATTGCATATTTGTTGAGTCTTTTTCAGCTGGAAGGAGCTGTGACAGACCATGGGGTGGTCTCTAAAGGAGGCTGCTTCTTTAGGGGACTCTTCACGCAGTTTGGGAGGGGGAGTTTTTGACCTTACAAGATTTGTACCAGAACCATCATGGCGGCCTTTCTCTATGGCGGGAGTGGTGGTAAGTGGTAGCTATCACCATAATGCACAACATTGTAACTAGTCCAGGGGTTACGCTGGGGCAAAGGTGGAAGAGGAGAGTGCATGCTCTACACCTGTGCTCTTGATCTGTTAGCCCCAAGGTCTTGGAAGCCTTGAGGTCAGAATGTTGAGCCCCCAGGGATTCTAATGTGTAAGCTCTTTATCACCATCCTGGTCTTCAGTTCCTATCTCTATCATTCCTTCCTCAAGGACTGGAACTCTGCCTCAGGGCGTTCCTTTCACTGCTCATGTCTAGCTTCAACGCAACTAAAACAAGATATTACCTCCTAGAGTTCTAAGATGATAATTCATAAAACATACCAAAAAAAGGGTAGACAAACAAATTATTTTAACAGATATATTAGTAATTATATTCTGAGGAATTATATACAAACAGTGATGCTGAGTGAACAAATGCATATCACTTTAGTAGATTTAATAAATAAGAAATTCCCTGGAATATTGACAAATCAATTTCAATGGAGTAAAGAGCCTGAGCTTTCTACAAAATGGACTAGTGATGACCACACCGTGTATGAATACACCCCAAATTGGTGGGATTAAGATGATAAACAGGAAAAAAAATAAAGTAGCTTTTTTGTTAAAAATTTTTAGAAACTCATCATCAAATAGTGCAGTTGGGGGCTAGGCATGAGATACTGTACCCAAGAATAATACTGACAATTTGGAAGGATTTTTTTTTTTCCCTTATAAACTAGAGATTGGAAGACTTCTGTAGATGGCCAGATAATAAGTAATTTAGGCTTTGTAGTCACTTACAGTTTTTGTTCCAAACTACTTTGTTTCTTTATCTTTTTTAACAACCTTAAGTATTTTTAAATTTTTCTTAGCTGAAGGTGGAGCATACAATGACCAAGGGCCAGATTTGGCCCAAGGGCTGTGGTTTGCCTACCCTTGATCAGTATTCTTAAAATAAAGATATTCACATCCTCCACAGAGCAGTGCAGCAGATGACAGAGGATAAATGAACTGTCCTGATAAGATAAGGAGTTCAAAATAACGAAAAACTCTTATCACCAGGTTCTAGGATATCACACATCTCTTAGAGAGGACTGGAATATGTATAAATGAGAAACTTACTTGATTGGACTATCATATGGAAATGCAATCAATACTGTACATCCACTTCCACATTCTAGCTCACACATTTGATTCTAGGTTTTTGTTCTTTCCTTTGCCTCTTTGCCCATTTCTTTCATAGATACAAAATGGCTTATGATTTTTAACAGAGATGACTGAATATATTTTACCCTTATCTTATTTAACATAACAGATGAAGGAAAACAATTGGTAAAGAATTTGTAGTTATGATGAGATTTTTCCTTCTTCCTTTCCACAGAGAATTATTGGACATGGCTTAAATTGAATATAGCAGAAATGTCTACACTAACTTGAAATTAGACCATTTTACTTTGAGATATCTTAACAAACATAGAATTATCTACATTATATCCATAGAAAAGAAGGCAAAGGCCTTAATTGCTTTTAGTGTTTCCATCCCACAAATCAAGTGAAAGATTTTAAAAGAGCATAAAAGAACACATTTTTGTGGCATTCTGAAATACCCCTATTTGGGATGCTAATTATAATCAGCACACATATTACAGTGTTTCATCTAGAGAATAATATATTTCACTTTTGACCTTATAACCTTCTATGATGTCCTTATGCAGAATTCACATTTCACTGACAAAGGAGGCCAGAAAAGAAGTCTGTTGATGGATGTTAAGAGCTTCCTGTGGATGCACATCATAATACTTTTTGATCACTGTGGATGAGACATTTTATGCAAGATGCTCCACTTAAAATAGATGTGATTCTAATCCTTAAATGATTGCAGTTTCCAAGCAAAATAAGAAAGAAAGAAAAGGAAGGGAGATGACATAAGTGAAAAAGAGAATTAAATTATAACTTAACAGAAGAAAAAGGAAGCGAAAAGAAGGAAGTGTCTTCGCTTCTTAAGATGGATTTCAGAATGTATGAACTAAACATTAACAATACAAAAGTAACATAAAATGACAAGCAAAGGCACAGGAAACAAGGTATGGGGAAAAAAGCAATTTAAAATTTTCTATTTTCTTGACGACTTTGAGCAAACCATGTATTTTATAGTATCTTTTTCTATTTGAGAGTGGCAACAATAGTTGAATTGAACATGTATGTTCGACAAATACACTTGGATATTTTTGACATTTTAGCAAATTTATATTGCACTGATAACACCAATGTTATGGAATATGATAGAATCATCTGGAACTTCCCTAATACATAGCCACTAGCCACATGTGGCTAGTGCAACTAAGTAACTGAAATTTAAATTAAATTAATCTTAATTTACAGTTAAAAATTAAAGCACTGATAATATTTTTGTGTTACAACATGGTTCTTCTGACAAGAATACATTTCATTTTAACTATGTCATTATATAAAATAACATTACTGCATTGTAGTGCCCATGTTGAACTCAGGCATTGTTTCCAGAATTACAAGTAAACATATGGCCAATCAGGTTGGTGTCCATAGATTCAATTGAACTGTCTTTTTTTAGATGCAGCTGTGTAATATTGCAATGTATTTTTTAAATATTTTATGAGACAGCATGTTACATATATAAATTGTAATTGATAATTAAATGGAAGAGTGGGTGGGCAGCCCCAGTGGCTCAGCGGTTTAGTGCCACCTTTAGCCCAGGGCCTGATCCTGGGGACCTGGGATTGAGTCCCCCATCGGGCCCCCTGCATGGAGCCTGCTTCTCCCTCTACCTGTGTCTCTGCCTCTCTCTCTCTCTCTCTCTTATGAATAAATAAATAAAATCTTAAAAAAGAATAAAAAATAAATAAATGGAAGAGTGAGGTGCCTGCTTGGCTCAGTCAGAAGAGCATGCAACTCTTGATCTAAGGAAGGGTTGGGAGTTGAAGCCCTACCTTAAGTAGAGATTACTGAAAATAAGTAAACTTTAAATGGAAAAATTATTCTGATGTAAAAAAAAATTCAAATTGAAAAAAAGGTATGAACAAACTTTAAAATTTAAAGCAAAGTCATAAATACCTATGCAGTACAGACTGGGGATTGTACTATGACATCCCTAATAGTAATTAAAAACAGAAAAATTAGAAGTTTTGCTACAAATTTGGTGAATATTGACCGTTGCAATTTGCTATAACAGAACAAAATGAAAAAAAAAAAAAACCTCTTGGGGGGAATAATATTAAAAATAATAAGGTGTGAAATAGTAATAGACTTTTTAAGCAAAAGGTAAATTTTTTAAACATTTTTTCTCAATATTCAAAAAATTGATTAACCTGAATTCAATATTAAACATCCAAAAAAGTTTTAATGATTTTAATAGAGTGTGAGCTTATACTTTTGGCCAGCTATAAAATAGATAATAGTTAGGTTTAAGAAAGTCATTTTTGAGTGATGGTCTAAGAAGTTATTATTTCAATTATGGCTAATTTGAAAGAAAATTACAGAAAGTTTAAAAAAGATAGCATTCAAAAAGCAAAAAGTTTTGTTTTTTTTTTAAATCAGTGAAGCACCTGGGTGGCTCAGTTGGTTAAGCATCAGCTGTTAGCTCAGGTCATGACCTGAGAGTCTTGGGGACAAGCCCTATTGGGTTCCCTGCTCAGTGGGAAGTCTGCTTCTCCCTTTCCCCCTGCTCAGTCTTTCTCTCTTTTGCTTGCTCACTCTCAATCTCAAATAAATAAATAAAATCTTAAAAAAAAAAAAAAATTCAATGAACCTACCAAGCAGTTGCCAGTAGAACAAAAGACTATTTTTTTTACAATATGAAAAATTAATTGATTCAAAATTCTAAGTACTTTTTTTAGTTTTAGATGATTTAAATTTTGTCTTAAAGGACTTCCAGATATCAATATGGACTATTAACAGAACTCATGGAATAGAAATTTTAAAAACTTTTATATCTGCCAAAAAAAATTTTTAGTGAGATAAGAAATAATAGTTTCTATTATGACACAAGAAACTTTATTATATTAAGTTAAATGTCCAGGTTTAGTGGAATTCTAAAACAAGAGACTAATGTTTTCCTTATTGCTTCATTTCACTCTTTAAGGCATATGGAAAATATTTGTGTTCATTGACTGGAAGCAGATTCTATGAAAATCATCACGGGTTTAATGGTTAGTACTGTTGTATAGATATGTGCAAATGTTGTGAGTCATCACGTTTATGAAACTGTTGAAAGAAATAGAAGATAATGATGACTTGTACTTTGGCAAAACTCACTGAATAGCATCAGAGTTTTAGAAAGATTCACCAGATTGTTAATTCCAATTCAAGATTTCCTTGAAACAAAAAGAATGCTTGCTAAATATTCCACAATGAAAGGCAATTGAAAAAAATTGCAATGTGATGTACATTTTCTCACTAACACCAAATATGAACATTCTAAATTTGAAGTTCTGTGGAAACTTTCTGTTACTTACCTAGAAACTTTCTGTTACCTAGCTAGCTAGACAGGTAGGATAATTTATGATTAAATCTCAACTTTTTCTACAGTAATAATAATTTTACATTATTTTCTGACATGAATTAATAGAAAAGAATTTTCATTGTAACCAACAGAATTATGTAAATTGTCTGTAATATTTCCAGAAAAAATTGAAGAATATTCTGTTGGTATTCATGAATTTAGAGCTGCTTTTCAATTTATATAATATTCTTTGAATTGAATGTTAATACAGTAAGTTGACACAAGAATGAACTTAGGTAATCAACTGAATAAATGTAATTTTAAAATTGATGATTTTTGCATCAAGCCAAATCAATTATTTTTTAAAAGACCATCTTTCTCAAATCCAAATATTAAAGGAAAAAAATTGTGTTTTTTAAAGATTTTATTTATTTATTCATGAGAGACAGAGACAAAAAGGCAGAGACATGGGCAGAGGAAGAAGCAGGCTCCATGCAGGGAGCCCGATGTCAGACTCCATCCTGGGACTCCAGGATCATGCCCTGAGGGGAAGGTAGAGGCTCAACCACTGAGCCACCCAGGTGTGCCAGAAAATTAGTTTTGATAAACGATTCTTTATTGGGAAACCATATATTTTATATCTTTAGATGCCTAAGCGTATATATTCATCTGTCAATTCTGTGAAATTAAATAGAGGTAACATATTTCTGATGAAAATGCAGCATGTAAATTGAGATGCGCTGTAAATACATACACTGGATTCCAAAGACAGGACAAAAAAGTGTAAAACGTATCTTTTTTATATTGATTCTTGATGAAATGATAACGCTGAATATATTGGGTTATAAAATATGTTAATAAAATTAATTTCATTTGTTTCTTTTTAATCTTATATGAAGTGATTAATTTAAAATTACACTCATGGCTCACATTTGATTTCTATTGGGTAGTGCTAATCTTGAGCATATAAGAAAATCAATGCAAAACATAGACTGCTGTCTTTGTCACAGCATTGCTCAAAGATCAATAACAGGAACTAGAACACTCAAACTGTTTTTCTCACTATTTAACCATTGATTTTTGCTTATAGAGCATTGAAGGAATTTGTTCATGGGTGTGCATATTTATATGTTTTGTTTAACAGACAATGAACAAAATAAGACTTTTATAATCAGGGTTTAAATCTTGGCTTTTTCACTTAAAACTCTTCTATACTGAAAACAATACTTCTCTGGTTAACACTCTCAGAATAAAAATATCTACCCTATAAGATACTTCCAAAACTACCAAGGGGGAAAGTTAAGAATATGTAGTTCTAAATGTTAAATTTTTCTATGATATTCATAAGGATTTTATGGAGCAGTCGCATTTCCTGCCTACATAGATATATATTTCATAAATCCTCTGTTAGCCAAGGTGATGTAACATACAATCAAATGCTATATCTATCTTTGTCAGTAAAGGAAAATCAAGGCATATATTTTAAACAATAAAGTCAAATGTGTACATATACACAGGGAGAAAGAGAAACGAATTATGCTTAATAATAATTCATTTTATTCATGGATTTCAGAAGGAGAAAAATCCTACAATGTTCTTTCAAGATTTAGTAAGTCTCCAAATACTTAGAAATTATACAACATACTTCAGAATAACACAAGCCAAAGAAGAAATCTCAAAAAATCTAAAAATATTTAACTAAATAACAATGAAAAGCCAACTTCTCAAAATTTGCAGTGATAGCAGTCTTTAGAAAGAAATATATAGCTTTAAGTGCATACATTAGAAAAGAAGAAAGATCTAAAATCAATCACCCAAGCTTCCATCTTAGGAAACTTCCATCTTAGGAAACAGGAGCGAATTAAATCCAAAGTAAGCAAAAGAAAAGAAATAATAAAAAATTAGAGTAGACATTAATGAATTTACAGTAGGAAATCAATAGAAAAAGATCAACAAAATCCAAAGCTGCTTCTTTGAAAAGAAAAATCTCTAAAATCAATAAGTATCTAGCCAGGCTAACAAGGACAAACAAACAAAAAATGACACAAATTACTATCACCAGAAATGAATGAGAAAAAAATCACTACAGATTCCATGAACATCAAAAGGATAATATGAGAACACTATGAATAACTATGCTCACCAATTTGATAACCTAGATAAAGTAGACTAATTCCTTGAAAGACATAATCTGACAAAGAAAAAGATGACAATTGGAAAAGTCCCCTATTAAAGAAATTTAATCAGTATTAAACTTTAATATAAGTGAATGAACCTTAATGTAAATTATGGATTTGGGGTGCTAATGATATGTTAATGTAGGTTCACAGATTGTAAAAATGTACCATTCTAATGTGCATGTTAATCTTTGGGGAGGCTGTATACATGTGGGAGCATGAGCTTTAGGGAAACTCTGTACTTTTTACTCGATTTTGCTGTGAATCTAAAACTGCTCTAAAAAATAGTGTATTTGAAAGGAAAATAGGAAAGAATTAATTCTGAAAATCCAGGTTTAGTTCAATGTTTAAAGTAGGAATTTTTCTACCATATTGCATGCTGCTTGTTTCTTACCATATTCCATGCCACCTGTTAACAGAGCCTGAAAGGATAAACTGGAAAAAGAAGTACGTAGGAAGGGCTAAGGAAAAATGAAATTCTTAAGGTTAAAAGCAGGAAACAGAAGAAATACCTTTGTGTAAATTTTTAATACTTTCCAAGGTAAATGCACATACTGCTCATAAAAGATTTCAGTTGTTTCCAAAGAATGTCTACATCAAGCTCTTTATTTCAAAGTAACCAAAAGACTGATGCAAAAATCAAATAAGCAAATTTTATCTTCCATCCTGCTATGTGGAAGTGGAAAATTACAAATACAACCAAAATTCCCTTAGATATTCCATTTCATTAAGGACTTTGACATACGTGACCAGCCAGCCAGCCGTGACTATGTTTGTTTAATAAATGTAGCATTGTCTTGATAAAAATGCCATATTATTTAAAAGTTAAATGAACATTTCTATTGACAAAAATGTGCTTCATTTACAAATAATGTTACCAAATGAGGGGAGTGATTACATTAAATCTCTACACAGTTTTCATAAAACATCAGTCTAGGAAATGTGAACTAACATGAATGTGAACATTGTATAGAGTCACCTAGTGTTACCAGGATGTGTGCTCATATGATAGGTAAACCAGTTGTTTCTAAGCCAGTTGTTTCTAACTGTAGTAAAGGAATATGGCAGAGACTATCATATCACTTTCATTGTCTTTACACAAGAATTTATGTTACTAGGACCCAGCAAAATGGACCAAGGATGAATAATTAAAATGAAAACAGACACTTGGACTTGGGTTCCAGTACTCATTCTAACAATTCTGTTTAGCCTTGACCAATTATTCGTTGGTTATTGTGAGGATCAAATGATGTGTAGGACTAGCAATTTTTTAAATATTAATTTCTACAGTATAAAAGTTCATCTTGCGGCCTTTAATGTTGGCTCGTGGCCATCATTGTGTCATCAAGGCTGTTTAGCAAGCTATATAGAAAGAAAGAAAATCTTTGGTTTTGGTTGAGTTAAATTTTAACAAATCCTTTTACAGACAGGAACCTGTTAGTCAACTTATGTTCTCCTATTGGCTTATATAAAACAAATAAATCTAAACCTTGCAGTCAGTTTGTGCTCTCACATAAGATCTAGTATATGTGTGTGTGCTCTCTTATGTACACATACTATAAATGGGTGTGTACAAACAAACACACCCACACTCACTCCATAGGAAAATGCATACTATTTCCTTTTAAATGAAATAATGCAATACTAACTGAAATACATCATTTATTGAGTATTTGGCATATGTCAGACACTAGAATAACATTCTATGATAAATTGTCCCTTGTAATAAGGGGACAAACATATATTTTTTAATAAATATCATTAACCCCACTTCTAAAATGAGGAAACCTATGCTCAGAATGTTTAAAGAATTTGCACAAAGGCCATCTTGAACTGACGTTGCTATTTTGAGTTTGGGGAAATTTCACACTTCTCTTTGGTTGCATCCTTCAACTAAGTATTTTGTTTGTGGACTTTTAATTGTTTCATCTGGCCTTGGCTTTGAGAGATAGATATGATGATATACTTCAAAGAACTTTGATAGGTCACTTCCTGCCTGTCTGCACTCTACTAATTGAGTAGTAGGAGGCACAGAAGGCTTGCTCATTTCCTTCATTGAGGGAAGAAATAATAAATCATGCCACACTTCATTTCATGTTGCAAAAATACCTAACAGCATCATGTTTTCAGCATCCTATTAAACCTTATGGAATTGCAAAAATGTAGCTCTCTAGCAAAGGCCAGGTTTTCTTCAATTCTTTAGTCATCTTGTAGAAGCTGCTTAAGATTGTGCCCCACAAATCATCATAATAGATTAGAGAAGCAAAGGATTGCTTAGCAGTATTGTCAGTACAATATAAAAAGTAAAAATAAATAAATAAATAAATAAATAAATAAATAAATAAATAAATAAATAAATAAATAAAAAGAGTAAGCACAAATATAACCTGAAAATTTCTGGTCAATAGACTGTCAGGTTCAAAGAATAAATTATGCCAACAACATTCATTTGCATCATAAAACAAAATTATTTTTAAAATGTATGTTGAAAATAAGTATAATCTTGAAAAATGATTTTTCCCTTAAAAGAATGATCACAAATTTATGTGACCTGAACATTATGTATATTTTTAACTTTGTCTTTTCCTATAACACAGTTATCTGGCAAGCTATTTCTTGTACTGTAGGGAGATACCACAGAAAATTCAGTAAGTATTTTTTTTAAGAATTTGTATAATAAAATGTATAATTTCTGCATATCTACATCTAATTCATTTAATGTGTATGTGCATGTGTGTGTGTGTTTTCATTTTTCTTTCCTGGCATCACTCAGAACATTTATTTCATTAAAATCCTGTAGATCTTCAAGTGTTAAAATGTAGAGTTCTATTTTATGTTCTTCTGCTGATTTCACATTTTTAAAAAATCATGACTTTCTTTGTGTTAACCATATATTCTTCCTTTAGAAATCCTGCTCTCAAAAAAAAAAAAAAAGAAAAAAGAAAAAGAAAAAAAAAGAAAATCCTGCTCTCTGTATCCCCTCCAATCGTATTCTTCAATGACAATAACAAAACTGCTGGAAAAAAAATCCTCCATCTAAATTAGGTGTAACATTAATGTTGGGGTGTCAGTTTAATTGTCTTGTAAAAATGTGTGAAAATAAAATGTGAATGCAACAAACTTTAGGTTCCAGATCAGAAAATTCCAGTATTCTTTGCCTCCATTTGACTATAAGAAAAAAAAAATTGACAAAGTTGAAAATGAACATTTAATAGCTGTTAAACCAAATTTTCCTAATAGACTTGAAAGATGTTGCCATGAAGAATGTAGAGAATCTGATATTTTCCTGCTCTCTTGAGAGCACAGGCTTTTTTATTAATATTAGAAATGTTATAGCACTTCTAGATAGTAAAAGGTGATCCTGGACTTACTATTTCTAGGCCCTCAAACTCTCTTTGCTTCTCCTGTGGAATTTTAGAACAGACAACAGCTGCATTTCCATCATCCTTCAACAAAAGTTTTCTGTCCTGTGTTCTGTTTGTAGGGTGCTTTGAGGGAAAAAATGAAATGTGTCTTTATTTTACCAGTTAATTTTTAGTATTTCTTGAAATTTAAATTTCTAATAGCGGCTTGAAATTCTTCTGCTGGATAGCACAAGCACAGAAAAGTACATACATGCATATACATAGAAAATGTCCTCTATCCGTATCTATATCTGTATTCCCTCATTTAAAGAAAGTGAAAGCAGGAGTAAATTAGGGTAAGTATTGAACTTGACCTGCATTGTATAACTTTCCTCCCTATGAATGGACAGGCCTTCAGATTTAGAATTAGGAGAAATTATTTTTTAGGTCATCAGTTTTATAATACAGAACATAATTATTAACAAATAATACTAATAAAGGTAAAATCCGTACAGTCTATCACACGAAACCAAAGTACACCATTTGGATTTATCTTGTAACATAAACTTCAAATTTGCTAACTTTGTTCAACCAAATTTGCAAAGTTAATGTTGCATTAACTTTTACTTAAGCTAATTCTTACCTCATTTTCCCATTTGTATTTAAAAAAGCTCTTAGCGTTGAAATTCTATCCCTATTTAAGTAAATCTCCTCCAATAAAACTATTCCCTTGAATTGGATTATTTGCCATACAGTGCTTTATTTCCTCTTCCTAAATATTTGATAAACATTATCTGGAACCAATTAACACATTGATCATTTCGATGTTTATTAAAACCCTCTTAATGACTTTTAAAGAAGAAACATGGTTGTATTTACAAACATTATATAGCGCATTAATCTAGGACATCATGCAGAGAGAAAAAGACATTTAAGGCATAATTCATTGGTCGTACAAAAGAGAGTTTCGTCAGCAGGTTGGTGAAATATTCTCAGAATGCTGTTATAAATATAATAACAATTTTCTGGTAGAGAAATCAAGACAGCTTAGGGAATTGGTAAGGAGTTATGGGTGAAATTCTCAAAGGGTGCTACAGAAGCCCCAAGAAGGGGCTTAAATGCACTGGAGCGAGGTAAGCAGCTGCAATTGATTTAGCAAGTAATAGCGCGGAACACAGCGAAGGGAGGAACGGAGGAACACACAGCACTTCTGTCCTGGCTTCGGTGTTCTGCTGAAGGCCAAGGACATAATTCTGCCAAACTTTTGAGGTTGTTTTTCTCTTTTCAAAAGTATCATTTTGCTTTTTGACTAACTGAATATGTGGCAGTTTTAATATGACTATTCGATTGCTGCTCTCTCTCGAGAAGGGCATGAGACTGCCTTGTGTAAATGGAAACTCAAAACTCTCCCATTCTCTGCTACGCATTAAGAAATGATTTTCATCTTTTTGCTTCACCTTCTCAAGGTTGAAGGTACTCAAGTCAACCATTTTGTTCAGTAAGCTTCTGGATGGGTCTTGATGGTGACAGGCCTAGGAAGAAGCCACAGTACATGGTGTAGTTAGTGCTCTTACCTTTGCTCTCTGAGACAGGTGTAACTGGTGTATCTGACAACATGCAGCATTGCTTCTGAGCCCCATATGTTAAGAATGATTTCATGCAGTCACTTAAGGATAACCTTCCCTGGCTGCCTGAAACTCAGCAGGATTTCAGGGACTGGAGGGTCATAGTTCTTCAGGTTCAGACAGCTATGGTGACCTCTTCAAATGCCTCACAAGGATTAGGCTGTCACACCTTGTCAGGTGGTCTATGTTTTCAGAGCTCTATCTTTGTAAAAGATTCAGTGTTCCCATTGCTGTAGCATTTCTTTAGTCACATTTTCTAGCTCTTTCCCTTTCCCTCTATATGGCTTTTTCTCCATCCAAACAGTCTGTTGCTGTGTATAGACCACGTCCTGCAGCATCTCACTTGACACCACTATGCATATAATCTCCCCAGATTAGAACTTGTCTGTCCCCATACCGACTCCACCCTTCATCTCACCCCACTGAAATCATGCTTACTACTCATAGCTCTGATCCATATGCTATCTACATATGAGGAGCCTTCGACTAATTCTAATTGTATTAGCTATGTCATATATATTAGATTTTTCTTTTTTAGATCTATCTCCGTTACCAGTTACTCACATGTAATGTACTTGTCAGTCATACAAAATTCCAAGAGAAGCATTCGGTTGTCTTAATGATAGATTTCCCTGTATACATTGATCTCTCAACAGTGAAATCTGTCCCTTCTCTGGATCTCTCAATATGTTTTTAACATAAGTAGTCGATAAATGGTGCTTGAATGAAAGACTTAAAGACTTGAAGAATGAAGACATTCAGCAACTTGATAATTTTTCTGTGTTTATATGTTTTCTGTGTTTTTTCTTTTTGTCCCAGCATATTTGTATTGCAAAAATATAATGCACAAATGCAAATATAATTGCATTCAGTGTCAAATTGGACCAGCATTTGGAGAAGAAAATAGGAATATCTGTGATGTTAAGGAAAATTCTCCCTATTGACTCAATGGACTTGGTGGGATTTGAGGAATGAGAGGCTTTGAGAGGTGCATAATGGAAAAATTATAAATGAATATGAATTTTGTTTGGTTTAGATTATCTATAAAGTAATTTAAATAATTTGGGAGAGTCATTCAATATGTGAAATTGAGACTTTTTTAAATGAAATTGAGAATACTAATAAATCAAGTTTCAGGCAATAAGAAGAAAAAATTATATTTTAATAAGAAGCTAATGGTGACCTCCCGTGTGTGTTGATACGCATGATCACTGTATTATCAATATATAATATGTAAATAGATATTATTATGCATTATATAATAAGTAACATGTACATTTAAATAATTTATATATACTAGATTAAATTATAATAATAATTTAATAATAATTAAATTATTATTATTATTTAAAAATAATAATAATTATAATTATTATTTTTTTATTTATTGAAAGAGAAAGCAAGGGGCAGAGGGACAGGGGGAGAGAGAATCTCAAGCAGACTCCCCACTGAGTGCAGAGCCCTCATGACCTGAGCCTAAATCAAGAGTTGGACACTTAACCCACTGAGCTACTCAGGTACCCCAGTATAATGGGTTAAATTATTTAAGAGACATTTCATAAAGCCTAAATTTCTCCCTTCATAATCCTGCAAAGTCAATTTTGTTGTTCCGATTTTACAGATGAGGAACTTTTAAGGAAATGAAGCCAAGGTCACAAAGTAGTGAGTGGCAACACTGGGTATCAAATCAGAGTTTGAACTATGAGCAAAGCCCACACAGTTTTCCACTGCATTACATTTAGAAATGACTTACAGGAAGTAAGCTCATAAGCATGATTTAAGTCAAGAAAAATTAGAGAACATATTGTCTATGCTACTCCAATTCATCTGAAGTAACTATTTTATAGCAGCAATTCAAATAATAGTGAAATATAGAAGTAGCAATAGTCGATCCTTTGAGGGTAGAAAATACTACCCAAAAGACTCTTTTCTCAAAATGAGGATTTGGGATTTGAAACCTCATAAATTGTACTACAAACTCTTTTATTGCTCAGATGTGTTAAAGGTTATTCTGTTTTGAGACCCTCTTGATGGCTTTACCTGTTCTTAGTAAGTAGTAATGATTACTGTTTAAGAATGCATTAACTACATGTACTGAATAATTATTATGACACACAGGGAGCCTCTACAGTGAACATGTAACACATTGGCACAGTTCACTCTAGTATAGACTTCTGCACTGTATTTAAACAATTTATAAATTGAGAGAGCAGGAGGGCAGAGAGTTGCCAAGGAGAAGGGCAAGGAGGAGAAGATGAACAGGAAGGTTAGAACCCTTGTGAGCATTTTTAAAAGAATTTTGGGGTCATGGAGGCATTCCTATTACTGGAAGTAATTAAAGCAAAAGCTGTCATTTCACCTGTTGGAAACGGATTATCAGACCAAGAGATGTTCTCTAAGAATTCTGTCCTAGCCAGCTACTAGTCAGCATACTTTCATCACATAAGTTAGTTTTTGAGGGACAGAGAGCTTTTTAAGGTACATTGGTGATTAGGATGTATTGTAAAAAAGTATAGGAAAGTGACCTAGGAATTGTGCAACAGATTCCCTCAGAAAATGGAAAGAGAATCTGAGATAGAGTAATGTGTTATCCTGTAACCTCGGGAGTTGGGAATGTTCCAGTTCCTCCTTTACTCTCCTGCCACATCTGCTTCTGCAAATTTTAATTTTTCTTTCCCTCTTTATTTCTCTCTTGGATTCCTCATAATTTACACAGTTTTGCTTACTGTCTTTTCTGTGGTGCCTCTTCTCTTCCTTCAGCATCATTTTATTTATTTATTTTTAAATATTTTATTTATTTATTCATGAGAGACATGCAGAGAGAGGCAGAGACATAGGCAGAGGGAGAAGCAGGCTCCCTGCAGGACCCTGATGTGGGACAGGATCCCAGGATCTCAGGGTCACGACCAGAGCCAAAGGCAGACACTCAACCACAGAGCACCCAGGGGTCCCTTTTAGCATCATGTTCATCTGTTTTTTCCCCCCCTGTTCATCTGACACCCACCAGTTCCCCTGCAAGTCCCACAGCTCAGAGCATCCATTTAAGGTAGAGTCTCCAAGCCTGGAAACAAAGAACAAAGTCAAAGAGTTAACACTAAACTGATAACTGAAGATAATTGTATCTTTCCTGATGACTGAATAGATACTTCAGGGACTTGAAGTACTCCAGAGTCAACTTTAAATGCATTAATTATCTTTCCTATTATTTGTAATTTCTTTCTTTCACATAAAAGTCAAGTGGGAAAATAAATTAGTGAGTTGAGCTTTCAAGTAACTTGGAATCCAGATAAATGAGAATGTATTGTAATTGTGTGTATTGCAATTGAAGAGTCATTTCCTCAGATCTAAGATTAATGACCTCAAACTTCCTGTCTAATTCCAATTCTAAGACTTCTATGATCTACATAAATACAGTTCAGAGCTTCTCACCATGTTTCGATGATTGCTTTCCTATAGTCGCATTTAAAACTTGAATTCTATTTCCTGTATTAAATACCTGGCTTAATCAAGAACTTAAAAAATGATCCCAATATTTTGCATTCATTTGATAGTAAGCCTGAAGAATTTCCTTAAAATTTGGTGGTTCCTTGAGAACTCTGTAATCCTCAGGAAAACAGGGTAATTCTGATCCCTTTCCCTATTCTTGCAACCAAGCGAATGTCAAACTATCTATACACACTATAGGTGTTTGTTTCTTCTTGGCTTTTACCATTTTGAGGAGTGATATCAGGCTGCTAATACTTAACATTAAATGAATTTTTCAGAAAATACAAATAATTCAGAGTCCTGTTTAATTTCAGAACTACTTTATTCACATGATTTGGTCACTTATTCAGTCTTTTAAAATTTTAGTTATTATCTCTGATGTACTGGGTACGTTCTAGGTCCCTGAGATTCAGTAGTGAGAAAAACATACAAAATCCCCTGTTTTTAAGGAGTTTCCTCTTATGGCATTCTGGAGACTCTTTAAAATATGTAAACATTTCATTTTGAACACTTATTTTTCAGAGATTCTTTTATATTGTTTTATGTTTGGTTTTTCGCATTTTTAAATTAATTATTATGGAAACTATGTAGGTTGTTTACTGGAAACAGGATTGCCATATTTCACCTATGTTATAAAACTACCAAACATTGAATTCCTTACACCTGTGAGTAAACCCAAAGATAGACAAAATAGCAATGTGTAGAATTTTGTGCTGTTTTCCAATTCAGTATTACTCAAAGGATAGGAGTTGTGCAGAGAGAGCCTTTTCATAACAATATTCAGATTAATTGAAAGATTACAAATAGCTGATTAGCAATAAACTAGAACAAATAAACAATTTTCCACTGACCATTATGAAAGGATATAATACCTTTTTGCCTTCTCTCTGGAATAAACTAAATAAATAAAAGCATTTGTAGGCATGTTGTCATTGATTTCACTTGAAAGCAAAAACCTTTCTAACTCACTTGTGGCTTTGGTTTTGGCTGAATTATATGGTTTTCCTATTGCTTTCATAAAGCACTTGATACTCTACCAATGACTGGTCATTCTAATGTGTGCACACTTAGACCACTGACCCTGCTGTGGTTAAACTACATTTATCCTGGCCACATATTAAATGTTGAAGAATTGTGCCTATGCCTTAAAGAACACTTGACCTAAAACACATATAATTATATTTGTCTAAAGCACATTTTATTTTTTCAAATGATAATACACATAATAAACTACACATGAACTCTACGACCAATAGCAAAGCTTCTTTGCTGCATAATTTGCATCAAACCAAGACAAAAACTGCCTTACAGGTATAGTGTTAAGCAGTAGTTCTTTTCCATAAATAATGACAGAAAGACACTATTTTCTTCTTTCAAAGGTAAAGTTAAGAGGCACATTGTTAAATTCAGGCCACTCCATAATACATAAATATTGAATTGAATTAATGGTAATCAGTGTGATTTTTAGAGTTTTAGGTAAAGTTAAGAGAATGTCTCTCTCTTCATCCTTGCACATTGTTAAATTCAGGCCACTCCATAATACATAAATATTGAATTGACTTAACGGTAATCAGTGTGATTTTTAGAGTTTTTTTTTTTTTTTTTAAGTGAAGGTCCTCTTTACATAATTTCCATTACCTGGCAAATTATATAAAATGACTTCACTCAACCAATGCAGTAAATTTTACATAGTAACATTTCCCAGTTTGGGGGAATTTTTTTTTAAAAAGAAAATTTTAAAAAATACATGTACCATTAATAGATCATGTTTTTGCATAACCTAACATTCTGACAAACTGATGAATATGATTAATCAGCATGAGGATAATGACCATAGCCCTTCAATATTTGTTTCTAGTTGCTGTTCAGATTTGTGTCAGTGTACTGGTTTGAATAGATGCCGTAATTCTTGTTAATACACAAAACTCACACTCCCACACATGGTTTGGATGAATTTAGAAGTTTTTTTTTTTTTTTTTTAATGTCAAATCAAACTACCAGCAATAATTTTAAAATCATTGCCACATAAAGGCCAAAACAATTCAGTCCAGTTAGCTGAAATTTTTCATTCTCTACCTGCTAATTGGTGGATAACTATTTGATTGATGGAATAGCCCTAACATAAAGAACATTTCTTTTATGATATTTGGATTTGGATGCTCCTGGAACTCAAATAAGACAAGTTTGAAATTTTTAAAGAAACATTCCTTCAATCATCAATCAAAGCTACATGTTTTGTGTATAGAATAGTGTTTTTGCAGTCTGGCAATATTAAAACTTGGATATCTGAAGGTAACATATTCAATGTGCTCTCTTGTAGAAGCTTCAATGTGAACAAAAGCCTAAGTATTCAATAATCATGTGGGCACTACTGCCTTTACTGACCTGACCACTGAGAATTGATGAATTAGTTAAATAAAAGATAATATCTGTTTTAGATATGCTACTATGATATGATTATGGAAGTTCCAAGTGGAGATGTCTAGCAGGGAGCCAAAGGGCAAAACCTACCAATCAATCTCTTTGGAAAATGAAGCTTTGAGAATTATAAACGTGTATATAATGATTGAAGTTATGAAATGCATACAAATGTCTGGAGTTATACTTAGGACTAAGTTAAGTGTACAGTCCTCGGGTTTATGTTGCATAGGTCTGTTTTTCTTCATCATCTTCAGGCAACAAATTAAACAGAGTAAAACTGTTAGGGGTTAGGTTTTCCCAGGTGGTTGTTGCAAAAGTAATGCAAGGAATCAATAATGACAGAGGAGTCATTGAGGTAATGACCTTTTTAGAGAACAATGTGAAAATGAGATAGAGATAAAAGGAAAGGACATTAGAGGAGCCAAAGACTAGAGGTGCCAATGAATTTATAGACTGTTTGTGAATGATTGGGTAAAAGAGTGGACATTATTATTTGAAGTTATAGTCGTATTGTGGTAAGAAAAATATAAACTCAGAAGTGGCACACTTAAGGGGGAGGACAAGGATTACTTGTGCTCCTCTGTTCTCATGGCAATTTATATTTAATTCTACTCTAGCACTTTACATTATAGAGTAGTTTTCTTGTGCCTTTCTTCCTGACTCCAATGGGAATCGTTTTAAGGTAGGGAAAATCATTTAGTCTCACCTATTTCTGGGACATAGAAAATTTCTGGTGAACAGCAGATGACCAATGCATGGTGTGGGTGTGGGTGTGTGTGCCTGTGTACATTTGTATGTTTTAATATATGTATTGAATATAGCTAGGTTGATTTTCTATAAATGTGGCCAGAGTATTACTTTCTGATGCAATCATCATAAGCTTTCTAAAGCTAGATGAAAAGCATTTCTAAATGTTGGGCTTTTCATGGAAGCTTCTGATAAACTTATGTGCATAATTCTCTTCATAAACTTGGATATAGGTAGTAGTAAAGCTTTCCTTCTCTTATTTTTCTTATGCATTTTCCAGAAGGGCATTTTTTTTTTTTACTGTAAATTTTAGATTTCATCCCCTACGCCCTTGCAACTTTTCCCTTGAGGAAAGAACTCCTCATTCTTAGCTCTTGTCCATTCATTGAGACAAAAGTGTGTCTTACTCCTTGACTTTAACATATTCCATTATCAACAATAACCTTAAAATATTCCCAGAATAAGATTATTGTTTTTATAATCTAATCACGAGAGAATTGCAAATGTGGCAATTTTACTTTAAGTATATAAATAACAGTCTATTACACCTATGGAAAATATTCTGAAAGTGAAATAGGCAAAATACGGTAAAGTTTAAATTCTCTACATTTCAGTTTTAAACAATTTCTGCTATTTCTTAGGTATACAAAGCTATAAAATATTTGAAAATTTTGTTCTGCTGTTTTCACAAATGTTAGATTTCACTCAGCACTAAAAGCTTTAGTAGAAAGTATTTTTATAAATATCATCATATATAACTTAGTTCTTTTATATAACTAATTACAGCTAAAACTATTTTGGGGTATGTTGTTGTATAAACCAACAAGTAATTCCAGGCTTTTATTGTATTTCCAAGATACCAACGACCTAGTTGAAAGTTAAGAATTCAATCAAATGTCTGTAGTCCCAAGGTCTACCAAGAGGTAAATAAATAATTTCAGTGTTTGAAGCATTTGTTATTGTATGATTAGAAGTGATATTTTAAGGTCAAATGATAATTATTTAAAGAATAATCTGTAAGAATGGTTGTATTTATATGCCCCTACATTGACCCTAAATTAGAATATCCTAGAATTGCACATTTCAGTGTCCCTGATTTTTGATCTTGAGTATGAGTTGTAACTATGAATAATGAGGTGTTACTTATGACACTTGTGTTGGGAGTTTATGTGTGGTTCAACAAATATATTTATTGTCCTTCTAGAATACATAGGTATACATAATTTGAATTTTACATGGACTAGTTTTTCATATTAAATGCAGATTGGAACCCAAAAGTTGTTGTCAGAGAAGGACTAAGAGGAACTTCTGAGTAATTTTTATTGTAGGAGGTAAATAAGAAAGCTCAGTGTGTATGTGTTAGGGGAATCTGTGGTTTACCAGGGTAATGAAATTCCTGCTTCTTCCTAAAGTCAAAAAAATATAGTTGGGGGTAGGGGTGCACCTGGGTGGCTCAGTCAGTTAAGTGTCCGACTCTTGGTTTTGGCTCAGGTCATGATTTCAGGGTTGTGAGATTGACCCTAAGTCAGACTCCACTCTCAGCACTGAGTATGCTGAGACTCTTTCCCTCTCCCTCTCCTCATCTCTTACTCTCTCCCTTTATCTCAAATAAATAAATATTTTTTTTAAATACAGTATATATAACCATAACCCAGGGTATAATGAAAAATGGGTAACTTGGCCTCAGAACCACAATGTTGCATTAGTTTACATAATATGTATACATCTGGCAATGGGTTAAAAAGCCAAATTTCAGTATTTCCTGAACCTTAAGTATGGATCATCTCTGTTCCTTTGCCTTTACTAATAGCCTTCTTGTGATACTCTCTCCCAGCTATCAGAAATGATCTGTGGGAAAATGAAAAATTAGATTACTCCAATGATTATGTTAAGGTATTTGTGCAATAAACACATTTCCTTCCTTTCTTTGGATTCTACCCTCCCTTAATCCCTTACACCACCTATCCCAGATATAAACACACAAACTCTCATCGTCAATCTTCTGTATCTCTCTTGATCTCTTTCTGTCTACCTCTGTCTCTGTCTCTGTCTCCCTCATTTACACACACACTTACCAGTATCCACGTATCTCTGTCCATGATTTAGAGAATTAAAACTGATGACAACCACGAAGAGGAGAATCTGTGAGTCTCTTAACACAAGTAGAGCTGCCACAGCAGTTCAAGTAATAATACAGATTACATGCCCTTTTCCCCAGGCTTGCATACTTAGGAAGGATCTCACTACCCATCCCTGACATTGATAACACCGGGGTTATTTGCATGTGTCCAGAGATGGAACACTTGTCCCTTCTCCTGTCTGTTGGTTTCACCACTGAGGTTTCTTCAAGTGTTGTCACAGAGTGGACTTTGGCAGTGGGTTCCCTAAATGGAAAGAAAGGATGGAATGACACTGTAATGGACCAATTCGTGATCACTTATAGTATCTAACTTTTGGATTACCAGGGGGAATTAAAAGATATTGATAAGGGAGAAGGCAGCAGAACTCCAGTGAGAGAAGCCCATTGAGTGACACTGCCATTGCATCACATATTTCCTGGAATGCAGGAAACTTTTTGTAATGACTATTTTTATTTTTATCATCATCAGTCTACACTTTTTTGTTGGATTCTTATTTTTATCATCATCAGTTTACACTTTTTTTGTTGGATAAGTCTCATCCAAAACATTTACCTCTGTTTAATATTCACCTCTCCCAGTCTTATAGGTACAACTGTAACATCATTTCCCCCCCCGCCATTAACTGCTATTATTCTTTCTCAACTAATACACATGCTAGGTTTGAAGGTACATGAAAGAAAAAAAAAATCACACCAGAATGTGTTCCCTTTTCTAAGATAACCATATGTCAATGCTTAATTTCCTTCATTGTTTTACCATTTAAAAATGCCAACCAACCAAGAAGACAATAAATATTCCTTACTATTTGAGATCTCAAAAAAGTATGGGGGCAATATAGTCAGTTTATTTTTAATTGAAAGTTAAAAGAAAATAATGTTTATTTCAATACATATACCCCGATATGTTAAACAATGTTAAGCAAATATAATGAGAAATTTTTATAAAGGCTTAGAGCAAGCTGGCCTGTGAATGCACCACAGTCTAAAGAGACGAGCTCGCCTGGCAGAGGGAGGCAGTGGCCAATATATTCTAAAGGAACCCTTCCTACTTCGTATTATTTACACTTAATATTTTTCATATGAAAATAACATACTCACTGTAACAAAATAAAATAAAATGCTGTTACTAGTGAATCTGAATTCTTTTTGAAAGCAAGGAAAACATTTATGTTGTGCCTGTATTCCAATAACAATATATATGGATTCTGATAAATATGTCAATTTTAGTTTACTTTTCAAATATGATGTGTAAAATTGGACTTAGCAGTATTAATAGTAAACTTTCCGTGTGATTATTATATTCTGTGAAATGCAAGCAGTACTAGATAATTAGTTGAAAATCATTCAACAACACAAATATTCCTCTAAATGTGACACATAATAGAACTCATTCAGCAAAGATTACAGTGCAGCTAGATCATTATTTCTGACATTCAGCAGTCAACATCCAACATCATTGCCGAAGATGCTTTTCAGAGCAGCTAAACATTTTAAAATAACAATTGTGGTATCAGAGCATTCATGAATAACACACAAAGCTGGAATTTACATTTTTCATTAGTAAAACTGCCTATTTTCTTCTAAAGAATGTTGTTTATTTGGATAAATAATACAAAACCATGGCTTTGATACGATTCTCCTACAATTGGAAACTTTCAGTAATTAACTCGTTAGCCAGTGGATCTAAAAATTTAGAGGACCAGATTATCACCAGATACACTTTTCAGATTTCTCCTTAGTTTATTGTTAAAAATGGAAAGAACAAAAGGAAAGGTCTGGTCAGTCAAAACATTATATATTTAATAGCATGGACTATATAAATAAGCCATTGAGAAGTGCCAGCTTTTTCTAATCTAGTACTTCCCAATTTATTCAATCACCAAAAGTACAAAGTATTTTTCAGGGCGCCTGCTAGTTTCGTGAATAATTGGAGAAATTCATGAATATTTATAAGTACAAATGATGAACAACAAAAAAGCCGCAATACTTCAACATTATTCTGAACTTTCACAGCACTTTTAGGGCATTTGCTTCTCTCCTCATATTCTTTCTGAAACATTCACATTATCTCTCCTTAGTCTGCTAAAATCCAATGTTGTTCAAGGCTGTTTCCTATTTAGTCTTTTCAAAAATATATTTTTAAAATAAAAACTGATTTCCTGTTCCAAAGGCTACCCTCTGAATAAAACACACAAACAAGCAAACAAAACACACACATACACAAAAACCCCACAACATTTAAATAAGGTCACTATGACTTGCATTATCTGTTTACAAGACTGAACAAACCCATCTTTCCATAGCACAGTTACCCTGAAATGCGGAACTACCTCTTGGTATTTAATCATTTCTTTTCTGGGAAGCAGTGAATGATTCCCCTCTCCTGAAAGATAGGATTTTATTTCCCCACTGTGTCAAAGAAGACTTTCCTCTGTTTGTTTCCAGATTATGAGGGTTCAAATCCCAGTTCTCCCATTTATTGGCTGTATGATCTTGTGCAAATAGCTAATTGAACTCTTTGGACTTCTGACTTATTAGTTGTATAATGGAAATAAAAATCGTATGTAGATCATAGGGTTATTGGAAAAAACATATATATATTTGTTAACTGAAATACATATATATATGTGTGTGTGTATATATATATATATATATATATATATATATATATATATATACAGTTACATAATTGTGCTGTGCTATCTTTTAAGGATATCCTCAGGTAGGATTTTTTCTCATTATGTGAATTAAATATAAATAATCATAGGTGTAAACATATGTATAGAAATACAAACACATCATATATACATTTTCACTATGCAATTGAGTTACTTTATCTTTTAGGAACCCCATGGGCTAAAATTATCATGCCATTATGTTTATCTTTCCCCTTAGTATCTGATATTTCTGAGTTTCAAAAAGTTCAAGGCTTTTTGAGTCCCCACTATCCCAGAAGGCATCCTCTTGTGGTAGCCTGATTTTGCTTCTCTCTTAATTGTAAACTATTCAAGGGTAAGATTAGGCTTAATTGTAAACTAGTGAAGGGTAAGATTAGGTCTTATTTCTCTTTATGTATCCTTTGCCCAGAACATCAAGTCACACAAATTTCTTTTTTTTTTTTTTCACACAAATTTCTTAAATGGTCATTGAATAAATATTACTAGGTGCCCTGATTTGTTTGAAAAGTACTTGAAACGTTCCATTGTCAAAATACATATAGCATGTATTCTTCACTGGCATAGAACTTGTTTTGAGAAAGTTGGATAGAACATTTTAGTGGGTCATTCTTGCTGGCTGGCATCTCTGAAGTTAGCATTATCTCTAAGAGAGAGGGATAATTGAATGCATCGCTAAGTGAATAAATGAATGGATTATTAAGTGAATTTTCACTAATTTAAGTCAGAGTAGTCACACTCAAGAAATATGCTGCCTAAGACTTCTCATGTAAAAAAAAAAAAAAAGTTTATTTTACTCAGTATTTTGCAAACTAAAAAGGGAAACCAGAGATTACTAACATTTGTCTGAACTCAACAGATTAACATTTTGAAAATAGGCAGAAAATAGTGAGAAGTCAAAAAAAAAATCAGGCTAGAAAATGAATTTATTCACAATAATCTTCTGTAGATAGAAATTGCAGAGATGGAGAATCAATAGTCACACTTTGTACTCACTCCATCATAAACTTCAGTGGACGGAAAATTAAAGTCCAAATGAACTGTTCCCAAACTTTCTTAATAAAATGTCAAATGGATTCTCAGTTTGTCTTTTTGATCTCAGTAATATTTTCAGTTTTCACAAAGGCAAACCACTTGGTAACTGCATGGCCACTTATATTTAAAAAGAAAATATCATTTAAAATTGTCTTCCACATTTTATGAAAACACATTCTATCTCCATCAATTAAGTTTTCCAATTAAAATGACAATTTTTGATTAGCCTAAATCCCTATTATTAAAACAGTGAATTCAATATTCCATGTTGTCATTTTAGTATTAATTATTGTCACATTTTCATACAAAAGAAATAAACATATGTTAAACATATATTTACTTACTTTTCTTTTTCTCTTTTTAATTAAGCGTTCTCAACTCAATACATAGAGGGAAAAACGATTAAATAATTAACTTTTTTTATTCTTTGGAGATCCCTGTGCATTTTAATTTACATGTTGATTATGTAGCCAGGAAAAGTCTCCCATGTTTAATTTGATTAAGCAGAGCAGAAAGTGCCTTAAAATGAACAGATAGCTGAAGCTGAGAATGCATTTTGTCTATAATTGTGTTAATGAACTACCCTGATGAGACTTGTTTAGTACAAAAGGCCCCCTGACCTTTTGATTAACTATAAAATAGGATACTTCTAATATCTGCAGAGTTCTACTCCATTTTTACAATTTCTTAAGCCAAACATTTAAGTCACTTAAATACTTTAGAAAATAATGGAATGAGTAAAAGAGCTAGGCATTCATTGTTTTAGCTGTAAATCTACAGATTCTTGTTCACTCTAAAACTCTCGGGTGAAAGCCACCAGTATTTTTGAATTCATCACTTCCTTTGTATCCCAGGCTATGGTAGACTTTGTGGGGGATCAATAAGAGAAGTAAATGATATAAACCATGATACTGTGTGTTAGGACTGCAACTCAGGTACCAAGAACAAATGATATCTGATTATAAATTGTAATAGTAAACCTAAACATGAGTGGAATTTATGTGTAGCAGTTTTCAAAAAAAAAAACACAGATAGTTTAATGTGAGAATTGCAGCCCTCTCCTATGGGAAGTGTATTACCTGTCAATGCAGTATATCACATTTCTGTGTCACTACAGTATTTAATGTTTACACATACAATCATCTAATTAAAAGAATTGCATGGCTATTCAATAACTGTCTAATTTGGGAGGGCAAAGTCTTCATGGTCAGGTGGTATCTCAAACATGTGTGTGTGTGGATGTGTGTATATGTTAAATGGTATATATATATATATATATATATATATATATATATATAAAGGAAAAAGGAGGCTCACAGATAAATAAAGAAAATTTTGGCAAGAAGTCAAGCCATGTTTTTTTTCCCCATTACATTGGGAGGATTTTCTGTTCCATAACTTAGAGAATAAGTAAGAGATAACTTTGAATAATTTTAAGTAAAGACAATAATGATGGGCACCAGTATGCTGACTTTTGTAGAATGAATGATGAAATAATTGTTAAAAAGAGTAATAGTTAGGGGAACCTGGATAGCTCAGCCAGTTAAGTGTCTGCCTTTGGCTCAGGTCATGGGATCAAGCCCAGGTCTGGCTCTCTGCTCAGAGGGAAGTCTGCTTTTCCCTCTCCCACTGCCCCTTCCCCCTTCTTATACTCACTCTCTCTCTCAAATAAATAAATTATTCTTTTTAAAAGAAGAAGAATAGTTGAATACATGTATCTGTATCATAAACTAAACTAAACTGGCATTAAAATGCAAAATATCTGACAAAGAGGAAATATTTTGAGGTAATATTTGATGTAATTTTGGCATTGGAAAAAATAATATGCAAGCACAATTACAGGTTTGGGAACCAAATATATTTATATGCTTAACTATTAGAAAATAAACTCAAAAGTTAGCAATAGTAATCTTTGACTTAGGGGATCACAAAGTGATTTTTATGTCTTTTTTTTTTGTACATTCTTCTGTATTTTCTGAAATTTCTACAATTCATTTTTATTTTATTAAAATTATTTAGGTATATATTTTTAAATCAGTAGATATCCTTGATAAAGTAATCATCAAATACAGAATTTTTTTATGTTTTGTACTATAAGTTAAAATTTGTAAGCTGAATATTCCAATACCTATTCAGTTCTTCACACTCTCCACTTTCAATTCTAAATATCTCTCACTTATATATTTACATATACACTGTAATTGGGATATATATATTTACATATACACAGTAATTGGGACAGAAAGTCCTGGCCTAGAAAGCCTAACATTTACATTTTCTTTTTTTTTTCTTTCCCTAGAGAAAATCTCTAGTAGGATGTTCATAATCTCCACGTATTTTTGGTCTGTCCAAATTTTTTCTTACTGTCGACTTCGAGTTTCATAGCGTCATGGTCGAACATGTACAGGGTGTGATATCAACCTTCTTGTACCTGTTGTACCTGTTGAGGGCTGATTTGTGGCCCATGATATGATCTGTTCTGGAGAATGTCCCATGTGCACTTGAAAGGAATGTGTATTCTGCTTTAGGAAGAAATGTTCAGACTATATCTGTTGAGTCCCTGTGGTCCAGTGTGTCAAGGCTATTGTTCCCCTGTTGATTTTCTGCATAGACGATGCAGAAGAGAGAGAGAGAGAGAGAGAGAGCATGAGTGGGCGGTGGCAGAGCAGGAATTAGGGAGAGAGAGAGAATTCCAAAACAGGCTCCATGCCCAGCGCGGAACCTAGCATGAGGCTCATTCTCACCGTTCTGAGATAATGACCTGAGCCAAAATCAAGAGTTGGACACCCAAAAGACTGAGCCACCCAGGTACTGCAAGTTTAACATTTTCAAGACAGATCACATGTACATTCTCGAAGTTTATCTTCCATGCTGTTTTTGAAGGTTCATTCAAGAGTTTTTACATAGAAAGCTACCTATATTGCTCATACTATATAAATATTGTTAGTGTTGAGCCAATTATATGTTTGGGTACAAATTGTTTCCAATGATTCTAATTTTACAGTTCCTGTGCTACTCAAAAATAATGAGTCTAAAATGCAGGGCACATATGTTTTTCTAAAGAAAACATTATATGAATTAATTCTTTCATTCATCAAAGAGTTGTTGAGCACTTGCTATGTGACAAATGTTCTCTCCATTCCCTAATATTTGGAAATCACATCATATTAGAGTTTGCTTTATATTCACCATGCAGTTTCTTTTTCTTCTGTTTTACTTAGAATTTTGGTCGCCTGTATTTTTTTTTTTTCATTTTGGGGAGAAATTATGCATGCTTTCTTCCTCACTTCTTTAATATTTTATGATTTATTCCCACAATACCTTTATCTTGATGCTTTGATCAGGCAAAAAATTTATAATATCAAGACAGTAACTGTTTTGTTTGTTATTTAATCTCTATTCTTCACCTAACATAGAATCTGGTGTATTTTAATTCCTTAACAAATATTTTTATAATGGATGAATAAGAAAAAGCAATCATATGATTATCTTTCTTTTCCTTTTTTGTCTTTCCATTTCCAAAAATAATTGGAGATGTAGAATCTTATTATCTCATAAACTTTCAGGTTTTATAATCCAAGAGTGACTATTTATAGTTAGGCACTGATTGAATGTGTTCTAGAAAGAAGCTAAAGCATATATGCATCTATTCTTTCAATTATTTATCAGACTTTGATTTATTATGAAAATATATTTTAAAAAGATTCTATTTTTAAGTAATTTCTATACCCAGTGTGGGGTTTGAACCTGCAACCCTGAGATCAAGAGTCAGGTGCTCCATGGACTGAACCAGCCAAGCACCCCTGAAAATAAATTCTTCCACTCAAACTTTGCATGTTTTAATCTGAATGATATAAATTAGATTCAGGTGTTTAAAAAGAAAGACTAAAGGGAAAAATAAAAATACTAACACACTGGGAAATATCATCCTATTCAAAGATTTTAGTTATTTCCCTTGGTTTCATATTATACCTGAAAGACTTGATTTGGTACCTGTTAAATGGCTTCTTTCCACTGCCAATTAAACAAGCTTTTGGTTCCATGGCATTACTCACAGTGCTGTAATGTTTCCACAGAGAATAAAATGCTTTCATGGTGAATCCCCAGGAAACTCGATGTGAGAGAAATAAGTTTTAAAAACACAAAAATATGGAGATATACCTTATAAGGACACCTCTACCAAGATTTTTAAATGACCACAATATAAAGATGTAAATCAGTAATTAGAAATCTCAGCATTTTTATCCACTTATTCATCTATGAGCCACTTCTGTTCATAAATGCTAAAAATCCAGAATTTTACCTCCATCTGTATTACATACTTCTTACATCAGTGTTGCTCCGCACCTTCCTAAATTCCTGCATTTTTTCCCATCTTCAAATTTCAACTCTCTTAATCCACGACAAACTTTTGACTCCACAGTGCTCTGAATATATTTACTGAAAATGAAAAATAGATTAATTCCTCTGTTCCTTTTCACCTCAAACCCAAGACCTTAAAGATGCTATCTAACTGCAGTTTAACATGAAAATATGATGTAAATATTGGCAATATGGTATAGTAACATCAATAGTCTTCAGTATTCAAATGACTGCCAAGAGCATAAAAAGAGCCTACCTAATATATAATTGGATTTACATTGATTGAACTTCTCCTGAAAAGAAAATAAGTGCACTTGAAAATGTTCACAGGGTTGGAGTTATTTTGCTCATTTGATTTACAATTCTTTAATCTTAGTCATACATTTCTTTCTTTCTTTCTTTCTTTTTTTTTTTTTTGCTAGTTTAGGCATTTTGAAGTTGCCCAATTTGTTAAGTCATCTCTTGATTTGTTCTCCTATTTACAGACTTAGCTAAGAATTCATAGATATCAGTATTTATTTATTTATTTATTTATTTACTTACTTACTTACTTATGAGAGAGAAAGAGAGAGAGAAGAAGAGAAAGTCTCAAGCAGGCTCCTCACTGAGCATAGAGCCCTAGTAGGGGGCATGATCAGGAGCCTGAGATCATGACCCTGAGCCAAAATCAAGAGTCAGATGCTTAACCAGTTGTGCCACTCAGGCACCCCAGATTTCAGTATTTATATCAAGACTTCTACTTGTTCATCTGAAAGATGGAGAAGCCAACAGAAACACAGTTTAAGGATCCCTAGTATGTGAGGCCCTGAATAAACAGCCCTGCTATTGGCCTTTCTTCAGTCTCTCTCTTCCTGCCCCTAACCAAAGTGAGTTTATTCGTTGGTGAGTAAGAAACTGCATCAGGTTGAATTGACATACAAAGGAAACTTTTATTTGCAGCAAATAAGGAGATCATGGGGAATGGCTTCCAAAGCCATTGACTTTCCAGAGAAGGTGAGTAGGTTTCTTTTGTTTAGGGTTTTGATGAATATTTAGAGAATCCTTATCTCACATGTAGAGGTGGGCATAAGGTCGGACATGAGGTTTAAGGAAACATGCCTCTATATCCATCGTATGTTATGTAAATGAGGCTGAGGCTCTTACTTGGGTAGAGATTTTAGTATTATAGTGAAGTACAGGCAATTGCTATTCATTCCAGAGGTTCACTCCATGGTCTACCTGCAAAGGCAGGAGTCAGGGGTTTAGCTCAACAGCTCTGGGTGATCTGGGCCCTTAGTGTGGTCTTGTCAGGGCAGTCACCATCACCTGATAGGTAGTTTCACATTCCATTGCCTGAGTTAAGAGATAAGCTGGAAAGAAGAGCTTAAGGAAAAGCCCAAGACAAAAGACAGTGAGTACAAGTGGGTGGAGAGTAAAGGCCAGGTCCTGGGGTCTAGCCAGTTATATTTCCTCTGCTTCCCCTACCAAGGTGAAAACTAAGGTATCTTGTTCCTGTAATACAATTTACTTTTTTAATTGCTTCTGTAAAAACACTTTACTTTTAGGATGAATTTTTCTAGAGAGATCCAGCAATAGAATGCCTGAGGAAGAAGAAACAATGTTTTCCATGATGACACTAGCAGTAAACCCTGTTTCCCTGAAACAGATTAAGGATGTTAGGCAGAGGAGAGATGCATTATTATCTTCTGCAATTAGAAAGAGTGAATACCTTTCCCAAGGTCACAAAGCCAATAATCATTAAAATCAGGATTTCCATCCAGGCCCGGCACTCGAAACATTGTTTAATGCTGTAGGATTTTCCATTAAAATAAAGAACATCTTATAGATAATAATTTTCCAACAGGCTACAATGGCATGCAACCACCACTGCATCATTTTTAAAGTATTCTATTAACAACTTGTTTGGGCATTTAACAGCCATCTGTTACTCATTAATTTTAATAAATTAGGATTCTCTGTGCCTAGGTGTCTTTTAACTTGTAGGGAAACTGTATTCCTCAATGGTTCATTCCTATCCAACACTTGATACCACTTAAAAAGTAACCATTTGCATGCCACACATTCTATATGCCTCACTCCTTTATCTCTCCAGGTGTGCGGAATCCATCACAACAAGACATTATTATACATAACTTGTTTCATTTCTTAAATGTTAACAGAAATAGCAATTTCCATGAAATATAAGAGAATAACATTTTATGCAACATTCTGAATATCACATATAAATTCATGATTCTCAGCATCGTTCAACATCAGGGACAGGCATTGTACTCAAGATAGCAATCAGAGTAAAGCATAGGATATGAGAATCAGAAAAATGCCAAAAAGATGACTAAAAGGAAATTCATTTGCTTTTGAGAGAAAGGAAAAACACTGAGTCGCAAAGAACCCACATATCGTGCATTGGAAATTTTATTTGCGTAATATATGTGCAAAGCTGTTTACACAGATAAAGTTAAAGAGATATTTGGGAATGGTCTGCTCCATTCGATGCCAGGTATGCTAGCGCCTACCTCATAGGCCTGTTGTAAAATTAAATGAGAATGCACAGAAAGCACTTATCACACTGCCTGGCTCATATTACGCAGTCAATAAACGCTAGCTCTTAGGATTTTTTATTGTGACCGTTATTCTGAAAGCCCAGGATGAACAATTTGGAGGTAGATGCATTAATGAATTAATGAAACAAATAGAGAAATGTTTATATCCTCAAAATTTTTATTGAATCTGCATGGGAGTTATCTAGACAATTCAGTTCAGAATGTTCACTGGGGACGGGGATTATTTGGTTTGGCTGTCATACACTGAGATAATTAGTTGGACAGTTGACAAATTTCTCTATTCTTTTATATCAGGCAGCAGCCTGGAATAGATTTGTAATAGTGGAATCCATGGACTTTCTTTCTAAGACACTGCTAATTAAAAAAAAAAAAAAAAAAAAAAGAGGTATATGTTTTCCTGAATAAAACACACACACACACACACACACACACACACACACACTGTCTTGGAATATTAAGAGTATATTGATTTTGTCCATACATGAAAGTCAGAAGCTTCAAACCATGTATATCCTGAAAAGGACATGGTGAAAAAAACTGTCACTTTTTGAACATGTTGATGAGAACAGTGTGGTAGCATGTGATCATTTTGATCACACAGTTATTTTTCTCTGCTAAAATTATACAATTGTCACTAAGGCTTATACATTACTTTCTCATGAAATTAATTTGGTATATTAGTTCCCCAGGACCCACTTATTCCTAGTGAATTGGAAACTTTGGCTCTCCTGTAGCCAGGAAGATGATATTTAGATTCAGAGTCCACTGCCTGCTTATATTCCATCCCCATCCCCCACTCACCCCAACATGGTGAGAGAATAAGTCTCTTACTGCTGTATATGCTGCGTGGCTCTCTTCATGAAGGCTTTGGGCTGTCAATCACAGTAAAACTAGACCCGAGTGGGAGCATCCTAGGTCAGCAGCAGGTTTGGAATGTTTTCTCTTTGCAGTTATTATAGAAAGGACAAATTGGGCAATTGACCAGCTCCCTGCAGAAAGACAGCTCTCACCCTATGGGGAAAACCAGGGAGGCAGAAGGACCTGAAGCCAGGTAAATTGCCTACAAAGTGGCTCCAGCAATTTGAGGCTGGAGTGTAACATTCCTGGGGACTAGAACATGGGCTTTTGGCCCAATAAACTATGGTAAACACTATAGGAGCAGAAACCTGTTTTTATCTAAGCCTGTGTAGTTTTTGATTCCTTTTCTACATTGTTTGTCCCTTTTTATTCTCACTATATATTTAGAAAAATTCCTTTTGAAAATCCTGAGCTTGCCTCTGATCCACTATGAAGGAAAAAGAAAAATGGCTTTTTTTTTTTTTCTTTTCACACATAGACAGACATCGTGATATTTTCAAGGGAGATTTGTATAACCCAGGGGCCAGGAGAGGATAATGATAGATGTGTCCCATGTGAATGAACCTCGAGAAAATATCACTTGAGGGGAGATAGAAGTTGGTGACTACTAGTTCAGCTAACCCTCCCCAACTGTGAATAATTTAGAGGAACTGATTTTGATCTGGCAGGAAGAAAGAGCTTCCTCTGCCCCACGGTCCTTCTAGCTGGACTGAGGATCAAATTGACATGAGACAGATTGATAGAAGAAAATCAAATTTAATAGGCATACATACAAGGAGTCCACATAGAGCTGAGATTCTAAAGACAATGAGGCCACATGAAGTTTATATATGCTAAGGAGAGGGCAGAGTCTGAGGATACAGAGAGGAGAAGCTCAGTTAGCTTGGTGAAAGGAAATGTTTGGAAAAAACAAGGCTGTCCTATTATATAGATGTATTCCTTTGGTAAATGGGGGGTGATCTCTAGAACTCTATTCCTGTTTCAGGTTCTACTTTCCAATGTAAATTTAGGCAGTTGTGGGGGAGGCAGAGAGGTTTCCCTGCATCTGCTGAGTTTTAATTACCTTTAGGTTGAAATAAACTTTGTGCCAGTGTGGCACATTGTGGGGTGTCTCACGCACCCCTTCGGGTCTTATCAAAGGAGTCCTATACAATTGCTAGATAGTCTGCCTCTCTACTAGAGTTTAAAAACAGCAGTTTGTGTGTTGTGTGTGTGCAACATGTGTGTCTGTGTATTCATGTTATGTCAATCGTTTTCAGAAACTGTGAGTATACCTCAAAGTGTGATGACTGGGGAACCAAAATACTGAATTAAAATGCTAGTTCTACTTTTCTGGGCTACAGTTTTCCTCAGTAAAGTGAGAATCACAGACTATAACTAACATGTTAGGTAAGAATATTAAAGAATTTATTTCTAATAAAAAATTTACAACTGCTTGGCACAAGTAATTGCAAAAGAATTATTATTATTATTATTATTACTTATGAATCTGTTTAATTATCTAAGAATTTTATTAAATTGTTAACAATTTTTAACTTTATTTAATTGAACTCTAAGCAAATTTTTTCATTAACATAAACCTGAAAATACTAAGATGTTATATAAATCTATGTGCAAAAGGTGAACATCGTTTTTAGGATTGTCAGTTTCAGTAAGTGCAGAACAATAAGTCAAACCAATTCTCTAGTTGGCAACAGCTACAAAAGCATAAACATAAGAAAGGGGACTGACTTACAGTATAAGAGAACGAAGTTGGTAAAGAATTATGGGACCAAAAACTGAGGAGAAATACCAAAAGCATGAGCTTCACATTTGAGGCAACTTAATAATTCTCCCAGGGCTCTCTGCCAATCTAGGAGAAGAGGAGAGAAAGTGCACAGAGTTGTTGCTATTCTTGTAGGATTAGGAGAATAAAACCCTGCAAATGCCCAGGACACGATGGGGCTGATAACCTTCCCACAAGCTGGAACAAATTCTAAGGGGGATTGCCATAGCAGTAAAGGTGGACAAGCCATAGGCCAGCTCTCCTGCTCAAAGAAGCCCATCTTCAAGTCATCTCAGTGACTAAGATTGAATTGGATTTCCCAGGGACTTCAACCCATCTGGAAGATCAAATTGTAAATCCTCTTTGAAGAACATAACACTATGCTAGTCAGCACATTATCCGTACGTTTTTCTTCACGTAGTTTTCATATGTTATGCTATCCTCTCAACTAGCATCTACAACCATACAACACTGCAACCATACAATATCACTGACCTATATTTCCTATGTTGTCATTTTATTCCTGTGACTTATTCATTCCTGAACTGGCAGCCTGTATCTCCTACTCTCCTTCCCTTATTTTGCCCCTATCTCCAGCCCTCTTCCCTCTGGCAACCATCAGTTTGTTCTCTGTATTTATAGAAATGAGAAGCTGAATCATATGTTGTACACCTGAGACTAATGTAGCATTCTGTGTCAACTAAAATAAATTATCTAGGTAGATGATTGATAGATAGATAGATGATAGATAGATAGATAGATAGATATTTCCAGACTCCAATTAAAAACAGAACCAGGCATGCAACAAGGTAATACTCTTATTAAAAACCCAGAGGCCCAAAAGACAATTGGAACAGATCCACCAGGTGTCAGAAATTAGGGTTATTTAAAATTGATTTTTAACCAAACATACTTAATATCTTCAATGAAATAAAATGCATGTTGGAAAATTTCAGCAGAAAAATTCGATATTAAAAGAGTGGAAATTTTGGAATTAGGTACTTAAAGATTGGATTTCAAAACAGATCATATACACCTGAAGAGAGAATCAGTAAACTGAAACATATTTCAGAAGAAAATACATATAGTATAGTGTGGAATAAAAACAAAACAAAAGAAAAAAAACAGAAAAACAAAGGAGAGAATAAGAATAGAATGAGAAGTTCTAGCGTACTTGCAATTGAAATCTTAGAATAAAAGGAGAGGAAGCTTGGGGCAGAAGCAATATTTAAAGATATAGTAAATATTCCAACATTGACAAGGGTATATAAGCACATGTTAAGAAAACAATACCAATCACAATAAAACAAATATATAAGAAAACAATAACAAAAGGCACAACTGAGCATAAAATATAAAACTGATTTTTAAAAAGATAAAAATATTTTTAAAACGGCTAAATAAAAAAGACATTTTAAAAGGAAAAAATTAAACCAACTGAATTCTCAAAAAAAAAATGAAAACAAAGAGTTTGTACCTTCTGAAAGAAAATGGCAAGCATAGAATTCTATATATAAAGTATTCTTCAAAAATGAATATAAAATACTGCATTTTAAAAAATGAAATTTCTTTTATTTTAAAAAATAGAATTAAAAAATTCTTTTTAAAAAGTTTCTATTTTAAAAATAGAAAACTTGTCACTAGAGACACCCTTAGATATATAGACACAAAGAAAGATTGCAAGTAAAAGGATGGAAAAAATATATCAAAAGCAATCACTCCTCTCAAAAAAAAATCTGGTGTAAATAAACTAATATCAAATAAAAATTTAAGATAGCCTTTCTAAACCAGAGTCCACAAGAAAATTAAGTCCCCATGCATAGACCATCTATCCTATGTAACAAGCTAACTTATCTCCTAACAAGTTTTTGTTTTGTTTTAGGTTAGTATAATCTTGCTACAAAAAAGAGACAAATATTAGAAATATAAATTATACAAATTTCATCCATGAATATAAATATACTGAAGAAATTAGTGGCATATTAAATTCAGAAACTTTTAAAAGGATGTCTACTAAACAGGAGTAAATGATGCAAACAGTACACACCCAGACCATGAGAGCAGCATTATTAGAGGGGAATTTATAGTGAGAGGAACAATAGCACCTCTGATAGTTCACTTGATTTGACCAGAAGACTATAGGAATATGACATAATAATATGTAGCATCATCTTCTTTAAGATGAATGTACATGGTTAATGGACATAACAAAACACTCCTTTGGGTTGATAAGTCAAAGCCTTGTGTTGTAGCGTAGAATGTGATAAGGTAGTGTCAAGATTCTTCAAAATAGCACTCATGATTGGGAAGCACTTCACTATGATCAGACAATGATTTTTACCTTGTGAACAACCAGTATTGATTGCATTAAGCATCGGACCACAGCTAGTTTCCATGTAGCTATGCATGAAGCCAATTATTTTGATAAAATTCAATTTACATTAATAAAAATAAAACAGTTATTATCATTATTTATCATTTAATAGTATAACACTATTATTAATATTCCAATGTAAGAGAAGAAAGGGTAACATCCTTATTCTGATGGCGACTATAAACAAAAAATAAATACTATTGTCAACAACTTACTTAATTATAAAATATTGAAAAATATTTCTGAGATTTCTATAACACTCTACAAGAGAGTCTAGCCAGTAAAAAAAAGACAAGGAAAAGAAAAAAAAAGTTATAAGAATGGGAAAGAAGAATTAATCTCTCTATGAGCAGGTGAAATATTTTTTATTTAGAAAATTCAAATGGAACTACTAATATTTTAAAATTTAAAAATGAGTTCAGTAAGTTTTCTAGATACAAAATCAAAATGAAATATTAAAATTATTTATATATACCAGCCAACAATTGTTTAAAAATAGATAATGCTTATGATGGCATAAAATCATCTAACATGTAGAAATATATGTAACAGAGATATATAAAACTGTGGAAAATTACAATAAAATTTTGGTATGAGAAAAAAACCCACATAAAATAAGAAAACACACACACACAGAAAATTAAATAAGAAAACACAGTTGCTTAGGGATTGGAAGAGTGAATAATGAAAATATGTCAATTATCTCTCAAATTTATCAAAGGTCAGTCATCCTCTACCAAAGTTACTACACAAATATATTTAGAAATCATCAGCTGAAAAAAATTAATCAGCTGGTATAAAGTTTTACATGAAATTACAAATGACCAAGAATATCTAGACATTTTGGAGAAAGAATGAAGAGAAAGAACTTGTTAAAAAGTCTGACAGTAGCACTGACACAATGATAAACAAATAGGCCAAATTAAATGGAAAAGAAAAAAGAGAAAATCCATGTATAAATGCATTTGATTGCTAACAGAGGTGACATTGCAAAGCAAAATCTTTTTAATAACTGGTGCTTGGTGAATTGAATATCTATTTTAAAAATGAAATGTGGGTTTTTAAAATGATAATTCAGAGTTGTGCACTTTTATTTTGTGTAATTTTATGTATATGTTGATACTTTAAACAGAATTGCTTTGTCAAAAAAAAAAAAAAAGTAATTCTGAGTCTTGTTTTTTAGGGGGAGCCAGAATCATGCTATAAAATTACATATTTAAACCTGATTATACAGTCTTAACAAGAATAGTTATCCAGCCTGTTTATTAACTATTACATAAACAAATCAAAATAGTAAAATGAATAGATAGATAAATAAATAAATAAATAAATAAATAAATAAATAAATATTTAAGAGAAAGCTTTTCAAAAATACCTTAAATCAACACCTGAGATAGTTTCCCAAACAAAAAAGCTCTTCAAGGACTTACTGTTATTTTGTTGAAAATGTAATGGAGAAAGAAGAATAAATAGATGAAATTCAGCTAACAATCTGTATCTAATTTTTTTCTTTTAATTCTAAAACATAGAAGAAGAAAAAGAATTATCGGGTAGTTAAAAGAAGGTCTGATAGCAGGAGTTTTTACAATAGAACCCAAATGAAAGGTAGCAAAATAGAAGTGGTTTTCTTCAACTCAATCCAATTTAATTCAATTGAACATATATATTTTGAATGATTATATATAAAGCCCAATGCTAAGTGATATTTTTCCTTAATGAAGATTTACAACAATTTTATTTTAGAATCTTTGCCCAATTTTCCTTTAAGCCAATGTTTTAACTTTTTATAAACTATAGGAAATTTCTTATGTTGATGGTTGCAGTAAGTGATTTTATATATTTAGAAGAGATAACTTGTCAACACATAAATTAGTCAAAGAATTTGAAGGTACTGTATTTGGCAATAATACCAATATTCATGTAGTATTTCATCTCTTAATAGCTTTAAGCTATATTTGTGTTCTTTGCGGGGTCTATGTATGTATTGCATTTTTAGCAAACATCAGCTGGGAAAAAATTCTTCTCATGTTCATTCAATTTACGTTTTACTTATTCCCTGCAATGCCTGGCTATTTGATTTTGTTTTTCCTTTCCTTTCTATTCCCTCTTTCCCTTGTAGTGGTATTTTCTTAAAAATATCAGACCAAATAATAGAGATTCATATTCTTAAGAAAATTTTGATGAACATACATCAGCAACCACTATTCATAATGATAACTACATGAATATTACTGTAGGTTATGGATATACTTTGGGATATCAATCAGCATAGTAGTAAATTGAATAAAATCACATTCCAAATTTAAAGTCAATTATAGCAACAAAATAAATAGCAAATGCCTTGCTTAATTTTACTTCTTAAGTGAAAATAACAAGTCCATCAATAAATGGATACAGAAGTAGTATATAACATATGTAGATCTGTGGACCATACTACAAAGCTCAGAAATAAACCAACAATTAATCTTTGACAAAGGAGGCAAGAGTGTGCAATGAGGAAAAGACAGTCTCTTCAACAAATGGTGCTGGGAAACAGGATGGCAACACACAAAAGAATAAAACTGGACCATTTTCTTAGACCTACACAAAAATAAATTCAAAATGGTTTAAAGACCTAAATATGAGACCTGAAACCATTAAAATACTAGAGGAGAACATAGGTGGTAACCTCCTTGACCTCAGCCATAGCAACTTCTTACTAGATATGCCTCCTGACAAGGGAAACAAAAACAAAAATAAACTATTGGGCCTTCTATAAAATAAAAACTTTTGCACAGAGAAAGAAACATTCAACAAAACTAAAAGACGACCTACCGAATGGAAGATATATTTGCGAGTAACATCTCCAATAAAGGGTTTATATCCAAAATATGTAAAGAACTGATATAATTCAACTCCCAAAAAGCAAATACTATAATTAAAAATGGGCTAAGGGGCACCTAGGTGGCTTACTTGCTTAAGCATCCCATGCTTGATTTTAGCTCAGGTAATTATCTCAAGGTTATGAGATCCAACCCCGTGTTGGGCCCCATGCTCATCCTCCCCCTGCTTGTACATGCTCTCTGTCTCTCAAATAAATAAATACATCTTTAAAAAATAATAAAATGAAAATGGGCAAAAGACATAAACAGACATTTCTCCAAAGAAGACATCCAGATGACCAGCAGATACATGAAAAGATGCTCGACATCACTAATAGGGAAATACAAATCAAAACCACAATGTGACATCACCTCACACTTGCCAAAATGGCTAAAATAAAAAACGCAAGAAAGTGTAAATTTGGGCAAAGATGTGGAGGAAAGGGAACCCACTTGCACTGTTGATAGGAATGTAAACTGGTACAGCCACTATGGAAGGCTGTATGGAGGTTCCCTAAAAATTAAAAATAGAAATACACTGTGATTCAGTAATTGCCTTACTGGGTATTTATCCAAAGAATATGAAAATATTAATTACCTTATTTTTTTATTTTTTTTAATTTATTTATGATAGTCATAGAGAGAGAGATAGAGGCAGAGACATAGGCAGAGGGAGAAGCAAGCTCCATGCACCAGGAGCCTGATGTGGGATTCGATCCCGGGTCTCCAGGATCGCACCCTGGGCCAAAGGCAAGCGCCAAACCGCTGCGCCACCCAGGGGTCCCTGAAAACATTAATTTAAAAAGCTATATACACACCTATGTTTATTGTCACATTATTTACAATAGCCAAATTATGGAAGCAGCCCAAGTGTCCATTGATAGATGAAAGGATACAGATGTGATATATGTATACAATGGAATATTATTCAGCTATAACAAATGAAATCTTGCCATTTGCAATGACATGGATGGATCTAAAGAGTATAGGGCTGGAACGCCTGTGTGGCTCAGAGATTGAGCATCTGCCTTTGGCTCAGGGCGTGATCCTGGAGTACCAGGGGCTCCCTGAATGGAGCCTGCTTCTCCCTCTGCCTATGTCTCTGCCTCTCTCTGTCTGTGTCTCTCATGAGTAAATAAATAAAATCTTAAAAAAAAATAAAGAATATAGTGCTAAACAAAATAAGCCAGTCAAAGACAAATAGCATATGATTTCACTTATAGTTGTACTTTAAGAAACAAAACAAATGAACAAAGGAAAAGAGAGAGAGAGAAACCAAAAAACAGACTTTTAACTATAGATAACAAACTGAGGGTTACCAGAGGTGAAGTGGGTGCGGGAATGAGTCAAATAAGTGAAGGGCATTAAGAGCACACTTATCTTGATGAGCACTGAATAACATATGGAATTATTGAATCACTATATTGTACACCTTAAACTCACACTGTATGTTAACTACACTGCAATTGAAATAAAAATTAAATAATAAAAAGATCTGTTTAAAAAAGATGTTGTATACATATATATGTATATATATATATGATATTAAAAGACAACATGAAATATATTTAGTCATGAGACAGAAATTCTACAATTTATGGCATGTATGGACCTTGAGGGCTATGTTAACTGATATAAACCAGACAGAGAAAGACAAAGTATGGCATCACTTACATGTGAAATCTTGAAATGTCAAATTCATGCAAATAGGGAGTAAAATGATGGTTATCAGGGATTGGGGTGGAGGAATTAAGGAGATATTGTTCAAAGGTTTAGAAGATAAATAAGTTCTAGAGATCTAATGTAAGACATGGTGACATCCTTGATAACAGTGTATTGCATAGCTGAAATGTGCTAAGAGGATAGAATTTAAATGTTCTCACATGCAAAAAAGTGAGGGCTGTATTAATTAACTGGACCAAAGGAATCCTCTTTCCCAAGGTATACAATACAATCACTACAATGTGTACTCTAAATATTTTATATTTTTTCAATAAAGCTGAATTTTAAAAAATGTACAAAGTAACAATTATTTACAGATTTGAATAATTGTTGCTATTTTTAAAAGAGACAATACTAAAGACAAGTTGGTCATTCAGCACTTGGTGATTTCTGCAATTTTTTATGCTTCTTTTAAAAAGTTTTTTTCAAAGAAGTTGATTTTTTTAGTGCCAATATACTAAAGAAGGAGAAGAAAATCTATATTATATAGTCTTATTATTCAAACTTCCATCTGTATACAAGTAGTCATTTATCAATATAGAAAGTTTAGATAAGCCACATTAAAATGTGGAATATGACCACTTTGGATTTCTTTAATGTTTCCTCTATCCATACAGGAGTATTTCTTGATGAGCTTTATGAGGGTCATATAATTCTTATTAAAATGTCTTCTACATTTAGTTCAGAATATCAGGTTTTTTGAATCTCAGGAGTCTGTCCCTGATTCAAGTTCTATGGTGCTTTAGATACACTTCCACAGGTTTTGACACATGGTTCTAAACTGATCCTCAATGCCTAAAATAAGTTCAAGGCATCTCTTTTTTTTCCCTTCCCCGTTCCTCTTGCTCTTTTTTTCTCTCTTCCATTTAACTTTCAGGTCTCTAGCTCTTCTTCTGTTTTTCTGTTTTCCGTATAACCTTCTATTTTATAATTATTTCAATTTCTGTTTCTCCTCCACTCATTCAATCTAAACTCTAGAGCCATTGCCTATGAATTCAATTTTATTGTTAGCCTAAGTCTATAGTGGTGTGACATTGTATACAAAGTTTATGAATAGAGTCATAGTTTTCAAATATTCAGGAACCATATATTCTAACTGGTGTTCTCCAGAGAATCAGAACCTACAGGAAGTCCTCCAAGTCTCCTATGCAGACAGAAGTTAGAAAGTAAGAAGTGGCAAAGTTCTGAGTACTGTGAATTAGAAGCATCATTACCAGGAGAGAAGAAAGAGGTCATGAGATTTTTATATTTCTGCCAATGTTTACAAACCTACTCCCTCAGACTTGCAGCCTCTCACTGTAGTATACTTTGGGATCCATCAAGATCAATCCAAGCATGCCATTTATCCTAATATTTTAGTAACTTCTAGAATCTCCAAATCTGTGATTATCTCTCATGACCTGGACACCCACACCTAAGTAATTTTCTTAATCTTTCCCTATCTCACAGTCTCCCTGATTCACAAATCTCCTTATGTGTCCCCCAGGTTTGGTGAATGACATCTGTAGAGTCCCCTATAACTTCAAACTCTTCTCTAAACTTTTATTATGTTCTG
This sequence comes from Canis lupus baileyi, assembly GCF_048164855.1. NCBI lineage: Eukaryota > Metazoa > Chordata > Mammalia > Carnivora > Canidae > Canis > Canis lupus. The sequence goes on from NC_132839.1 coordinate 81,296,771, forward strand.
ATCTACACTAAATGAGTAGACAAAAGAATGACTAAGGGGCCCAGGAATTGAGACAATCTGTTGAGCAAATCTTTCTTTCTTTTTTTACGTTTTTCCCAGTGAATTCCTTGTTTAAATGAAATGACCACTTATGGTGTAGCTCTATATATATGCAAAAAGTTTAAACAGTGTTGGTTGAAGTTGTGCAGATAATCTTGTTTGAACACCTTGGGTATATTTACCATGTTTTGAAAGCCAATAGTTTAAACAAATTGGCCTTATAAAAAAAACTAGAGGAAGTTCTAGCCTACAAATGTTAATCATTAAGGAATGACTTAGCAGTGATATACAACTCTTTAAAGTAGTACTTAAGAGTGCTAAACTATGTTTTCTTGTTTTTACTGTGGACCTGAGGACCAGATTTAAATTGGAGCACAATAAATTTGGATTTATCATTAAGAAATCCAAAAAATTAAATTGATAGGGAATAGACCCTGATGAATATTAAAAAAAAAACACTAGATCATTCATAATACCTAAAATCAAAACCAAACCAAAACAAAGTGATCCTACATGATTGATAAAATTTAAACTGTTAAATCTTACCTTTGGAGTACTTGGAGCCAAGTGTTTAGAACATTGATTTGTAAGCACATTACAGATTTTATAAAACTTTTTTTTTGGTGGGGGGAGGAGGTTTCCTGAAGCATTCTCCAAGTAAGTGATAATTTAAAAATCCAAAATAATATCTACCTGAGAGCAGAAAGTCAAGATGTGTAATTGGGTCACCCAATGGAATCAAGAGAATTGTTAGTAAAACATTCCCTGAAGCAATGTGGATTTCACAGTTCACAATATGATGGACTGAACACAGTAAGAGTCCACTTTTGTTCTGAAAAACAGTCTGCCAAGGTGCTCAACACAAGTAAGAGGGTTATTTTATTAGTGACATTATCTTTTAAAATCATCAATGTTCTCTCACATACATGAGCTGAAAGCCCTTGTAAGCCTTTCTGGGGATGCAAAGTTTAGCCAATTGAGAGGTTGACGTTCACTCCAGCAGCCTAAAGTAGATGGTAGATAAATGAGTCAGACCAGTGCCTTCAGCAAATACCAGCTAACTATTCAGTTATAATTAGTGTTTTGGAAACACAATCCCTATTTGACTCTGACAGGGAGAGTTTTCATTTTTTTTTTCCTTAAAAAATAAAGACTGTCTTTTTATGGTCATGGTTGTAAAACGTGTGTGTGCAAAATTCCTGTCACTCATGAAGTCTCTGGATCTGTCAGAGGAACTTCAGGTATTTCCAGGCTGTTAATGAATAGGCCTCCATATCTGTATCTTGCACAGTCGGATGTCACAGTTAATGTGCCCTGAGTATGATAGTATGTTCCATCAGAGTATACAAGACACTCCAATAGCAGTACCCCACGGTCCTTTCAGAGCCAATGAGTATCAGGAACCTGAGGTGGTTTTCTAAGCATTTCCAACTCAACTGTCTGAGAAGTGAATAATTCAGTCAGCCCAGTTTTACATGACATTTATTTTAGCATTATATAAACAATAGCTTAAAATAAAAATGGAGATATATTGCTGAGCAATGCTATCCAACTATTTTAATTACTTAATCAATATTTTAGTTATTTATGCATATAATTTTCTCAGCCTTTGTTTTATTATTCTAATGCCAGAAACCAAAATTAGTAAGATTTAGCCTCTGTCATTGAGCTAAGAGTTTACTATATACAAAAGTAATTTGACAAGTTTAACTCGATGTTTTTTTGAAGGTGGTCTTGATTGAAATTAACATTTAATACGGCATACTTTGAGTGAAGTAGATCCTCCTCCCATAATATAGGTGGGACTCATTGAAGACCTTAAGAGAACACAGATTGACTTCTGAAGAAGAAGGAATTCTGGTAGTGGACTGCCTTTAGACTGAAGCTGTATCTATAGCTATTCAATCAAAAGACATAGGGACGCCTGGGTGGCTTAGTGGTTGAGCATCTGCCTTTGGTGCAGTTGTGATCCTGGGGTCCTGTGATTGAGGCCCACATCAGGCTCCCAGCAGGGAGCCTGCTTTTCCCTCTGCCTATGTCTCTGCCAGTCTTTGTGTGTCTCTCATGAATAAATAAATAAAATATTTTTTAAAAAAGACATAACATGAATGTTTAAAAATTTTTAAAAAGACAAGACATCTATATGTGACCTTCAAGAAACTCACTTCAGAATTAAGGACGTATATAGACAAAGGCGAAGGGATGGAAAAAGATAATCCACGCAAGTAGAAATGAAAAGAAAGCTAAAGCAGCTGTGCTTATATCTGACAAAACAGACTTATTTATTTATTTATTTATTTATTTATTTATTTATTTATTTTACAAAATGGACTTTAAAACAAAGACTGTAATGAAAGATAAAGAAGAGTATTACATAATTATATTCTCAATCCAATAAGAGGGCATATAACATTTGAAAACATTTTATGTACCCAACATAGGAATACCTAAATATATAAAGCAAGTATTAACAGGACTAAAGGGAAAAATTGACTCCAACACAATAATAGTAGAGGACTTTAATATCCCACTTACATCAATGGATACATCATCCAGATGGAAATATTGGCCTTAAACAACTTATTAGACCAAATGAACTATATATATATATATAGAGAGAGAGAGAGAAACTTAATATATACATAAATAGAGAGAGAGGAAGAAACTTAATATATACATAAATAAGACCAAATGGACTTAATACACACACACACACACACACAGGTGTATATATATATAGAGAGAGAGACAGAGACAGAGAGACAGAGAGAGACAGAGAGACAAAAACAGAGACAGAAATAGAACATTCCATCCAAAAGCAGCAGAGTACACATTCTTCTCAAATGCACATGGAACATTCTTAAGGATGGATCATATGTTAGGCCACAAAACAGGTCTTAATACATTGAAAAAGATTAAACTTACATCAAGCATCATCTCTGAACATAATTTTATGAAGTTAGAAATCAATAGCAAGGAAAAAAAAAGAAAATCTCAAATATCTAGAGGCTAAACAACATAGTAATAAACAACATGCTATTAAACAACCAATTGGTCAGTGAAGAAATTAAAGGAGAAATATGAAAAATACCATGAGATAAATGAAAATGAAAATATAACAATCCACAATCTATGAGATATAGCAAAAGCAGTTCTAATAGGGAAGTTCATGATAATACAGGCCTACCCTAAGAAACAAACAAAAAAGTCTCATATAAAGAATCTAACTTAATACCTAAAATACCTAGAAAAAGAAGAACAAAGCCCAAAGGAAGCTGATAATAAAGATCAGAGTGGAAATAAATGCAATAGAGAATAAAAAAAAATAGAAAAGATCAATAAAACTAAGAGCTGATTCTTAAAAAATAAATAAAATAAAATAAAATAATAAAATAAAATAAAAATAAAATAAAATAAAAATAAAATAAAATAAGCAAAGCTGACACACCTGTAGCTAGACTCCCACTGCCATGGGGGGAAAAAAAAGACTTAAACAAAATAAAATCAGCCTTAAACAAAATAAAATCAGCCTGGCTGGCTCAGTCAGAAGTCCATATAACTCTTGATATTGGAGTCATGAGTTCCAGCCCCATGTTGGCTGCAGAGATTACTTAAAAAAAAAAAAAAAAAACAACTTTTTTAAAAAAGAAAAAATAATTGTTTAAAAAAATAAAATCAGAAAGAAAAGAGAAGTTACAACTGATACCACAGAATAACAATAATCATATGGGGACTACTGTGAACAATTATGCATCAAACAATTGGACAACTTTGAAGAAATGCATAATACACAGAAACATACAATCTTCCAAGATGAATCATAAAGAAATAGAATATTTGAATAGACTGATTCCTAGTAAGGAAATTGAATCAATTATATATATTAAAAAAAAAAAAACTCCCAACAAACAGAAGTCCAGCACGTAGACAGCTTTACCAGTGAATTCTATCAAATATTCAAAGATTTAATACCCATTTTTCTCAAATTCTTCCAAATAATTGAAAAGATGAGAATGTTTCCAAATTCATTTTACAAGCCAGCATTACCCTGATACTAAAATCAGACAAGGACATCACATAAACACACACACACACACACACACACACAAATTATAGGCCAACATCCTTGATGAACATAGCTGCAAAAACCTTGAACAAAATATTTGCAAACCAAATTCCACAATATATTACAAGGATCATATACTGTGATCAAGTGGAATTTACTTCAGGTATGCAAAGATGATTCAATATCCACAAATCAGTCAACATCTTACATCATATTAACAAAATGAAAGATGAAAATCACGATCATCTCAATAGATGCAGAAAAAGCTTTTGGCAACATTTAACATCCATTTATGATAAACACTCTCGACAAAGAGTGTATAGAGGAAACATGTCTCAACATAATAGAGACTGTATATGACAATTCCACTGCTAACATCATTCTCAACAGCTGAAAGCTCTTCCTCTACAATCAAGAATAATACAAGAATACTCACTAGCCCACTTTTATTAAACATATTGGAAGTCCTAGCCAGAGTAATTTGGCAAGAAAAAGAAAGAAAAAACATCCAAATAGGTAAAAATGAAGTAAAATCATCATTATTTGGAAATGACGTGATACTATATGCAGAAAACTCTAAGGACTTCACATACACACACACACAACCTGTTAAAGTTTCTAAATGAATTCAGTAAATTTGCAGGATACCAAATTGTTATACAGAAATCTGTTGCATTTCTATACACTGATAAGAAACTATCAGAGAAATTTAAAAAACAATCCCATTTACAACTGCATACAAAAATAACTAGGAATAAATTTAACCAAGGAGGTAAAAGATCTATACACTGAAAACTCTAAGATAATGATCAAAGAAACTGAAGAAGTCACAAAAAAAAACGGAAAGCTATTTCATACTAATGGATTGGAAGAATTAAGATTGTTAAAATATCCCTACAACTCAAAGTATCTACAGATTCAATGTAACCCCTAACAAAATTCCAATTCATTTTTCACAGAACCACAACAAATAATTCTAAAATTTGTATGGAACCACAAAAGACCCCAAAGAGTCAAAGCAAACTTCAGAACAAAAGAACAAAGCTAAAGGTATCATATTCCCTGATTTCATATACAACAAAACTACAGTAATCAGAACAGTGTGGTATTAACATGAAAACAGACACATAGATTGATAGAAGAGAGAGACCAGAAATAAACCCACATGTATAAGGTCAATTAATTAATGACAAAGGAGCTAAGAAAATACCATGGCAATGGGCAATCTCTTTAATAAATGGTTTTAGGAAAATTTGACAGCCACATGCATAAGAATGAAGCTTGATCCACTATCTTATACCATATGCAAAAATTAACTCAAAATGGATAAAAGATTTTTTTTTAATTTTTTATTTATTTATGATAATCACACAGAGAGAGAGAGAGAGAGAGAGAGGCAGAGACACAGGCAGAGAGAGAAGCAGGCTCCATGCACCAGGAACCTGACGTGGGATTCGATCCCGGGTCTCCAGGATCGCGCCCTGGGCCAAAGGCAGGCACTAAACTGCTGCACCACCCAGGGATCCCTGGATAAAAGATTTTAATGTAAGACCCTGAACCTGTAAATAGAAGAAAACATAGGTGGTGAGCTTTTGACATCATCTTGGCATTCAGTTTGGATCTGATTCCAAAAGCAAGAACAACAAAAGCAAAATAAACAAATGGGACTACATCAAACTAAAATACTTCTGCACAGCAAGAAAAACCATCAGCAAAATCAGATGACAATCTATTGAATCGGAAATTTTTTTTTGCAAATTATATACCCACTAAGGAGTGAATACCCAAACCACACACTATGGAGCTTCCTCAAAAATTAAAAATATAAGTACCATATGATCCAGCTATTCCACTCCTGGATATTTATCTGAAACAAATAAAAACAGTAATTTGAAAAGATATATACACCTATATGTTCATTGCAGCATTATTTACAACATTCAAGATAATGTAACAAACTAAGTGTCTATGAATGGATAAAGAGTCTATGGTAATATATATACAATGGAATATCAATCAGCCATAAAAAAAAAGAATAAAATCTTGCCATTTGCAAACCACAGATGAAACTTACAGGTATTATATTAAATTAAATAAAACAAAGACAAATACCATATGATTTCACTCATATGTAGAATTTAAGAAACAAAACAAAACTCATAGATACAGAGAATAGTTTGATGATTATCAGGCAAAAGTAGTTGGGAGCGTATAAAATAGGTTCTGAAGGAAGTCAATTGTCTGATGATAGATAGTAACTATACTTATTGTGGTGATCACTTTGTAGTATATACAAATATTGAAATCTATGTTGCACCCCTGAAACTAATATAATTCCATGTACCAATTTTACCTCAAAATAAATTATATATATATATATAAATATATATTTTGCATATTTATGTACAACATAAATATATGTTGTACACTTGAAACTGATATGTCATATACCATCTTTGCCTCAAAAAATAATACAGTGTTGTAAAGATCATTAACACAAGTACTAAACAAAATGAGGAAAAAGGCTCTAAGATGAACCTAATTTAGGAATGCCAAGAAGAAAAAAATGAAATAGTATAAAAAAGATTTAGTGGTATCCCACAAATAACTAATTGTCTATGTTGCTATTTTAATTCTTGTTGTTGGATTTTATATTGTTACTAGGCACCAGAACCAGATTATATTCTATACAAACCCTACTTAGATATGCTGTGGATTCAGTAAAGATGAACTTCCAGTTAGCCTGACATTTGAGAATGTAAACTAACTTCAGCTGAGCCTGTGTATGAACAGTTGCCAATGAAAGTACACAGTCTATTCATCTATGAGTGTATTATCAAGGGCCATGAGTCTTTTAATGTTCAGTTAAGTCTGTGTATCAGAAACTGTATTATACACATAGTCTTGAATGGAGTCATGACTACATCAGTTAAGTAATTCAGTATGTAAATCACTAGATATGTCATCTTCCCACTTATCTCCTATACATTAGCCCAGATAAATAAAAGTTAACTGGAAAAATCCAAAAATGAGCATTAATAAACTATATATGTATTTTTTCACCGAAATATGAGATAATTCAAAACAACCATGTGGTTGTCTTAATAGCATCATGTTTCAGCAATGGGTCCTAATTTTGGCATGGAACTATATTTCTGAGACACTCAAAGTCATCTTGCTGATTTCACTAACTTCATGGATAAGTATTTACATATGAAAAACGTACAATTAAATAATTAAGTAAGGTTATATAGCAAGAGCCAGAAGAACTTCCACAATAGAACTAGATTTTTTTTTCTGTAATTATATGAGATTTTGGATATTAAATTAACGAATACCTGAAGTACTTTTTTTTTTTTTTTAATTTTTATTTATTTATGATAGTCACAGAGAGAGAGAGAGAGAGGCAGAGACATAGGCAGAGGGAGAAGCAGGCTCCATGCACCGGGAGCCTGACGTGGGATTCGATCCCGGGTCTCCAGGATCATGCCCTGGGCCAAAGGCAGGCGCTAAACCGCTGCGCCACCCAGGGATCCCGAATACCTGAAGTACTTTGAATGTTCCTTAGTGATACAGAATTTGTACAGACAACCCTTGTAAACTGTATCTGGCTTATAATCATAGAGACAGCAGATGTATGAATATCAAAATTGGCGAAAAACTTAACATTTGTGTAAGAATTGATTTGATCCTTTAAAAAAAAAATTTCATTTATTTATTCATGAGAGACCCTTTAAAAAAAAATTTCATTTATTTATTCATGAGAGACACAGAGAGGGAAGCAGAGATATAGGCCGAGGGAGAAGCAGCACACCCTGAGCCAAAGACAGATGCTCAACTTCTGAGCCACCCAGGTGTCCCTGATTTGGTCTCTTAATGGAAGAACTTTCTAGTTTGGTGTCTCTACTCTCTAACCTCCTTCTTTAATCTACTTGATAGGAAAGTGCTACCTATTTTTCCTTCCTGGATCCATTTTCCAGTCTTTGCTCCCTAAAGTCCAACTTCTTTGGTTATTCACTCTTCTCCTCTTCCTCATTGATAGCTTATAGCTTTTTTTTTTTTTTTTTTTTTTTTCCCCATTAAACATTCAGGGACTTGCTCAGCATTGTCTGTGCCTTGAATTATGTTAGAGTTCCGGGTCTCATGGAATTTCTGGAATTTTGTAATAGATTTCTAATTTCCCATCCCTATGTCAGCCTTACATATATGCAACCCATTCTTTATAGGCATATTTTTAAAACCTAACTCAAACTAGTTAAGTTCTGACAATCTTTAGTGCTTCCTACTTTTTTCCAGCACATTTTTCAAATTTGATCATGGCACATGAAGCTCCCCACCAGTTGTCTGATCTCTGCCTCTTTGGCCTTATCTCCTAGGCAGGTTCCTCCTGGCAATGTTTTAATTTATTATGGCTTGTATACGCCTATGGGACTAGTTCAATCCAACCATTCATAGCATTGCCCCTTGAGAAAACAGATCAAGTGTTCTATAACAGTAACTTACAAATCACTTTTACTAAGTTTTATTAGCAGGAGCATTTTTTAAACTTTAACTTGTGTCCACTACATATTGTATGTCTAAGAATTCTAAGATATTTTAGGGCCTCCATATACATAATGGGAATTTTTCCCCTGATCAAAAATATTTTAAAAACATCCTAATATGTATTACTATGATAAGAATTGTAAGAATTATAATTGCATCTATGGAAATTTACATTCCAGCAGCAATTGTAAACTTTCAAAAATTGGATTACTTTTTATCATGCTTGGCGTATTTATAAAACTTTTCAAAGTGGAAATAACTACTTCCACAACCCCCTTCGAAAAAGAGAAAAAGGGATCCCTGGGTGGCGCAGCAGTTTGGCGCCTGCCTTTGGCCCAGGGCGCGATCCTGGAGACCCGGGATCGAATCCCACGTCGGGCTCCCAGTGCATGGAGCCTGCTTCTCCCTCTGCCTATGTCTCTGCCTCTCTCTCTCTCTGTGACTATCATAAATAATAAATAAAAATTTATAAAAAAAAAGAAAGAAAAAGAAAAAAAGGCTAAGTCATTTCAGAACTTTGAACACTGATAGGAGAAATACTCATAAGATACTCATTGCCATAAAGAATATTTTTTAAAACTATATCTAAATTAAAAACATAAAATTGAATCCTCAAACAAATTTGGCTTAAAAGATATATTAGTATTTAAATTCTTAAACACCACTCTATTTCATACCTTTTAGTGTTAAAATAACATTGAAACCTGCTCTAGAATTTAGCTTCTTTTGTAAAATAGAACAACATAAATTTACTACTTGGAATAAGAACTGAGGAAAAGTGTTTAAGTCCACAAAAATCCTATATTAAATGAATATATGAAGCCAATACAAAGTTATATAAACATCCTTTTCAAAATAAAATGCTAGCTCCAATATGTAATTGTATGAGATGCATTTGGACAGGCTGGCTCAGACCATATTCAAAATATGATAAACCATGGCTTAAGCCAAGAGGATAAAGAAAAGTCTCTCCAAATTCCTGTATGTTAGACAACAGCTTAGACTGCCTGCTTATTTGTTACAGATCCACCCAAATCTAACTAAATAAATCTCTTTTAATAGCACAGTTTGATAACAGTTCTGACAAAGAAAACTGCCATCAGCAACTACTGGCTGCCAAAGAATACTGCATTATGATAAGATATTGGCCAAATATATGGACTCACATAAAAATCAATTAATTGGTCTCATTAGTCTATTTCTATTTTAATGCTAGAATTAACCATTTAATTAACCTATTTTATTAAGATAGAACATTCATATAATAGCTTCAGATTAAACCTTGGGACTTCTTGCATATGAGTGCTGGCTTCTTTTTCAGTAAGTAGGCCCAAGATTATCCCACTATATCCAAACACATTCAAACTTCAGCCAACCCAGACATCCCTATGAGCTTCAATCTCAAAGTATTCAATTATTCAGCAAATATCCACACACCGCTACTATGTGCCAGGCATTATGGTAGACACCAGAGACACATTATCAGCATTTGCCCAGGAACATTTATTTTATAAGCTATCCCACAGAAAAATGTTTCCATCATCAATTTATCTTGAGAAATGTCATATATTCCACCACGCTCCCAAATATTGAGAGCCTATTTTTAAATTTTTGATAGCTTTGCAAGACTGTGCAATTAAAAACAAAACCACACATCTTAGAATGGCAAAAATCTGAAACATTGACAACACCAAATCCTGGGCAATCATTCTTTGCTGGTCTAAATACAAAGTGGTTCAGCCATCTTGGGAGACCATTTGGCAGCTTCCTACAAAACTAAACATAGTCTTACGATACAATTCAGTGATCACACTCCTTGATATTTACCCAAATGCACTGAAAACGTGTGTCTACACAAAAACCCAAACATGCATAGTTATAGCAGCTTTATTCATAATTGTCAAAACTTGGAAAGAACCAAGATATCCTTTGGTAAGTAATGGATAAACTGTAGTATGTGCAGACAATGGAATATTATTCAGTACTAAAAAGAAATGGACTATCAAGCTATAAAAAGACATGGGATCTTAAATACATATGACTAAGTGAAAGAAACCCATCTGAAAAAGCTACATACTATATGATTCAAATTACATGACATTCTGGGGAAGGCAATGACACTTTAGAAAATGCAAAACTATAGAGACACTAAAAAGATGAATGGTTTCAAGGGGTTAGTGAGGAGGGAAGGATGGATAGGCAGGGCATAGAGGATTTTTTTAGGGCAGTGAAACTATTCTGTATGATACTATAATGGTAAACACATATCTTTATACATTTGCTAAAACCTGCTGAATATACAACACCAAGAGTGACTCCTAAAGTTAACTTAGGACTCTGAGGGATGTGTCATTGTAGGTTTATTTGTTCTTGCAAATGCACGACTCTGGTAGGGTATGTTGATAGTGGAGGAGGCTGTTCATGTATGGGGCGATCCCTATCTCTTCTCAATGTTGCTGTTTACCTAAAGCTATTGTTGCTGTTGTTGTTTTTTAATCCTTCTATCTTACTTGATGATGTGACTTCTGTGTGTCTAGGAATTATTACGATTTCTTTGTGGAATGAATAAACTCAACACATTTCAGGAACACTTAGCCCATATGATACATAAATGAATCAGCAATTTAGTAAAGTAATTAAAACATTCAGAAATATCGGTTTCCAAAACAACCTACAAAGAAACAAAAACTGCTGTAGCCAGTTATTTTGGCAAGTCAACTAATCAAGTAAATCAAATTTCATCTGGTATGCTCAGTAGGTAAATCAGGGCCTATCTCTTGTGTCATATTTTAAGCAAAAACTCAATTTTAACAAACAATTTTTACTTAGTCAAGGTCTGCATCGATATAGATGATATTCTCCATTACTTTACTGTTGTTTTATGGAATTGTAAAAGAGGAAAGGTTGACCAAAGGAAAGAAAAATGCACAAGTGAGATATTTTTCTCATTCCCCCTGGGTCAGTTAGGGGTTATCATAGCTAAGGTTGCTATTTGGTAAATATTTCATTGCTCACAAGAAGATCTGTCCCTTTCTTTGCATATTATTCTGGAACGTATGGAACTACAGATGATAGTCATTAAGAACGCACCCACTCACCTCCCACGTTCTGTAACAACTTATGGTAGAGATACATCAGAAGATATGATGAAAGAATGTGTGGGAGAGTCAGCAATTATACTCAGCTAAGGATACCCACCACAAAAGGCAAACCCACTATTGAAAAGTAACAAAGCTGCAAAACAGAACAATCAACAATGAGGCTTAGAGGTAGAACAAGAGTTAAGAGAGAAGAGCGCCTGATGTCTTCTAGGGAAAGACTGAATAGGTTACAGCATGTCTTGCCTCAAGAGTCTCAGCTGGGGAGACAATGATGTCATCACTTCTAAGTTTTGTCCACACTAGTTTTTTTTTTTTTTTTTTCCCTTCTTTCTTTTTTTTTTTTTTTTTGTTTTTTTGTTTTTTTGTTTGTCTCGTTTTGTTTTGTTTGTGCTAGATTTCTTAAAGGTACTTGCCTATAGATTTCCTGGGGAGAGTAGTCCAAAGGCTCTATGATCAGATTAACTGTTAAAATAGATTACATAACTGACTAAAGGTTTGAACAGGAGTCAACACTTCATGTTTCTCAACAAGCATTGATGGATATTGGTATGATGGTTAATTTTGTGTATGGCCATGACTGGACCAAGAGATGCCTAGATAGCTGATAGGACATCATTTCCAGATATGACTATGAGGATATTTCAGGAAAGGATTACCATTTGAATTGGTAGGCTACATAAAAAGATTGTCCTCACCAGTGTTGGTGAGTGTCATCCATCTTGTTACTGGATATTACCAGAATGGAAAAAAAAAGAGAGCAAATTTGATTTTTTTGCTTGAACTGGGACATCTATCTTTTCCCACACTTGCTCATCAGTGCTTCTGATTCTTAGACCTTCAGATTTGAACTGGAACTCCACCACTAGCTTTCTGACGTCTCTAGTTTGCAGACAGCTGAGCATGGGACTTCTCAGCCACCATAATTATGTGAGCCAATCCCTCAGAATGAATCTCCTTCTATGCATTAATTTATCTATCTATTTATCTATCTATCTATCTATCTATCATCTCCCATTGGTACTAGTTTTTTTTTTTTTTTTTTTAGAGAATCTTGAGTACTACAACTGGATATGTTTATAAGTCAGTAATAGAGCTGTGGGGGATAGAAGAGAGAGTAAATAATTCAATTTCTGAAATCTTTAACTGGGGATATTAGATATTAAGACTGATAGAGATACATGTATAAGTGTTAAGCAGTTAAATAACATAATACACAAATCCCATCTTCTAGAAATTGTTTTTCTAAACATAATAATACAATTCTACAAATTAAGGAGAAGACAAAAAATTACATAACACTCTATTTTTTGAAAGCTCCTTGGCAATGAAGTTTGAAAATGTGAATATAAAGAAAGTATATGGTTCAGTTGAGAAGTCAGGAATCGGAATGAGAATGAGAAAATACTTCTTAATTTTGAATTCAGGAATATCCTCTTCTCATATTTTATTAATTTATTATGCTATGTCCAATTCACTCCTAAGCTCATTCTATGGTTTCCTACCCCATGCACATGTGTAATGCCTTCCTACTTTTACCACCATCTAGTGGTAAGACCAAGTGATTGAAAGTAAACTCAATAGAATGTAAGAGGCAGATGATGGGATATTTAAAGTTCTACTTCAACTTTATGGCAATATAGCAGACAATACTCCTTTCAGGTTCTTGGTACATTATCAAAGGACATGGTAATAAGCTTTATAGGTGAGAGGTGTAAAACAAAATTTGTAGGAGAGATTTTAATTTTAAAAAATTGATTATTTATATCCTCAAATCCTTTGAAATAAGAGTACAATTGATTTATGTTAGTTTGGTTTTAAATACAAGAGGTTTCTTTCTCTGAAAGTAGGTGAAAAGAGTAATCTCATTCTAATTGTGGCTAAATTGTGAGGAAACGGAACATGGATGGATGGTAAATAAACAACAACCTAATGGCAAGGCTGGCGTTCAGAACTGAATTGCAAAATGGTTCATCAAAATTAGTGACTTTTGCTAACAGGAACTAAGCCAACATTATTCTGTGGTTTCTAAGAGGAACCTTCAGCTAAAATAATCAGTTAGGGTATCATAGGATGCTCCATAACTTACGTGACTATGGGTAATATTAATTTCAAAATAAGAGAGCACCTGGGTGGGTCAGTGGTTGAGCATCTGCTTTTGGCTCAGGTCATGGTCCTGGGACCCTGGGATCCATTCCCACATCAGGCTCCCCACAGGGAGCCTGCTTCTCCCTCTGCCTATGTCTCTGCCCCTCTCTCTATGTCTCTCATGAATAAAGAAATAAAATCTTTCAGAGCCATGGAGTTGAGAGGTTTTTTTTATTTAATTTTTTATTTTTTTATTTTTTTATTTTTGTTTTTTTTTATTTTTTATTTTTTGAGTTGAGAGTTTTATTTATTTTCTTAAAGATTATTTATTTATTTATTTATTTATTTATTTATTTATTTATTTATTCATAGAGACAGAGAGAGAGAGAGAGAGGCAGAGACACAGGCAGAGGGAGAAGCAGGCTCCATGCAGAGACGTGGGACTCCATCCCCGGTCTCCAGGATCACGCCCTAGGCTGCAGGCGGCGCTAAACCGCTGCACCACAGGGGCTGCTCAATAAATAAAATCTTAAAAAAATAATTTTCAAAATAAGAAACAAAAATTAAGAATGAATACAGTAATAAAAGAGAGTTAGAATAGGTCTTTTTTGAGAGTAAAAGCTTTAATATTCATCTGAAATAGTGATGATTAAATGCTTCAGGATAACCCAGGAACAAGATGACCTGATGTTAGTATCTTCTGGCAAAACAGAGTCAATAAAACAGGTATTGGGGTTTCTTGTGCACACTGATACCAAATATAAGTTCATTGATAGAATTATGCTGCCAATGAAAAAATATCAATTAAAATGGAAAATGACATTATTGTAAATGTATTAATTAATATGTGTGGAAAACATAAAAACCTAAAGTGGGAGCTCTGGAAAACACTTTACAAATGACTCAATCCAGCCCCTATTTCTCAAATTAAAAAAAAAAAAAAAATTACAGAACTAAATTCTGTTCAATTTTTTTTTAATTCTCAACATTTGACCTATATCAAATGTGTGAAACTTCACAGACCTAATCTGAAGAAATTATTGCTCCAGCTATGTCCTCAGTAGTCTCTACATGGCCCCTACCAGTGTTTTGCTAGTTTTGAAAATAACCCAGATGTCACTTACAGTCTCATACACCTTCATATTTTCCATCTGTGTATCCACTTCTACCTAGATAGAGTTCAACAACACTTTGAGTTGTCTTAGGAAAATTTACTCACACAAACAAAAATATTAATGATAAATATTCACTGCATCCATTCATTTAACAGATATTTACTTACCATCTGTTTAGTGCCAAGCATTATGTTAGGTGCAGGGGATAAATAATCAGCAAAAAAGATACATGGGCTTTGCCCAGATGGATATTATAATAAAATGGAGGAGAAAGACTAAGAGAATAAGCAAGAAACCAAGCTATATAAAGCATTAGTTCAGTGGAGAAGTACACACATATTTAATAAGGATAATTAACTGGGTCAAGGAAAGCAAAGAATGCTTTCTTAAGAAATGAAGCTTTAGCTGAGATTGGAGTAAATAGTCTAAGTTAATTTTAAAAGCTGATGTACACGTTGGTATATATACAATCAAAACGTATAGTTTGAAGAACTGAAAGAAAACTTATAGACAGTGAGCATGAATAGAAAATTAAATGTAGTATACTCAGTGAAATATTATGTGGCAGTCAAAATGAATGATCTGTAGTACATATAGGAGTATGAATGGGCCTTAGTAGTATGTTACTCAGTGGAAAATTATTTCTATATAACACATTCCTCTTTGTGTCTTTTTACAATTCTTTAAAAACGTAAAAATCACTGGCTGTACAAAAATGGGCTGCAGGTGAGATTTTTGCCGGGCAAAAATCTATACACATGTACACACACTAAGTTTCATGACAGTAGGTGCCTCGTGTTGAAAGAATGGTAGGATGGGGAGAAAAAACATACTATTATATAGAACGTGTTAATATTTTGGTTCTTTAGTTGAATGATGAATTAGAAAGAGTTTATAATTTTAAAGATTAAAAAATACAAAAAGAGAAGGCCATTCACAGATCAATAATGATAATATGTTTAAAATTTTTTAAATACAGGTATGAAAATTCAATTGTAAGGCTTTAAAGATCCAGCATCCAACAAAGATGAGAGAGAGAAAGAAAGATAGAGAAGAAATTAAAACACTGAGCATCAATATTGTGCTGGTTGAGAGGTTTGCAAGTTCTTGGAGGCTAGATCCTTAATCATGAACCAATTATGTGGGTCTTTATTTATTTTATGTATGTATGGATGGATGGATGGATGGATGGATGGATTTATAAGCTAAGGTTTGCTCTGAATTCTCTTCTTAGATTTGGGGATAGAGGGGGAAGAGTAACAAGAAAAAAGTTTGTTCCTCTCTAAGATTACTCCCACTACAGTATGGAAAATTCTTTGGAAAGAGCCAATGGAGGATATAAACCCACCAATTAAGAAATCATGCAAGAGCCCAAGTAGATTTGATAGTATATGAGGTGGTGTAATAGATGTGGAAATGGAGAGAATTAAGCTGATCTTTAAAATATATAAAAGGCAGTAGATACAATTTATAAACTAATTGAATATGACATTTCAATCTTTTCTTGAAAAGATTTCAAGAAAGACTATTAAACTTATGGCATCTGCAAAATTAAATACTTGGTAATGGTATTTTCTGAGACAGAAAACAGAATATGAGAGCTGGGTTTAGGGAGTAGTTTACTTATTCAATATTTGCTGAATATTGATTTGTGAGTCACCACTGGTCTAGGTACTAAGATACTAATGTAAACCAGATCTGCAAATTTCCTGCTTTCATAGAGTTCCCACTTTAGTGAGAAGAGCCAGATCCCAAAGAAATATGCAAGTGGATAAAGAAGGTAGTTTAAAATCTATATTTTATAGAGGAAATAAAACAACATGATGAAATAAGGAGTGAGGGGGGAAGCAAGGAAGCTATTTTAAACCAGAGATTCACAGATTTCTCGGAGAATGACACTTCGGCAGAGACCAGAATAGTAACGTCATGAGTTTTGGTTTTAGATAATGTTCTCCTTGAGGAATCTTTGAGATATCCAAGTAAAGATGAGAATGATCCAGTAAAAGAGACAGAAAAGCAGTCATGTATGGAGGAGCTCTGTAGCCTCTGTAGAGGAGATCAAGGTGGGATTAACCTTTCACATCCTGTAATATCTATATTTAATTTGTATACATTTTTCTCTTTTCTGTCTGCTTCTGTAAGATAGGGTCATGAAATTTGGTAAATATAAATACAAAATGCCCAGTTAAATTTGTATTTCACCTAAATGTGAAGTATGTATGCCTGTAGGTATACCCATGTACTATTTGAGACATACTTGTACGTAAAATAGTTAATAATTACCTGAAATTTTAATTTAACTGGATATCCTATATCTTTCTAGCAAGCTTGTTCCAAAAAGCAATCAGCTTTCCTAAATCCCTTCTTCCCTCCTCCTTTCCCTCTCATCTTACTCTTCACCTTCCTTTTCCTTCTCTTCTGGGGAAATCTTCCCAGATTTTCCATTGGAGACTCTAAAATCCTCACTTGTTCACTGAACAGAGCAGAGGGGCTTTTCTAGTGTATGCACAGCTCTCCTGATCAGGATGTGGATTAGAACAAGAACGAGCCAGGAACAGACTCACCTTAGAAGTCAGGTTAGAGTCTAAAATACATTTATATATGTGTAGGCACAGATCCCAATGAACTGTCAGTAGTTAGAACATAAGAGCCCTCATCTATCTCATCTATATTCCCTATATTGGTCTATAGAAAGCAACTATTTTTAAAGGATAAAATGATGAAATACAGGAAATTTGCTGAAGTTATATGTTATTAGCAATATTTATGTAGTCATGTCTGTTTTCTCATCTTAAAAATGAGAGGATTAAAAATAACAGTAGCAATAATAATAATAACAGCTAATATATTGGCTAATTATTCCCAAGGCATCGTATTTCAAGGCATCGTATTAAGCACTTAATATGTATTAACCTAAAAGTTCCTTTTACCTTGAACAGTGCATGGTTCATTGATCTCAGCACAATCTCAGAAATGACAAAACCTAATCGAGGAGAACGTAGAAATACATTTAGGTTCATGGATGCCATTAATAATGCGATGCAATTAAATTTAAGGAATGCTAGCCAAAAGGGTTTTAAAGTTATCATGATTGGGCCACTTGACTGGATCAGTTGGTGAAATGTTCAACTCTTGATCTCAGGGTTGTGAGTTCAAGCCCCATATTGGGTGTAGAGATTAATTTTTTAAAAATCTTTAAAAAATAAAATAAATTTACCATGATCATCATACAGTCAAGAAACATTACTAGGAGGAAAGTTCTTAGCCATTTATATTATTCTCTCAGCTAATTATCAAACCAGTTGAGGAGAGCTTCTACAGTGTGTCATACCCTGGCAATCTTTCTCTGTGAGGATCAATTACGGACCTAACATTTCCTTTGGTGTGACTACAGGTTGCATGAAACCCCACACTATCCAGATATGGGAAAAATATGTTACTAATGGTGTTAGTAAGAAACACATTTTAGAATTTTTTTCATACTTTAGAATTTTCAAACATTTCTTCTATGCGGTTTCTTGGGCTTTACAAATATTTCATTAAACTATATTACCCCTGCTGCCAGAGGGAGGTGACTCTGTTGCAAATATTACAATAGACTGCTATCGAAAAGCTATTCAGATAAGAAAAGAACACTGTAATAGACAGCATGTGCAGTCAAGAGAATGAGGAATTAAATATAGCCACTTACATTAAAAGACTATGATAAAAGCTATATTGGCATTAGAGCAATTTGAAACGATATGAAGGAAATCCCTTTTTGTCTGTCCCTTAAGACAATCCGGTGCACAAAGGAACCACAAGAACCTATCTGCATAGTGTCACAGGTGGACTTGAAGAGCCATGCAATTTGTCTGTAGTATGATCGAAAAAGTTCACCTTGAGACACCTGGGTGGCTCAGTGGTTGAGTGTCTGCCTTTGGCGCAGGTTGTGATCCCAGGGATCTGGGATCAAGTCCCACATGGGGTTCCCTCAGGAAGCCTGCTTCTCCCTCTGCCTATGTCTCTGCCTCGTGTGTGTGTGTGTGTGTGTGTGTGTGTGTGTGTGTGTCTCATGAATAAACAAACAAACAAATAATAAAAATAAATAAAAAATAAAACAAAAAGTTCACCTTACCAGCACCTACCTTTCAAGAAGATTTTAAAAATATGAAGCCCATTATATATAGGAATACCTCCTGGAAAGAGCTTTTTGTATTAGGTAGCTTTTGCTGCATACCAACCACTTCACGTTTGAGTAGCTCATGATGGCAAGCATAGATGAGCTAGCTCATGGTTTGCAAATAAGCTGGGTGTTTTTTCTAGTATAACACGGGTTAGACGTTCAACACTGCTTATGCATGCACCTGCTGTCAGCTGCAGATAGCCTGGGGTCTCTTGCTTGCCTTTTGCATGTGTCTGGGCCTCAGCTGTGACAGCACTGTTGCTTCGAGTGGTCTCCAGTCAGGGGGTGTCAGCCTACAGTTATTTCCATGGCAGCAGCGGGGTTCCCAGGGTGTCAACAGAAGTATAGAAATCCTCTTGAGGGCCAGCCTTGGAACCAGCACAGCACCTACCTCATTGCATTGTGCAAGCAGCTCAAGAGGCCTGACGGAATTCAAGGTCTGGGGATCTACTTTTTGACAAAAGGGGCTGCAATACTCACATTGTAAAGTTTGAGTCTATGTAAAGGAAGAATTGACAGCCCTTTAAAAAATCTATCCCAGTGGGAGAGTGCACATGTTGTCATGATTTTGGCACCCAATCATTTGCTTATTTAATTTTTAAGATTTTATTTACTTATTTGAGAAAGAGAGTGAGAGAGAGAGAGAGAGAACACAAGTGGGATGGGGGAAGTAAGGGCAGCAGGGCAGAGGGGGGAGTGGGAGTCGGGGGAAGTACACTCCCCACTGAGCAGGGAGCTTGACCCAGGCTCATCTCCTGATCAGAACCAAAGGCAGACACTTAACTGGCTGAGCCTGAGGCACCCAGGCACCCTGGCACCCAACCATCCTTAATCAGAAGCCTTTTGTTTGGGAAATTTATCAATACTACCTTATCAGTACTACTTTCAGGAAAAACAGTACCTAATCAATTCTTTATCAGTACTACCTTTAGGAAAAACCAAAACCAAAACACAGTACTGGAAAACTTGCTTTCCCAGCTTCCTTTCAACTTACTCTTGTGAGTGAAGGATCTGACCCTGTCATGATACCGAGACTTAATGAATCAGAGGCACCATCGTGAGATTCTTGACTTGGGGAAGGGAAGGCTCTGTGAATAATTAATTTTCTGGTCAAGGTAATGGAGCATGGTAGAGAAACAGGAGACATCACTCCCAGTTGTGGCCTCCAACGTGACGTGTCTGACCTCTGCTTGTGTCACATACCGTGAGGTCTCTGAAGTGTGCCCCAGGGTGGAACAGCTCTCGGTCGCTCAGCTAGTAAGCCAGATTCCCTGGCCCTCCCACAAAGCTAGTGAATTACTAATATTAAGTAAAGTCTTTAAATTAGTCAAAGTTGCTTCTATGGGTTAAAAACTAAGCGTCCTGACTCATATAGTAGGGAAGCAATAGATTTTCTCATTTTTAAACTAGAAATGATAATATCCATGGAAAAATGATGTGGTTCATAGTTAGTCTTTAATAAATGATGGCTTTGATTGTTCTATGTGTTCAAAACATTTCATGAAGCAAAATTCAATAACACAGGACCCAGCAACACTGGTGAATTTCATTTTACTTTATTCTTAAGACTTACTATTAATCTCTCTTAATAGTCCAAATAGTTCAACTTACTTTTCCCTTACTTTTCTTTTTTTTTTTTTTAATTTTATTTATTTATTCAGGAGAGGCCCAGAGAGAGGCAGAGACATAGGCAGAGGGGGAAGCAGGCTCCTTGAAGGAAGCCTGATGCGAGACTCGATCCCAGGACCCCGGGATCATGACCTGAGCCAAAGGCAGATGCTCAACCACTGAGCCACCCAGGTGCCCTCCCTTACTTTTCTAAGCAGAAAATAGCAAGTCTGCATGGCATGGTAAAAAAAAGGTCTTTGAAAAGGAAAATAGAAGGTGAGGGTCTGAACTCACAACTATCATATGCAAGAAATATGTCTCTTATCTACTTGGGTTCTACTAAATTCATACAGTTGGGAAAGTGACTGCCTTGTTTACCTCCAGGATTATTCTGAGCTTCATATGAAACATTATAAGCATAAAGGCTTTGAAAGTATAAAGTGTTATGTAAACATAAGAGACTACTTTTTTTAAAAGGAATTTCTCAACCTCCCCATCTGTGGTATAAACAAATACAAATTTTAAAAATCTTAATATATTTTCAAAATTTATCTCCATTCTGAGCCTCTCTAACATCTGTTTATACGGGCCCTCAATCCAGATTTAATTTAGATTGGCCTTTTCATATTTTGGATGGAAACCTTGACGATAATATTCTGTAAAGTAAATATTGTTTACATTGCCAGAGGAAAGTTTTCTTCCATGCCTAATTCCAGAAGAAATACTGCTTTTCTTTCCAGTGCTTGGCACACTGACCTACACGAAGTAGGTCATAAATTAATTCAAAGTGGTGATGACTACTAATAATAAAACTGAATGGTGTAGTAAGTTTGTTATAGAATACAAAATCTTAGAAAATGATTACTTCATGTTTCTGGAATACTATATGTTAAGTTTGTCCTAGGGGCTTTCTCTTTAGAATTTTGACCTAAATCTTCCTTATTCCTAAATCTATATACAATATGATCCCTTTGCCCCTTTCTCAGAGGATTTGTGCAGACTATTTTATAGTTGTTTTTTTTTTATTTCCAACACTTCAAACTTATTATTTTCTTTTAGATTCTACATGGGAGGAAAAAAAATCACCTAAGCAACGAACAGAGGCACTAATAATTATACAACTTTGACAACGAAAAGAGCAATAAAATTATGTAGTATAACAAAAATTGAATTTAAGAACTAATTGCATAAAATAATACAACCCATGATAAGAAACATGCAAGCATCCTATAATGCCTAAAACCACAAAAAGAAAATACAGAAACAATGGGAAGTAATTCATCAAAAGTGACACCTTAAATTAAGTAAAGGGCACGTGAGAATTTTGTTAGACTTCAACTTCTTCCAATTATTGTATTTCAACTTTAGTTAACTTCTCAAAAATGGTAAACTCTCTGTTTCTTTCCTGTAATTATCTTCTGATAATGGTTTGATTTTTTGTGCTCTTTTGTCCATAAAATGCACCAAGTTCTTGTTTTCATTTTAGAAATTGTCCCTAGGGATCCCTGGGTGGCGCAGCGGTTTGGCGCCTGCCTTTGGCCCAGGGCGCGATCCTGGAGACCCGGGATCGAATCCCATATCAGGCTCCCGGTGCATGGAGCCTGCTTCTCCCTCTGCCTATGTCTCTGCCTCTCTCTCTTTCTCTCTCTGTGACTATCATAAATAAATAAAAATTAAAAAAAAAAAAAAAAAAAAAGAAATTGTCCCTAAATGAATTGTCAATCAGGTTGTATCAATTTCTGTACCAATAGTTAAAATCCTTCAGTGGCTTCTCATATTTCTTTAAAAAATATATCCAACTCCTGATGAGAACTGCGGGTGCTTAGGTGAGCTCTCCTTGCTGACTTTCATCTTCATAATCTATACTATTCAGTTGTCAATTTGGCTCACCACGATGACCTCTCTTCTGCTCCCCCTCATATGCCAAGACCTTACATGAACTGACTCTTACGTACCTCTCTAACATGATTTCATTCTGTTCTCTACTGTGCTCATTATTTTCCAGAGACTTCTGTTCTGGTTCATGACCATATTAAGACATTTCTCACCTCCCAGAGACTGAGGCTTATTATTCTCTTGGTCCCTGAAACCCTTTCCCCCTTATCACATCGTAGGACCTGTTTCTTCTTGAACTCCAAGTCTCAACTCAAATATCACATACCCTGAGAGCCTTTTCTTTAAATTACATTTCCTGTCAATTTCTATCATATAACTGATTACTCATAAGTAAAAATGTCTTGTTTATGTGTTTCGTTCTCTATCTCTCCTAAGGAAGTAGTAAGCTTCTTGCAAGCAGTGAGTATATCGTGACTATGATTATGACCTTCCCAAAGCCTGCAGCAGTGCCAGCACAATAATTATTTCTTGAACTAACTAATGAATCTATTGCTGTCCTTTGTGAATTCATATTCTTTCTCTCTTACTCAAATCTTATATTTTCTCTAAGATAGTTGACTTATTAAATTCCCACACAAATATTTTTATGTGTCTATTTATTTTAATTACCAAAAGTCTCATAAGTAGTTCAGTGTTTTTTTTTCTCTATCTTTAGATGTTAACTAATAGCATTTATCTTCACATATTTACTATCTTAATGTGTTGGTTATTATTTCTGTTTTCCAATAACCAACCTCATTCTGAAACTCTTCTGTGCTTTCCACCATAGGGTGTTGCAGCCTGAGAACAGTATTTACCAGAATCACTTGTGTGCAGTTATAGATTAAATTACACTAATGAGAAGAATTTACAGGTGAGTTATAAAGCAAAAGAGTAACAAAGGCTAATATTATTCCTATAACAGCAACAAGCATCTTACGGTCTTCAGCAAATACTGGACACAGTTTTCTCAGTACTCCTGAGCCCTGTCTAAATTATCACCCAGATGGTGCTGCAGGCAACCAAAATCATCCATGATGGTTTCTAACAGTTCTTGTACTTCTTCATTAGGAAAAGTAGCTCTAATTTTGGGTCCTCAAGCCATCCAATGGATGTGTATGTGTGTGTTTCTGAGTGTATTTCAAAGCTTCTTATTCCTCTTATCAACTCTCTCTTTTGAATACCTAGAGTTCTTATTTTTCTGACCCAAACTTAGTAATTGATGAAAATTGATCCCGTATAAATGACTTTTAAAGTAAAATGATTAAAAAAAAAAAAGTAAAATGATTGATTCAGTGACCAAACTTGCAAAAAGTAATTGACAATTCTGTGTACTGACATTTTTGTGAAAGGATATTAGATAGTCTCAATTTTCAAAGACTAAATGGAGAAAGAGTTGAATCTTTGAGGTGAGAATTAGAATAGTGGTGCCTGAGAGAGAGGGGAGGAGAGAGACAGAGACAGAGACAGAGAGACAGAAGGAGAGAGAAAGAGGGAGAAGAAAGAGAGAGAGGGAGAGAGAAGGAAGGAGGGAGAGAGAGGAAGGAAGGAAGGAAGGAAGGAAGGAAGGAAGGAAGGAAGGAAGGAAGGGAGGGAGGGAGGGAGGGAGGGAAGAAGGAAGGAAGGAAGGGAAAAAAGGAAGAAAAGGAAGGAAGAAAATTATAGCTCAAGAGATTAATGGGAAAAGCACAAAGAAGATAAAATGGAGGAAAGTTGACCCTACTTAGCTCATAACATCGAACGAAGTTAATTTCCTTCCTTCAGCATGAAAGATACCACAGTTAGTCCAAATAGATTGCAATTGAAATTTCCCATATTGTGCAATGCCTTGACCTAGAAGAGACAGAATGTGTGATAACATGGCCAAGTCCAGAGTGCTTGAGAAATAAAATCAGCTGACTCAATAGCCAAGTGGGCCATATGGTGTAGATTTCAGGGTTTAAGTGCTTTTTTGCGTCATTTTGGCCAATGAAACTTCTAGTTTTCCTCCAAATATTCATGTAAAGATGGGCCAAAATAACTGATTCAAATTAGAAGCTAACCCATCACAAAGAGTTGATGAAATGTACTCTCAAACTTTTTGGCTTAAAATTCATATGGTATGTGATACGATTTCTTTTAAAATCAAGATCTTTATCACTGACTTAGGAATATATCTGTAATATAAAAATATATTATATTCTATTTTATTTATATACCTAAGTCTATCCTATTAGTGCATATACCCAATGAAAGCAGGGTATTTCTTGTTTGCCATCCTTCTGCTAAATCACAATCATCCAGAATAATGCCAGTATTTGTTGACTAAATGAAGAAATGAATTAAAGAATATAAACTAAAAAAAAAAAAAACTAAAAAAAAATAATAATATAAACTGCTTACAGCATGACTATGGGCTAGTAGAAGTATTAAAATATTCAACTCTATATGCTAAAAGTCTTCCTACGGATCTATTACCTGCAGCAGTTCTCAAACTTTCTGGTCTCAAGACCCCTTTACAGTAATAAAAACTATTGAAAAATGCAAGTGACTATAATTAATTTCTAATGCTATATTAAAAATTATCACTAAAATTTTAAATATGTATTGTTTATGCTAAAATAATAATAAACTTATTACATGAAATGCAAATAGCATATTTTTAGAAAAATAACTTTTTCAAAATTAAAAAAATTAGTGAGAAAAACATTGTTTTACAAATTTGCAAATTTCTCTGAGACCTAACTCAATAGAAAGAATTTGAATTATCCGTGTCTGTTTTTGATCTACTACCACATATTGTTTTCATTAAAGTATGTGGAGAAAACCCAGGTTCACACAAATAATTGGAAAAGAAAGGGATGTTTTGATTGTCTTTCAGAAATTTGTTGATATTCATCTTTTATACTACACTAAAACTCTTGAAATGGTGGCCACTTTAATGTTTATTTGCAATATGGAATCTGAAACAATGTAAATAAACTTCTCATATTCTGTTACATTAAATCCCATGGACCTACTGCTCACTATGAAAGTGTGTTTTACCTTTGCGTGATTTTGTGACATCATGCACCGGTCATTTTAGAAAGCATTGGTTCACCGAGTGATTAAAATACTATAAAATATTATACATTTCATTTTATAATATAAAAATATTATTTATAAAAATCACCTCCCATCTCATCAGAAATATTCTTAAGGATAGAAAGTTGTCAAACTCATAGAGGTGTTCAAGTTTTCCAAAATTTTAATTTTCACTCTGAGCATTCACATTTTAGAATTGGCAAATTCACTTATAGTCATTTGACATGAAGTGACAGACTCACATCATTTAATTTTGAGAAAATGTTCGTGAAATAGCCAATTCTAAATAAAATAGTCTGTCATTATTTCAAATACAAGTGGTATTCCATGAAAATAACAACAAACAAACAAAAAACACCTACTGCTTCAGCTACAAAATCAAATGATTGGTTTTTCCTGGGAATAACTGTCGTACTTTGGTTAAGCAACAGAAATTTTTTGTGCATATTTTCCACTTTGTCACACCAAATATTACAAAGATATGTACACAAGGGTAAAAAATTAATAAAACTAATAGTTGTCACTGCTTCATCATTCTTTTTTCTGAGTGTGACACTGAAAAATACGACGGTTACTAGTATACTTGGTGCCACTGCCTTGATTGATGTTAAGGTACCAGAAGTTTTTCCCCCTGGTTGATTTTAACCAATATGGCAAATTATCAACAGAGGAGGGGACATACAAATAATGTTTTAGTTTTACTATGATCCAATATACCCCATGAAAGGGTTTCAGGGACCCCTTTACAAACATTATAACACGGAAATAGATATCTGAATTAATTTGCTGGGCTGCCATAACAAAATACCGCAGACTGGATGGCTTAAACAACAGAAATTTCTTGGCACACAGTTCTGAAAGCTAAAAGTCTGAAATCAAGGTATCAGCAGGATTGGTTTTTGCTGAAGCCTCTTTTTTTTTGCTGGCAGATGGTTGCCTTCTTGCTGTGTCCTCACATGACCTTTTCCCTGTGCGTAGACATCCTAGGTGTCTCCCCTATGTCCCAATCTTCTCTTCTCATAAGGACACCAATCTGATTGGGTTCAGTCCAACCCATATGACTTCCCTTCTTTGAAGGCTGTCTCCATATGCAGTCACGTTCTGAGGTATTGGGATTTAGAACTTCAACATATGAGTCTTGGGGGACACAATTTAGCATGTAACAATATTCGTATCACCTCATCATTACTCAGATTTAAACTCTTGTTAATGTTCTGGAATACTTTCATTAAAAAAACCTCTATGCACATATGTATCCATATATATTGATTTATTTAAGTGTACAAAGTAAAATCATTCTACAAAAACCCTATGGATAACTTGTCCTTTAAAGTAGAATATTAAAAATAATAATAATAGAATATTACATAAATGTTATTCATCTTGGTCATTCCCTGATAATTTTAACCTACCTTCAACTTTCTACTAAAATCTTTGATGACTCTCCTTTTATTTTAGGGTATCTTACAAATGTATTTAAGTGTACAGAGATTCTCTATAGCGTACTGTATAGATACCTTATAAACTTTTAAACCTCCTTTGAAAGTGTAGCCAGAGCCCCAGCCACTAAGATCAATGTCAGTTTATGGTTCCCTAAAATCTACTTTTCAAGAAGGGAGGGGAATGGGTGGAGGTTGTAAAAAGCCTAGGAAGCTTGCCTTTTTAGTCTTCAGATAAACCTCTAGGAATGACTTTTCATCTTAGTCTAGTTTGTTGGGTCAAGAGCATAAAGATGTAGATTCTAATGTCTAATGCATACATTTTATATTTATCCATGTTAATTAACATTCACTTTATATGTGTGAGGCTTTCAAAAAGTAAAATTACCCAAACATAACTTTTATGAATACTTCTTTAAAATCAGTTTCTGATTTTTATCTCGTGATCATCCTATGATAGTCTAATCTCTTTAGAAAAATTTTAGGTGAAAAAAAAAAAAAAGAAAAATTTTAGGTGATATTCGAGAAACAAACTTTTTAGGTTACCAGGTAACTATTACTTTATTTTTATTTCCCTAACAACATTTTTAACAGATACATAATATTTCAACCTACTAATCTGCCAGATTTAAATGAATTAATACATACATGTGCATTTGTAAATAAACAATCTTCAAATCATTTTTCAACAATGCTTGTTTATACATCAGTGTGTGGTCTTACGATACATATTTGTTCATCAACATGTTTTTTTCTGCACACAAAATTAATAATTCTTCATTTAATTATTATTCAATTTTGAGAATAAAATTTCGTTAAAACATAGACTTCTCCAGTATTTTGTAATCTTAGTCTACAAAACAATTTTTAATTGTCCTTAGGCTCAAAGGCCAGGTCATCAAATTAACCAGTAGTTCCCTAACTTCATTTCATATATCTCTTTTGTATTTTGTAAGAATGTTTCTTTCTTTAAAGAATATGGAAATTTCACTTTTCTCTTATATTAATCTTGTGTCATGTTTAGCTCTTTCTCCTATCCCCTACTGTATTTTCTCTCCATTTTTTTTTACTCTCCAATTTTTATCAGCATTTTATTAATAGTAACAATCTCTTCCTTTCCAAAAGCAACAAGATTGACATATGGACTTTCCTAATTTACTGCATGGTTGGTTACCTGTGTATATCATGAACATTTAATTTTAAGAAGAACATTGTAAATGGAAATATATTTGATGTTCATGGAACAAAAGAATAAATATTGTTAAAATGGACATACCACTCAGAGTCATCCACAGAGTCAATACAACCCCTATCAAAATACCAAAGACACTATTCACAGAAATAGAAGGAAAAAATCCTAAAATTTGTGTGAACCACAAAAGACCCAGAATACCCAAAGCCATTCTGAGAAAAAAAGAACAGAGTGAAACGTATCACATCTCCTGATTTTAAACTATACCACAAAGCCATAGTAATAAAAACAGAAGGGTAATGATACAAAAAGAGACAGATATACAAATGAAACAGAATGGCAAGCCCAGAACTAAATCTGGGCATTTATTATGAACTAATATTCAACAAGGGAGCCAAGAACCCAATAGGGAGGAAAGGTGGTCTCTACCAAAAAATGATGCTAGGAAAACTAGAGAAACACACACAGAAGAAAGAATTCTGACTCATACTACACACAAAAATTAATTTGAAACGAACCAAAGACTTAAACATAACACCTGATAACATGAAACTCCTAGAAGAAAACTAGAGAAGAAATGCATTGATATTGGCCTTGGCAATGATTTTTTTAAGATATGATATCAAAACCACAAGTAACAAAAGCAAAAGTCAACAAATGGAACTATATCTAACTCAAAAGCACAGAAAAACAACTAACTAAATGAAAAGATAGCCTATAGAATGGGAGAAAAATTGGTAAGCTATATATCTGATAAAGGGTTAATATTCAAAATATATAAAGAACCAACACTACTTAGTAACAATAACAATTAAAACACTCAACTAAAGAAAAAAAACAGGAAGAACCAAATAGATATTTTTCCAAAGAGGGCATCAAAATGGCCAACAGGCACATGAAAAGATGCTAGACATCACTGGTAATCAAGTAAATCATAATCAAAACAATAATAAGATATCACCTCATACATTTTAGAATGACTATCATCAAGAAGACAAGAAATTACAGGTGCTGGTGAGGATGTGGTGAAAGGGAACCCTTATATACTGTGATGGGGATATAAATTAGTCCAACCACTATGCAAAACAATATGGAAGTTCCTCAAAAAATTGAATATAGATCTACCACACAATGTAGGAATTCCACTTCTGGTAGTATATAGAAAAGAAATGAAAAGAAAATTTTGATGAGATATATGCACGTTCATGTTTCTCACAGTATTATTCACAATAGCCAAGATATGGAAACAACCCAGATGCTCATCAATAGGTGAATGGATAAAAAAAGATGTGATTGATATATATATATATATATATCACAATGAAATGTTATTCAGCCATGAGAAAGGAAGATATCCTGCTAATTAAAACAACATGGATGGACCTTGAACACATGCTAAGTGAGAAAAGTCAGAAAAAAGCAAGTACTGTATGACATTACTTATATGTGGAATCTTAAAAAAAAAAAAAAAAAGGTCAAACCTATTAAAAATACTAGAGAATACTAGAGAATAAAACCAGAAGGTAAAATGATAGTTACCAGGGTATGATGAGTCAAGAGGCAAGAAAGATGGTGTTTAAGGACACAAACTTATAACAAGTAGTAAAAAAAAAAAAAAAAAAAGGCCATACAGATCTAAAGCATAGTATAATGAAGTAATAAATAATAATACACTATTGTCTTATAAATATTGTTCCAATAGCAATCATATTACAATATACAAATATATCAAGGTAATACAGGTATGCCTTAAATTTACAAACTGTAGTATGTGAAAATAACTAAATAAAAAAGATTAAAAGTCTAGTAACTCATTTATTCTGGAATTAGGTTTTAACACACTTTTAGCTTCCGAGATTGTAGTGCAAATTTATTTTTGCACTTAATTTATTTGTAACCCAAATACTTACACATCCATAGCAAGATCATTCTATTATATATGAAATATATAAGTCATACAAAATCAATGTATTCAAATATAGCTCAGATGTGAACTATGTGTAAAAGATATTCATATATATATATACATATATATATATGTATATATATATATATGTTATCTAGTCTCAATCATCCCTTACTAATTAAAAATCAAGCTAAAAATTGTGGTTTAGTTTTAAACTCAGGAGACTGGTTCTTTATCTACATAAATGGAAAAATTTTAACCCAAACAGCAGTTGCCTTACCATAGCAGCCATTCTTAATTTCCATTGATTCAGAAATCCTTTCTTCAATGCACTGGAACTAGTTTTGATTACTCTCTGAATGCAGTATGGTGATGGCTCAGGCACAGATGTTTCAGCTTATAAAGAAATCATATAACTATAAACATCTTAAACCAACAATATTTACTTTAAAAAATTATGTAAATGCCCCATACAGTGAAACCATTGCAAATGCTGTATTTATACGTGTAAATATATACATACATATAATCGTTATTCTATTCC
Organism: Canis lupus baileyi; assembly: GCF_048164855.1. NCBI lineage: Eukaryota > Metazoa > Chordata > Mammalia > Carnivora > Canidae > Canis > Canis lupus. The sequence goes on from NC_132839.1 coordinate 81,327,514, forward strand.
CAACCATCTTGTTGCAATTAATTATGAAAGTTAAGCTTCATATGTACTTAATCATGACACTTTGGCAATTAATAATTTCCATTTATTATATGTCATTGCAACTCTTTTCCCTAAGATGCTCTTCTTGTGCTAATTGTTGCTATAGTAAGTGCACTGGATTCACTTTTTTGATGACACAGACTATAGAAATCCAAATAACAACAGAATACTTGTGTTCAATAAGTGTGATGTTTTAGGGGGTCTATGGATACTGGTAGTTCTAGTCCCAAGCAAATTTACTGCTTTGGTGACTTTAGCAAGAAGTCTTTGTACTCAGTCTTTCAAGCGTATTAACTTACTTTTTGTAGATAAACTCAAAGTATAGTCACATTTTCAGGGACAGGCTCAGGTTAATTGAATTTATGAGACTGTTTTATACAATAATGAAATGTCAACTGATTAATTTTATTAATTAATAAAAAGTATAATTATCTCACAAGCTGAAATACTCATATTGGCATAATATGCATAAGGCCAAAGTTATGTTATTGACATGTATTGAGGGTCATCAAATATTTCGAGTATCTTTTAAAGTTTTGGACCTTTTCCTACAAAAACTAGACCTGTGCACCTAAACACAGTGTTGTGTTTACAGTTTTGAGGAGATGTATATCATCAACCACATCCCCAATTGCTTTTACCAAGTGTCTCCTGCTTCTGGAATAAACTTGATTTATGCAAATTGATCAGGTAAGTGAAAATATAGGAAATATGTGATTTAAAATATCTTGGTAAGGGACTCCTGGGTAGCTAGGAGGTTGAGCACTTGCCTTTGGCTCAGGGTGTGATCCCAGATTCCCAGGATCGAGTCCCACATTGGGCTACTAGCATATAGTCTGCTTCTCCTCCTTCTGCCTCTCTTTCTGTGTCTCTCATGAATAAATAAAAAAAATCTTTAAAATAATAAAATAAAATAAATAAAATGAAACGAAACAAAACAAAACAAAATAAATAAAATAAAATAAAAGAAAAGAAAAGAAAAGAAAAGAAAAGAAAAGAAAAGAAAAGAAAAATCTTGGTAAAATGTCCTCCTGGTAGAGAACACTGTTGAGTGCTTAAGTATTTAAATCATGCAAGACCTGGGAAAGTTCATTCCAAGACATAGTTTGGCCACAATCATTAAATCTGGCAAATGGGAGAGTATTGCAATATCTGTCATCAAAGAAAGCAAAGTCTTGGTAGTCAATATATTCAAAACACTAAAGGGTGTGTGGGGAAAATTACTATATTAGTGTTTCCATGTGTTATATATTTTTATTCTGTAGTCGATCAACAATGTTGAATTTTACTAAAGTTTGTGCCCCTGGAAAATAGCAATGATTAAAAAACCCTCCCCCCCTTCTTACTTCAAAGAAACAGCCTTCTGCATATGACTTGGTGGACACACACACGTCTCCCTGGTTTATCTATAACAAGGCCAGAGAGATTTTCCAAATTCCTGTTTTTTGCCTCATAAATAATTAGCTCAACTGCTTGCTCCCACTAATCAGTCAGAACAAAATACTTGCTAGCCAAACTTTAATTAAATTTATTTCTACCAGGTTCTTGAACATTGATGAAACTTCAACCAGCATATCACTCCTTCTTAACTGCCCTCCTGATGATAGGTGGGTCTCAGCATAAAACATTCTATAATCTAGTAACTATCTGGTCACTTCATCCCTTCATCCTCTTCCCACATTCTGTTCCATCTAGCCTAGTTTAATCCTTGCAAAAGAAGAACTCTTTTAGTATTAAGTAGCTCCTTATCGTGGCAGTGTATTAAACATCTTTGCTATCTACCAAATAGAATATTAGACAAAATTCAGTGATATTCTGGTGTTGATATTTGTCAAACATCAATTCATATAATGAAATATTTCATTTTCTGGCCATGACAGATATTTAAACTTCTATTAGAGAAATATAAGTACAGTTGCTTGATTCCTTAAAAAAAAATAGCAATTTTTTAAAAGAATTACATTTATGGCATTTCAGCAAATGAATACCACAATTTTCTATGTGAAAATAAGGCAACAAGAGTGAGTAAAATAAAAATCAATAGCATAAAAAGAGAAGGAACTAAAAAGATGAGATCAAATTTTGAAAGTGTGTAATCATGGATATATAAATAAAAGAGATAATAGAATTGTATCTGAACAAATTATCATGGTAAAACATAATTTATTGAATACAGCATATGTCTGTGCCTCGTAATCTGACATAAATCAAACCACAATGAGGAGAGTTATTGAGATTCTCAACGAACACAACGTTCATTATAAATATTCAACAAAAATGGAGTGTGTAAAGCAGGAGATATAATTAGGTACACAAAAGAAATTCATTAAAAAGAGCAAAAAAAAAAAAAGAAGCTTTTCTTCCTATAAGAGACTTTGTGACTACCAATTTTGAATCAAAATAATTTCCAACTTCGAATATATTTTAATTCAGTACATTAAGATCAGAAGAGATACCCTGTCTTATACAAACTTTTTGCAGGGACATTTACATCTCTTTTATTCCATTAAGCTTATATCTGCATGAGCAAGATATAAAGCATTCTAATAATAAATTCTGATCAAACAAATCAGCAAAGCAAATCAATATAGTTGCAGGAAAAAATATATCCTATCATAAAACATATATCCTATCATAAGGGATACAGGTGGAAAAAAACTTTCAATTTTCTCATGAAGCAATGGATAAACAGGATAAATTTCAATGCACTTAATCCCTAATTTAACAGAGATGGTGTAGAGAATAAAATATTCCTCCTGCGATAGGCGACTACCGCTAGTTTGGGGGAAGGGGTTCTTAACATATAACTTGAATATCATGATCTCTATCCAATTACAGAGCTTTTCATCACTAGAAAGAAATCTCATACCCTTTTGCAGTACTCCCTGTTTCCTCCATCCCCTAATCCTGCTCCACCATACTCTACTTTCTATTTCTATGCATTTGTCTATTCTGAATACTTCATACACATGAAATTTTAAAATTTGTGGATTTTCTTGTCTGACTTTTTCCACTTGGTATAATGTTTTCAAAGTTTATCCAAGGTATAATATGATACAACACTTTATCCATTTTTGTATAGCCAAATAGTACTCCGTTATAGGAATGTATCACGTTTTGTTTATGGATTCCCTAGTTGACAGACACTTGGTTTCTTTCTGCCTTTTAGCTTTTCTGAATCCATTGTGGATGTCTACAGACATCACATATAGAATATGTGTTTTCAGTTCTCCTGAGTATATTTGTAGGGATAATAATTGCTGGGTAAAATAGTAACTCCATGTTTAATATTTGCAAAGAGCTGTCAAATATGTTACAAAACAGCTGTGCCATTTATATTTTCTCTAGCAGTGTATGAGGATTTTAATATTTCTAAATCCTTACCAACATTGGTTTTTGTTCATTTTTCTGATTTTAGCCATCCTAGTAGGTATGAAGTGATACAGCATTCGGGTTTTGATTTGAATTTCCCTAAAAAATAAAGATGTAAAGAATGTTTTCATACGTTTAGTGGCCATTTCTATATTTTCCTTGGAGAAATATCTATTTCATATTTGCTGCCAATTTCTTAACTTGGGATGTTTGGTTTTTGTTGTTGAGTTTTAGTAACTCTTTATATATATTTTGAATCCTAAATCTTTATCTGATATGTGATTTACAAATATTTTCCACCCTTATATAGATTGCCTTTTCACTATCTGGATAGTGTCCTTAGATACACAAAAGTTTTGAATCTTTATGAAGTTCAATTTATCTTTTGTTGTTCATGCTTTTGTTGTTGTATCTAAGAATCCATTGCCAAATCCAAAGTCATGAAGACTTACTCCTGTTTTCTTCTAACAATACTCTGCTTTTAGATCTTCTATTTAGATACTTGATCCTCTTTCAGATTTTTTTTTGTACATAGTGTAAGGTAGGGCTACAAATTTATTCTTTTGTATATGGATACCTACTTGTACCAGCACCATTTGTTAAAGATATTGTATCCTCTGCCTTTGAATAATCTCAGCATTTTTCTAAAATCAATTGCCTATAAATTCCATTTATCTATATGTTTATTCTATGCCAGTGCCACAATGTCTTGATTACTATAGCTTTGTAGTGACTTTTTGAGACTGGACAATGTAAGTACTACACGTTCATTCTTTTTCAAGATTGTTTTTACTCTTTTGGGATCAATTCTCATATTAATTTTAGGCAAGATCATCTTCTCAATTTCTGCTAGAAGAAGTTAACTAGGATATTTAGTAGGGATTGCATTGAATATGTAAATGAATTAGGGGAGTATCGCCATCTTAACAATATTAAATCTTCCAATCCATAAAAAAGGAAAAAAATAGTTCCATTTTTTTAGGTCTTTATTTGTATCTTAAAATGATGTTTAGAAAAAAAAAAAAAAAAAAAAAAAAAAAAATAAAATGATGTTTAGGGGATCCCTGGGTGGGTCAGCGGTTAAGCGCCTGCCTTCAGCCCAGGGTGTGATCCTAGACCCGGGATTGAGAGTCCCACGTCAGGCTCCCTGTGTGGATCCTGCTTCTCCCTCTGCCTGTGTCTCTGCCTCTCTCTCTCTCTCTCTGTGTGTGTGTCTCCCATGAATAAATAAATAAATTCTTTAAAAAAAAATGATGTTTAGTAGTTTCAGTGCACAAGTGTTACACTCCTTTTTAAAAATTTATTCCTAAGTATTTTATTCATCTTGACAATATTATAAGTTGAAAAATTTTCTTAATGTAATTTTCAAATTGTACATTGCTAGTGTAAAAATGCAATTGCTTTTTCTATATTGATCTTGTCCTGAACCTTGCTGACTGTATTTATTAGCTCTATTTTTTTAAGGTATCCCTTACAATTTTCTATATACAAGATCATGGCATCTTCAAATAGAAATAGTTTTAGTTCTTCCTTTCTAATATAGATGCCTTTTAATTCTTGATCTTATGAAGAAAGCAGTCAATTATTCAAAATTAATTGTTGTCTGCGGATGCCTTTTATTGGGTAAAGAAATTCTCTTTTCATCTGAGTTTAAGCATCTATCATTAAAAGATATGAGATATTGTCACATGCGTTTTATGCACCTTTTGGCATAATTAAGTATATGTCCTTTATTGTATTAATATAATGTATTACATTGATTTTCATATATTGCAACCAACTTTGCATCAGTGCAGTAAATCTCTCTTGGTCATGGTCTGCAATCTGTTTTTATGTTACTGGGTTTGTTTTGCTAGTATTTTGTTAAGAAAGTTGAGAATTCTGCACGTGTATTCATAAGGGATATTGCTCTGTAGTTTTCTATTCTTGTTAATTCTTTATCTGGTTTTGTATTAAGTTAAAATTGGCCCCATAGAATGAGTTGGGAAGTATTCCCTCCTCTTCTATTTTTGAAAGAGTTTGTGAAAAATTGATGTTAATTCTTCTTAAAATGTTTGATAGAATATAACAGTGAAGCCATCTGCTCTTCTGCCTATCTTTGTGAAAACTTTTCTTTCTTTTCTTTCTTTTTTTTTTTAAGACTTAATTTATCTATTCATGAGAGACACAGAGAGAGAGGCAGAGACACAGGCAGTGGGAGAAGCAGGCTTCATGCAGGGAGCCCGATGATGTGGGACTGGATCCTGGGTCTCCAGGATCACTCCCTGGGCTGAAGGCAGCGCTAAACCGCTGAGCCACCAGGGCTGCCCAAAACTTTTCTAATTATTGAGTAAATTTCCTTATTTGTTATTGTCTTTCTTATTCAACCATTTCTTGTAGATTTAGTTATGGTAGTTTCAATCTCTCTAGTAATTTGTCTATTTCCTTTAGGTTATCTAATTTGTTGGCATACAATTGGTCATAGTCTTCCCTTATAAGTCTATTTCCATAAGGTCATTAGTAATGTTCTTTCTTTCATTTCAGCCCCCTATTTTTTAAAAGAAAGTTTTTAAAGATATTATTTATTTGAGAGACAGAGAGAAAGCATGATCAGGGGTAGGGGCAAAAGGGGAAACAGATTCCCTGCTGAGCACTGAGCCCAGTGCAGGCCTCAATCCTAGCACCCTGAAAGCATGACTTGAGTTCAAGTCAGATGCTTAACCTGCAGAGCCAACCACGCACCCAGACCTCTCTCTTTTTTAATGACTAGTTTAGCTAAAGGTTATTCAATTTTGTTGATCTTTTCAGGAAACCAAATTTATGTTGCTTTTTCTCTGTGTTCTATTTGCTATTTATTTCCACTCTATCATTTATGATTTCCCCACTTGTTTGTTTTAAGTTAGTTTGGTCTGTTGGTTCTAGTTTCTTAGAAGGTGGAAAGTTAGATTATTGATTTAGGGACTTTTATTTTATGCATGTGTTTACAGCTGTAAATTTTCAACTAATAATTGATTTTGCTCCAGCTCATACATTTTGGCATGTTGTGCCTTCAATTTCATACATCAAAAAATATTTTCTTATTTCCCTCATTATTTCTTTTTTGACCTGTTGATTAGTTAAGAGTGTGTTGTTTAATCCCTCTATAGTTATAAATTTCCCAAATGTCTTTTATTGATTTTTAATTTCATGCCACTGAAGTTTGAGAAAATACTTTGTATATTTTCAATCCTTTCAGACTATGGACTTGTCTTATTGACTAGCGTATAGTCTATCTTGGAATGTTCCATGTGCATTCTACTGTTTGTTGTATACAGATAGATGTTAGGTCTAATCAGTTTATAGTATCATCTTAATCTACTCTTTCCTTATAGATCTTCTGTCTATCCATTTTTGAAAGTCGTGTGTTGAAGTATACCCATTTTTATTGAATTGTGCCTTCAATTTTGACAGTTTCTATTTCACATATTTTGAGCTCTGTTATTTGGTGCATATGTGTTTATACTTACATATACATTTTTGCCTTGATTTTTTATTATAAAATCTTTTTTTTCTCTAGTAACAAACTTTGTCTCAACGTCTATTTGCCTTATATTAGAATAGCCACTCTAGCTCTCTTTTGGTCACTATTTTCATGAAATATCTTTTTTTTTCCATATATTTACTTTCGATCTATTTGTGTCTGAATCTAAAGTGTGCTACTTTAGAAACAGCATATACTTCTGTCATGTTTTGCTATCTTTTTTTTTCTAAAACATACTCCCAAAACTTGATTTTTAATGAAAGTTTTAAATCCATCTACATTTAAATAATTACTGATAAGGTAGGATTTATATCTGCCATATGCTATTGGATATGTGTGTGTGAGTGTATGTATGTATCATTTTTTTTTGTTTTTCTATTCTTGCATTTTGCCTTCCTTTGTGTCAAATACTTTCCAGCATACCATTTTATTCCTGTCATGTATTTTACTATAATTTTAGTCATTTCTTAATAAAATTTATAGTTAATGCAATTTATAAAAATCTAGTCCAGACTAATACCAACTTAAGTTCAATAGTGCATAGAAACTTTGATCCTATAGAGCTCCTTACCTTTTCTTTCTTTTGTTCTGTTATTTTTGTACAAAACATCTTTATTCATTTTATGTCATCAACATATTATATAATTAATGCATTATGCAGTTATCTTTTAAATAGTTGTCTCAGGAGGAAGAAAAGAAAATGTTTTTTACACTTTTAAATTTACCTATGAAGTTACCTTTATTGGAGTTCATTCTTTCTTCATATGACTAGGTTACCTAGTAGTTTTTCCTTTCAGCTTGAAGGATTCCCTTTCGTGTTTCTTTATGGTTGGTTTGCTAATGACTAAGTCTTTCAGTATTTATTTATCCTAGAATGCTTAATGCTCTTTTCATTTCTGAAGGATCATTTTGCTGGACATAGAATTCCTAGTTAACTGTCTTTTTATTTCAGCACTTTGAATATGGCTTCTTAATGACTCCTGGATTTCATGGTTTCTTTATCTTTTTTAGGTTTTATTTATTTATTTGAGAGAGAAAGAGTGAGCATGAGCAGGGGGGAGAGGCAGAGGGAGAGATTGAAGCAGACTTCCCAAGGATCAGGGAGTCCAATGTGGGGATCAATTCCAGGATCCTGGGAATGTGACCTGAACAGAAGGCAGTTGCTTATTCAAGTGCCCCTGGATTTCATGGTTTCTGATGAGAAATTAGCTATTAATCTTAAAACTACCCCATATTTGATATGGCATGAGTCACTTCTTCTTTGCTGCTTTCAATATTATCTCTTTGTTTTAATGGTTTGGTTTAAAGTATTTGGATGTAAATCTCTTTGAATTTCACCTACTTGATATTTGATGAGCTTCTTGGAAGTGTCAACTAATATTTTGTTTTTGTATTTATTTAATCAAATTTAGGAAGTCTCCAGGCATTAATTTTTGAAAAATAATTCTTTTTTTTTCTTTTTTCCTCTTGAATGTATCTGATGTGTGCTCAAACTAGATAATCTCAGTTGAATTTCAAATTTGCTGATTTTTTCCAACTGTTGAAATCTTCTGTTGACATCCTACATTGATGTTTTAATTGTGATTTCAACTCTAGAAATTGTATTTTGTTCTTTTTTGTGTCATGTCTAGCTCATTATTGATATTTTCTATTTAGTAAGATGACATCCTCATGCATTACTTTATGTTTTTAGACATGGCTGCCTTTAGTTCTCAGAACATATCTTTAAAAGCTGATTTAATGTCTGTCTAGTAAGTCCAATATGTGGCTTCCTCAAGGATAGCATCTATTGATAGATTTTTAATGTGTATGAGCTATACTTTCTTATTTATTTGTATGTCTCATAATTTTTTGTGTCATCCTGGACATTTCAAATAATATAATGTGACAGCTCTGGAAATCAGTTTCTCTTCCTTCATAAGGGTTAGTTGTTGTTGCTGTGTAATTTATTTATATTTATTTTAGTTCGTTAGTTATACTTCTGAACTAATTCTTTAAAGTCTGTATTCTTTGTTGTGTGTGGCCACTGATATCTCTGGTTAACTTAGTGTCCAATAATTATCTAATTATTGGACAAATGGATAGATATTTCTTTAATAAATCTCCTAGTCTTAGCTGAAAAACTGTTTCTGCCTGTTGAGACATGTCTTCAACAGATGGTTGACAACTAACTCTACCTTAGCTTTTACTTTCTAATTTCTCAGCATCTAGAGGGCAGCCAGAGTTGAGAGCTCAGGGCCTTATCATGTTTTTTCTGAATGTGTGCAAAGCCATATCTGTGTTCCTGTTTGACTATTTTCCCAGAATGCTATTGGAGTTTTTAAAAGTTTCTATGGGCACCTCATTCCCCAGATTTTCATTTTAAGTATTTTGATTAACTCGTTGTTAGCCTCACTTTTTCAGACAGCTCTGTAAATAAACAACACACATCTCCAGAGAGAAGCTTTTTCTCATTGGGGGAGCTTCAGCTCAGGGCAAATAAATACATGCCTACAAATTGAATCTTCCAGGGAATCATCAGACAAAAATTATTGATTCTCTGAGGATGAAGCTTTGAAGGAGTCTCAACCCTTTTGTTCTCCCTCTGCTATCTACTAGAATGCTGGATTTCACCAGGTTTGTGGGCAATTGGTTTTGGACTACTGGAGAGAGGAGTGGTAGGAGCAAGACAAATTAAAATGACCAAAACCTCATTGTTCCCACAGAGATTTAGCCTTTTTTTTGTTGTTGTTGTTGTTTTTTTTTTTTTTTTTTTTTTTTTTTTTTTGTCAAATAAACACCTCTTCAACCTCCTTGGAGGATTTTGTTTAATTTCTAGCAGATAGAAAAAGTTGATTCAGCCAATTTTTGCCACTCTTTCTTGCTTTTATGGAAACAGAAATTTTGAAGTTCCTTAATTGCCATTCTTTGCTGATATAACTCCACTTTACCACTAGTTTTTCAAAGCATTCATGTAGGTCTTGGTATTACGTATTTTTGAATTACAAATATTTTCAGCAAGATGAGGTCTGGTATATTGCTTCTGTCCCCATGTGATATGCAGATTTTGTTATCAGGAGCTCTTCTGATCAATTTCCAACTCCCAACATTATAGACCACCAAGCAAATGAATGTTCATTATCAACATATGAATAAGTCCATTCTCTTTCATTCCCTAGGAGTATATAAATCCAGTTATTTCCATTATAGTAACTAGCAATTTGTTTGGAAGCAATGGCTTAGAGTATGAAGACTATACTGCTGCTTCAGGGACAATGGCCAATTTTACTTAATATCTATAAGGCTCAGTTTCCTCAGAGATGACATAAGACCAGTCTGGCTATTCCTTATACTTGTTGTTGCTTAGAAAAAATTAAATCATTCGTGTAAACCATATAAGCTATGTAAAGCCCAGAACTTAATTAACATTATTTATTACTGTTGTATTTCCTAAATTGCTCTACTTCACTTATATCTTCTTCTCTCACTTAATCTCTTTTATGACTCAGTTTGCTCCTCTGGCTAAGTATTTGAGAAAAGAAAACACTTTCAAAAATGTATCACATTAATAACTTGGTTTTCCTTCTACTCTGGTGATTAGTCATTTACATGGCATGAATGGAGAGTAAAATTACACTGCAAAATGTAGCTAAATGACAACCTGTTACCTTTGTCGTAAATTTCACCTATGTTTGATGTGGTATGCACAAAGACATAAAGAGAAAATATAATGAGTTGTTTTTCAATCTCATTTTCTCTCTTAGAACCATTAAGGGAAGTAAAGAGTTATATTCTGTATCAAAAAGGATTGCATTTATATTCTTTCATTTCTAAAATAGGTTTCTCTCTTTGAAATGGAAACAGTTTCCTAACTTAAAGTAGGTAATTACACACTCCATTAAACAAGTAATTAACAGATTACAATTTGAAAAAAAAGGAAAACTTGAAAATGAGCAATTCGGATTCTGAATGTGAAGAGTAGTGTTATAATTAGCATAATACCTTTAGAAATAGATTAACAAGTACACAATAAAAATGGAAAAAGAAACAATCTGTTTTCTCCATACAAATCATACACAACAAATAGTATTTTACGAGTCAAGCATCACCATGGTTTTAAGAAAGCTTGGTCTTAGAAATGTTGCTATAGTACTCTAAAATTCAAAAAGACTTTGATATATAAAATATTTTCTATCCTAAGAGGTTATGACTCCTCAGAGCCAAATGCTTTAAACTGTCTTTCAACAATAATACCCTGAGGCAACTGGCCTAAGCTAGCAAGCCCAACATGTGTAATTCAAATTGGTAATTTGAAGTTACTAATTAATTAATTAATTAATTAATTAAACCAGGTTCAGTGTTATATATGTATAGTTCATTTTCACTACAAGATTCAAAATGTGCATAAAAGAAATTCAGAGGAAACATGCACACTAAGTCTCGATCAACCTGCCTTCCAAGAAAAAGCAAGAAAAAGTACCTACACTAAAGGGGGAAAAAGGCTACTCTTTCTGATAATTTACTCTTGAAGGAAAAACCAAAGAACAAGACTGAGTAACTGAAGGCACCACTGACAACGTTCAAGGGCAGTGATAAAATAAAAGTCCAAATAAAAACCAACCCTGCAATAAAATCTTTTTTTATTCATGCAAAATTCTGGGCTAAACTCGATAGTCAAACCACTACAGTAAGAAAATAGTGGAGAGCTCTTTAAGTTGGATCCTCTGATGAAACTACCAGTAGGCTCTTTCCCACCTTCTTGAAAAATTATGAGAGGAGCAGAGTGTTTCATCAAGTTTAAAACCTGTGCTTTTGGCTGAGACCTGATAATGATCTCTTTCCTGAAATTTGAACTGACCCTGTGAGTAAAAATAGTTCATTTAAAACATTTGGGGAAAAAAAGTCCATCAACTGTTTGCTAGAACCCATATGTTGTTTTCATTACATATTGAAAATAAACAAAAAAGATCACTCTAAAAAAAGAGGTTTCCTCCTACAAGCATACTAAAAACAGACATTCAGTAAGTTCAAATCTGCCAGCATGGAGATGCTACTGAGAATGTCAAACAGCTATTGACTTTTGAGTCGTCATTTCTGCATGGCAGTGAAGAGAAACTGCTGTTGTGTGTTACTATTGCATTTGCCTTACGATATTGGTTTTCTCAGTAAAAAAAAAAAAAAAAAAAAATTCTAGCTTGAATTGAGATATTAAATATTTTCTAAATAATTAAATTTTTAAAAATTCAAAAAAACTAAAAAAAGATTTAAATTCAACTTTGAATAACTCTATTAAGACAGGTAAGAAGTTCTGAAATTACCTTTATATTTGTGCCAGTTACTTTATAAACTTCTGCTGTGATCTTATGCTAATCCTTAAGTCTGATTTGTATCAACATATACGTAGTGTTTTCCTGGACATGCTTGTTTAATTAATACTTCCATAAAAATCTGTAGCTTATGCTCATACAGATTTCAGTTATTATAGCACATCTATTTAGGTTTTGATAATGATAGAATTGTGTGAAATAGTTATCAAGTTAAATTATTACTCAATGACCTATCACTCAGATTTGTTTATAAAGTAGGTATGCAGAAGGTGGTCAGCAGCAGAGCACATTCAACCTGAGTTTTCTGCGTTTAAAGAATGATCATTTTTTTTTTGTAAATGATATTGCATTTCTTGAAAGCAGATAATGCATCATCATGAATGTATTGAGAAATCCAGGATTTGTTCACAAGAAATCACTGCTTAAGTGCTATGCTTATATCCTCAGTGTTGTGTTTGAAATTGAAAACAGAATTAGAAATATACCAGATCTTAGGTTTGGGGCATAACTCAATAATGACAACTACTTTTGTAAAAATCAAGAATACTTGGAAAGCTATATTAATTTTTCAGGGCAATCCCAGGCAAAAACTTCCTGAATATTGTTAGATTTCTCAAAAGGTTTTAGTTTCCTCCTTTCTCCTTTCAGACATCAGTTTTAGCAATCACATGTCTTTCTCAGTTACTTTGATATAGAAAAAGTATCCAGTAACTTTCCATCACACCTCATACCCTTAAGCAAATACTTAGGCTCTGATACAGTATGACTTCTAAGTACCATCTGGAGCTGATTGTAGACAAAGACTGGTAGCCAAGATTTACATATTTCTTAACCCAATCATCATTACTGAGTTGCTAGTGGGCAGGGGTTGTAATAAAACCTCAAACCATCTTCAACCATCTCTACTTAGACCTAGTGAGGGTTTATTTTTTTTTTTAAGATTTGTATTTATTTATTCATGAGACACACACACACACACAGAGAGAGAGAGAGAGAGACAGAGACACCAGCAAAGGGAGAAGCAGGTTCCATGTACAAGCCCGATGTGGGACTTGATCCCAGGACCCTGGGATCATGCCTTGAGCTGAAGGCAGATGCTCAACCACTGAGCCACCCAAGCATCCCTTAGTGAGGGGTTATACAATGCAGAGAAAATATTCTGGAAGCCTTATGTCTGCACTATTGTTGAAGTACTAGTATTTGTGGTATCTGTGATGGCTGTATTTAAAATATCAACTTGGCTAGACTATGGTGATTTGTTATTGGTCAAACACCTGTCTACATATTTCTGTGAAGTTGTTTTGTAGATGTGATTAATATTTACAATCAGTAGACTTCAAACAAAGGAAATTACATTCCAAATGTGTGTTTCATCCGATCAGTTAAAAACCTTAAGAGCAAGGTTGAGTTTTCTCAGAGAACACAGAACTTTGCCTCAAAACTGTAACATAGGAATCCTAAGTTTCCAGTCTCCTGGATTGCCCTATGGATTTTTGACTCAAGACTGCAACGTTAACTCTTGCCTGAGTTTCCAGCTGGCACAACTACCAACCCACACAATCATATGAGCCAATTCCTAAAAGTAAATCTGTTATTATGAGTATGCACATATCCCACTAGTTCTATTTCTCTGGAGAACCCTGACTGATACGAGCTATCCCAAAGTGGAATTCTGTTTTATAACTAAGGTCAGGGATAACTAATATACAGGGTCCAGAATACAGATGGGCTCACTTGACAGCATCAGTATTAATTTTTTTGTGTGTGACATAATTCTTCCTCAATGACTGAACACAGCTGAATTAGAAATCCAAATAGATTGTTACTAATTGTTCACAAGAATATTCATCAGCTTCAGAGGTGAAAGAATGCTATTTAAAAAAAAAAAGTTGTTGAGAGCACTTCATCTATGTTCTGTACTATGCTAAATTCTGATACAAATGTGAAAGATATTTCCAAATCTACGGTGTTCTTAGTCCAGGAGGAAAAAATAAATGGTGGGAAAAGGAAAAGGATGTCCAGAACAATACTCTTAAGCAGAGAGAATATCATATGTTGAAACATTTTGAAGAAAATGAGATAATGACAGTCATGAAGATGAATGAATGTTGAGAGTGTGTGGCACATATGAGCATATTTCTGAGGACCTGAGCTTGATCAATAGATCACAGTTAAAATTTCTGAGCCTTAGGGACTCCTAGGTGGCTCAGCGCTTTAGCACCTGCCTTTGGCCAAGGGCATGATCCTGGAGACCTGGAATTGAGTCTCATGTCGAGCTCCCTGCATGGAGCCTGCTTCTTCCTCTGCCTGTGCCTCTGCCTCTCTCTCTGTGTCTCTCATGAATAAATAAATAAAAATCTTTTTAAAAAATTCTGAGCCTTATTTTTTTCTTATATAGTTTTGTTTCTGGGACAGAAAACAGAGATGTTTTTACAGAAATCAAATGAGCTTATTTGCAAAGTGACTAACATATAGTATTTACTTCAAACTATGGTAGCTTTTGTTATTTTATTTTATTAGCAGCTTTTGTTATTTTTCAGTTTACCTCATGAAGTATGTTCTGGAGAATATATATTGTCTGGCACAGTGATTATTGGCTACATATCCCTCCTTTTTTACCTTTGTGTCACTTCCATTAGCTATTATTTAGACTACCATCAAGCACAGTGATAAAGGCCTAAATATTGATAGTTAGCATTAAATATGCACACACCAATCTGTATCTTTTCAATCAAACACCAATCACTTAAGTGCCTCTTTTGCTAATGTTCAAAATCTTTAGTGGAATGACTAAATTCAGAAATAGAAGAAACCGTTTGACAGAGGGTAAACACTGGTTTGGGAATCGAGATACCTGAGTTTTAGAGCTAGCTATAGTACTAATGGATTATTGCAATATTTTAAAAAGTGCTAAAATTGTTCAAATTGTAATTTCACTGTACTAAAATGAACAAATTGAATTAAATGATTCATGATGTCCCTTTTGGCACTAATCTGGGATCGAGGATGTTCATGCTTTGTGAGTCATAATAAATAGGCAAATCCTACCAAAAGGAAATAGAGCAGATGTTGTTAAATAACTGATATCCAAGCAATGAATGTGATGAGACTTAATTATTTTGGGATCATAGTATCAATTAAAAAAAAAACTAATGTATGATCAGATTTTAGAGCACATAAGTACTTGGATGTCTGAATTTCCTAAGTTCAAAACCCAAAATTATCTCATATTTTTATCCTCATAAGAAAAGCCTCTTAAAAATCAGAGCATTCCTGTAAAGTTTGCAGAGCCAGTAATCTGTCCTTGGGACAAATGCTTGAGATATAAAATATTGCCTGAGAGTTTATTTAGGGGAAAAGAGGTGAGATATTCTAGAATGACTAGGGTTATTATACACCCTAGTAATCGGGTAATACTAGATAATTCTAGATAACTGTAGCAAGTCAGGATTGACCACCTGGTCCTGTAAATATTTCCCTTCTTTCAAATAATGGTAACACATTTCTTCATGTGAATTTTTAGCTATTAAGTGCTTCTCTGGGTTGTGTCACCTTCCCAAGGGAAGTAGTTGATTTATTCAACTGTTGTCTTTTTATTGAAACACCAAGATTATGGCTTACAGTGCCAAGAAGTGGCTATGCTCCTGAATGTCACTTTTATTGTCACAGCCTGTCCTAACATTTGATGCCAAGCACGGTGTGTAGGTTGGGTGTATAGGTTGACTAATGAAATCTGTCCAGTAACCAAATGTGACAAGTCACTTGTCATAGTCTCAAATTCTTGCAATAATTGTTTAAGACCTGGAAATATTTCTAAATTCCCAAGGAAATTTTTCAGGCCCTCTGATCACTATATTTATTTTCTTTCTACATTATACAATTATATTTCCCAAGTGGCATAAGAATTATAAATCAAATTCATTTCGAGACAAGGTATTACACATATTTTTATCATCGATAGCAATAGATTTATTATACTAACTGTAATACTGATTACTTCTTTGCAAATTGACTTTAATAAAGTCTCTAACAAATGAGAATCAAAGATTTATGTGGTTTACAATTTGATCCAGAAAGCTGATCTTTCTCATGAAAGGTTCTGTCAAATAGCATTTGAGTAAACCTGTATGAATTTGATTAGTCAGAGTCTTTATCTACTTGATAGACACTCTACCAGTTTTTTCATCATGGACATTCAGTCATATCTTTAAATGGATTTAAAATCCAGAAAGATTTACCTTCTATTTTTTAGTTTAAGATAGTTTATAAAATTGTAATTTATATGCACCCCTGTATTTGTTTACCAGCTAGCTATACTGTTATTTACTTAACATTTTATAAATTTTCTTTGCCTAAAAATGATTATGCACACTCTTATCACCATTATAATAACTAATGCCATTATACTAAAATACTATTAAATATTAAAGGTTTTAAAAATCAATAAAAATCAGTCAATAATTTAATCAATGCAAAAATTACATGCTTAGAAACTAATTTTTCAAGAATGAGAATGAAAATATTTATTATAGCTCAGTAATCAAGTTTTGAATCCTTGAAACTTAATTAACATTAATGAAGCTTAATTTAGCAAGATAAGTTACATAATATAACTTTTTATATTAACCAATTCTGAGAACCTGATAGAAATATATACATATTTGGAAATTAGAAAAATTAGTTAGTTGCTTTTTGTGATAAATTCTGATTCTGAGTGTTCACTGTTAATTAAAATAAGTAACCTTGAATAACAAAAATTTTTCCCAAGTGGCCAGCTGAGCTGTTCCTCGAATTCAGTTCTTCTGAATGTGTCAGGTGATTTGGTGGTGTTTGCAGCAACTGGAGACAAAAGCATTTCTTAGCAATACAAAAAGTACTATCGAATTTGGGAAATTATATGTGAAGACCTTTTACTTTTGCTATTCATCAACAATGCCTTTATAGCGTTCAAAATACTTTTAAACATGTAATATTTCAGATGAATTTATAACTTAAGCATCCCAACACATAAAATAACATAACATACCATGGTCAAAAAGTCTTCTTGTAATTTCCCAATTCAGACAAATCTTAAAAAAACATTTCAAGAGTTCAGTTGCCTCTCTTTATAATGATAGATTTTTTTTCAGCTTTGTGTATGTCTTTTAAGTCTTCCACGTATCTGGGGTGGTGTGGAATGATGGACAGTGGGTGTAGGATATGGAATATTACTTTCTAGGATAGAATTTGACTATGTGGAACCATTTGTTCTTATTTTGTACCAACTATGACTTTAGTACTCTTTGTGTTCATCCCAGTAAATCAATTTCATACTATGTCATGAATTTATTACATAAATTCTAAAATCTCTACTCCATTGTAATGATTAGCCAAGACTGATAGAACTAAAGATTTCCGAGGTCACAGTACTTAGCATATTTATAATACACTGAATGCTAACTAAAATCATATCAAAGGATTAGTCTATTTTGAGTGAATAGATTTTATTCTAGCTGCGACAGTATTTACTGTCATAAGTTTTTAGCTACCTCTGTAATTTTCCAATGAACTATTTTATTTGACAGAAGCAACTTACCACTTATTTTGCTGGTCCCTGCTTATTATTTCAAACTATTTTGGCAACGGATATGATAAGTTTATTTACAAATTACTCCAGCAACTATAAGCTTTGCAAGTAAATAAAACATGATAAATGAGTATTCTAAAATGTTAGTATTTTTATCCAATTAGAGTGTTAGCAAATTTCTACAATGCTTGGACATCTTTCTATGTTGCCTTATTCTTTGGGAGTTTCTTGAGGTCAGAATTGGGAAGCATCTCCAAACTTAAATAGTTTGTTCTTATTTACAGTTTCATGAAAATTCACATTTTAAATATTTTTATCATACTCTCACTATTTACTTTGGAGCTATTAGTCCTACAAAACTAGTAGAAAATTAAAGTTATTAATTTATTTTTTTTAAGATTTTATGTATTTATTCATGAGAGACACAGAGAGAGAGGCACAGATACAGGCAGAGGGAGAAACAGGCTCCATGTGGTGACCCGGATGTGGGACTCCATCCCCAGACTCCAGAATCATGCTCTGGGCCAAAGGCAGACGCTCAATCACTGAACCACCCAGGTGTCCCTAGGTTATTAATTTGTATCTCTCTCTGAAGACATATGCAGATTTCATCACAATCAAACCTAACAATATTAATAGTGCTATCAGTAATAGTAGTAATAATAGCTGCAATTTAATATCTGTACTATGTGCCTGATACTATTTTGAGCACTTAATCATGTTAACTTCTTGATTGCTCATATCATTTTTAACTTTTACTTCTATGTATTAACATTCTCTTCTTTAAACCACTGATCTGAAATATGTTCCATGGAATAGAAAACATATCCAGACACAAACACACACACACGCACACACACACACACACACACACACACATAACACAAAACCAATTCCCGCTCATTTTATTTCATGTATGCATAATTAACAGGATTAATATTAACTTCTTAAAATATAGTTATACCACCCTGATTAAAAATAATTGAGATAATACCTGTCAGCCAATATTTAAAATCCCATGCCCCAACTTCTATCATTCTATTTTTGATGCTTACAAATCATAACAGCAAAACATTTCGATTTAAAGGCTTCATTAACTCTCTCTGGACTTTCTGAGTACCTAGTTGTAGTTACACAGATCACTGTGTCACTGTTTATTTTAGCTCCATCCTAAGGCAGCAAAATATTCATTAGATATCAAGCTTAGTGTGTTAATTATATTTTTCTAATGTGCATTAAAATGAATACCCAAATATTAAGCCAGTGATTATATGTCTGCAATGCTTAAGCTTTCATAAACTATCCATGTTACCTGTAAGATCCTTCTAATATTTTTAGGTGCTTCTTTGAGCTGAGGGGAAATGATAACTTCCTTGACATATACATCTCTTTTATGGATGTCAGTAGTGTCTTTGGTTATTGTTAATGCTTGCTCTGTCCCTTTGAGAGTGAAAGAGAACAGTGAAGAGGTGGGCTTGATGGAGAAAAATCCCAGGCTCGCATTTTAGGAAAAGTCTCTTTTTTTTTAATCCACAAATAAGAATATATGGATATTGCAGCTGTTAGCCCTACGACTGATGACTGCACATAAAAGATTGCAGCAAATGAAGATTTTATTGCCCCTCTCTAACTTTCTAAAATGACACGGAAGCTTGCATGTTCTGGGCACCATTCCCAGAAGTATAGCATTCTCTCCAAAAATCCACAGATGCTCTTCTGGGAACGAGGTAGCAGCACTGGCAACACAAATGAGCTGACAGTGTGCGACCATTCCTGGAAGCACTGCCTTCTGGAGAGGAGACTTTCAGGAAAAAATACCAAATTTAATTCTGTTCTGTTCTTCACATATCCTATATATTTTTGAAACTCACAGATTAATATTATGTGGGAGGAAAAAGCAAGTTTCTGACTGCTTGAGAAATCACTAATAAATTTTTTGAAACTGGAGACATGTTGGTTGGAGTTATCAAAGACTGGAGTATGAGACACCATACAAAGAAAAATTGGAAACAGTTACTTAACCACCAACAGACCAATTCCTTATGCTTTGCATGAGAATACCACACTGTACTTACATCTAAAATAAAATACTTACTTTTCAACTATAAAATACTTCCTTTAAGAAGAAAACAGTTGCAGATAAGATAGTCCTGCATTATCATAATTGCTTGTATTTTACAGTGATTTTTATCTTAGATTCATAGGTTGTTAATTTTTAAAAGTGACCTTAGAAATCATCTACCAAACTCTTCATTTTATAGGCTCCTAAGAGATTAAGTGACTTACTCAAGATGAGCCAGTAGTGACACAGATGGAACTTAATTCAAGGATAATATTTTACTTTTACCAATTTCCAAAGAGTTTCAAATTTATTATCTCATTTGAGAAATCTAGAAAACCTATGGAGGTGTTACTATGAAATAAAAAAATGGAACCCAAACTATTTAACCAAATCAATTTACAAAATGTGTTTTGCAGGATTACAAAATTTAAAACCACAAGCTTTTTTGTTCGATACAACATATCATTGTATATACTAAACGTTCACTCTCAAAATGACTGACTATATTTTATAAGTTTTCAACATTACATTTTTGTCAAATTATACCAAAGTAAACTCTCTTTATTATATATGTAGTAGTTCTTTTTCTGTTATAATTACAACAAAGATTCAATTGTAACACCTCGGGAAGAAAATTAATTTAACAGCTACTTGATCAGTTGACATACAATTGCAAAGAATGAAGTTTTCTCATTCACAACGTATTCGCTTTTAGGTACATAAGGAATAAATGTGTTATTTTGCAAAACGAAGATCAATCAAGTGCCCTCTTGGTGGAATCATTCATGATGGAATAAATATAATAAATTACAATATTATGATTCAGTTCATTCTTGAGGCTTTCACGTAATTTTCTGTTTATATGCCAGTCTCTCCCACATGATACCAGAGTGATCAGAGGTAGGAGTCACACTCTATTTATTTTTAAAAGTGTAGTTTTTAGCAAAAGACCTTGTATATTCTAGCCTTTGTGTAAATGCTTTGTGGAAATGAATGGTTCTGGCTGTATAATGACCAAAGAGGAGCCACCACATTCAGTAACTAAATCAAAATCATACACAAGAAGCACAGGGCAACTGATGGGTAATATCAGCCTGATATTCAAATTGTTGAGCACTTTTATGGTGCAGTAATCTGTCTCAAACCTCACACTTCCCCACCTCCCCCCACCATTTCTTCTTTATTAAGATTGTTCATTGAAGACGACACTACAAGATGATGAGATAATGTGGCTACCCAAGTTAACAGGTTTCAACTTATAATTGTCTCAAAATGTGAGTTGCTGGATAAGAGTAAATACTTTTGGCAATTTTCTAAGAATTGTTCATTTTCTATCTCAGCATTCATTTTTATTTTATCTAACACAGCATACTTATTAAAAGATGGAAAAGGAATGAAGACATTCATAGATCCATCATTTCATTTTGGTGGGAGTAAAAAATGTAAAACCTCAATGGCACTGCCTCCATCACTGATATGCATGCACAGTGGCTTCTGATTGATAGATGATCTAAAAAACAAAGCAAATTCGTATTAGAAATATTCCTACAAGTTCAATTGCCTGACTCGGGACAGATGTATTTGTATATTATTTGGACAGTATGTTAAGGCTTGACAGAGCACTTATTCTATCTACTGGTCTGTCATGCTACTAAATTTTATTGTGGAGTAATGTCAGTGAAAAAAATCTCCTTTCTTCCCATGATTATATTTGGCAGACCTATTGTTCTGTGCATTTGTAGGTAGCAGTCACTCAAATATAATGATCTAAACAGATTCCAAATATTGATTTCTTAGCAAAGATTCTTCTACTGCCCCAGAAAAAAAAAATGTATGAAAAGCCATTATACAATATCTGTGTTTGCTCTGTGCTTGTGTTTGTGAGCTGCTCCAGCATATTGGTCTTTTTTTTTTTTTTTCAGAGAAACAATGATACAATCATAACAAATAAATTATCATGTTCAAATCAACCATAATTCTTTAATTAGAAAAAAAAAAAGTTAATATAACAATGCAAAAGGACATAGAATATTGGGAGGGACAGAACATTTTGTTCATTTTCTTTGATACGAATAATATACAAATAATACCACGGCAAGAAGTTTAGTCAATCTTCATAAAACAAGCCAGAAAAATGTTCATAATTGCTTATGTTAAAATGCGTGGCAGGAGTGGAAATCAGATGTCATATTAAAAGTTTTACTCCTGGGGTGCCTGGGTGGTTCAGTCGGTTAAGCATATGACTTTGATTCTGGTCAGGTCATGATCTCAGGGTCTTCAGATGAAGCCTAATATCAGGCTCCAGGCTCAGCAGGGAGTCTGCTTGAGATTTTTTTCACTTTCCCCCTCCTCCTGCACCTCCTTCCCCCACCCCTGCTGCCATGCTCACTCTGTCTCTTCAAATAAATAAGTAAATCTTTTTTAAAAAGTTTTATTCCTTAATTTTTCAATTATCCATCCAATTAATATCATTGGATACCTATTTTGTGCCTGGTGCTTTTATAGGAACTAAAATATGTACTAATAAATAAAACATGTAAGCTCTTGCTGATCCTATATGCTAGTGGACAAAGATAGAGGTAAATAAATTAACAAATAAATACACTATCTAGAAACAAATAAATATATTACTTATCAGTTAATATTAAACACTATAGAAGAAAAAAAGGTAGGTAAGTGAAAGAAGGACATTAGGGAGAGATTCTAGACAGAATGGTAAGTACCAATGATCTGAAAGAGAAAACATCTGGCATATTGAAGAAAGAACATGAGTCATAATGATAAAGGGTTATAGTTGTACTATATAAAACCCTAAAGGTGCATATCATTCAGGGCTTTTTATTATGGAAAAATATACATAAGCTAAAATTTACCATTTTGAAGTGTACCTTTCAGTGGTCTTAGGTACATTCATATTGTTGGGCTTCCATCACCACCACTCCAGAACTTTTCATCATCTCAAGCTCAAACTATGTACCTGTAAAATAGCTAATCTCCATTCCTCCCTTCCCACAGACCCTGGAAACCACTATTCCACTTTCTCTCTCGATGAGTTTGACTGCTCTGGGTTACTCATATACGTGAAATCATACAACAAATGTCCTTTGGTAATTGTTTTATTGCACTTGGCATGAGGTTGTCCAAATTCATCCCATATTATAGTATGTGTTAGAATTTCATTCATTTTGGGAAGGATAATATTCTATTGTATGTGTATACCACATTTTGTTCATTTCGTTCATTTGTCAATGGAAGTTTAGGTTGTTAACACTTTTTGGCTGTTGTGAATAATGCTGCTGTGAACCATGGTGTACAAACATCTGCTCAAGTTTCTGTTTTCAGTTCCTTTGTGTATATATCCACAAGTGGGATTCATGAATCATATGGTAATTCTATGGGTAATTATATGAGGAACTGCCATACTCTTTTTCACAGCAGTTGTACCGTTTCACTTTCCCACCAACAATGCAGACTTGCGACTCAATCCCACAATCATAGATGGTGACCCGACCCTAAACCAAGAGTCAGATATTTAACATTGAGCCACCCAGGTGCCCCTCTTTGCTTCTTCGTTTTGTTGTTGTTAAATTGTAGAGATTCTTTATATATTCAAGTGTGTAAATCCCATATCAGATATATGATGTGAAAATATTTTCTCCCATTCTGTGGGTTCCTTTTTTTTTTAAGATTTTTATTTATTTATTCATGAAAGACACACAGAGAGAGAGAGGCAGATAAACACAAGTGGAGGGAGAAGCATGCAGGGAGCCCGATGGGGGACTCCATCCCGGAACTCCAGGATCAGGCCCTGGGCTGAAGAGCACTAAATCGCTGAGTCACCTGGGCTGCCCAGTGTGGGTTGCTTTTATATTATATTAATAGTGTCCTTCAATGCACCAAAGATTTTAATTTTGATGAAGTCCAGTGTATCTATTTGTTTCTTTTGTTTCTTATGGGTTTTGTGACAGATCCAATAAATCATTACCAAATCTAATGTCATGAAGCTCTTCTGTTTCCTTTTAAGAATTTTATCATTTACCTTTCACATTAGGCTTATTCATTGACTTCAATTTTGTAAAGTAAATTAATTTTTGTAATATGGTATAAGGTAAGGATCCATCTTCATTCTTTTGCATGTGGATATCCAGTTTGCTCAATACCATTTTTTGTAAAGACAGCCCTTTCTCCATTGAATGGATTTTTTTAAGATTTATTTATTTTAGGGAGGGGGGCAAGATGGTGGAAGAGTAGGGTCCCCAAGTCACCTGTCCCCACCGACTTACCTAGATAACTTTCAAACCATCCTGAAAACCTACGAATTCAGCCTGAGATTTAAAGAGTGAACAGCTGGAATGCTACAGAGAGAAGAGTTTGCACTTCTAAAAAGCACAACTCGTTTTTAGCCACTCTGCAATGAGCAAAATGACTAGATAGAAGAACTCACCACAAAAGAAAGAATCAGAAATAGTACTCTCTGCCACAGAGTTATAGAATTTGGAATACAATTTGATGTCAGAAAGCCAATTCAGAAGCACAATTATAAAGCTACTGGTGGCTCTGGAAAAAAGGCATAAGGGATTCTAGAGACTTCATGATTGCAGAATTTAGATCTAATCAGCCTGAAATTAAAAATCAATTACATGAGATGCAATCCAAACTGGAGGTCCTAACAACAAGGGTTAATGAGGTAGAAGAAAGAGTGAGTGACATAGAAGACAAGTTGATGGCAAGGAAGGAAGCTTCAATTAATTTATTTTAGAAAGAGAGAAAGACTGAGAGGGGCAGAGAGAGAGGACGAGGGAGAGAATCTCAAGCAGAATACTTGCTGAACACAGGACATGACATGGGCTGGATTCCAGGACCCTGAGATCACAACCTGAGCCAAAATCAAGAGTTGGAGGCTTAACTGACTGAGTCACCCAAGTGTCCAAAGCCAATTTCTTACAATCTCTGTCTGTTTCTCCCCCTCCTTCCCCTTACTCTCTCATCTTCATACACATATCCTTGTTCTCTTTTTCTGGGGGAACTCTAAAAGACATCTAAATAATTTTAATTCTTCCAACTCCTGAACACAAAATATTGTATATCCTGTATTTCAGCAAACAAGTCTTTTGCCTCTTTGCTAAGTTTATTTACAAGCATTTTATTCATCTTGATGCTTTCATAAATTAAATTTTTTTCTTAATTTAGTTTTCAAATTGTTAGTATATAGAAATGCAGGTATTATTTTCTGTCTTGATTTTGTATTTTATGACTTTACTGAACTTATTAGTTCTAACAGTGCTTTTTGGTTTTGGTTTTTGATGTCTTTTATTTCTTTTGTTGCCTAGTTACTCTGGCTAGAAATTCCAGTACTATGTGGGACAGAAGTGGTGGCAGTGCACATCCTTTTCTTATGTTTGATCTTAGAGATAAAGCTTTCAATCTTTTGCCATTGAGTATGATATTTTCTGTGGGTATTTTTAACATATACTTTTTATTATGTTGAGATCATTTCCTTCTATTACTAGGTTTTTTGTGTTTTTATTATGAAGGATCAGAATATTGTCAAAGGCTTTTTTGTATCAATTGAGATGATCATGTGTAGTTTTTTTCCCATATTATATTAATGGGATATTATACTGACTTAATTTTTTGAGTATTGAACCATTATTGCATTTGAGGAATAAAGTTGTCTTGAGCATGGTAGATAATTCTTTTAATATACTGCTGAATTTTGTATACCAATATTGTGCTGGGAATCTTTACATTAATATTCATAGAGAATATTGGTCTGTAGTTTTCTTGTAGTGCCTTTGTCTGGCTTCAGTCCCAGGTCAATACTGGCCTCATAGAATGAGTTGGGAAGTGTTCCTTCCTCTTCAATTTTTGGAAGACTTTCCAAAAGAAGTGTTGGTGGATAGTTTTTCCTTAAAAATTTGGTAGAATTTACTAGTGAAGCATCTGGCCCAGCACTTTTCTTATCAAAAAGATTTTAATTACTGATTAAATATTTTTACTAGTTATACATCTATTTTTATCTCTTTATGATTCAGTCTTTATAGGTTTTGTGTTTCTAAGAATGTGTCCATTTTATTTAAGTAACCCAACTCATCAGTGTATAATTATTTATAATGCTGCCTTATAACCCTTTATTTCTGTAGCATTGGTAGTAATGTCTCCACTTTCATTTTATTTTAATAATTTGAATTTTCTCTTTTTTTTTTTTCTTATCCAGGGTAACTAAAGGTTTATCAATTTTGTTGATATTTTTGAAGAACTAACATGATTTTGCTGACTTTTTTTAAATATTTTTTTTATTTATTCATGACTGACAAAGAGAGGGGCAGGGACATAGGCAGAAGGAGAAGCAGGCTCCATGCAGGGAGCCTGATGTGGGACTCGATCCCAGGACTCCGGGATCAGTCCCTGAGCCAAAGGCAGATGCTCAACCACTGAGCCACCCAGGTGTCCCTGATCTTGCTGACTTATTTCATTAGTTTTCTATTCTCTGTCTCTAACTTTTATTATTTCCTTTCTTCTGCTTGCTTAGTTTAGTTTATTCCTTTTCTTTCTACTTTTTTTTTTTTATTTTTAATGCTCTTGCATAGACTTTGACTCTTACTCTGAATAAAATGTGAAGCCCTCAGAAAATTTTAAAAGTGGAATGGCATAGTCTGACATATTTTTAAATGATGACTTTTTCTTTGTGCTGGAAATAGATCAGAGTGATATAAGGACAAAACTATAAGAACAGCTAGGAAACAATCTAGGAGGCAAAATAATGGTGTCTTGAACAGTAGTGGTTATGGTGGATGCAGTTTTGATATTCTGAAAAAATGTTGAAAGTGGTGGAGCAAGGTTTGTTAATAGATCCAACATGAGATGTGAGAAAAAAGGTGTAAAGGGTCATGCCTCCAAGGGCTTTGGTCTGAGCAAGTATAAGAATAGGGTTGCTGTGCTGGGATGAGGATGTAGCATATTGGGAGTTTGGGAAAAGATCAGCAATTAATTTGGGGGCATGTTAGGTTTGATCTATAGTAAACACTCATAGGAAGATATCAGGTAAATATTTGAAAATACATGTCTGGGATTCAGAAGTAGACATATACTTGGGGAATTATCAAACCAATATTTTCCACGATGCATTTGGTTGACATTATCTAAAATGTTCAGTATATTGGGAGAAAAAAAAGATATCAAAAGATCAATCTCTGAGGTACTCCAAAGTTTAGAATCCAGGAAGATAAAAGGAAATCAGCAAAGGGACTGAGAATCAGCTGCCAAACCGCCAGTGAAATGGAAAAAAGAATAAAGAAAGTGTTCTTTTGGAGACAAAATGGGGGTGGAGAGGTGTTTAGGAATGGAAGAATGATCAATTATATGAAATAATATCAAATATATAAAATATATGATATATATGTGTATGTGTGTGTATTTGTATATACTCTATACACATAGTATATACAAATATATATATTTAACTGAATAGGAGCTAAATGTGAGGCCAAGAGACAACTTTGCTTTAAATGAAAAACTCAGCATGATATTTGCCTGATCAAATGATCAAATATAAATATAGAGAGGAAACTGGCAACAAAGCTGGGACAATGTCCTTGAGTAGTAACATTGGCTGGAATCCAGTGCTCAAGTGGAAGGGCTGGCTTTTATTAGGACCACAGAGACTTTGCCCATAATAACAGAGTCAATAGGCTCAGCACCTGGTAGTTGTATAATAGTGGTTGTGACAGTGTGTAAACATTTTCTTCCTTTTTTTCCTCAATAAAACAAAACCATAACAGCAAAACAAAATTTCTCAGTAATAACAAAAACTAAAAAGACAAAACAAAGCAAAACAAGATGGTTGGTTGAACCTGGGAATAGGTTAGAAGTTCCTAAAAGCTTGAAAAAGTAGAGATGTGCAGTGGTCTTTTGGAACAGTGAGAAAGTGTAGAGACTAAACAAGTATGATAGGATGGCTAGATAGAACCAAGGACCCAGAGAAATTAGCAATATAAACATTGAGGCCAGATGGGATATTTTTGATGACCATGGTATATGGTATAGGTGCATACCTGAAGTAAATGGAGAGTTTAAATAAGCAGGTTTATTGATTGCAAATGAGTATGATAATGTAAGAGAAAGGAAATGTGATTAATTCTAATGAGGCACTAAGGTAGTCAAGCCGAGTAAGAAAGCGCTAGAACATGATATTAGTTTTTTTTTTTTATTATTCTATAACAAATTTCTGCAAACTTAGTGGCTTAAACATCACAAATTTATTATCCTTTAGTTCTGGTAGTCAATAGTCTGACTCAGGTCTCACTATCCTAAAATCAAAGTTTAAGAAGGGTTGAGTTTCTTTCTGGGAGGCTCTATGGGAGAAACCAATTCCTTGTGATTTGGGGCTTCTAGAGGTTGCTTACATTCTTTAGCTATTGACCTTCTTCCTCTATTTTCACAGACATCAATAGAGGTAGTCTTTACCATGACTCATAAGTGACATATTCTTCTACTCCTTTCTTCCCCTTTTTAAGAATCCTTGTGTTAACATTAGGTCCACCCAGATCATTCAGAATAATCTCTCCCATCTTGGTGTCTTTAACAAGTCACATCTACAAAGTCCCTTTTGCCATGTGAAACAATATGTCCATGGGCTATAGAAATTAGGAAATGGGCATTTTTCTGCCTATTCCAATGATGAAGCAAAGATAAGTGAAAAAATAGTAGGAAGAATGGATTTTAGGACCCAATCATTTTGAAAAATTTTAGAGTACAACTATTACAAGGAATGATCTAGTGTGACTGAGGCTGTCATTGCTTCCTAATATCTATTTTTTGCTATTCTTTCTGGGTACGCAGCTGAATATACTTTCAAGCCTCCCTTGCAAGTGGAATTAGCCATATGACTGAGCTCTGATAAATGGAACATGAGTAAAATTGGTGTATATAGTTTTTAATTTGGTCTATAAGATCATGTTGTATGCCTTCCTTCTCTTTTCTTTCTGATGTCTGAAAAAAAAAAACTACTACTTGCATCAAAATTAAAATTAAACAGAATTAAAGATTCAAGTTCTCAGTCACACTAACCATATTTCAAGTGCTTAATAGCTAAATGTGACTATTGACTACCATATTGATCAGTTCAAATATAGAATAGTTGCTTTACTGCAGAAAGTTCTTTTGGTTTGTGCTGGACCAAAGGAAGGCAAAGCCACAAAGAGGAAGAAGGCCAGCTTCCTAATAGACTACATAAAGAACTCATCCCCACTCCTGATTAACATTTGACTGCTCTGGAGTCAATAAGTAAAATTTTCTTGCCTTAAGACAGAGAGATTTTACATTCTTTATTACACAGTTAGCACTCCTAAGTGCTAAGACAGTAAAAAGAAAAGAAATGAGTCTGGTAGACCTTATGATGCACCACACAGATTACCTTTTGGGAATAACAGATTTATTATTATTAGCCCAGCTAATAAGACTCTAATCTAACAGATTTATTAGCCCAGCTAATATATTTGCTTATTATTTGCTAATAAGCAAATATAAAGGGCCGAGTCTCTTGCCCCAATGTGAGACAGCTCTGATCACTCATTCAATATTCAGATATTCCTAAAGAATCTTTCGAGGTATCCCTTGAGATTACCTGACAGCTTGCTTTTTCCTTCTGCCCAGTCCTACTTACTTTTTCCCCCTTCTACAGGTGTTTCTGTTTTGTTGTGTTATTTTCAAGACTACCCACTAATAGACCTCCTGCATGCTAACCACCAGCTCAGAGTCTGATTCCTGGGGAACACAATGTACAAAAGTGGATATTGGAATTGGGCCAAGAAAGTAGATGCTGGAATAGGATATAAGAATTGCATCACCTGCCACCTAGATATTAATAGGGGCCCGATCATTGGTGGTAGATGAAACAGAGAGAAACCTTGTTTCTAGCGGATGGTTCCGTTGTTAAAGCTTTCACCAGTGGTAAATTAAAATGGTAAATTGTTGAAAGGGAATGCATTAGCAGGTATCAGACTAGAAAAACAGCAGAGAAAGTAACTATACAGATAATAATATATTCGGTGGCTATTGGTTGAGTTTGCTTGATGCTTTGGAGTAAAGATAAGAAATAGCTGACTGCACCACAACTGAAATCTAGGCCTAAAATTCTAGAAGGCCTCTTTAGTAACATCAAAAATTCTCTCATCTTTTGTAGTGAAAAGGTGGATGTAGCTTACGATCAAGCCCAGGACTTAATCGCAAAAAAATACCAAGCTCCCAAGTTGAACTCTTAAGCAAGACCTAGATTGGGAAAGATTGAACCCCTGATATATAAAGCAGACACATCTCAATGGATCCCATCACCTCCCCCCCCAAAATAAATCCTAATTTCCAGATCTCTTAAACTCCCTGAGTCTGTGGAAATAGCCTATTACTCTCTATGAGGACTAACACTCTCCTTTCCTTGAAGACAATGTACATCCTTCCCCACTTAGACAACATTACTTCTTCTGAAGATCTGCCTACTGGCCATAGGTCAATAATAAGGGTTCATAATCTGGCCAACGTAATCTGTCCAAAGGCAGGCTGGGTCTGATTAGAGATAAAAGAGAGACTACATCCCCAAAGGAACTACAAGACTCAGCTAGCATATATTAACAGGAGCCAAGGAAGTATATATGAGGGTAGCTTCTGAAGGGGCTAGAATAATTACAGTGGGTTTGATAAACAATACTTTGTTGATTTGGAGGGCACCATCCAGATTATATAGGCCTATACACCCTGGCAAAGACCTCAGGAGATGGCATACTCTACTGGAATTATGGAAAAAGCAACAATGCATACAAAGTGAGGTAGACATTCCAGACAGCCATAGCAAATAGTAAAAGAAAGGATTAGAAGACTTAGAAAAGAGGGCTTGTCTAACCATAGGTACTATATAAGGCTGGAAAACCCACCAGAGGACTCTATTCCACAGGAGGGCCTGGAAAATACATAATTTACCAAAACAATAAGGAAGCCCATGGTAGGAGTACCACCAGCATCACTTAGAAATTTATTGTTAGCTCCCCTCTATAATGCAGGGTTGGTGGGAAAAGTTGCCATTAAGAATTGAGTTCATCAGTAGCGAGGAGGATGATAGTTTCCCTATGAATTTGAAGCTATATGTCAGTGCTTCATCTGGATAGAAGGCACAACACAATTGGAGATGCTAAAATGATGCCCCCTACCCTTCCATAAAGAGCCATTTACTCAAGTGATAAGAAAAGAGAAATGTCCAAAAACATTTCAACATTTAGACACAGAGTCCAAAAATCAAAGTATTTGTGCCTCCCTGTCAGAGAGAAATCATAGAAGATATGAATAATAAAAGGAATCCTGTCCCAGGTTTTACTAACAGTAGACCACTGCTTCCATAATCTATCTACTGTTTAAGATGCATATAATTTGCCCAAGGTTGTAATTTCCCAAGATTCTGAATGTATAACTGGAATAGACATACTTGGTAGTTAGTAGGTGGGTAACAGAAGTGCTGATCCTAAAGACCTTAAAGAGACAGAAGTATTGGTTCCCATCAAATCTTTATTTAATTTACTTGTCTGCCTCCCATACTAGGCAGATAAGCAGAGCCTAGAGGATAACAATGGACCATCATGAATGATGAGTACTGACTCCAATTGCTGCTATGGGGCCAGATGTGGCTTCTCTACTAGATCAGATTTATGCAATCTATGGTACAAATATGTCACTTTTGAATGGGTGTATACATTATTTTCTATCTCTATCTGCAAAGAGTGTCAGAAACTGTTCATATTCACATGGAATAGA
The DNA here is from genome assembly GCF_048164855.1 of Canis lupus baileyi. NCBI lineage: Eukaryota > Metazoa > Chordata > Mammalia > Carnivora > Canidae > Canis > Canis lupus. The sequence continues at coordinate 81,359,154 of NC_132839.1, forward strand.
CAACTATACACATTTATGATCCTAGGTATGTGCTAATTTGCCTACCTTTGTTACAATGAAGCCTGACAACATCCAGAAAATCTTAACATCCATGATAATATCGCATTGCCTTATCATATTGATGACATGAAAATCAAATTAAAGGTACACAAAGTGGTTCTTCCAAGTGGCTAAAACATTATCTAGCTTGCCAAGCTTAATATGCTATCAAGAGTAGAGGTAAAACCCTAAAAAAGTTCAGATGACTGACATATCAATAGCATTTTTATGAGTCTAGTGGTTGCTGTCATACCAAGTTAGCATTTCAAACATACGGGTCAAAGTATTGGTACATTAACTCTCCATGCAAAGGAGGAAGCACCATGAAAGACAGTCCTGGTAAACCATTTCCGGTTCTATTCTTCGCAATAGATCCCCTGGAAAACTTGGACTATTTCTCTGTCTCATATAATAGATGATTTAGATAAATAGATAAAAAGATTTTTAAAAAGATGATTTAGATAAATAGATAGAAAGGCTGCCAGTTTGGGTAGCAAGCCAAGCAAGGACCTTCAGCAGATCTGGGATGTGATGCAGGTCTGCAACTTGGAATATACAACCTGGAAGACTTTATGTAATAGAAGTATCACTGTAGGGAGATGACATAGCCCACTGAAAGAAGGAAGAACTACTGAGGATTAACAGAAGTACAATCAGGGGGCACAGAATGCTGCAACAGTTTCCAAAGTGCCTCTCCCTCAGCTCACTCCTATGCTCATATTGGGGATCCCTAATGATTATGAGGAAGAAAAACTTAAGCTTATTTCATAGACTCATGACTTTGTATTGGAGATTCAAGCTAAAAAATATGGTGGCCAACTCTTTTGCAAACTGTTGAGGCAACACCTTGAAAAAAATTTGGGGAGAGAAAAATTATAGCAATTGTGCAGAACTTTAGTTATTGAACCAGTTATCTACTTTGTTTGAAAAGACAAGCAGTCTTTAAAAAAAAGACAGTCTGAGTTTAGAAAATGTGAAGACTTGAGGGCAGTGGCAAACGTTTTCACAAGTCATCAGGGATAAGTAACGACAAAAAGTAGAAGATTATAGACAAGGGGGTCTGGAGTAGAGGTATGTGAATGGTCTTATAGGAGAGGACCAAAAGTGTGAAGGTCTCTTATATCTCGTGTTTATGGCCACAAAATGCAACAGCATGGTATATGAAATGATTTTGCTGCTTTCCTCAAGCTACATCTCTCAACAGACATTCCAGACACAACAGACATTCCAGGTATGTTAGTAGATATGTTAGCAGGGATAAAGTCTGTGAACTCTTATCAAGTCTAATCTAGCTACTGCCACCGCTTAATATACAACCTATAATCAACAGGGAATGATATCAAGTCTCCAATATATTTCCATCCTTTGATGAGACTACCCAGGCACTCTGTGGTGAGTTAGCTGTATTAGGTCCACTCGACTCTAAAAGTCCAGCAATTTCTCTTGGCATAAATACACACATTTTCTGTAAGTGGGTTTGTCTTTCTTTCATGTAAGACCTGAGCAAGTACCACATTTTTATAACTATGAAGTGTTCACAATTTACCCCCACGGATCTCACCTACTATCTCGTGAGATCAAGGGACCCACCCTACAGCAAAAGAGGTGTGGACATAGGCTGATGACAGACCCCACTACCCAGATGCTTTTGGTCTGATAGAAAATTGAGTATTCTCTTGAAGGCATCATTGAAGCACTAGCTTGAAGATGACATTTTGCAAGGATAAGGCAAGTTGCTAGGATTTTACAAGACCTTGGATACAGCGTGAATCAAAGAAGGTTAAATAGTGCTTTGACCCACTAGTTAGAACACATACGTCTGAAAACCAAGTAGCATAAACAAGAGTGACCTTGCTTAGTTTTTTTTTTTTTTTTTTTTTTCTTAGATAGCAACTCTGGGCTTTGCATGTTTAGAGCTTTTGGTTCCTATAGGGACAACACTTTCATTAGTGGATAAATCAAGAGTTCCTTTGAGCTATAAGCTGCAGCTGCAGCTGCTGCCTGAACACTTTGAACTCTTTGAGTGAAAGACCTGGAAGGCAAGAAGAGGTGTCTTCATCTTGACAGAAGGATAATAATCTTGATTGTCCAGAGTAAGTAGGATATTATTGCATGTGTGACTAGCAAGGAGTATGTTTGCCATTTGACATTTCTTCATACTCTCTTTATACATTTTGATGGAAAGTGGACAATGACAACAACATTGTCTGAAAATGGCATAGTGATCAGGGGCTCAGAATCCTTAGGAATGAGAGTATGATCAAGTTACCAGATAAGCCACAAAGATCACCAAACTTGTTAGCTGAGGCTTAAGAAAATCTAGTTTTCACTCTGAGACCAGCTTCAGCAGAGAGTGCTAGAGTTATTAACCTTCCTCTTTCAGGTGGTCTAAGCAAGGCCCACAAGAATCCTGAAGGACAAGCTGGTCCCAGAATTTATATAAATAAGTTAATTTGAGTAAAGCACATGTTTACTGTTTTGGATGCTGTCATGACGACTCATCATTTTTCAAGAAACAAGGCCGTCAGCTTCTGAGAGTATGTTCAGAAGAATCCTCAGGCAATCTATCAGCCATTTCAGGAAATGCTCAGCTGTAGAGACCCTCACCAGAAGTTATGCCTCCACCTAGAGAAGCCCATGTCCAATGACTCTACCCTCAAATGACGCAAATCTGAAAGAACACCTAAGTGTTCTGTTACGACTATACTACACCTAACCATTTCTGCTCTAGTCCTATTTTCTTAACTTTTTTTTTAAGATTTTATTTATTTATTCAGGAGAGACACAGAGGGGGCGGGGGCAGAGACACAGACAGAGGAGAAGCAGGCTCCATGAAGGAAGCTTGATGTGGGCTTTGATCCTAGGACTCCAGGATCATACCCTGAGCTGAAGGCAGGCGCCAAACCACTGAGCCACCCAGGGATCCCCTTCTTAACCTTTCTTTTGCAGTTTTTGATCTCAAGAGCATTCTTATTAATCTCTTCATGCTAATCTCTATCTCAGAGTCGTTACCTATGGGACACAAACTATAACAATAGGTGTCAAAAATGGCAATGCTTGAAATTGAGATTGTAAATGAGGAAGTTGCTACTGATGACAAGGTCTGGGGAAGTGGGTGACTAAGGTAGATTGTGGATCATAGAGGAGAAGTGACTAAAGAATTGAGAGGCCAGAATGATGGAAAGATCATCTTCATGAAACTTTGAGTCACCAAATATTTTGACATTAGTGTTGGAAAAAGCATTAGTGTACCAGGTACCAATATTTTCAAGGAATTGAGAGGTTGAGGTGGGTTTCAAGGAAATTAATATGTGGGTGACCACACCAAGAATATATAATTATTAGTATAGTCTGATGGCATGAAGAGAGAGGATGGTAGAACAATAACCTAGAAGTCACTATGGGAGTTGGTAAGAGAAAAACATGATACACTTAAGAGGACCATCAGGGAGATCCATCTTTTTTTTTTTTTTAAGATTTTATTTATTCATGAAAGATACACACACAGAGAGAGAGAGAACCAGAGACATAGGCAGAGGGAGAAGCAGGCTCCCTGCAGGGAGCCCGATGTGAGACTTGATCCTGGGGCTCCAGGATCACGCCCTGGGCTTGAGGCAGGCACTCAACCACTGAGCCACCCAGACGTCCCAAGATCCATCTTTTAGTTAAAAATAAAATAAGAAAGAACTTTCACAAAGAAAGTTTGGAATACATGAAGTTTTGCTTCAAGGCTAACCTATACATATCTTAGATATAAAGAATTGAGTCTGTCTCCCAACTATTTCAGATAAAAATTAACACATTTTTAATTTTGTATTTTCTTTGGATGAGGCTATACAATGTGCTGTAAGTGTTCAGAATTTTTGCATTTGGCTAGCTGATTAGGAATGCTTAGCTAAATTGCTTGAATTAGTGACTACACATCTTGACATGCTGTAGCTATAATCAGAGGCACAGAAGAGTCAACTGCAAAAGTAATATTATTACATAAAACAGATCACATATAAAATTGGTTATATCCTTTATCCTGTGAAAATCTGAACCATGGAACAACCATGTGAAAACTGGTCTTAATCTGCATAACCTTTAAACTTATTATTCAATAATGCTGGAACTTTTTTTTTTTTAAACCTTCACTTTTTTTTTATTTTTTAAAGATTTTATTTATTTACTCATGAGATACCCAGAAAGAGAGAGAGGCAGAGACACAGGCAGAGGGAGAAGCAGGCTCCATCCAGGAAGCCCGATGTGGGATTTGATCCCAGGTCTCCAGGATCACACCCTGGGCTGAAGACGGCACTAAACCACTGAGCCACTTGGGCTGCCCAGAGGCTGGAACTTTTATTAAATGTAAGAACATCTGAAGGAAAAAGCATATATTTGCCCTTTTCAGATGGTTAGATTTGTTTCCAATTATTTCACATTTTTACACTATTTAAAAACTAGACAAAATTTCAAATGCTCATTATAATTTTACAAAATGAACAAAGAAGAGTATGCTCTTCTACTTAGTTATGATTTATATACCTAGTATTTCCAGGACAATACTTCCAATTTCTTGTTTTCTACTAGTTATACTGCAGTAGGTCACTCATTATCCACATTTTCAAAATAAAACTACTTCTATTATCTTTCTTTTTGTAAAATTTTCAATTGCTTTCCAAAAATGTGTTTCTTTTTCTTCTTGGAAACAGCAAGATTGCACTTCCTAGCATCATTTGCAGTTATACATGGCCATGTGAACGAATCTTGTCCAATGGGCTCTAGGTGAAAGATATATACCACTTCTAAGTTTGGTGCATTTAAAAACTCCCACCTGACTTTCAGTTCTCAGTGTCTCACTTTGTGAGCTAGAGGGATAGAATCCAACAGACATCTCTTAGACCCTAGGGATGAAGTAGCTGCAAGATGAAAAAAACCTGTATCCTTGAATCAGAGCATATAAAGTCACCCCAAATTTCCAGGATTGTTTTGTTATATGAGTCAGAAATACGATTCATCAATATTAATCACTGAGATTTTTGCGATTCTATTTTTTTAAAGGTTTTATTTATTTATTCATGAGAGACACAGAGAGAGAGAGAGAGAGAGAGGCAGAGACACAGGCAGAGGGTGAAGCAGGTTCCATGTAGGGAGCCCAACGTGGGACTTGATCTCGGGTCTCTAGGATCACGCCCTGGGCTGAAGGTGACGCTAAGGCGCTGAGCCACCTGGGCTGCCCTGATTCTATTTTTTATAGCAATTAGTCTTCCCTTCCCTGACTATATACTTGTACTCTACCTGACATTCCGATTTCTGTAATGGCCACCATAGCATATCAGATACAGAAAGACTGAAAATAGGGGTAGATACAATAAGTATTCCCAATCAGTTCTTCCTTCTCAATCACATAATATAATTAATTACGGAGACAATATTGTTGACTCTATTGCTACAACATTTCCTTCGTTGTCCCCATATCTTTAGTTTTCTGCCTTAAAAATCCAAAATTTTTAATGAGCATCTAAATATATCAATATATATTCCCCCAAATTTAGCCAGAAATTGCTTTTACCGGCATTATTCTCTGCAATAACACAGCCCTACTTATTCTAATATTCAAATTTTCCATCATCTTTTTGACTTTTTGAGATGGTCACAATATCCCCTCCACTGGCATTTTTGATTTTGCATATATAAAACATAACTAGCTGGCTAGAGAAATGAATATAATCCATATTTAAAAATAAATGATTCACTCATCATCTTCTTTATGAGATCCTCCCAGATTTTTCCTATTTATAATTACCTTTTGCATTTACTACGAATGTACTACGCTACAGTTTTTCTAGTAATAATAGGCTTTGCTTTCATTTTTTTATGGAACTGATTCTGATTTCTATTGCTATATAGCAAGTTATCATAAACTTTTCAAAAGCCACCATTTCTTACTTCACAGTTTGTAAGTCAGACTCATGCATATAGCATGACTAGTTCTCTCTTCAGTTTATCATAAGATTGAAATCAAAATATTGGCCAGACTGAGTTCTCATCTTGAGGCCCTAGGGAAAAATTTGCTTCCAAGCTCACTCTAGCTCTTGCCAGAAATCTGTTCCTTGTGATTGTAGGACTGAGGCCCTGCTTCCTTGCTATGCAGACCCCTCCATCTTCACTAAATAGAATCCTTCATGTACTTCAACTCTCTGACTTCCTCTTCCACTGGCAGCGGGAGAAAACTCTGCTTTCAAAGGGCTTATGTGATTAGGATAGGCCTAACTGAATAATATCCAGTCAGTTGTGCCAATAGTATAAATAAATCACAAAATAAAATCCATTATATCATAGTCCTGAGGATTATTTAGAGCATGTATACATCAGGGGTAGGAAATCTTTGGGAACATATTAGAATTCTACCTATTTCAAGAAACTTAAAAAAAGCAAATCTGCAAGCACTAAGTCTTTGAACTTTAGCCTCACTAAAGTATAGGTTAGGCATAACAAAAATTACCATTATCTGTCTCATAGGTTACTAACAAGAGGTTCAAAATATTTAAACAGTGTGGCCATATTCTTACATTTATAGGGGGTATGGATACAGATAGAAAGATTTTGACTAGAAATCCAAAATTCTCTTTATAATACTTCATAAACTACATTTGGGATTGTACGTTTATTATCATTACTTTATTACATGTTATTTGATTATAAAATGCTAATGCTAAAGTATCACATCAGTTGAGGAATTTAGTATTTTCTAAGAGGGTATATAAATTTATCCCTTAATGTCATCTTGGAAAGTGGAGGCTAATTTCTTTGTTCCCCACATGTATCATGTAATCATCTTGGGCTGTCATAGCAAAATACCATAGACAGGGCAGCATAAACAACAGAAGCTTATTTTCTTACAATTATGGAGGCTGGAAATTTGAGATCACAGTGCTAGCAGGGTTAAGCTCTAGTGAGGATTCTTTCTCTTCCTAGTTCACAGATGGCCATTTTCTGGCTGTGTCATTATGCTGTGGGGAGAGAATTTCTCTCTGCTTCTTCTTATAAGGCCACAAATATTTTCAGATCAGAATGCTACTCTTATGACCTCATTTAGTGGTAATTACCTCCTAAAAGTTCTATTGTCAAATATAGTCACACTGGGAGTTAGGGCTTCCCCAAGTGAATTGAGTTGGGGTCGAAAGGAATGAATACAATTCAGTCCATTGTAATACATTACCAAGTTTGGAATATACATACAACAGCTAATGAATAAATATTCATTGTTCTCAATTTGTATGCAATCAATTGATACCTAGTTAAGCCAGACCCATAGAGAATCATATTAAATAATATATACTCCAACTAACTTTTTATTCTGATGATAAATGGAAAAAATAGAGAATAAAAATTATTGGAGCTTTCTTTAGATTCCCTATAGCTATAGATAGACCTTTTATGATTAAACAAACAGGATTACCAACTTCTATTTTGGCTGGAACACTTAGACTTGACTCAGAACTTGAAAATCTTGATGCTTCCACAATTCATAGAATTGTCTCGAGTTAAAAAAAGTTGATCAGAAAGAAAAATCGTGATCAAGGTAGCCATATGCATAAATGGTCTGGAGTATACTCAATAGCTTACAAATTCCTGTATTCTGAACAACACCTTTTTTAGACATGATTTATGGTGCTTAATGTGTGTGTGTTGGCACTGGGGGCCAGGGGAAGGGTTATTCTCAAAATTCTCCTTCAAATACCATTATAAAGCCATGTGATAGTTTAGTATTGCAATGGAAATCACACTGTGCACTCCTCACCCATTAGGCTGCTAATGTTTCAGCCTATAAAATGCACTGGTTCCAATATAGGACTATCATGACAAAGCCAGAATGGGAGAATTTTAAGCTCATTAACTTACAGAGGGATGGCATTTGTTTTCACTTTGCCAAATCAAATAAACAAAGAGGCAAATAAACTTGAAATGTTACTTTTGGGGAAAGATTGACCATTGCTTTGACCTACTTTGGTCATTCAGATATTCTTTTGCAAATGTTCCTCTGGAACTGTGAAAACTATGCTGAGTACATTATAAAAATAGGGGGAAAAGCTCAAGAAAATTAACATTTTTTAGCTATTAGATACAGTCATTAGTGATATTCTGAAGCATTCTGACAGCTTTCGCTACAATTTCCTCTTCTTTTGTTTTAAAAAATTCTACTCTAAAGAAATACATTCAACTAGGTTATAATTAACGTGGCTGTCAAAAGATATTATATATCATCAGCTGCTTACCATCCTAAGGTAGAAAAAGAGTAGCAATGCTATTGTTCTCTGCCTAATCAGGTCAAAGCAGTGGCAACTTTAATTAGAATTATTGTCAAGAAACTGCTAAAAGTCTATAACAGTAAACTATGTCATATGTTTGCTCCCGCATCTTTTATTTTAATCTTATTGAGGGACAGAGACATTTTTAATTTATAAATTGGCAAGCGTCTTCCCATAATATTGTTCTATCACACCCTTTCTTGCATTTAGCAACCAACGTCTAGTAGCTGACCTACAAGTTCTATCAGAATGTTTATTGTCTAATGAGCTTAACTATTTAATAATATATGAAACTGCTAAGATTTCAAAGCATGAAAGTCATGAGAATTGAAATTAAAAATTTGTGGACACAATTTTTCCTACATAAATTACCAAATAGGAAAGAGACACATTTATAAAAATGCTAAAAAAATAATTATAAAAACGATTTCAGCTTATTACTAAAAGCATCAAGCTTTTAGGACCATTTATCATTTAAACTGGTTCTGAACATCAATGCTATTCTGATTTCTCTATTTTTGTTAAAGTGTGGTACATGACTTTCTCAACAAGGGAAATATTTTATGTGCAATAAATGTTCTTGTAATTGAGAAAATTATAGCTAATTCTGTTTTTTCATTAAGATAAAATTGGTATATTACATTATATGCTTCAGGTGTGTAATGTTCATAATTTGATATTTGTATACACTACAAAGTGGTCACCATTATAAATCTAGTTACTATCCATCACTATACAATTGAGCCCCTTCACTCATTTTGATCACCCCCCCAAAAAAACATTACTCATCTTTCTCCATCTGACATTTTACTTAGTATAATACCCTCAAGGTACATCCATGTTGTCCCAAATGATAAAATATCTTCCTTTTTATGTCTGAGTAGTGTTCCATTACAGTGTGTGTATGTGTGTGCATGTGTGTGTCTATGGATGTATCTATCTATCCATGACATCTATTCATCCACCAATGGACACCTAGGTTCTTTCCATACCTTGACTATTATAAATAATGTTTCAATGGACATATGAGTGTCTTGAGTTAGTGTTTTTGTATTTTCCAGTTAAATACCGAGAAGTAGAATAGCTATGTCATAAGGTAGTTCTACTTTTTTTTTTTATTTTTTAAGGACTTGCCATACTATTTTCTGTAGTGGCTACATCAACTTACATTCTCACCAACAGGGTATCAGGGTTTTACTTATTTGCATCTTTTTCAAGTTTTTTAATGTGGTATAGTATGGTGCAAAACTGATGCCCACCAGTGCCTCCATCTTAGAGTCCCACCAGGGTTCTGCGTCTTTGGCAGATGGTTTCGGATTAACAAATGAGTCTTCTATGCATATAGTCTAGGCACCTTTAAAACTGTTGCTTTTGTGCTGCATTCCAGGACTGGTGGATCTGTCCATAAGCCCTTTAACAGTAAATTTTCCTTTCCCTATAGTCGCCTTCCCTCTGGTTCTCTTAAATATAAATTCTGATTGGTTTTCTAGGCCAAATGCTTCTGGAGCTCATTTCTCCAGTGTAGTTCCCAAGGGTTGAGGTAACTGATGGGGAGCACTACCACCTCAGGGAAAAACTTCACATTTTCAGATTCCCCCCGCCCCCAATTGTGGGTTGTTGCATCCGGAGTGGGGTTTCTTGAAAGACTGTGTCTCTGACCTGTGTAGTTGTTGCCTTTCATGTGGAGGCACTGCTCTGTTAACTTTCAGATCCTTTCCAGAAGGAATGATTCCATATATATATCTGTAGATGTGTTGTGTTCATGGAGGAGTTGAGTTCAAGGTCCTTTGACACTACCATCTCAAACTCTCCTCAAATTCTGTATTATTTTTAGATAGATTAACTTGTCAAGTTTTTATACATTCATTGTCTCTGTACAGTTTTTGCTTAGAGGAAAGATTCAGTGTAAAATAACATGCTTATCTTAATACAAATAAATCCAATTCATGAAAATAAATATAAATTGTTTTGTCTTTTTTTAGCAAATATGTTGTTTAAAAAGTGAAGAATATTTGTTTTTACTCTGCCTGCTAATTTATTCATTTTACTTATGTTAATATTCCAGGAAATTATGTTCACCTCCTTAAGGAAACATTTCTTGTTACATACTGACTTTCAGGTCATGGCATATGCAGCTTAAGATAATAAGACTAGCAATTACTTTTCTATTTTGACACACTAGTCCAAGAACATTGTGTTGCATTTAATGAAGTAGGCCATTGCTGCCTTTAGGATGTATTCAGGCAGTCCTTGACGTAGGTGGCTTAAATGACTGCTTCCCTCCCCCAACAGACTCTTTTCCATTATTTCTTCTTACTCTTTCCACAAGAAAATGCCTGGAGTGATCTATCTTCTCTCTTCCAATACACATTCTCTCCTGGAACTTCCAGTCTGTACCAGACTGCATAAAAAGAGCTCATGATCAGGGACTAGGCTTGGTTGTAAGAGGAAAGAAAAAGAGGAGATAAACTGAATCCCCACTACTTTCCCATTTCTGTCCTTCAGGCCTACGTGAGGTCTCCTGCCTTCCAAGAACACCAGTCTAGCACCACAGCATGTCCAGTTCATGGTGGATATTTATGTCCATAGGTATTTGACAAATCTTGGTGAAGCCCTATGTCTTTACTCCAGACATTCAAATCCTACTCCATATCTTAGGGGGGGAAATCATATATATATGATAACCTAAAGTGTAAAAGGGATAAGGGGAAAGGAAAAAGTGATTTGGAGAGAGAGAAAGAGAGAATTCTATTTCTAATTTGAGTCAGAGCTAGTCTGTCAATGAAAGTTCCAAAGATGACAGAAAAGTGAAGTGAGTCATTTCTTGGAGCCTTCAGCAAGAATAAATAACAAAAACTATCACCTGGTCTGAAAGAGTTGGAAGAATTTGGGGAAAGAGATTCTGAAACTCATTGCTCCTTCCATACCAGTATGAAATTCCTAGAGTTTCTTCCTTTTTTGCCCACATTTCCATTTCAGTATTTCATTGTCCTAAACCTATCCTCTATACCCCTACCCTAAGGTATCAGACCTTTGGCACCAAGATTTGTTATTCTCCCCGTGAGGGAGGGAAGAGTTGGGAGAAACAGGGGAGATTCAGATTCATTCAAAGTATGTAAATTGTCTTCCTTGTGCTTAGGTTCTGTAGTGCTGTGTGAACCACGCTGTACTTCTGGCATTTAGGAGGATAAATAGATTTCTGTGAGCTAGTGTGGGAACATAACCAAGAGAGATAAACTAAACCTCCAGGCAAAATGTATTTTGAATTTCAAACAAGTAAGTTACCTATAAACTTTGGAACACTTTATGGTTATAAATCGGGTGTTGTTTTTTGATCCTTCCAAAGGAATACAGCAATAAATTTATTGTGTTGCTCAGATGCTCAAGTTTGCTTCTTTGAGAAAGCTATGCCTGGTAGTGGTGAATCTTGGGAAGAAAAGCAGGAAGAGCACAAATCACAGATTAAAATTTTGCTACCATTTTGTCCCTTTTCTTGACATGGAGTCCTTTCACCCTTCTTTTATGTGATACTCATTCTTAAGGATAATTTCTGGTCATTGGTATATATATTGGGGAGCCGGCAGTTTGCTAAAAAGAAGTAGGAGGAAGCTGAACTGTGTATGTTGAAGTCCTTTGAGCAAGAGGCAATCACTTCAGCTGGAATAGGGAAAGGTTAAAATGTTAAAATCTTTGAGAAGTAGCAGTTTAAAATATTACATTGCATAATAGAATATACATTTGAACAGAGATCCCAAGGATCAAAGTCATAAAGCCAGAGGAACGAAACTTTGTATTGGATAACTGGTTAGGAAGTACTTGGACGACATCTATGGAAAACAAGTTCTTCTGCAGGTGAGAGAAAGAAAATTCATGTTGAGTGCATTTGCACAAGCGATCAGTCTCTATGCATGAGATTTGTTCCTTCATTTTCTCAGTAACTACTTACTAAAGCACCCTAGAGAACACCCCCCCATTACATATGGGATTGCAATGATGAATAAGATATAGGTCTAAACCTGAAAAAAAATAGAGTTTACAGAGAAAGAAAACAGTATGATAGCAGAAGATCTAAGCAGAGGGAAGACTTGGAGGACAGGAAACTCTAGTCCAGTTTGTGGAGTGAAAGAGTAAAGGGGTGGCTCCTAGAACTTTTCACAAATGAGACGTCTAGGCAATTTGTGTCTCCCCATCAACTCATAGCAAACCAGAAAAAGAGGCCCCCTCTACACTGCAAAATTACACTTCAAAGCCCCGCCAGTAAGTATTGCTCTTTCTATTTAAATCTCCAAGGCGATATTGTCTCTTTAACAAGTACTGGCCAACTTGTTTTTTAGAATATTTATGTCATCACAGAGAGCTGTTATATGAGCTGTAAGACACGTTCATGGAAGAGAGGAAATGCCCCACTTGAGAAGCACTGTCAGGTGGAAGTCCTTGGACAGCACTGACTAACACAGGAAGTATGGCACACGTGTAGCTGGAAGGTCCTGTTGACTTGTAGCAACAGTTCTTAGGCATAAAAACCCAGAGAAGGGCTAACATGGTTTGTTTCTCCAGCGAGCCTACTACAAACAGCATTCACTTCCCTAGCAAGGCAAGTTAAATGGAGTGGCTTGGTTCTCAGCGGGACAACACACAGCTCTCCTAAGCTTTCATTGGCACATTTTTATTAGCAACAAAAGGCTCCAGCAGCTCTAGGAGTTCATCTTCCCAGAGTAATTTACGAGTTCTTTCCCTTGCTTTTTCATCCTTCCCTAGGAACACTCAAGTATTCAAGTTGCTGCCCACAGCTCACCCACCACTCTCTATTTTGGTGGAGAGATAAGAGAAAATAAGACATGAGGGTATTTTTGACGCTTACTCCTTTGCATTAAATAAGCACTAGGGCTCAATTTTTGCATGACTCCTTTGTGATAGGAATTTGGCTCCAACACAGCTCTTCTTTCAGTGGCTGAATCGGTCTTTGCGCTCCTGTCTCCTCACCCTGGTTCTCTTCCCACACAAGGGGGCTTTCTTTTTTTCACCTTTTTATAGTGCTACTCATTTGAAACATTGTGCAGAGCCCTGATATGTGTTCATTCAACAAATAAATATTTATTAAACATCACAACCAAGGTATTCCGCTTGGTTCTTGGGATGTAAATGTGCACAAGACAGGGTTCCTGCTTTGGAGCGTTTTGCAATTAAGTCTAGAAGGAGACATAAAACAACTAATTATAAGATTCTTTGAAAAGGGCAATGAGAGACGATGGAGACGCAGAAGCCTTATAGGCTGCTTTCCACTTGTTCTCCACTTTGTTGAGTGAAAGTGTACCTTACCTCCTTATAAAGAAATAGCATATAAGCCCCTGTGTCTGGCTCTATTTTCTGGAAAATTAAATTAAAAAGCAGGCCCTCAGAATGAGATATTGGGATGGATTTCTCCCTTTTCGGATGGCTAAGAGGACAACATGAGTAGTGGGACAGTGCTAACATTTGGTATACAGTGGCTTCACAATTATAAAGCTTTCACCTATGGTTAATTGGGATGAAATCAAGGTAAAAAAAGTTAGGCATTGGTCTATGTGGTAGCTGTGTCACTTGAAAGGCATGGGGAAGGGATTATTTTAAAAAGTTTGAGGTGGACTGGCTTATTTCAACTATGGTGAAAGCCTTGTGAGAAGAAAATTAGGAGCAAAGGGCATCTCACTGCCAATTTAGGCAAATTATGAAAGGACCACGTTTGCAGATTTTGCAAATTTTAAGGAGACTGTCAGCACCTACAGCTTCTGGCTGTTAAAAAAAAAAAAAAAAGTCAGACCAGGATCTTACTCTCAGGTGTAAGAGCTGCAAAAGAAGCTGATCTTGGGGATCCCTGGGTGGCGCAGCGGTTTGGCGCCTGCCTTTGGCCCAGGGCGCGATCCTGGAGACCTGGGATCGAATCCCACGTCGGGCTCCCGGTGCATGGAGCCTGCTTCTCCCTCTGCCTGTGTCCTGCCCCTCTCTCTCTCTGTGACTATCATAAATTTAAAAAGAAGAGAAAAAAAAAAGAAGCTGATCTTGGATCACCAAGTGACCATGAGATGGAAGGAGCACACCATGAGCTGGGAATTGTGAAACCTGTAAAACCATATCATTAAGTGGACACTGTGGGGGATCCAGACTACAATAAAATTATACATTTGGGACTAGGTTAGAGCAGGTCCAAAAGGCAAAGGTACATTACATGAATAGTAAGACACATAACTTGTCAAAAATTCCTATGACACTGATGACTCTTCTTCAACTTATAGCTAATGGAGGGAAGGGTTCCTTTCAGCCAAATGACAGAGGAAAGAACTCAGGCCTGGTTTGCAGGCTACATTTACCTAAAGGTTGGTGCTAGCCAAACATGGACAACTAACACAACACAGTATTACCAAAGTGACAGGTTCTTTTACTACTCAGTAGTTTGCCAAATAACCAAATGGTATTTGACAGCAAACAGGTGATGCATTCAATGGCCAGAAATGGTGAGGGGAGTACATGCTCTAAAGGGACCCTCTCTCTGATTAGGTCTCATGGACAGGATTTTGTGGGCCCTTAAGCAAGCTGGTGTAGAGGTTTTTGGGGGAAAGAGTAAGAGGCTTCTTGGAATCAGAGTGCCACCTCTTAAATGAACACAGTGAGATCTGCCATGATACTAATAGGTGTGTTTTTGTCATTATAATTAGATGGTAATGATCCTGAGGTCATCTGGGTGATTAGCTCAGCATCTGAACTGGATCAAACTTTTGAAAACTGGGTCATGGGGGCTGTTTGGAACTTGCAGCTTCTGACATCCAGCCTTAGTTTCCAAATGGCAAGGAGCACCTGTAAGCAGGGCTACAAAACTGGGTTATTGTGGCTACTTGGAACCTGCTAGTGAGTTCCTGCTGTCGACATCCCTACAGGTGATCTTAAGGCACCAGTGGTCAGTGCTGCTAGTTGTGTATGTAATACAATTTGTATAGGGGGAGAAATGAATTGAGGTAATCATCCTATTATTGGCATAATAGATCAATGAAAGTTCAGAATTTATGCAATGACATTTATGCAGTAAACCTATAGCAAGAACTCATTTTTTTTTTTAAATTCCTGAAAGTTTCACTTTTCAGCAACAGACACTGACACAAAGCTCTCTATCATCTTTTCTTGAGAAAAATAGGCACTCGGTGATGGGTGGATCATATCAAGCACTTTACACTCTAGAGGGAACAGAGATTTGTCCTTACTGGAACAAACATTTTTTCCATCTAGGTGTTGACCTTTCTTACCCACAGTGCCAATGACAAGAACAATATGTGGGGGTTCAGATGTCTTTGTTCCCAGTTAAAAGATCATGCAAGTTGTAGTGGAGCCCAATTCAATCATATCACCTATATATAATCACTGAGTCTTAATGTCTTGGCAGCTTATTTGCCTCTGCTGGTATCTAATTGTGTGCTTATAGCTCTGATTGGACAATCACTCTATTTAGCTCTTGGCATATACACATTCTAATATTCCTTATGATTCTACCTCCTTGGTCTGTACCTGTGCTTTCCAACATATTTAACATTCTAATATTGCTCCATAAAAACTGACCTTTGGTTTATTTTAGCCCTATGTTCTTTTAATCTATTTGTATTACTACAATCTAATGATTATAACATTTCAAGTAATGTTATAAATATATTAAATATTATGATTCCATTTTGAAATTAAATGAGAGAATACATGTGATTTTTTTTTTTTTCAAGAATGCCTTGCCAATGACATTGCCTTGCCATGTCAGCAGCTCTGGTGGCCCAGCAGTTTAGCACCACCTTCAGCCCAGGGCGTGATCCTGGAGACCTGGGATCAAGTACCATGTGGGCTCCCTGCATGGAGCCTGCTTCTCCCTCTGCTTGTGTCTCTGCCTCTCTCTCTCTCTGTGTCTTTCATGAATAAATAAATAAAATATTTATTAAAAAAAGAAAAAGAAGAAAAAGAAAAAGAATGCCTTGCCTATATTAAGCCCTTGCAAATCTTTCTTCTTTCTTCTCTTTCTTTCTTTCTTTCTTTCTTTCTTTCTTTCTTTCTTTCTTTCTTTCTTTCTTTCTTCTTTCTTTCTTTCTTTCTTTCTTCTTCTTTCTTTCTCTCTTCTTTCTTTCTTTTTCTTTGACACTCATAAGTGTCTTTCTTTCAGCAGGGGTGGGGGATAGAGGCAGAGGGAGAAGAAGAGAGAGAATCTTAAGCAGGCTCCATGCACAGCACAGAACCCACTGCCGAGCTCTATCTCACAACCCTGAGACCATGACCTGAGCCAAAATCAAGACTTGTACACTTAATCAACTGAGACACTTGGGTGCATCGTAAATATTTCCATTATTATTCATATGTATATCATTCATGAAAAACTTGGAATAAGATTACTTGTATATATACCAGAAAGAGTAAATCAGTAGCAATGAACTTCAACTTCAATTATTAATGAGACTGTTGCAGTAATCCATAGATAGATAAATAGATAGATCGATGCATATTTTACTTTCTACTGAATTGTTATGAACCTTAAATTGAGAACTTCTTAACTACTGCTAAATTTTTTTTTGGATACCCCATGGAAATGAATCATAATACAGCTGAACATGTGGTAAGATGTCAGCCTCAGTATGATTCCTAATCAAATGAAATAACTTCTAGTTTTCCTGCCAAGAAGGGCTCTTACCTTTTTAAGAACACCATTTAATCATCTGGGTACAGGTTATATATCACTTTTCTTCCATGCAGGTAGTAGACTTCCAAGTGGAAAAAGAACTGCTGTATACATGTTTTATGGCTTGACATTATCATATACCAAAGGACATATTTTGCTCTTAACTCTTTCTAATTGATAGGTGCATGCAGAACAGTATTAAATCTTTTAATATCCTAGAGTATTCTTAAATTTTTCATGCCTTCAAGCCTTTACATATATTATTCCCTCTTTATGTAATATTTTAAACTGTTTTTTCAAGACTTAGCTCAAATGTCACTTCCCTGTGAATATAAGTCCAAAATAAAGAGTAAAAATAAAAATCTTTGAAAAAATCTTGCTCAATCTGTCCTTAACTCTGACATCTGATTTCTTCATCCTTTGACTCCTCACAACATTAAATTTTTACACAAATATCACCTTCTTGGACTACCTTCCTCAGAAACCATTAATATTAGTATCCTGGGGATACTGTAACAAATTAGCAGTGGATTAAAACAACAGAAAGTATTCCCTCACAGTTCTAGAGGACAGAGAAGTTCAAAATAAGGTTCACTGGGCCAAAGTCAAGGTTTTGGCAAGGTCATACTCCGCTGGAAGCTCTAGGAAAGCATCTGTTCCTTGCTTCTACTTTCTGGTGGCTGCCAACAGCCCTTGGCTTGTGGTTGCATCCTTCCAACCTTCAAAGTTAACATCTTCAAAGTCTCTTTATTCCATCTTCTCACTGTCTTTTCTTCTTTGTGCATGTAATTTCCTGCTGCTTTGCTTTTACATAGTGGATCTTTGTGAATAAGTCTAGAGCATGTGTAGATAATCTGGATAAGCTTTCCGTTATAGGATCTTTAATCACATCTGAAAAGCCTTTCCCATATAGAATAACTATCAGGGCTTATATTAGGAGAGCCATTTCTTCAGAAATTGACAAGCATATATTAAAATTTATATGGAAATGCAAGGAACCCAGAAAAAACAATACAATTTTAAAAATAAAGAAAATAAAGTTGGAAGACTCATACTTCCGGAATTCAAAACTTACCCCAGAGCTAAAGGAATCAACACAGTGTTGCCATTGGTAAGAATAACATATTGTAAATAAAAATATGTCATATAAGTGTTTAATATCCAGAATATATAACAATATATTACCACTAAACAATAAGAAGATAAATGATACAATTAAAAAGTGGGCAAATGATTTAAATAGATATTTCCCAATAAGATTTACAAATGACCAATAATCATGTGAAAATATGCTTAATATCATTAGCCATAATGAGAATGCAAATGAAAATAATATTGTGATATTTTACACATACAAGGATGGCTAAAGTATATATATATGTGTGTGTGAATTGTTGCTAATGGGTATAAGATTTCTTTGAGGTATGTTGAAAATGTTCTGAAAATAAATTTTGGTGATAGTTGTTCAAACCTATGAATATATTAAAAGCCATTTAACTGTCACTTTAAAAGGGTAAATTTTATAGTATTTAATCTATAAATTAAATATATGTATATTTAATTAATTAAATATATCTTAATAAAGCTGCACAAAACAACAACCAAGAAAAGAACTAACCTGGATGAATTAATAGGAACTGCTTTACCTGTAGGTCTCAATTTTTAATGTGCTTATTCAAAGAGGCTGAAGCATAAAATTGAATAAGAAGTTTATTGGGGAGACAGATATTAATCATGGAGAAGCTGCTTGCCAAACATCAATACAGAGATGGATCTATGTGGCATAAGGCCTGGACAGTGGTATCCATGGAAGTGAATCACTGCAATCTTCCTTCAGAAGAGGACTTACCCATTCAGCTGCAATGAATGCTGTTAGCTGAAAGTCTCTACCTAAAAAGCTTTCAGGATCAATCTACTGGTTTAGAACCAGTAGATTACTTGCCCTTTGCTTTCCAACAGAGTCTAACTTAATGAATAATTTTTGCCTTGGAGCTCCTGGTTGGGTTGGCCAAGACTCTCCAATCTGTATAATGGCTATAAATCTTCACCACTCAATCCTACAACTTTACTCCTTTTATTTTTATAGTTGTCATTTTTGTATTGTATACTGAATCAAATACTGCCCTTATCATTCACATGTGTTACTCCCAATATACTCCACACCTATTTTACCATCTTCTTTTTATAGAATCCAATGGACATATCAGGGAATTCATCAAATCTGGTTGCAATTATATATATTCTGACATATTTAAAAGAATCTAAATTTAAGGATAACCTTCATCATAAAAACACATATCATACATTTAATTTAAAACTTTATAAAGTATCATCATTTCAAATCAATTTGGTAAAGAAACAGGCCATTTAATATAATTACATGGTCACCTTAGACTTTTTTTTTTACTCTCAGTGGTGTTATTATTACTATTTTATTGATGGTTCCAAGGATTAAATAATTTAAACATAGTTAAATTAAAATTGAGTCCAGTAGTGAAGGTTTCTGGAACTAAATTTGGAGCAGTTCAATTTTACTGTAGAAACAAAATGAAAGAGGAAATGGTCAGGGGATGGGGTGACTGGGTGATGGGTACTGAGGGGGGCAAATGATGGGATGAGTTATGCTATATGTTGGCAAATTGAACTCCGATTAAAAATATACAAAAAAAAAGAAAGAAAGAAAGAAAGAAAGAAAGAAAGAAAGAAAGAAAATAAATAGTCTGTATTTAATTTAAAAAGTAACTATAGAGAACAGAGGGGAAATTGGTGAGGGAGTGAGTGAAATTGGTGAAGTGGATTAATAATACACTTGTATATATTTTTAAGATTTTATTTTATATTTTTATTGGAGAGAGGTAATGAGCATGAGTAGGGGGAGGGACACTGGGAGATGGAGACAGAGAATCTCAAGCAGACTCCAGATGAGCATGAAGCCCAATGCAGGGCTCAATCTCACAACCCTAAGATCATAACCAGAGCAGAAACCAAGTCAGATGATTAACTGAGCCACGCAGAGACCCGAAGAGTATATTGACCTTGATGAGCACTAATATACAGAATTGTTGAATCACTATATTGTGTACCTAAATCTAATATAACACTCTATGCTACCTATGCTGAATTTTTTTCAGAAAAGCAGCAAAGACAACAAAAGTAAAACATTAAAACAGTCACCATATTTCTAAAAGACAAACCTAGATTTTACTTGGGTCTTCCATAAAGAAGTATAATAACTATCATGTTATTTCTGCATAGTATTTCATATTTTAATTTCACAATGAAAATGGAAAGGATTATTTTCCTAATAAAACAATTATGTCAGTATCCTATGAAAGCTGAATAAACATTTTTAAAAATAACAAATTAAGCATACCTCTAATAGAAGAATCAGTTTGGGTACCATTATACAAAAGAGAATACTGCCACAATTTTTTATTCTTTTAACTAAAAGTCATCCATTCTCATTCTTTACCACATTTATAGCACAGTCTACTGGACTTTGGCAGAGCTGCTGTGACCACAGACTGTTACTTGAATCAGAGGTAATTAGCAGGCTTGTGTGCCAATTTTTGAACAATGAGTTTGGTTTTCTAGCATTTCTGGAAGAAATGTTCATCTTTTGCTTTTTTTTCAACTCCTGTTTCCCTGCAGCATTCAGAGAATACAGATTTTGGCCATCTGGGGTCCACACATAGAACAGTGTGAGGCATGACATGCTTGCTTGAAACAGATTTATCTTCTAGTATAAGAATGAAAATAACAAAAATATCTAACACAGTCTGTTATAGTTTGAACTGTGCCCCCCACGAAAGGCATACTGATGTCAAACCCCAGTACTTCAGAATATGACTTTATTGAAGATAAGTTCCTAACAAGGTAATCATGTTAAAGTGAAGTAATTAGTGTGGGCTCTAATCCAATACGACTGATATCCTTATAAAAGGTGAAATTTGTACACAGAGACAGATACACAAGGAAAGATGATGTGAAAACACAAAGAGAATGCCATCTATAAGTCAAGGAACACCCGAGGCTACCAAAAGCTGGGAGAGAGACTTAGATTCTCCTTCACAGCCTTCAAAAGGAGCCAACCCTGCTCACACCTTGATCTCAGACTCCTTGTTTCCAAACTTTTAAGACAATAAATTTCTGTTGATATGTCACCCAGTTTATAGTATTTTGTTACAGTTGCCCCAGGAAACCAATACACAGGCTATGTTTAATTCACTGTAGGGCATATGAACTTCATTTAGGAACAATTCATTTTTCAAGATACTTTACTATACTTTCCTAGGATATGTATGGCTTTGAATAAGACCATATTTGTATATTTATCATATATATTGATTTTCCCTATTTCTAAAATATCACCAGTTCTCATAAAGCAATGAATGTGAAGTGCTCTTGTGGTAGGCAGCTTCTAAGATGGTTCCCAAGAGTTCCTGACTCATAGCATTCAGGCTATGAGTTACATAAAATGTAACCTCATCCTTTTAAGTGTGGGCTGAATTCAGCGACTTGCTTCAAAAGAATAAATGTGGCAGGTGTGATGGGATATCTATATTATAAAACTTGTGATATCCATTTTTGGTGTTCTCTTGCTCTCTCTTATTCATATGGCTCACAAAAGGGAAGCTGCCATGTTTGTAAAGAACCCTGTGGATAGGCCCGTGAGTGATATTAAAGACCTGAGACCTTAATCTCATAGGCTACAGGAAATTTCATTCTGCTAATAACAGTGCTGTAGGCAGATACTTCAGCCCATGAAGTCCTGAAATTACACTGCAGCTCTGCTAACATCCTGACAACAATCTCATGAGAGACCTTGAGCCAGAGGCACCTCACTAAATGGCATCCATATTTCTGGCCCACAGATTATATAGGAGGTAATGAATGGTTGTCATTCCAGTTGCCAAATGTTGGGATGATTTGTTACACAGGGATGTATACATAATACAAAGCTATAATAGTTATTAAACATTTTTCCTTGTATAGTATCATTATATTTAGATCATTATATAATTTTTGGGATTTTAGGGAAAATGTAAGTGATGAAAATTTGGAGGGTAAAAAGAAATGTGTTGAGAGGTCTAAGTCTCTAAAAGGTTAACAAATTTGAAGTCTGTAGTTTCACAACTGCTTCTATCCAGTGATATTTGCTTAGAAACAAATTTGCAAAGCTTCATCATAAATGCAAAGCGTTTATAATAACTTTTGTGCATATTATGCTTTCTAATGCATGTGTTGCTTCTATTTTTCTCAGACACTGAAAAGTTACTTTCACATTCTTTCAGCTTGTTTCAAATAAGAAAAACTTAGTTGTTAATTTTTGTTGTTGTTATTGTTAATGGAATTATATTATTTCCCAGTATATGCTATTATAATACCAATGTTTTATTTGGCTTTAAAAAAATCTATAATGCTATTAATAAGATCATACAATTTTATGAAGAAACTATTACACACAAAGAAATGTGGCAGTGGTCAATGAAAGACTCGCTCAAGAAAAAAATATATTATTTCTCTTGTACACTTTCCTTTGGAATTTCCCAAAATATGTGTTTTCCTGGATGACAGAAGATAAATGCCTTTTACTATTCAATAAAAATACTATACTGAGTATATTAGTTTTCTACTGGTGCTGTATTTTCATAAGAATAACTGATTTGGGGGCACCTGGGTGGTTCAGTCAGTTAAGTGTCCAATCCTTGATTTTAATTCAGATTGTGATCTCAGGATAGTGAGATCAAGCCCTGCATTGGATTATATGCTCAGCACAGAGTCTGCTTAAGATTCTCTCTCTCTTCCTCTGCCCCTTTCCCCATGATCTCCCATCTGTGTGTGTATACTTTCTCAAAAACAAATTAAAAAAAGATGATTTCCTTTATGTAAATTTAAAAAGTGAATCAATATAATTAAATATCAAAATATTAAAAATAAAATAATATGGAAATGGAAGTAAAAATGAAAATTATTATAAATAAGATTATAGGTGAAGTTAACAGTCTATTGTTCATTTTTCAGGTAATGGTTTTTGGCCCATAAATGATAGTAGGATATATCTAACATAGATCTCATAATTTATCAAGATTCTACTCTGCAATATTCATGCTGTAAATTTTGGTTTATTGGAGTTCTCCATGTCAAAAATATAAATTGAACCACAAGCACATATTAGTTTCTCTATAGAAGGTAGCCGGTATTGAGTAGGTATCATCAGACTCTTTATTATATTTATTAAATCATCCTTAGAAAGCACAGCTCTGACTACATCAAGGCTCTGCTTACAAACTATCACTCTTTCTTTTAGGCTCCAAATAAATGGAAGTACTTACTATTCCCAGAGCATATTTTGAAAAGTACATGAATTCAAACTGTCCTTCTGCACCAAGAAATATTTCATTATAATTTTAATGAAGATAATTAAATCCCCAAACCACTCATATCATTAAGAGAATCACTTGGCAGAATTTAATTTTATTTTCTGTTTGTGAAAGTGTGCATTATATTACTAATTGATTATTGGTAATAATTCCCTTAGACTTACCCTATCCAGAAAGAAATAAAATAACACTTAGAGACAATGGTAACTATTATTTAAATAAATTCAATTTTATATGTACACATAGCTGCAAAGAGATATAAAAGAATGATCAACAAAAGGTATTTAAGTTAAGGCTGAATTTTGTGTGGAAAATACTAGTAAAATGAGAAGAAAAGAAAGAGGTTAAAACTTTCAAAATTTAAGGAAGATTTTTTTTTTTTAATCTTTCTGAAAGGACAGGGTTGGAATCGAATCACTGTCATTCATATTCTAGATTTAAAATATGTGTGATAAAAAAAATAAAATAAAATAACATATGTGTGATAAATTCAAAATGCTCCAGGAGGTTACATTGTTTTCAAACTTTTC
The DNA here is from genome assembly GCF_048164855.1 of Canis lupus baileyi. Taxonomy (NCBI): domain Eukaryota; kingdom Metazoa; phylum Chordata; class Mammalia; order Carnivora; family Canidae; genus Canis; species Canis lupus. The sequence goes on from NC_132839.1 coordinate 81,383,077, forward strand.
CAAAAAGTTTAAATGCTGTTACTTTAAACTATCACTCAGACTCCAGTTCAGATCATTAGTTACAACCCCTATCCCTCATGATAAGTTTCCTGGTAAAGTCCTATGTATCCTATTCTCCAATGGCAAATCAGTGGACATCATATTTCTATTAACTCTCAAGATGACATCAAGATACATTGAGCCCAGTTTTTGTTTTTGCTTTTTGAGCAATTCTAACTATTTGCTAGAATAGTTATTTTATGAATTTTATCCTTAGAGGTATTTAAAAGAAAGAAATTACTTATTTTTAACAAAATAAAATTGAATTAATTCAATCTAGCAATTACCATAAGATTCACTACACTTTGTATAGATCTATGATGCATTATGGGATCATAGTGCTTTTTTTCTATATCTTGAAATACTTTTCTATTTCATTATCTTATTTGCTATTTAAACTGCTAATCATTACTATTAACCATTATTGTTACTATTTAGTCATTACTTATATTCCCAACTGTGCTACAGTAGACTAAAGCAATAAGAAAACAGAATGATGTCATGCCTGAGAATAATAATGCAATAATAAAATAAACCACCATTAATTCTATGTTTTCAGTGTTCTTATTGCATATTGTATCAAATTTAGAGAAACTATAAAAGAAGACTAGAAGCAACATATTTGCTGTCAGCTTTTTAGCTTTCATTGAACATAGTTCAAGTTCACAATTTGTTATTTTCATCTCTTAAAGTCAAAGAAGAGAAAAATTTTCAGAAAGTGTTTCACTATAATTAGATGAATTGGAAGACAAAGAATGCAAACACACAGCCTTGAGTCTAGACTCTAAGAACGGTGAAGTTGTGTGAGTGAAATCTTAGTCTATATGTCTTTAGATGATGATATTCTGCATGAATTTTCTCATACTCAATAATTATATGTGAATTATGTAAGTCTAAGAACAAAAAGAAAATGTATCATTCTCTGTAGGTAGTCATTCAACAAGAAGGACTTAATATTGCAGTGTTTTGTGATAATCATCCAGACCACCATGTTTTGCTAAAAGAAAATAAAACAGCATTCTTTCATCTTTATGATGAAGATTTTGATGAAAATTTTATGATGAAAATTTGATTTAAAAAATTATTTCACGATATGTGCCAAAATTTACTTTATACAATTTCTAAGTGGACAAATATTGAAGGCAGGAGAGTATAAAAACAAACTAACAAAATATAGATAATTTAGAAATGAAATACTGGTTGGGTGGGATACTCCAAATGATGTATATTAATCTACAAATTGAAATGTTTTGAAATTATAGTGCAAAGGAGGTGGCATGTATTATGCAAAAAATTATAAGCTATCCATAGTTTGACAATATTTGTCAATTATCTTGCCTTGATAATGCAAGTGTGAGAACAAGAAGCAGAAGTAATAAAAAGCTAGTTACATTAGAGATGTACTTGAAATTGGAATCAACATTTATAGGATAATTTTTGGTCATGAGTGATAGTAGAAAAGAGTTGGTTATATTCAATAGAAATCATTCACTTTGGATACATGTAACTTCAAAAATAGAAAAAAATAAAAATTTGTTTTCCCTTTGTAAATTCTCATTAAACCTTTTATAAAACTGATTTTAAGATATCTCTTTATTCTTGCTTTTGGAAATTATTTGTTAAATTATTTAAAATGTATTATTGTATATAATATATTATTATTGATATATGCATGTATATAATATGGGCATGTCAGAGATACCTTTTTGCACTGATCTTCTCCCATAAGCGTAGCTATAAACCCTGGAAATAAAGAATCAACCTAAGGAGATCTCTAAATGGTTAAAAAAAAAAAAAAAAGGTAGAATGATTCAAGAACATAGGATTAGAGAAATGACACAACAGTATGGTGTCCTATGTCTCTTCACTCAACAGAAGCTAATCTAGACCTGAAGGCATCTTGGAACTCTAATAAGTAAGAAGGAAAAATAGAATGACAATAGGCTATCCTTTTCCTCATGAGTTTTCTAAATCAAATTTGATGATTGGAACAAAATATAATACCTTCTGATTCTCAAGACAATGATATTTAAGAATGGGGAAAGTAATGGAAATGAAATGGAGGTAAGGTCTCCCAAATTCACTCAAAGTGATAAAATGTCAATATAAGTAGGATGTGGTAAGTAACATATGTATAATGGAATATCCTCAACAACCACTACAAAAACTACACAAATAATATACTCAAAGGCACTGTAAATAATGAAGATGAAATCTTTTTAAAATTTCAGTAACTCACAAGAAGGCAAGGAAAAGAGAAACAGAGGAATGAGAACAAGAGAAAATAAATAATGAGTGGCAAATTAAGTTCTAACAAATTTATAATTAAATGCAAATGTCTAAATCCACTAATTGAAAGAAAGAAATGACATAGTAGAGACAAAAAAAAATAGTAACCCCACTCTGACATTTATAAGAAATGCGCTTCAAATTAAATATCATAGGCAGGTTGAAGTAAAAAGATGGAAAAAAGACATACCATAGACATTAGTCAAAAAAGTAGAAGTGGCTATGCCAATATCTGATGAAGTAGATTTCAGAACAAAGAAAGTTATTAGAAAATAAAAGGAACATGCATAATAATTAAAAAAAATCAATCCCACAGAAAGACATAATAATCTGAAATGCATACACTCAAAAAATATTTGCAAACCAGACAACTGCCATAGATTGACACCAAACTATATTGAGAACTCTCAAAGCTCAAAAGTAAGGACAATTTATTTAATCACAAAAAAATCGTGGACAAAACAGAAAAACACATTTCACCAAAGAGGATAGATAGATGGCAGATATGTCTAAGAAATAACAATCAATATCATTAATTATCAGTGAAATGCAAATCAAAATCACAATAAGATATTACAACCAAGTCATATCTACCAGAATGGCTAAAATAAATAATGACAATATCAAATATTAGTGAGCATTCAAAGAAACTGGGACACTCATGCATTGCTGGTGGAAATGGAGTATTCTATGGTCACTCTGGAAAACACTGTGGCAGTTTCTTCTAAAACTAAACATGCAATAATCAAAAACCCAGAAACTACATTCCTGGGCAATTATCCAAGAGAAACGAAAGCTTATGTTCACAGAAAACCTGTGCGTGAATGTTCATAGCTGGTTTAGCTATAATAGCCCCAAACTGGAAACAATCCAACTGTCCTTTAATGAAGGAATATCTGGGGGGTGTGGGGGGAAGCCAATCTCAAAAGGTTACAGACACAAATGATTCCATTTGTATAACATTTTTGAAATGACAAACATATATGAAATGAAATACAGAGTAGTGGTTGATGGGGGAGGGGCATATCAGGAGGGAAGTGTGTGGTTATAAAAGGGGAACACAAGAGACTCTAGTTATAATAGATCTGATTAACATCTTGACTACAGTGGTGGCAATGGTCGTGAACCTATACGTATGATCAAATTAAACAAAATACACATAAATGAGAACAAGCACAACTGAGAAAATCTGCATGAGTGCACCTCTTCAAGGTCAATATTCTGGTTGTAATATTTTAATAGAATTTTCAGAAAATGTTAACTTTGAAGCAAACTGAGTTTGCTTACACAGGATTACACAGGATTCCTCTATATTATTTCTTCTAACTTCATGTAAATCTGCACTTACCTCCATAAAATATTTTTCAATTAAAATTCAAAATGGGATATCCTATGACATGGATGTAGCATGATGATAATTTCTCTGATATACTAAATACTAAGCATAGGGAAAATCACTCTGCCCAGGGTCCCATACAGTGGAGATCTCATTCTGGCCCTCTCTGGCCCCACCTTACCCTTGGATCAAGGAATTCACAGGGTCAAGAAGAGATGGCCCAGGGTAGGATATCCAGGACCCCACAGAAATCCATTCCCAAACAGCAGAAACTTCCAAGACCTTCTTAGGTCTCCTCTCTGAGACCATTCTCTGAAAAGTCGATCATGCCGTACATGTCAAACCTTTAGCCATAAAAATCATCAACAGAAGAAAAGTCTTTGACAGCATGTGGATGGACTTAGAAACATGGCCTGCGTTTCTACCGTGTGTGCACGAGTTCCTTTCCATTCATTAAGCCCTGGAGCTGCAATTAGATTTATTTATTAATTTGAGAGAGGAGGCGGGGGAGAGTCAAAGGGAGAGAGAGAATGTCAAGCAGACTCCCTGCAGAGCGCTGAGTCTGTTGCTGGGCTCTAACTCAGGACCTGCGATCATGACCCTGAGATCATGACCCCAAGATCACGATCTGAGCTGAAATCAAGAGTCGGGTGCTTATCCAACTGAGCCACCCAGGCACCCCGATGTATAACTTTTAAGTTTCTGGATATGTGCTTGGTGGGCCTCCATTTGTGCTTTTATGTTGAGATGTACAAATGTTAGGTGAAAACCTGGTTGAACTAATCATAATACACCAGGAAAGTTTACATTCCTTCTGTTAGCTTCTTGAGCCCTGTGCAAATATATCTACCTGCTTCCCAAAGAGTGCTTTTAAAAAAATGATTTTGCAACAGAAACCACAGTTTTCTTCCTTATGCATTTCTACTAAGCAATAAGTACTTACTTGCTTAATATGGGCTTTTCCATAGGTATTATTTAGAGAAGAAAAGAAGTCCTACTCCTCTTCTAAAATGACCACAAGTAACTACTTAAGTGGAAAAATTACTAATGGCATCTCCTTGAAAAACAAAAAGTTCTGCTGCACAGAGAAGGTTGGTGTAGAAAAGTGGTGGAAAGGATTGGGGCAAGAGGAAGCAAAAGCAAAAGGAGAGAGAGATGGAGGAAGGCAGACAGGGAGAAGCTAGAAAACTAGATTCTTAACACTAACATCACATATGTGATGAAGTTACTAAGTAATGGTGAACCAAAGAACTCACTTTTGAATTTCTCAGCTCCACTAAAAGTAACAACAACAACAACAACAACAACAACAACAAATTATGAGAGAATAGTGACCTAGATTAAGAATCAAGATTTTTGGATTTCCAACCTTGCATATGTCTGTTTGACCTTGCAACACATCATTTTAATTCTGTAAGACTCAATTTATATTCCTTTCTTAAAAAAAATAAAAAAAATAAAATAAAATAAAAACGCTGATAAAAACCATATATGCTTACTCTGGAAAGTTTTGAAAGTGAAAATGGTATAAAAAGAAAATATAAATCATCAACTGAGAGAAAACCATTATTAAAATTTTGACATATTCCTTCCATTCTTTTCTTCTAATGAATGTGCTTGTTTACAATCTTTTTTTCCCACTTAAACTTGCGAGCCTTTTCACATCTCTTAAATATTCTTTTAGAGTACCCTCTTTATGATGTGAATAAATATGCCAACACATATTCTGTAATGTATTTATCCTTTCTCATATTTTGGACATTTAGATGGCTTCCAAATTTTTTTACTATTATGTATAATAGATGAAAATCTCTATACATAAATCTTTGAGTTTATGACTACTAACTTAGACTATATTCCATAAAAAGGGGATTACAGGGTCATAAAATTTGACCTTTCTGACAAGCTCTTGATAGGAATTCCCAAATTACCTTAGACTCACTTTATTGGGAAAATGAGAAGCTTACATGAGATGATTTCAAAGGTGCTTCTCTCAGCTGTAAAATTGTATGACTCTGTGTCTTTTAGCTTACGATGGACTTCACATTAAGAAGCCCATGATTCATTAAACATATAATATTCTCTGACCCTTAATAATAATACCTTGAAAACAATATTGCATTACTGTATATCTCCATTTTTTATGCAGTGGATTTGGAGCTTGACTTGTCAGTATCCCAAAAGCTGACTTTGAGGCAAGGATTCATGTGTAAATGGTACACCAGAAAAATACTCCCAGGAAAAATTAGTAAGGTTATAGGAAAAAGATGTAAAATAAAGATAGGGAAAAGTCAAACAAGGATGTCATTGCAGGCTCAGTCTGACCTCACAGTATCTGCTGGAAGGCTCCATAAATTGTGCTCTATGCATCGCTTTACCTTTCTCTCCAACTTCAATTTTGTACCAGCTCCAAGCTATATACTAAATCTTCTTTCACTTCCTCAAATATGTTAAACTATCTCCTGTCCCAGGCCCTTTGCCTATGACATGCCCTCTGTCTGAGAGGATCCTCTACTCTTTGCATGGCTAATCCCCTCATTTCTCAGAACTCCACATCAATGCTCTTTCTTCCTAGTTTACCTGCCATCTCTCTGCTGTAGATGTCCACTGTCATGTGGCTTCTTGTATGTTACCCCATGACCTTGATCATATTGTAACAATTTATTTGTCCACTTTCCTTTTTTACGGTTTCATTTTAAACTTTAAATTTAGAAATAAAATTTGTCACAAAATTCTAAGAAACAGCCACTTTGAAAGATAATTTGGTGGTTCCTTTGAAACTAAGTATACGGGAAATAGTTCTGTGGTTTCTTATGAAACTAAGTATACTCCCATTGTACGATCCAACAATCATACCTTGGTATTTACTCAGAGGAATTTGTATGAGCCAGAAAGTGCCATCTTGGACAAATCTGCCATGAGGACCTTTTTGTGACCAGACACCTTCTTGAGCACAGCCCCCATACACATTGTTTCCTTTTGTTTAATCATAGCCTTATTATACACCCTAGAATCATAATGTCTTTGATCTGTTGTGGAGATATGACTATGACACACATCTATTCTCCTTTTTTCTTTTCTTTTCTTTTCTTTTCTTTTCTTTTCTTTTCTTTTCTTTTCTTGTCTCTTTTCTTTTCTTTTCTTTTTTCTCTTTTCTTCTTTTCTTTTCTTTTTTTTCTTTCTTTTCTTTTCTTTTCTTTTCTTTTCTTTCTTTTCTTTTCTTTCTTTCTTTCTTTCTTTTTGACATCTTAAACATTTTCCTCCTTGGGTGGTCCCCTAGCACATACTCCAAACCTCTAAGGCTATAAAAGCAGGTCTTAAAGGAGGTGGGGTTTTGAAGATCTACTTGTCTTACAACCACCAAGCATAAGACCTGCTTCTATACCTAAATCCCCTTAATAAACCATTTCCCCTCAAGCTGGATTTGTAGGCCTTTCCCCCCCCCCCCCACCCAATCTTATGGGCTCCTTCAACCTTTGGTCATCTGCATATACCTCCCTTTAATGCAGCAGATTTGAAAACCTATTCATACAAAAACCTGTGTACTGATGTTTACAGCAGCTTTTTTCATAGTTGCCAAAACTTGTAAGCAAACAAGATGTCTTTCAGTAACAGACTGAATAAATAAACTACGGTATCTCCAGACCATGGGTATCATTCAGCTCTAAAAAGAAATAAGTATCAATGCATGAGAAGACATGGAGGAACTTTAAGTGCATATTTACTAAGTGAAAGAAGCCAATCCGAAAAGGCTACATACTGTATAATTCCAACCATATGACATTCTGGAAAGGGCAAAACTATGGAGACATAAAAAGATTAGTGGTTGCCAGAGGATCAGGGCGATGGTAGGATGAACAGAGAATAGAAAACTTTTAGGTCAGTAAAACAATTCTGTATGATACTATACTGGTAGATACATGTCATGCATGTATTAAAACCCTTGGAAAATAACACTAAGAGCAAACCCTAATGTAGTCTGGACTTTGGATGATAATGATGTCAGTGTAGGATCATCGTGGTAACAGATGTATCACTCTGGTGGAGATGTTGATAATAGGGACGATGTGCCTATGTAGGCTCAGGGAGTATATGGAAACCATCTGGACAAGAGGACAAAGAACTTTCATAGCCCCTATAACCAGATTCCCAAACGTTAACATTTTATCACATTGTATCATATTATTCCCCCATCTATATTTATATAAAATACATTTTTTTTTTTCTGAACCACTTGAGAGTCACTTGCTGACATAATGTCCCATTATCCCTTCATAGTTCAGGGCCTATTCTGTACAATGACACTGTTTAAATAACAATGGAACAATATTCAAAATCAGGGATTAACAATGATGTAATATTATCATCAAATCCACAGAATCCATTCAAATTTCACTGTTTCTCCCCTCACAGGTCCAGGATCTCATCCATCATCATATGTTGCATCTGGTTGTAATATCTTTGGTTCTATTCAATAAAGAAGTGAACTGTTCCCTACTTTCTTCTCATTTGTTATCTTCACATTTTTAAAAAAATGTACAGGCCAATAACTTTGTAGAATGTCCCTCAGTTCAGATTGATGTGATGATTCCTGACAGTTGCATTCAGATCATGTACTTTTATCAGGAATATCATGGAAGTGCTGCTGAGTCTCTTTCAGTACATTATATCGGAGACGCACAACGCTGATTTGTCCTATGGCTGCTAATGTTCGCTTTTATCTCTAGAGTATAATAGTGTCTGAAAGTTTCTCCATGGTATGGTTGGTAATTATTTTGGACTTATTAACCAATAAGTTATTGATAACTTCCATAAGGAGAAAATATATTTTTCCACAAAAATTTTATCTCCTTGATTTAACATCCATTATTACTTGCCTGAAATCATTATTACCATAAGAATTCCCAAACATGGGCAGCCCTGGTGGCTCAGCGGTTTACCGCCGCCTGCAGCCCGGGGTGTGATCCTGGAAACCCGGAATCGAGTCCCACATCGGGCTTCCTGCATGGAGTCTGCTTCTCCCTCTGCCTGTGTCTCTGCCTCTCTCTCGCTCTCTCTGAATGAATAAATAAATAAATCTTTTAAAAAAATAAAAAAGAAAAAAAAGAATTCCCAAACAGCAATTTCCTAATTTCACCATTCATTATATTTATTCATTCATATTCCACTGTAAAGAAACCTTTCCCATCTCCTTTTAAAATTTCATTTTATTTTGCTATTTTATTTTTATTTTTATTTTTTAAAGATTTTATTTATTTATTCATGAGAGACACACAGAGAGAGGCAGAGACACAGGCAGAGGGAGAAGCAGGCTCCCTGCAGGGAGCTCAATGCAGGACTCAATCCTGGGACCCCAGGATCATGCCCTGAGCCAAAGGCAGATGCTCAACCTTTGAGCCACCCAGACATCCCTTAAAATTTTATTTAGGCATTTATTCCTCTTTGAATGTATAATAGCATAACTTTATAAATTCTTATTTTGTTCAGTGAGTTATAATTTGTGAGTATCTTGCCTTCTTCTGATGTTCAAATTGTCCCAGAGATGGTCAGTGGGGACTCTCTTCAAGCTGATTTTTGTATTTCTTAATTAATTTTTTTAAGAGAAATTCCTTAGATTCTGGTACTCTCCCTCTCTAGTTCTGGAACAAGCTGTTTTTCTTTCTTTCTTTCTTTCTTTCTTTTTTTTTTTTTTTAAGATTTTATTTATTTATTTGACAGAGAGAAAGCACAAGTAGGCAGAGTGGTAGGCAGAGGGAGAAGCAGGCTCCCTGCTGAGCAGAGAGCCCTAAGGGGCTTGATCCCAGGACCTGGGATCATGACCTGAGCCGAAGGCAGATGCTTAGCCGACTTAGCCACCCAAGTTTTTCTGAGGATTCTTGGTTTCTTTTAGTGGATAACAGAGTCCAGAAATCAAGATTTAGGTGTTAAACATGCTCATCTCTATAATATAGGGGTGCCATTGCTTCCAAATTTTTTCAGTTGACAGTAAGAATATACATTTCCTAAATGCATACCTGTGCATAGATGTGTGCCCCCACACACGTGTGTACACACATGCATGCAGACGTTAATCTAAATATCTATACCTATCTAGCTATTGAGAGATTGCTCATGACTTTTCATGGATAACTGAAATTCAAATTTGACTGGACAAAGTTTATTTTTATTTCTCCGTATTTCCCTCACACATGAGCAACTCCTTTTCCTTTCCGTGAAAAACCTAATATCTTCAACAATTTCACATTCTTATTAACTCCTCCCATATAACCAGTTGCCTCATCACAGAGTTTTGTCAAGCAAATATTCTGCTCTTACCAAAGGGGTGAAAGAGAGAAGGGGAGAGAGGGGTAGGACAGAGATTCTTCCCCAACAGACCATCCAAAACTGACTTCACATAGGTGCTCAATTATAGTTACTAAATCAAGAAATAAATACTTTTACAAGTAAAAATATATATAGAATGTTATAAAAATCCATCATTACTCTATGATTATTCCATTTGTAACAACCATATTTTTACAGTAATTTCATTAAGTAACAGTTTTCTAGTTGCATAGCAGCTACTTAACAAACATTTACTGAATAGGTAATAAAACTAAAGTTTTGAGTATGTTTATAAGTAACTTTTTTACCACTTGTCCTACTTGTTTCCATTTTTCTCTATAAATAATCGTTTGTTTAATATTCTAATGAATTCCAATAATTTTGTTAAAAGTAATGAATCTTTTTAAAGCATTTCATGGATTGCTGGCTATAATGTCTGGCATTGCGAAATGGGGCATCTCCTGAAACACTAAAAAAATAAGTAAAAAATAAAAAAGTAAAAATTTCCTGGGGGAATTACAGAATAGTCTAGAAAATAATAAATGGATAAATAATCAAGATAAGTAATTGCTACCAGATGCTGAGCATCGCCTCCATAGGAAGTGCTAAACTGGGCATTGTGGTTATACATCCCCTGTAAGGTAACTATTATGATGATTATTTAAAGATGAAGAAAATACAGAGATCTAATATGTAGTACAAGGTCACCCAGAAACTGAGGGACTGAAGCAGAATTCAAACAAAGGCACATCTAACTCCAAAACCGGTACACTCAATACTCCCTTTGAAATAATAAGGACTGCACTGCCAAATACTATTTGTCAGGCTGTAACAGGTAAGATCTTGTCAGCACCTCCTTTTGGGCTCCAATCTTCACCATCATTAAACGACTCTTCCTCCCCCAAGACATGAACTGAAAATAGTCCTGGACAAGACTCAGACAGAAAAACATAATTCTGGTTATAAATATAAACATGGATGCAAGATTAACTGGTAAGGCAAACATAAAGGAAAGGAACTCGGAACCTGATTGGAAGTGCAAGGAGCTAAATGCTCTTGGCCCAGTTCTATTCACTCTTCTCATTCTAAACTTGACACCTCAACCACACAATTATTATAAAAATCAGGCTGCTATGGCTTTCATTTATTTATTTCTGTAATGAAAGAGAGAGTATAAAAGAGAAAGGCAGAGAGAAAGGGAGAGATTGATTCTAATAGAAGTATGGGAACTATGATCCATCCACACAGGACTCCTTTATGTTCAAATGGACCAAGTGCCTTTTCCAGCACTGAGGCCTTTGGATGTGCTGATCACACATTCTAGATCAATTCCTCTGCTCCTGCATGATCATCTCCTTTTTATCATCTGGGTCCCAGAAATACCATTTCCACAGCTGGGACTTCTCTGCAAAACCTGTCAAACTATACTCCCCTCCCTGTTACTTTATAAATGAAAATATGACAGAAGACATTGCACTGGTTTATTTAAAGTGATTAGCATATTTTACTGTGGTTTTAATTTTTGTTCATTCATCACATATATCAATAGTTTCTCTCATATGTTTTAGAATTTTATTTTTAATGCCTCAGTACTTAGCACAGTGTCTGATATAGCTAGCTAGCTAGCCAGTTAAGGATATATAATAGATATGTAGATATGATAATAATTATTTATTACGTTAATAAATTATATCTATCAATTATTAGCCCTTATTCAATTTCATAGTGGAAACATTGAGATTTTATATATATATATATATATATGTATATATATATATATATAGAGAGAGAGAGAGAGAGATGTTTTATATGAAAACTCAATGTATTCTTTAAGTCTATGGACTAGGCATTATCTTTGGCATAATAACATCAATGAAAACGACTAATCAGAATTTTATTTTTTTTTTAATTTATTTATGATAGTCACAGAGAGAGAGAGAGAGAGGCAGAGACACAGGCAGAGGGAGAAGCAGGCTCCATGCACCGGGAGCCTGATGTGGGATTCGATCCCGGGCCTCCAGGATTGCGCCCTGGGCCAAAGGCAGGCGCCAAACCGCTGCGCCACCCAGGGATCCCACTAATCAGAATTTTAAAAATCAACTTCTGAATCAATGTTATCAACTTGCATTAGAAAATACTTTTTTTTTTTTCTTTCTGGTGCATCTGTCTTTTTTTTTTTTTTTTAACTGAAAATTATCTAAGAAAATTATAGGGTGAAAGAAAATGAATCCATCTCAGGTCATGTCCTTTGTAATTTCCTGGTTATAAAGGTTGTGACTTGAACTGACAACTTCATGCTCTTAGTCTGAGAAATTCCATAACTATGCAATGTCTTCCTTTTGTCTGGGCTTATTGTTAACAAGATCCCTAAGCATGAATACAAGAATAGCTATGGTATAGGTGTTGGTAATTTACTTGTAGAGATTCTACAGTTTTGTTGCCCTGAAAACATAGTCAGGAGAAAAAGGTGCACCACTATAAAATCATTATTTGAACAAAAATTCTGTAAAACTTAAGATAACCCTTTTATTTAATCCATTAAAATTAAGATTTAGGGGATAATGCTAAAAATGATATGCCAGCAAATGAAAAAAAATTGTTTTCTCAAAGTTTATTTAAAATTGTTCTAGTATTTATTTTCTCAAGATTCTATGTGTGATTTTCTAAAAACTAAAAAGCTATTGCTAATTAATAAATATTTGAATAATGTATGCTATAAAAACATTTCCTATAGAAAATGATGTGGGATCTATGTAGTCTAAAGTTCTTTGTTCATAAAAGTAGGCCTAGTTATCACTGCTATCTACTTTCTGATATAAGAATATCACAGATTATCTTTGAAATTTGCATTTCCCACAGATCGTGATTTGCTCCTGAAAATCTTGTATCAATGAGGCTGATTTTAACTGCAAATAGTAGCAAATCATGACTTCACCAATTAAAACACTGAGAAAACTTATTATCACGCATTGGAAGATGTTCAGAGGTAAGTTAATTCAGCAGTTTGCTAGCATTATCAAGGACTTAGATTCTTTATATTTGTCTTTATATGAACCTTCTATGTTGTCTTCATTCAAAAACATATTCCACTCATGGTTATAAAATGGTCACCATTAACCATGGATTTGCTTGACTCAAGGTATCATATTTATTAAACAGATCATCTAGGAAAGAAGCCCTACGCCTTCGTGGCATTGACTGAATCTGATTCCATACATGCTCCTACACTAATCACTGGCTAGAAAAATATAATTACATGATTAGGATAGTGTCATCACGCTTCACCCCTGAAAGGACAGGCTCACAATCCATCAGGATTTAGCTCTGAAAGAACAGGGTCGCAATTCATCAGGATTTAGCTCTGAGAGAAGGACAGAGTCACGGTCTAGCAAGAGAGACACTTGAAAAAATACAGGGTTCTATATACAAGAAGTAATAGAGGAGAGGGCAACAGCCATCTGCTTCAGCGACTCTTAAGTGAATACATATAATAACAAAAGAAATTGGATAAATCCTATATTCTGGGAAAACTGATATATCTGCTCTAAATTGGTGACAATGTTATTATATGAGATTGCACTGCTTTCCAGCCTATTCTCTATTTGTTACCTTTTCCCCCTGGGTTTCTCCTGCTGGCAACAGCCTTTTAAGCTTCACCCTGGAGAAGTCAGGAACTGTTTTCCATCTTCATTAATATGCACTATGTATTTGAGTAGTTTTGTTATTCTGTGTTTTAGTGATATTTATACTCAGTTCATTATAAACTTGTATAGGTAAGAATGTATGATTTACAATATTTACCGTGACTCCGTAATGGTTTTATTAAGCAGGCCTGGTTAAGGTTGTAAAACTGTGGCACCCCTCACCTTGAGAGCTGCTTGCTGTTGCTGAGTCTTCTGTTAAAATTTTCCGTGACAAAAAAATAAAATAAAATAAAATAAAATAAAATAAAATAAAATAAAATAAAATAAAATAATAAAATAAATAAAATAAAATAAATAAAGTAAAATAAAATAAAATAAAATAAAATAAAATAAATAAAATAAAATTTTCCGTGACATGTAGTTAGCAATGGTGACGTGATTTCCCACCCGTAGAATGAGATTCTGGGGTTTGCAACTCACAGCAGATGAGACAATACAATCCCCCTTTCCCACTGTTGGATGCAGTGGTTTCTGAAACCAGATCTGAAACATCAGAGGTTATTTTTGCTGAATGTCACACTAGCACATTTGTCCAGCTACAATGAGAAATCCTTTAACGATGAAGATATGCTTTATTCCAATGACATTTCAGGAAATGAAATTCAGATTTTCTGGCAGGGAGTTGTATTTTTGGGGAGTCAGCTTCTTCCAAATTTTCTTGCAACACATAAAAAAGGTCAACTGTGGATGAAACTGGATGGTGGTAATTTATCAGACTTCTCACTCTGCAAATCTCCTAATGGTTAACATAATGAAAAGGTTTTCATCTTAAATCTTTGTTCCCTTCTCAGTTCTCAATCTTTCAATGCTAAGTTACCCTCAATAGTAACAAAGAAAAATCACTATAAAAGAGAGCACATTTATTGTAATCTTTTTTTTTTTTGTATTCAGTTTCACATATTTTGAGAAATAGCTTCATACAAACATGGAGAATCTTTTTGTTTTTTAATTTTATTGAAATTCACAGTGCCAACATATAGTATAAAACCCAGTGCTTATCTAAACCTGGGGAATCTGAAGCATGACTCTCCGTGGAGACCGATATTCTGAAAATGTTACATATATTTCTAAGGAATTTTGCCACTTAACGTTAGAAAACTGTACATACCCTGGAACTCCAAGCAATAAAACATCTCCCCTTCTTAGCCACAAGATAAACTAGTAAGAGTATACCTTATCCATATTGCCTGAATTCTAATTGACTCGATCTACATTGAATTTTGGACCATATTTTATCTCTGCTTTTATAAAATAACAAAATATAGAAGAAAACACATGCCTTTCCTTTCATTGGGCTTTCTTTCTCTCTCTCTCTTTTTTTTTTTTTTCTTTTTTTGGAAATGGCTAATCTAATCATGGTTTAGTTGACTTACAGTTTAGTTCTGCAATCATTTATTGAGTGTATACTCAGGGCATGACATGGTGTTAGGCACTCTCAGAAATACTAAAATGAGTTATGTCAAGACGTTTATGACCCAAGAAGGAAGATAAAAAATAGACACATATTTGGGACGCCTGTATGGCTCAACAGTTGAGTGCCTGCCTTCAGCCTAGGTGTGATCCTGGAGTCCCGGGATCGAGTCCCACATCAGACTCCCTGCATGGAGCCTGCCTCTTTCTCTGCCTATGTCTCTGCCTCTCTCTCTCTGTGTCTCTCATGAATAAATAAATAAAATCTTTAAAAAAAAATAGACACATATAATTTATTTAAGTCTACTGAGGTAGCCTTTAATAAGTGACATAAATTGTCAATGAGTTGAAAATTCCCATCTCTACCACTCACTCAATGAATAATTACATGAAACACTTTGTCACTGTTTAATGGATCAAAGCATTGGTTTGGTTAACCACTGAGGAAGGAGGTCTGGCAAGGTGCTCTTAAAGCTAGGAAATGAGGAAGATAAGACAGCCTTTTGAAAATTAAATCTTAGTGCCAACCAACCCAAGGGGAGGAGATTTTCTGAACAGTAGGACCCCATTGAAAATGCTAGCATATCACTGAAGAATTCATTTTATCAAATGAGAAAACCATGGAGAAAGTCAGAGATACCTGAGTTCAGTGCTTAATTTAGCTATTGGCTAACAAATTGGATGTATTAGATGTATCACCCTTGGAAACCTGAATACTCCTCATTCTAATGTCAGGTTATCAGAAGGACAGTGCCAATTATAACTCACAGGGGTCAGTAAAAATTATTTCTCATGTATTAACAAGACAGTACATATTATCAGATGCCTGTGGCTAGCTAATGTAACCTGATATCATTAAACATTCAATGTAACCAATTCTCTTTATTTTGAGTTTTCATTCAATATATAGTTTCTAATTCCCATAAAACCTACTTACTAAGAAGTATTATTATCCATTTTTTAGTATTTCCTATTATTTCTATGTTCTTAAATTTTCATAGAAAATCAAAAACATTGTTTCTTATTGATTATGTAGGTCTTCCCTCTTGGGATTTGGTGACACAAATATTCTGACCCATGTGACAGCATTTTTATCCTGGTGTTTATCTCAGTCTCAGAGGTTTTTTTTAGTGAAGTATATGATTCAACAACCTAGTGTCAAATTTTTGCTGCAAATCAACTAAATTTTATCTGGACTTTTTTTTTTTCTTTCTTTCTTTCTTTCTTTCTTTCTTTCTTTCTTTCTTTCTTTCTTTCTCTCTTCTTTCTTTCTTCTTTCTTTCTTTTTGGTTTGTTTTAGTTTTTGTTTTGACTTTTCAAGAACCACATTCCATCAGTCTTTCCTAGGACCAAAGGATCACCCTCCACTGATCTCTCTAATTTGCAAGCCCCTAAATTTCTGGTTATTTGACTCTACCAGTTTTTACTTATATCAGTTACAAAAGGATATATTTTATTGCTAACTTAGTCTAGCAAGTAAATGACCTGGTTACATCAATGAAAATATGAAAGAAAGACAATTTCTTTAAAGTTTCCTGGTATGAATATCTATAAGATAGACTCTATTAGGATATTTGTGTAGCTGCATTTGTTGCAACATATTTATCATTCATTCCAGATGTGTATGTGTAGTTTATAGTCACTTAAAATTTGATTACCTGAAAGCCAACTTAAGGGACAATATTTGTAGAGACCATATTAAATAGAATGTGAATACAAAACAAAACAACAAACAAAATATGGATATTTTCTGTGGGGTCAATGCAATATTCTCAAGGAATTTTTTTTTCATTTTTATCTTTTAAGTGAAAGAGAAAATATTAGATACTGTTATGAACAATTAAAGTGGCAAGGCATATCTTAGATTGATGAAATAATATGAACCCAAAAAAAGATTGCAAAAATAACAAAAAAACAACCCAAGAGACATGAGATAGTGGAAGAAAAAAGTTGCTAAACAGATTTTATCATCAAACCTAATTTAATACTTTACCTTTTTTGGGACAGTTTAAATAGCTTTTCAAATCTTATTTTTGTTATGTATAAAATAGAAATAATAGCACCTGCCTTGTTCTGCTATCATAAAAACTGAATTGTGATATTTGCAAATTGCCTTGTAAAATGTCTGACACCTGGTAAAATTTACTTAACAGTGTATACCAATATTATAAATAATTACATGTTAATAACAACTCCCAATGGTATAAATGTTTAAGGAAATTTTTCCAATTCCCAACCAGATAACTTACTATTGACATAGGTATAGTGAAGAATCTGAAATTCAACAACATCTGGTTGTTGAGATGGGACATTTTAGAGTGTTCAACGGATTTGGGATGTTAAATTAATTAAATAAGGAGGCCATGAGACTGAAGTGGCTATATAGCTTTAGTGGCCTGCATGAGCAAACCAAAACTTAAGCCTGTAAATGCATCAAGGTTAAGAAATTTAAACCTAGGGGCGCCTGGGTGGCTCAGTGGTTGAGTGTCTGCCTTTGGCTCAGGTCATGATCCTGGAGTCCTGGAATCCAGTTTTGCATCAGGCTCCCTGCAAGGAGTCTGCTTCTCCCTCTGCCTATGTTTCTGCCTCTCTCTGTGTGTCTCTCATGAATAAATGAATAGAATCTTTAAAAAAAACAAAACAAAACAAAAAAAAACAAAACAAAACAAAGCAAACCTAATGACAATCACAACCAGCCAACTAGATTTTAAGCTATAAGCAATCAAATCATTTCCTTTCTTTGCTTGTACACCTTGTCTATATAAGTCTTTAACCTGGCTCCTATCCATGGTTTAGACCATGGTTTAGACCTTCTGTTTTGACATTGCTCCATTGATTTTTGTTCAAGTAAATTCTTAAAATTTTTAATATAATTAAGTTCCTCTTTTGACAAGATAATCAAGAAAAATTCTATGATCACAGCAAGCAGTGAGACACTAGGAAGTTTTACTGGGTGGCACTTAGGGTCGTATCAATGGTGAAGTTCCTTACAGTGTGACATTGTCCAGATGCTTAGGAAAGGGGTCACCCTCCAGAAGAGGAGGAGGGCAAGATAACTGCCAGGGTAGAGGGGTATATAAGAGGGTTACCTATGTAGGTGATGTGCTCAACAACATGGGGTATCTGGTCAAAAGACTCTGAAGGCCCAGGGCCATAGGGTTGCAGTGTTCTGGAGTCTACAATTCCAAGGGTTGGAGCCACTGGGTTACATCTTGTGAGATAGACAAAGCAAACAGGTCTACATGACTAAAATCTCACGGGGCTATTTTTAAAACAACTGATGTAGGGACGTCTGGGTAGCTCAGCGTTTGAGCATCTGCCTTCGGCCCAGGTCATGATTCCTGAGTCCTGGGATCAAGTCCTGAATTGGACTCCCTGCATGGAGCCTGCTTTTCCCTCTCCCTATGTCGCTGCCTCTCTCTGTGTGTCTCTCATGAATGAATAAATAAATACAATCTTAAAAAAAATAAAACAACTGATGTATAGAAGTTGAATTTGCTGGTCAAGCTTTTGCACTAACAACCTGCAGCAAATAACCTGGAAGCCAATATCCAGGCCATCTCTGGTTCATACGTAGAAAAGAAATGTGACTTCTTATTTCAAAAGTGAAGTAAAGAGTCTGTCACTTGTTTGCTAACTCTATGGTTTGCATAGTCTAACTTGTAAAAAAGTATGTTTTAAATCTGAGTTTCTGGTTACTTGTCATGAATAATCCAGCATTTATTTCAATTAATATGGGAAGTAAAGTTTCCTCAGTTTTTACCTCCAAAATTCTGAAAGATAAAATGCCTATGGTAAGTCAGACATTTTAGTAGAATCATTAATTTAGCAAAAGTTTGTGTAATTTTAAAGGGAAGAAAGTTGACATACTTCCTAAAGTAGCAACATTTCATAGGAAGTCATGTGACCAAGCAGTGGAGAGAATGGTGGCTCCCTAAAGATGTCCACACCTCATCTTCATAACATATGAATATATTGCCATACAGAGAAAAAGAGAATTTGCAAATGTGAAGTTAAGGATCTTGAGGTGAGGAGATTACTCTCCAGATTATAAGTGTCTATATAAAGGAAAGAGAACAGCTAGAGAATCAGAGCCAGTGAGGGAGATGTGACAATGGAAATAAAGGTCACAGAGAGCTAGAGCAAGAAAGAGAAGAAGAGAGGGAGAAGATGAAATATTGAAAAAGAGGCACACTCCAAAGGAGGAAGTTTCTAGAAGCTAATGCAAAGAAGTAGATTCTTGCCCAGAGTATCCAGAAGGAGCATACCTCTACTAACATCTTGATTTTAACCTATGCATCTATTTTGGACTTCTGACCTTAAGAACCATAAGATAATATATTTGTGTTGTTTTAAGCCACTATGTTTGTGGTAATTTGTAACAGCAGCTATAGGAAACTAAAACATTCTTCATTTTTTAAATATACTATAGAAGTTAAAGTTATATAACAATTTAAATAAACCCATTAAAAATAGTATAACAATGTGCATTTTGAATGCTACTTGCTCTTTTCATTGATCATGATAATACACTGGAGAAAAGATCAACCACGGTATTGTTCTTAAAGAGTTGCAAAGGAATCTTCTAAGTGATGGGATGAGACAGTCTTTGTTAGGGACTCATTTGCCGCTCCCCACTCACACCAACAACCACCACCACCAGTTCATATGTGGAAGCCCTAGCCCCTGAAGTAACTGTATTTGGAGAAAGGACCTTCAAGTAGATAATTTAAGCAGGTAATTAAGGTTAAATGTAGACAGAAGAGTGAGATCTTAATCTGATAGAATTGGTGGCCTTCCAAGAAGAAGAGACCCCAGAGGCCCCTCTTATTCTCTGCATACTTACCCAGAGAAAGGCCACAGAAGCACACTATGAGAAGACATCATCTGCACGCCAAGGAGAGAAGCCTCACCAGAAGCCACTCTGCTGTCACTTTGACCTTTGACTTCCAGAACTGAGAGGAAATAAATTAGTCATCTAGTCTGTGGTATTTTGTTATGGGAGCCTGAGTAGACTAATAGCCTCCAAGGAAACTGAGAGATGAATAATCTTCCAACGTTTGGCTGAATCATAATCTTTTAATTTGAGGTAAATTTGTAATATTGTTGTCTTAAGCAAAAAAATCTATGGTGGCCATACTGGTTTTGAATGAACACACTCTAAAAATATTATGAAGTAAAAATTATGAAGATATTCTCCTAAAATAATGATGACTCAAATTTATTGCAATTTAAAAACAGTAGGAATTTAACTCTATCACCTTCATTATCATTATGCAAAATTTATAATTTAATGGCATCAAGTATCTAATAACCCCATTCTCAGAAATTTCATGGTCATTCTCTAGCCAAGTAGTTTGATTCATTTTATATCCTGTCACTATCTGAAATGATTTGTTTTTAAACCTTCATGGCAGTATCTGTAAAAACCTCTCCAGATGATTCTAATGTATACTTAGGGTTGAAAAATAATGATTTATTCAGAGCTTGTTCTTGGGAAGAAGAAAAGATTTTGCAGATGATTGATCTTATTCTTTCTTTCCTTCTGTCTACCATCTGTCTTATTTTTCCTTCCTTCCTTCCTTCCTTCCTTTCTTCCTTCCTTCCTTCCTTCCTTCCTTCCTTCCTTCCTTCCTTCCTTCCTTCCTTTTTCTTTCTTCCCACCTGTTTTTCTTTTTCTTACCGAGGTTTTATTAGGGTGAAGTTAACAACACAAGACTGCAGATTATTCCAGACTCTTCAAAAGAATACTCACTACTCCATTGAGCCCAGAATGTTGGAAGTGGTAAAAAAACAAAATTTGCAAGAATCTAACAACATCCCTTTTCTACCTTCTCTATGGATGGTCTTTTGTTTATTTTTCTGTTAAATAGGAACTAATCTTTGATCAAAATCTGAGTTCTTACTGTTACTTGTAGTCAATCTTTACTGATCTGAGTCCTCAGGCAAGTTCTGGATAGTGGAAAAACAAATTGGAGCTTTTTTTTTTTTTTTTCCCTCTGCAGAAAACCTAATTTTCTAATAGTCTTAATATAGACTCAAAAAGTCAGTTCTAGGTTTCTTAGTTGATATGGCAATTTATTCTGAGTAGAATCCTCTTGTCCTTCCCTAAAGTGACAAGCTCAGGGTTTAGCCCTATCAGTAGAAAACTACAAGAAACATATATGACTGATTGAAATGTAAATCACACTAGTATTTTCAAATATTGCAACACTATTATTTGATCTACATGCCTCCATGTTCTTAAAAGCAAAAGAGGATGATAATAAGCCTCATACATAAGATTATACTAATGTTTTTTGTTTTGCTTTAAAGATTTTATTTATTTATTCATGAAAAACACACAGAGAGAGAGGCAGAGACACAGGCAGAGGGAGAAGCAGGCTCCATTCAGGAGGCCTGATGTGGGACTTGATCCCAGAGCTCCAGGATCACACCCTGAGCCAAAGGCAGATGCTCAAACGCTGAGCCACCCAGGCATCCCTGTACTAAAGTTTAAATAATGCAATCCATAATCAGTCTTTTAAAAATACTTAATACATGGTAAACTTTCAATAAATGATATCTCACTCTTATCATCATTATTATGTTTACAGTGAAAATTTAGTATATATCTAGATATGAACCAATTTCATCACAATCATTCAGAATACATATGATCTCAAGAATTGATAGGATAAGTTATACTCTCTAATGAAAATAGCACGTTATTTTTCAAATTTAAGTGAATCATTTTGTCTTATTTAAAGTAAACTGATAAAAAATATTTGATTACCTTCCTGATGTTTACATTGGTTTTTGTTTTTTTCATTAGTTGTATTTTTTTTAAAAGAGATTTTATTTATTTATTCATGAGAGACACAGAGAGAGAGAGGCAGAGACATAAGCAGAGGGAGAAGCAGGGTCCCCACAGGGAGCCTGATATGAAACTCTATCCCAAGACCCTGGGATCATACTCCAAGCCGAAGGCAGCCACTCAACTGCTGAGCCACCCAAGCATCCCTACACTAGTGCTATTTTTAAATAACTATTTTATATTATCTGATACCAAATGTAATGTACAGGTTGATATTCTCCTTTCCCTCATTTATCTTGTCTTTTCCACTGTGTGCATCCAAGTGGCTGCTACTAGGTAAGTCAAAAATGAGAAAAGTATCTTTATTGGATTATCTTCAGACCCTGTATGAAAATATACAGGAAGAAGATTTCTGACCTTATGATATCCATTGTGTTGCAGCTCAGACTATTAACAGTATCTGGAAAGAATAATCCTATTCAAAACTTTGCAATACTCAAAAACTTATATATGGAAATTTAAGTCAAAGCGTTAATATTATGTATGTGTTAAAATTGCTTTGCATATTAAATAACTTAAAATGTATTAGTCAATATTTATTGAAAAAAGATCAAATGCATAACTTAAGTAAACATAGGCTACTCTAATCAAATCTGAATAATATTATACAGCACAAATTATCAGTTAAAAATCTACAATATGCTTTTAACAGTTGAGATACTTGAAATATAAAGTCAGCTATTTTAATGCTTAGCATAGAACACGGTTTCTATTTTGAAACATCACCTTTTCAGAAACTAAAAATAAGTGAGAAAATTATGCGTTATGTACTCTATATTCATTTATTTCCAGAATGTATCACTGCTATGTAGGGATTTAAAATAAAAGTGTTATTTAAAGTATAGAAAATTAGTGGCACTACTAATCAGATGAATATTTCCCTGCTATGTAGCCTGTGTGACCAAAATATTTTCTATTGATTGAATTTCTATATGCTCTCTCAAATTTCCCAATCTGGTTGCAGTTACTTCAGACCAAGTAATAGTTCTAGACAATGAACTGAGAACGGAATTCACACTCCAGAACTTTATTCCTCTGCCATGATGATCACGATGGACACGTGTGAAGAGGAACAAAACACAAGACTACAGTAGTCTAGCTATCTGAGTCACTGGATGAGACAGCTGCCTGAATCAGCCCCACTTGCGGTTGTGAGCAGTGCTTTATCCTGGCTAATGCAGAGGGGGTCATTGGAATTCTTTCAATGATACCTAGAAGAATTATTAACTTTGCTTGCTCTATGTCGGACAGAGTCAAGACACAGCAACCCAAGGTATTAGAGTAGGAAACAAAATGAGAATTATTGGACTCCAAAGTGGTCAGCAGTACAGCAATCAAATGAAGGGTTAGGGACTATCAAATTGGAGACAGAATGCATATTGATGGCCTTTAGATATCCTGATTTTTTATGAGTATTTATTTGATGGATATTTTATGTGTTGGATTTTGTGGATCATATCACAGTTCCTATGAAATTTAGTATTTTTAATTAAATAAATTATTTTAAGTTAATTAAAGCTTTCCATAAACTTTAATACTTTTTCTGCCACAAGGGGTGGGAAATGATAACGTTAATATCTAAAAAATATCAAGGATGAATAAATGAGATTTTTTTAAACCAAGCACTTGGCACCCAAAGAGGCTCCTTTGTAAAAGCTTCTTCCTTCACCTAATTTCCAGTGTTAGTTATGTTCTAAGTAATAACTTATTAATACACCTCCTCCAACAAGTCATCAAGCAAGCCAGATTAGGTGTTCATATACTTGCTAAACTATGTGTAGTACTTCTGAGCAAGCAGGTGCTGAAGAGGGTCAAGATAGTCTCCCCAGAATGTGCCACTTTGGCATGTGAATTATTTCCAGCTGAAGACAAAGCCAAAAAGACACAGGAAGAGCTTTTTACTTCTCTCTTAACTGCCTCTAAAATTTTAGATGGGGGCCTGGTCCAAGAATAGAGCTATTACCAGAGATAACTGCAGAGTGTAGGCTAAGTATGGTAAAATTGGGGAGCTTGGTGGGAACTGTTGATTTAAATTCTTCTCTATGTACCATTCATTGTCTCTGCATGGCATAACAAATATTTGTTTACCAAACATTTGCTTTTCCCATCTTCCTGTGACTTGTCTTCCTTACCTTTGAAGCCCCAGAACCCCCACCCTCTTGCTACCTCAAGATGCCGTATAAGCGTGAATTGCCTGTCTTAGAGCCTCTCGTGTGCTGTGGGAATTTGGTATGTACAACATTACATTCGTTTTTCTATGGTTAACATGTCTTGTAACAATTTAATTAATAGATTAGCCCAAAAAAACCACCCAGAAATAAAGAAGGGAAAAAGTTCTCCTATCCTATGGTACCAACAAAATTTCTGGGAAATAAATTCACCTTTCTAGAGAGGCATCATCTAGCTAAAGTCTATGAAGACCATCTTAAAATGGATTGAGTATAAAAACATGATATTAGACTATTAAGTCACAAGGACAAGTTGATTGAGTCAGGAAGTGGTTCACTTTGTTTAGAAGCATTAAAATAATTTAAAAACAGGTGTTTTATGCATTTTGTTCTATTTCAGTTATTTGTAAGATTAGATTTTGTTTCAAGTTAAACTTGGCAAATGTTAGTGTTTTGTGATAGCATCAAGCTCTGGCCTATTAAAATATATCTGTTCTATAAGCACCACACACTGGGACCTTCTGTCTTCGTTCTGGGTGAGATTAATGCTGTGGCAGTGGGATACAAAGGTTACACACCTTCCTGTTTTACCTCCAGAAACAGTGATAAAACTTGTATAAAACCCCTGCTGGGAAGGAAACATGGTTTTAATCACTGTCTCCAGTATTTCACTTGGATATTCCTCCCTCTAGCTGAATATCAAAATGCCTCTTTGGTCAAAACAAAAATAAGACCAGCAGGTGTTTATTTCTCCTCTAATATATTTTCTCTCTCTTTAGGGACCATGGTCACCAGCGCTTCTGCACCACAGGCAATGTTTGAGAAAAAAAAAGTCCCCTGTAGTGACAACAGAATTTTTAAAATAAATCCTCACTGGGGAAACATTCCAGTTCTGGGTTATAACACACTTAGTATGTCTTGTAATATATTTCTTTTGTTAAAATGTTGTCAAATATATCTGAGCAATAATACAAGAGTCTCAGAAGAAATAGTTATACAAGGAGCAACTGGACTGGTTTAGTTCAATTTTGTTTTCATTTTGCTAATAATAATAAATGTTGGGAAACTCAGTAAAGGAAACCTCATTCAAAATGGAGTTGGGGTCCAGAAGGGGAGCTCTCATACCTGGCCTCATGTCATTTGCGTTTCCAACCCCAAAACCCCACTTGCTTCTCCAGCAGGAAGAAGAAAAAAATTTCTCCTTGCCCAGCAATAAGCTCAGCCATTTAGAAAATATTGTTATTTAGCCAATGAGAAATCAACACCACCCTGAACTCTCCCTTGTTATCAATGGCCTTTCATTCAAAACAGTCCTTCTGAAAAAAGAAAGAAGAAAGAAGAAAGAAAGAAAGAAAGAAAGAAAGAAAGAAAGAAAGAAGAAAGAAGAAAAAGAAAAGAAAAAGAAGAAAAAGAAAAAGAAAAAGGAAAAGAAAAAGAAAAAGGAAAAGGAAAAGGAAAAGGAAAAAAAAAGGAAAAGGAAAAGGAAAAGGAAAAGGAAAAGGAAAAGGAAAAGAAAAAGGAAAAGGAAAAGGAAAAAAAGAAAAAGAAAAAGAAAAAGAAAAAGAAAAAGAAAAAGAAAAAGAAAAAGAAAAAGAAAACGGGGAAGGGGTAATGCCTGGGTGGCTGAGCAGGTTAAGAGTCTGCCTTCAGCTTGGGTCATGATCCCAAGATCCTGGGATCCGACCCCATTTGGGGGTCCCTGCTCAATGGGGAGTCTGCTTCTCCCTCTGCCTCTGCTTGCCACTCCCCCTGCTTGTATGTGCTCTCTCTCTCTCTACCAAATAAAAAATAAATAAAAATCTTTAAAAACCCAAAACAGTCCTTCTGAACTTCTTCCTTTTCTCTAAAATAGCGTTCCTTTCCTTTGATCTCTGAACTTGTTTATGGTTCGCCATAGTTTATATGTCCCAAATTGCCTTTCTTCTATTATTCCCAAATAAACCTGTTTTGCTGGTAAAATAACTATTTGTTCTACTTTTAAGGTTGATGGTATGTTAATATATAATCTCTTACCAAATATACTTATAATATGTTATAAAATACATGTTATGATGTAATTGGCAACAATTTACATTATCTTTTAAACAAAAAATGAGAGAAATAATTAACAGGATTAATTTCTACTGGTTAATAGAACATTAAGCCAATGACAACCCTTGGTAAATCAAGTGGTGTTTCATGCCTTAACACAATAAAATACCATGATTTATCCATTTTTTTCTTGTCCAAGCCCTATTAATGTTAGTAATGTTATTTCCTTCTTTTATTCTCCTTTTGATCCTTCAGAAAGTGTATTTTTTTTCCAGAAAATGTTTTTAAATTTTGTTTTTATAAGAAATAGGAGTCTACCAAAGAATATGCAAGATGGATAATACATATGTAAATTATCTTTGGTACTATCTTTCCTTTCTATGGAGAAATCAGGATTCTTTTACTGACTCATTTAGTTTACATTTATCCCAGCATATTAAATGTTTAAATATCAAAAAGACAACAGCATCACTTTTTTTTTTCAATCATTTGTTTGATAAGGAGAAGTAAATGATTAGAAAAGTCTGAACCAAGTATATTATAAAAACTTGCCATATACATTTAGTAGCTATTGTAATTTTGCTGCCAACAATTTTTACAATTTCCTTCTTTTTATGACTCTTTGGAAAAATTTCCTTCATACCACTGTACTGTTCAGGTGGATTTTCAGTCATGGTGCCCATTCCTCCTGGCCAAAAGTTAGGTACGTTTCCTGATGTAGGTCAGTCTTAGTATTTCTGGAATATTGATTCATAAGAGTACATAAATCAAGTAGGACCAAATAGAATCTTTTGGAGGGTTAAAGAAGATATCAAGAGAATGATTGTTAGGAGAAAGATAGTGTGTGGGCATGTGGGTGTTCTTCTAAACTTTCTATGATTACAAGAATGAGGTAAAATGAATGTGAACCTTTTGGCAACAATCTTCTACATCATATAGAAGGACTTTTTCATTTAACAGGGATAATATTCATCAAGAAACAGAATCTAAGGCCACCTGGGTGGCTCAGTCAGTTAAGTGCCTAACTCTTGATTTGGTCTCAGATCACGATCTCAGGGTTGAAATCAAGTCCCATGTCAGGCTCAGCACAGGTTTGGAGCCTGCTCAAGATTTTCCCTCTTTCTTTCCCTCTGTCCCTCCTCCACCAAAAAAAAAAAAAAAAAAAAAAAGGAAAAGAATGAAAACAACAATGAATAATAAAAAAAAGAGAGATGGAGATAGAGATAAATTCAGGGAGAGAGACGACTGAGAGAGAGAGAGAGAATTGTTCACATTATTTGAATTCTCAGATCCGAATTTAACTAAAGCTAGACTTCCCTCCCCATCTACTTCACAGTTACCAGAATCAGTAAACTCTCTTTAACTGATGACAGGGACACCTGGGTGGCTCAGTGGTTGAGCATCTGCCTTCAATTCAGGGCATGATCCCGGGGTCCTGGGATGGAGTCCCGTATCAGGCTTCCTGTGTGGAGCCTGCTTCTCCCTCCAACAGTGTCTCTGCCTCTCTCTCTGTTTGTCTCTCATGAATAAATAAATATAATCTTATAAAAAATAAGTAAATAAAACTGAATAACACTATTGCATGTTTCTGTAACAGAATGCTAAAAGAAAACTTTCATGCTTTGCCCTCTCAAATTTTGCAGTGCTCAGATCTCCATAGAGGAGAAAGCTTTAAATCCTACAACCTCAGATGAGGTTCTCACTCTTTTGGGCTGCACTTACCATTTACCTTGAGGCTATGGGAGAGAAGAAAAAACATTCTTTGGAATGTGAAAGGGCCAGAGGGGAGGATTTCTTTGGAAAGACTAGTTCCTGTACTCTGTGTTTCCCCAACCCCTTTTGCCCAAGGGCAGGAGGAGGAGATACTTCTCTTTCAATTCAGTGCAGGAGACAGAGATGGAAACTAAAGAAAAATCATGTGGGGAGCTTTACAGGGTCATCCTGAAAAAAGAGCTGGATTTTTGCTTTTCACCTATCTAGAAAAGTCTAAAAACTGGAGACTTTGGTTGGGTCATGCTCTGCCTATTGGTGGAATAAAAGAGGAAGCCTTGAGTTTGACTTGTCCTGCCAGTATTGGCCAGAAAACAACAGGTATATTTCTTCTGCGTGATGGAGTCTACCAAAGTCAAATGAAATGACCTCAAGGATAACAGAAAGACACAGGAGAATGAAGTGAGAAATGACTCACTGAACCCAAAGGGCTGCATGGAAAGCCCTGAGTGGCCAGCAGCAGGATATATGTACATCTGTGGAACTTTGCATAGACAGTCGTGTTGTGGTTTCCAAACAACCCACAAGAGAATGAATCAGACTTTGCAGTCTGCTTCACCCAGACTGCACTCACACAGGATTATGACAGGACCAGTGAAGATTTTTATTTTTCTTCTTTTCTAAAGCTCCAACTACGGAGGACCCAAATAAAGCCCTATGAGTGGAGAAGAAGGAATTAACGATCCATGCGTGGAAACTGGGAAGAAGCTCATGGTCACACTCCCCTGATCCAGTTCTCAATTCTAAAATTTCTCGATGTCAAGTCCTGAGAGGAGAATGTTTAAATGTCATAAAACTTTAAAAGAAAGGGTCCCTATGACTTTAATATAGGTTCTGGTTACACAAAGGAAGTTTTCATATATTCATTTTTCTCACTAAATATTTGTTAAGTATCTCCTAGATGCCAGGCATTATTCTTGCTGGTGGATAATAGAGTAAACAAAAGGAATATTGCTGCTATTATGGGGTTTATATTCCATTAGAAAAGATGGAAACAAATAAAATGACACAGTAAGGAAGACTTACTTAGTATTATGAAGAAATGAATCAGAATAAACGGGATCAAGAGAGACTGAGGATGAGGTAAGATATTCTAGTCTGGGGTGGCCTCTCTAAAGAACTAAAGAAAGGAAAGTAGATCCCACTTTTAATCCAATCACCGAGTTTCCAAGAAATATAAACAATGTTTCCAACAAACATGCAAGGCCAACAAAAGATAATCTAACAGGACACAGGCAAGGCCAAACCTCAGCTGCAAGATTGAATACATTTCCTACCTTTGAGTACTTGCTGCTTTATTGTCAGGGTCAAATCTTACCCTGCCTTATTCTTTTTTCTTGCCACACAAAATTATTTAGACTTCACTCTTCTAGAAGAGCCAAAAGGCCTGTGCTCCTGGATCATAAATAAGCAGAGAAACAGAGTTAGGAGATGATGTTAGAGCAGTAGTCAGATTAGTAGGATGTGTAGATGAAGGAGATTGAATTTTATCTGATGGGGGTTGAATTTCTTTGAAAAAAAATTTTTTTAAAGATTTTATTTATTTATTTGAAAAAAAGCAAGAGTGAGAGGGGTCACAGAGGGAAAGGAAGAGGGAGAAGCCGACTTGCCACTGAGCAGGGAGCCCAATGTGGGGCTCAATCCCAGGACCCTGAGATCATGACCTGAGCCAAAGGCAGATGCTTAACTGACTGGGCCACCCAGATGCCCCTCTTTGGAGAATTCTAAGCAGAGGAATAAAATAATCTAACTTTTAAAGATTACTCCCATTACTATGTGTAAATAAATTGATGGTGTGGGCCATAGGGTGATAATGAAAATAATAGAAACAATGAAACCAACTAAAACATTTTTCATGGTCAGAGGAGGAGATGATAGTAGTTATGACCAGTTATAGAAGTAAAAAATGAAACAACTAGTTGAATTATAAATAAATTTTAAAGGCATAGTCAGGGCAGCTCAGGTGGCTTAGTGGATTACCACTGCTTTCAGCCCAGGGCCTGCCTGATCCTGGAGATCCGGAATCGAGTCCCACATCAGGTTCCCTGCGTGGAGCCTGCTTCTCCCTCTGCCTGTGTCTCTGCCTCTCTCTCTCTCTGTGTGTGTGTCTCTCATGAATAAATAAATAAAATCTTTAAAAAAAATTAAATGCGTAGTCAATAGGACTTTCTCAAGAATTTGATGAAAAAACGAAGAAAAAGGAGAAATTATGAAAGACTTTTGGATCTTTATTTGCACAACTGAGTTAAGAGTGGTGCTATTGGCGGTCATGGGAAAAAGTGAGACAACCAGGTTTAGTAGGTAAATAAAGATTCTCTCTCTCTCTAAATAGGCTCCACGCCCATGTAGGGCTGGAACTCAACCCTGAGATCAAGACCTGAGCTGAAGTCAATGTCAGACACTCAACTGACTGAGCCATCCAGGCACCCCAGAACATATCTTTTGATGAGTGACTATGTTTAGTAGATAATTGGGTATTAAAGTATGAAACTGATGGGTATATTGCTCTTTGGACCCAATCAGCCTAAAAATGGTAGTTATTTTCATGATGCCACATATGTGTTTAAAAAAAAAAAAACTACTGCACTATGGTTATGCTAAATTATGTAATGAATACCACAGTTGATGGAAATACAAAAACAGAATTCATGAGTAACACAATAATAATTTGAAAAACCCATAGGAATCTGATATAAACAGTAGCAGACTTCTATACAAGTTATTTGGTTAAGAAATATGTAACTAGTTTAATAAATATGGCACTTTACTTTGAAAAAGACATGAATTTCATTAACATTGCTTGTGGAATGTGCCTGTATATGCAAGAAGAAGAGAACAAAAGAAATATAAAAAAAGATTGAAATAAAAAAAAGGCACACAGGGAGAGAAATAACAGAGAATAGAGAAGAAAAACAAAAAACAGAGTGAGGGAGGAAAGGGGGAAAATTAAAAGGAGAGGAGTAGTCACTAGGACAGGGTAGCCACAGGAAGGGTTGTAGCTTATAGGTTATTATAAAGTGGTGTAAGGAAGGTTATTGGAATTGGAAGGAATGTTGTAACAACGGATGTGGATGAATGTGGCTCCTTGTCCTTATGAAATGTATGCATGTGTGCATTTTGTGCAGACCCACTCTGCTCATTTAACTGAGTGGTTTTCTGCATTCACCTAGTATTTCTCTATGATGAAATTATGCACAAGCAACTGTGCTCAAATTGTTTCCTAATATGTAAATTACATTGCACAAATTTGCATTTTCAAAATAAACATTAAGGGCAAAACTGCTATATTTAAAGCCAAGTGGCTAGCTAAGGATGATAACAATAGTGATAATTGTGCTACTATTACTATTATTGTTATGAGTATACGGTACTCATGTCGGACTCTATTCTACAGTTTGAATGCATATTAACTTACTTAATCCTCATAAAAATTTCTAGAAAGAAAAGTATTTTAGGAAGGACTATGTGGACAGAAATTGACATTGGATTTTGTGTGATGGAGTTTGTTGGTAACTCATAAAGGTAATTTCAGAGCAAAATTGGTTAAAGATCTTTGGGGAAAATATTTTTCTAATTTCAACTGTAATCCACTAGGTTAGAGGTTCACTATTCTTTCAGTCAAGGTCATCAAATGCAGAGTTGGCCTCAACTGTGGGAGTAATTTTACTACAAGGTAGAGAATAAAGTCAATGTTCTGATGACTGAGAAGTATTGTTGAGTCAAGTGATCAACCATCCGAATTTTGCCTGTTGCAGATATTAAAGTTTGATCTACTTAGTTCTAATTCTGGAGGCTCCAGGCTACGTATGAATGCATGCACGAATGTATGTATCTCTCTATGCTTATGCATATGCATGCATGTATATGTGTATTACATACATGTGTATATTTTATCTCTCTCCATCTATTTATATATCTACCCAGCATCTCCCATATTCTCTTAAAACTTGTATGCCATATAGGATCCACTTTACGAATTTGATACCTTCACTTATAAATTACTAATTCATAAATCTGGGCAGCCCAGGCTCAGTGGTTTAGCGCCACCTTCAGCCCAGGACCTGATCCTGGAGACCCAGGACCGAGTCCCACATCAGACTTCCTGCATGGAGTCTGCTTCTCCCTCTGCCTGTGTCTCTGCCTCTCTCTCTCTCTCTCTCTCTGTGTCTCTCATGAATAAATAAATAAAATCTTAAAAAACAAACAAATTCATAAATCTGGTAGAATGAATTTTCAACAGCTTCTGATATTTCCTGCTCAACAGCAGAATTGATGTAGAAAATGAAGAGCCAGGGGTACAAGATACCATACGGCAGGCAAAAAATAACCACTCCTTGAGGAGACTAAAACACAAGGTCCACCCTTGGGGACTTTCCATGTTTCTATAAAAACAGCAAGTTGAGGAAAATTTTCAGGAAAGAGGGTGATGATAGGCAATAAAACCTTCTTTGGAAAATGAAATTCGTGAAAAAATCTCACAAGAATCTCACAGGGAGCATGCAGAAACAACAGGAAGGCTAAACCACCAGGCTGCAGGCTCAGAGGGGCATCGAGATCCTCCTGATCAGAGGGGCATCGAGATCCTCCTGAGTTCCTGCCACAGAAACCACCTGCCCAGGTCCCACATGGAGTTGTCCACAGTGGGTTCTCTCTACTGTCTGCTGGCCTCCTGGCTTCACCAGAGCCACAGTGAACAGTCTCTAGTTAACAATGACTTTATATCATTCAAAGGTCCTATTAGGAGCATCTGAATGGGTGCTCTTGAGGTCATGACTCTGCAGAGACTGTTACATGTTCAACAAAATTATTTTCCTTTTCTTCTTGTGCCCAATATCTCCCAGCCTCCCTCCGTTAGGTGCGGCCATGACCCTGAATTCTGGCCAATGACCTGTGAATGTAGACTGAAGTGCTCTCTACCATGGCTAGGCTTACCTCACCCATGCCTCTCATGATCGATTCTCTTGCTTCTGCTCTCCTGTTTGTAAAGCACCAATGCACGAGACAGCCTCAGAAGCCACATGTTAAGGTGACAGGCATGTCTTCGAATGACTTTATGTCAGAAAGCTCCAAATCAACACACTCACTGTTGCAGCAAGTGATCTGTCTTCTCTTTACTGGAAGGGATATGGGGAATGCCAACACGAGTTCCCATTAATTTGCCCCATTACAGGATTGTTTACTGGGGCTTACTACCTATGAGGCACGCTGTTTAGTGCTTTCTATGTTTTCTCTCATGTAATAATTTCTGATGAATTATTTTCAGGGAAAATGATAAAATGATGAAAAGAAGGCAAGTTTACATTTGTATTACAAGTTTTTCACCTCTAATAAAGGTATCTGGTATGATTTGAGATTTTAATAAATTGAATTTTGTTGCAAGATCACGGAAACCTCAAATTCATGATTTTCCTTTTTAAATGCAGTCTGCTGAAGGAAGAACAGCACACAAAAGAGCAATGAGAAATGAAAAATACAAGTACAACTTTGCTATTAACTGGTGTAGTGTCTCTTTCCACATGCCTGTCTCTTTGGCAAACCTTTTAATAGGCCCCAAGTCTCTTACTTGGCAGAAGAATAATGCTACACCCATGTGTTTGAATGTTTAATGCAATATAGCTCCAACTACTACTAAATGTGGCTAATTTACTGTCCTGAAATTCTCTAAAATAGGTCCCTCTTGGATTGTAGCAAGCAAGACAGAGGGGTGGGCAGAAGGAGAAGAGCATTCCTTCTCCTCCAAAATATAACAAGCTTTTTAAAAATAACTCCATTTCCCATGCTCACTCTTTGAAATTAACCTCTCTTTTACAACTCCTTTCTTTTACCTTACCTACTCTCCAATTACAACCCAACTTATTCATTATCATTGTGACCTGTAGCCCCTTGACCTACTCCCTATTCTCCTAGGCCAGTATTTCTCAATATGTAATTAGAGCAAAATAGCTCATGATTAGAGTGATATTGCTCAATACATAATTCAGAGCACCTGTGTCAGGATCACCTGGGGTACTTATTACAATGCAGAATCCTGGCTGTACCTTATTCCTCCCGAATTAGCAAATCCGTGGTGGGGCCAAGGAAATCTTATCAATAACTGTAAGTTAGATTCTAAAGAAAGCATTTGGGAGGCCTGGGTGGCTCAGGGATTGGGCATCTGCCTTCTGCTCAGGGCGTGATCCCTGGGGTCCAGGATGGAGTCCCACATCGGGCTCCCTGCGTGGAGCCTGCTTCTCCCTCTGCCTGTGTCTCTGCCTCTCTCTGTGTCTCTTATGAATCAATCAGTCTCTTATGAATCAATCAATCAATCTATCTATCTATCTATCTTTAAAAAAATAAAAAGAATGCATTCACTCTAGCTTAGAATCCCACTGTTCCTGGTAATTGGCAGCCCTGGAAAGTCCGTTTTCCAACTCCATTCCTCTCTCTCAAGTTACCCCATAAGGCTGGGAATTTGCACAAACTCTGCTAATTAAACTGATTGCAAATAATTGCTTTCTAAACACTCCTAGTCTGTTCATGTTTCTCGTCAATTTCCCACTACCTGTCTCTCCAATCTCCAAAAAAAAGTGTCTCCAAGCTCGCCCCATCTTCACCTCAAACCTCCCATCCCTAATGCATTTACACTCTTCTACAAAATCAGTTGCCAATACAATGACAGGAAGGCCTAGGCCTTCCCCTGCGACTCAGCGACTTTGCTGAGCACCTTCTTTCTGTTTACTCACAAATCTGAGAAACAAATTTCCTTCTTGCATGTCAAAGCCAACTCTACCTCTTCCCATGGTTATCCTTCCCTTTAAATGGATGCCTCAGTTTGTTTCACCCAGCCCTTCCCCATTGTTCATGCCACGCTGAGTTTCCATGGCCTACAGAAATTTTTCTGGTCATCCCTTATAAATGTGTCTCCCACAAACTAGCACACTACATTCCTTTCATCACCACATGTTGTAATAGAATAATTTGCCCTCATGGTCTCGCTTGTTTTTCCTTCAGTTACTTTAAAAGCTTTGCAGTGTTTTTCTCCATGCCTGATCAGAGAGAAATTGCTCTTATAAAAGAAATATTGGTGTCATCATATTGGTTTCATTCTCCAAATTCCTTGTGCTACTTGATGCTGCTACAGCCCTTCCCTTCTGTAAACTCTTTGAATTCTTTGATCCCATGTGTGACACATTCCTGGTCCTTCTCGGTCAACTCTTTATTTCATCTTTACTACATTGTCCCTCCTCTCAAATGTAAATGTTCCTTGCAGTCCTGTCCTTAGCTCTCAGGCTGCCACTGAGGGGGAGAAACCAGTAGGAAAAATCCTGTGTGTTGTGTGCTCTGATGGGAATGGGCACAGCATGCTGTGTGTCCTCACAGCAGAACCACACCCAAGCCTTTGGGGGGTTCTTTTTGCTGAACTTGAATGATGAACAGGAGCCAGAAATATCAAAGGCAGGGAAGGCTTCTGGCGGAGGGAACGGATCTGAAAGACAGCACGTCAGACCAGTGCCTTTTAACAATTTTGGTTAATTGTTATACTTTTGAAGCCCTCAAATACACTGTCTTGAATCTTTTGTAAAAATGAGCTTCTTAAAATAAATAAATAAATAATTAATAAATAAATAAATAATAAATAAATAAATAGAAATGAACTTCTTTTGAATAGAAAAGGAGGAAGGAAATGAAGGAAGAGGAGGAGCTAGAGGAGGCGGGGGGAGGAAAATGTAGAAACCCATCCTGATCACTGGCTCCCAAAAGCCGTGGACGTTGTTGGAGGTAAGGCAAAGCTTCTGCAGGTGTTTTCATTACATTTGATACGGGATCAAATCTGAAGAACAGACCTTTTCTCCCTTGTTTTATTACATACAGGAAATATTAAAAGGTTTACATTTTATTTATCAAAGTAAACCAACTTTTCTCCCCCACATGGCACGAGAGTTTATAAAAGCTAAATTTCTACCAACCTTCTCTGAGGTATTATTAGGTAGGCTTTTATTTGCTATTGAAATGACAAGCAGCTAGTTCTCCATTTCCCTTATTCTTTTTTATCTAGGGTAAAATAAGTGGAAAACATCACCATTGATGGAAAAATGTTTTGGCAGACTCTTCCTTCTCGTCTCTCAGTCAGCATTTTAATACTATTCAGACTGAGTTCAAGAGGGTCACTTCTTAATAAACGTTGGAACATGTAAAGGCTTTTATAAATAAAACTAAACCATTCTGCCTTTTGTCGGTTTGCTTGTGTTGTACAGAGCATTCTTTTCCCTTCCTGCACTGATCACATTATTTCCTCTTCTATTTCTAAGGCCCAATCTTACAACATCCTAATGGATCAAGCTTATTTCCCCTCATGTAATACCTTGCACTATTTAAGTGTTTGTTTACAAAGGCCTTGCCTTAAACTAGAGCAGAGGAAGAAGAAAGTGCAAAAGACCAATTCTATTCCCTAATATCATTAATGGGAAGATTGTCACTGAAAGTAGCATATTGCTGACAATAGCTTTGGTAAAGCCACGTCTGCTTATACTAAAGCTTAAGGAGCAGAGTCTGTGACAGGGAATGACAATATGCCATTCGATCTGCAGCTATTACCTGACTTCAGAGACAATGGGTAGGCACATAAATAAAGACAAACCATTATTACACTATGGCAACTGGACCTCATCTCAAAAAGCTGAAGCCCTGGTTTAAGCAGACTGCAGGATTACCACGCCACAGTAAACAATATTTTAATACATTCTCTTAATAATAGGACCTCTCATTCTCAAATAAAATTGCTTTTAAAAAATTTTTAGAGATAGCTTTTAAATGCCATTTTTAATGTGAATTTCCTTTCTTCATTTTATAAAATCAAATCAGACATCTACCCTATCAAAAAACTTTTTACTTTTCTTTCTAAATCATTTTTTGCTGTGTGACATAGCAGCATATTTAAAAATCACTCCATTTTGAAAAACAAATAATATTTTGGAGGGAGGCCAGACATATAAGGCTTCTGAATGTTGATTGAGATAAAAGAGAGTCCCTTTGAAGTATAAGATTGGTCTTTACAAAGCATCTGATGATTTTGAGAAAAAAATTACATGGAGTCTTAGGAAAATATAAGATTCTAAGTACAACACAGGTTTGGAGATGAGGTCTATTGAGAATCAACAATTACCAAAGCCACCATTTGTCATTCTCATTTTATTCTACCCTGGAACTAGCCAGGACCTATGAAAATGTCTTCATGGAAGAGTCCTCTGGAAGTAATATAGGTAGAAAATATATATGATACCTTTTAATCACTTGATTTATTCACATTGCTCAAATAACTGTTACACATTTTTAGAATGGAAATAATTATAAAATTCTAGGCATCTAAACAATAAA